>NC_062292.1:4375000-5000000 GCF_902655055.1 Lutra lutra
CTCACCTTAAAGGCCTGAAGTCTGGCCCAAACCTACTTTTGTAGGTATAGCGCGACTGACCTGTTAGCCTGGTAGTATATATATATTTTTTTTATAAAGATTTTTTTTAATTTATTTATTTGACAGAGAGAAATCACAAGTAGGCAGAGAGGCAGGCAGAGAGAGAGGAGGAAGCAGGCTCCCTGCTGAGCAGAAAGCCCGATGTGGGGCTCGAACCCAGGACCTGGGATCATGACCTGAGCCGAAGGCAGCGGCTTAACCCACTGAGCCACCCAGGCGCCCCTAGCCTGGTAGTATTTTATTTGTGGACTATCTTTGTAGTTTTGGGTTGAAAATTAAGATTGCGAGGCATTGTGACTTGGGTTTTTTAGGCTAAATATATCTGATGCAGTTTCTTAAAATATATCATTATCAAGTAAGTATATGATTATCTTCAGAAGCTTTGAGAACAGTTATATTGGCTGAATTTCTAATGGTATGTTTAGATGTAAAAACAGAACAAACCATAGTGTTTAATAAGTGCTACCCCATGCTAGATCCTTGAAATTATAGGCAAATTTAATGAAACAATCCTCTAATAGATTTTGGTCTATGGAATAATTAAGCTAAGAGAATACAAGAACAGTGAAGATTAAAGATCAGAACTTTTGAAATTCAAAGGTTTGATTAGAAGCAAACACCTGAATACAGAGTTTTCTTCAGCCGAGCTCTGTAGTTCCATGTGATTTGATTGGAAACTGCTTTGGCGGCCAAATAGAATAAAAACTGGGAGGAGAAATGAACAGTGTCACCTCTTGTGATCAGCAGGTAGACCTCACAGAGAGAAGCAACCTTAAAGAGTCCCCAAGCTGGTAATAGTTTAAGAAGGCTCTCTGTCTTTTACTACATTGTGATTGAAAGAAAGTAGAGTGCTTATGAAGCAAAAGCACTGGAGGCCCAGTGATCTTTTGGTCTTTTTTTGTGTTTCGATCAAACTGGCTTCTGTAATACCCATTTCCTACAAATTTCCATGCACTTCATAGAATTTCTCCTAATTTTTTCAGATTTCTGAATAGTAATGTTAAAAAAACCCATAATTTTTACTGTTATCTCAAAGTTAAGTTCTACTTTCCCACCTTTATGTTTTCCTGGATTGCCTATTTGTTTGTTTATGAAGGGGAATGTACGCAGGGCATTACTTGAACCACGCTGCTGTAATTGAATGGCTTACACTATGTTCCCATACTGTGGATTAGATGTGTCCTTGTGTTTAAGAAGCATTCTTCATTGCCCAGTTCTGTTCTTTCTTTTACCATAAATTCTGTGATAACTGGGCTCTCTCCCTTTTCTAAGTTCTTATCCAAGCTGTTCCAATCCGTAGTCAAAGGAAGAGCTTAGGAGATCACTGTGCTGAGAACAGGGCAGCAAGTTCTGTGCCTTAGAGGTGCTCAGTGTTGTGTGAGGAACAGAAATATAAACAGTTAATTTCAGTTCAGAATTGTAGTAAGTGCTTAGATATGCCAGAGGGTTGTGGCCAAACCCCAGGTTGTGGAAATGAGGAATGTGTCCTAGTCACTAACTTGTTCCTGCCCCGGGGCGGGGGGGGAGGAGAATTCCGTCAGGTTTTGGATGGTGAGGAGTGGGAGCAGGGGCAGAACAGTCTTGGAAGACGGAGAAGCATGAGCCAGACACTTGGAAGCGTGAGACAGCCAGATGTGTTCAGGGAACAGCTACAAGTAGTTCCGTATTACTGAAGCTTGAAGTGGGAGGCAGGGAGTGGCAGAAAATATAAAGCTGAAGACTTAGGCAATAGAGGAATTTTAGATATTTTAAAATATGCAAGGAAGCTTGAATTTTGTCATGGAGAGTTGATAAGAGGTCCTAAGCAGGAGAACAGCATTCTGACAATTAGTGTTAGGTTCCTGGCCTTGTGAAGGGTTGATTTGCAGAGATGGTAAGATGGGAATTAGGGAACTCTGTTAGAAGTTTGCTCTAAGAGATGAGGGCTTGAGCTGAGGCAGTCATAACAGGATGGAGAAATGGATTACAGAAATTTGAGGTAAAGTAAACTGTAGATAGTAGAGGGAGGATGAAGGGAAAGGAGTAGCATAGATGTTTTTTAGGTTTCTGACTTGAGGACTGGGTGGATAGCAGTATCTCTTGATGAGATCAAGGATACAGGAAGAGGAGATTTGGCAAAGGAAGATTTTTGTGTTCAAGTTTGGATTTAGTTGTTTTGGAGGTATCTTGGAACATGAAAGGAGAGAGATTCAACTTTCAAATGAGGTGTACAAGGAAGACTGAGAACAGAATCCTGGAGCACCGAGATTTAATCTGCTGTAGTTAGCAGAAGCAGCATATCAAAGGAGACTCAGAAGACTTGGAGGGAGGTGAGAAACAGAATTGTATAATTTGACAAACCAAAGGATAAGAAGGTGTCAAGTAGAAGCAGTAGTCAAAGGTGCCACACACAGCAGAGAAATTTAAAAATTAAAAAAAAAGTAGATCCTGCTACTACCATACTGATTTCAGTAGTCTAATGAGGGCAAAAATTAGAAATCAGCAGGCTGAGGGCTAACAGAAGGTGAAGAAACTGAGACTACAAGTATATACTAATCTGGAATTTGGTAAGTAAAGAAGGTAGAAAGGCAATAGCTGATAACAGTAGTTAACATTTGAGTTCATATTTTATGTCAGATTGATAAGCACAGCACATGCATCATTTTATTTTCCTCATAATAACTCCATTTTGTTTATTTAGTTGAGAGAGCAAGCAAGCGCCCTTGCAAGTCAGTGCGCATGCGTGCAGGAGCCAGGGGAGGGGGCAGAGGGGGAGAGAGAGACTCTCAAGCAGGCTGCACCCTCAGTGAGAAGCTGGATGCCAGGCTCCATCCGAGATCAGGACCTGGTCTGGTATCCAGAGTAAGAAGCTTAGGGGCACCTGGGTGGCTCGATGGGTTAAAGCCTCTGCCTTCGGCTCAGGTCATCATTCCAGGGTCCTGGGATCGAGCCCCGCATCAGGCTCTCTGCTCAGCGGGGAGCCTGCTTCCCCTGCCCATCGCCAACCCCCTGCCTCTCTGCCTACTTGTGATCTCTGTCTGTCAGATAAATAAATAAAAATCTTTAAAAAAAGAGTGAGAAGCTTAACTAGCCAAGCCACCCACGTGCCCCATAGTAACTTCCTTTGAGTATGGATATTGAGGCACACAGGTTTTGTGGTTTACCCAAGAACATACAACTAATGAAAGGAGGACCTGGGAATAACACTTGGGGATCTTGACTCTGAACTCCATGTCTCGTCACTGTGCTGCAAAATTTCTTATTTCTGTTGTTGCCACTATCTAAATCTGAGGTAAACGTTGTTCCTCTTTTGTGGTAGTTCTTAGTATTTGTTATGCTATAACTAGCCTTGACTAATACCATCAATTACTGACTGAAGAGATCAATGTTATTTTCTTACTTTTCATTTATCTGTTGACCAGAGAATATTAAATATGAAGTACAGCAATAAAGAAAGATTGTAGGCTTTGGAGGGAGATAATCTAGGCTTGTAATCACAAATTGAATGACTTTGGACACATTAATTTCTGAGTTTAGCTTCTTTATTTGTAAAAATTTATCTAAAAGTCTGAATAAAAAAATAAAAACATAACTTTTTTCCCCCCAAGACATCAGGTGCTGAGGATGGCATTGCTCGTACTTGATGCAGAGTTTTGCATGGGTCCCCTTTTTCTCTCCATTTCACATGATGACTCTTTTATCTTCTATCTTCAGTTTCACTCCTCTTTCCCCATTTTAGGCAATTACGCAGGGTATATCGGAGCCTGTCCAGTCAGCCTTCATGTGTTTATTTGATATTGTTTTCTTCCCAGATAATCTTGTTTTGCTTATATGTTATAAAATTTTACATAAGTTGTCTAACACTAACTAATCTCGTTCTTTCTACTTCTTTTCATTTAACACTTTTAATTGCTTTAGTCATCATTAAAATGAATTGTAAGTAGTTAACGATGTGGTAGATGCCCTTAGGAAGGCCTCATAGTATCATTTATTCATTGAACAGTTAGTGTGTGGCTGCTTCTGAAGAGAGACTATAAGTTAATAAATGCATTTGGGTAAATTCTGTTCCATTTGCTTGCCTGTTGCTATCCCAGTAGTGCAGTCTAATTACGGTGCTCTTGTAATAAATTTACCTGGCAAGGTGAACCACATGCCTTTGCTTTTTTTGGTGGTGGTTGTTAATTTAGTTATTCTTGGGCCACTTTTTTTCTATATCATATTAGAGCAATAGGATCCTTCAGGTATTTTGATAAGGGTTATATTTGAGTGATGAATTGCTATTTTTACATTGCTGTCACCAGCATTCCATCTATGAACATACTAGATTTTTGTGTGTTTCTTTATTGTATGATCATTACCAGAGCTAAAATTGTTTATCTGTAAATCATTGTCTATTATTTTTCTTAGGTTAATTTCTAAATTGTTTTATGATTTTTGTTATTGCTGTAGCTTATTTTCTTTTTGGTTATTGCTGAGAGAAAAAATATAAACTTTTCTGTTTCTTAAATTTTTAAGTTGAGATAATTTACATACAATGAAATGCACATGTATTAGCTCTGCATGTAGTTGGATCAATTTTGACAAATACATGTATTTGTGTAATCTACCCTCCCTCCCCCATCAAGGTATAGAACATTTGTATTACCCCAGAATTTCCTCATGTCCTTTTCTAGTGAATCCCCTGAAGCAACCTGTGATTCGATTTCTATCACTGTGGATTAGTTTTGCTAATTCTGGAGCTGCATCTAATGGAGTTACACAGTATGTTCCTGTGTCTAGCTTCTTTTATTCTGTGTAATGTTTCCAAGATTTATACATGTTGTTTCATTAGTCAGTAATTTATTTATTTTTATTGGGAGTAGTTAGTACATTCTATGAATACACTATAGTTTCTTTATTTTACTGCTGTTGGACGTCTAGGCTGCTTCTAGTTTTTGGCTATTAGAAATAAAAGGGCCATTTTCCTGCAAGCCTTTTTGTGGACATTGTTTTCATTTCTTCTAAGAATTACCTAAAAGTGGAATTGCAAGTGCTGAAACATATGGGTATCGTATGCTTCTGGATATAATACACTGAGAAAGACACAACATCACTTATGAAGGATTCCGGCCAGGAATATATAAACTGAATCTGGTCATGAAGAAACATCAGACAAACCTCAAATAAGAACCATATTATTTAAAAATTAAAGGACTGTGTTCCTCAAAAATAGTAGTGCCATGTAAGGTAAAGGCCAAAATCTATTCCAGGTTAAAGGAGGCTGAAGATGCATGATAAATGCAGGAGATGATTCTGGACTCTGTTCTGAACTTGGGAGTAGTGGAAGGAATGCTCTAAGGATATGATGGGATTAACTGACAAAATCGCAATATGGGTGATAGATTAAAGTATTATGTCAGTGTAACTGAAGTTGTAACTGCTCTGTGGTTATGTAAGCAAATATCCTTATTCTGTGGAAATACATACTAAGGTAGTTAGAGATCTACATAATTGATCAGGATAGATCAGGATCAGGATAGAGTAGAGTAGATCAGGATAAAGAGTGAGAAGGAAGATGTGAGAGTGTGCTGTGAGCAAATGACAAGTGATGGAAGAAATGAGGTAAAATGTTAACAGGTTGATACGGTTTGTGTATGTTCTTTGTACTATGCTGGCAATTCTTATGAAACTTTGAAATTATTCCCAAATAAAAAGTAGAAAAAAAACCCCAAAACAACCTGGTTTGGACTTTTCCATCCTCTATATGAGGGAAATCAACTCAAATTTCTTTAATTTTCATTAGTTTTATACTTTTTGCCAGTTTTGCTGTTTTTCTAGAGAAATCCATTTCTTCTGATTTTTCAAATATATTGGTATTTGTAGTTTGTAATATTTTATAATTTTAAAAATCTGTTTTATCTGTGGTTGTTTCATGTTTTTATACCATATTTTATTAATTCACATCACCACATATCACCAACTCTTCTTGATTGAGTTTGCCAGAGGTTTATCTTTCTAACATTTTCTTCAAAGAATCACATTTTGGTGTTTCAATCTTTGCCTTTTTTGTTCTTTATTTCAGCGATTTCTGTCTTTATAGCCCCCCCTTTTAAAAATTTACACTGTTTACTCTTTGAGTTGAAAGATCCAGCTTTTTGGGGGGGGAGAGGTTGTCTCCCCATGTGTATAGAAGCATAGTTTTCCTGCTATTGTCTTATCTGCATCCCACCAATTTTGACCACTAGTCCTCCACTATAATATTTCATGATGTTCCTTATTGTTTACTCTTTAATGGCAGTACTATTCTGCTGCATAATTTTTGTTTCCAGTCTTAGAATGTTGTTGGCTTTTTGTGACTTCAAAAATTTCACATGTAGCTTTCGTTGTTTTATATATCTTGAAGTGATACTGTTGGGTGGATATATATTTATAATATCTTTTTACTAAAATAAATCTCTTGGTGATATAATGCTTATCAATTTAATTTTTATCTACTTAATTAAAATTGCTACTTTTTTCATGTTTTCTCAATGTATCTTTACTCAGATTTTTAATGAATTGAAAATTACGCCTAACATTTCCTAACAGGCCTCTGTATCTAACATAGTATCTGGAAAGTATTGATAGTCTTAAGTGTTTATATAGTTTCTTTAATATAATGAGAGGGAAACAGCATTAACTCGTTCGAAAGTTTGACAGACTCCGGTTTTGCCCTCTTCCTGCAGTTATTAGGCTTGGCACATTTGCATATTAACATATTCTTTTTGTACATTAATCTTGGAATTTATTATTGCATTATTTTGCTAAATTTCTTTGATAAGATTATAAATAGTAATTGTTTAAGGTAGCATAGAAGAATTATTTTGAGGGTGTTGTGTATTTCTGAGCTAGCAGTTGTAAAACACTCATTCTAAGCCTTTGGTATTAAAAAATGGTGTTTCCTCAAATCACTTGGACATTAAAGAATACTGTCTTAGTGAAATCTTTTTTTGTCACTTCAAGGCTTAATTCAGTTGCTGTTTCCTCTAGAAAAAAACTTCCTGAATCCTTCTGTTCGCTTCAGTAAGCGGTAATCGATACACCTTTTACTTAACATTTAAATCTTAACCACTGTTCTTTGAAATACATAGTTGTAACATACCCTTTAAAACAGAAAGGTGCCTAGTAGTATTAGACTGTAGGTTCCCACTGCAAGAAAAACCTCCGTCACTCTACATTCAAGTTAAATCTTCCTTCAAGAAAAAACTATGTAGTGTCATCTGGATGCAAACATTCGTTCCTTCCACACTGTGGTACTTTTTTTAAAAATCTGGTAACCATCAAGACCATATCTAAAAGAGCTTTTGTAGAAATTATAGGCAAATAACAAATAGTCTGTTAATACATGGTAAGCCTATTCTGGGGAGGGTAAATAAAGGTTAAACATTAATGATACCCATGAAATTAAAATGGAGTACTCAACAGTTGCTACTATTTCTATAGCTTTTAAGCTCTATACAGTTTAAGGAGCACTGGGTGTGGTGCGTAAACAATGAATCTTGGAACACTGAAAAAATAAAAAAATAAAAAAAATTTATCCATATACTTTTTGTCTGTTTTAAAGAATTCTATCCTGGCAACTATACCCAGGCAGGTATTACAATAGTATATGTAGAAAGTAAATACAACATTGAATTATTGTTTTCTTTCTATTTTAAGAATGGGCAGAATTCTAAAACTTTCTTACAGGAATTTAAAGACATGCCGAAAACTAGAAGGAAGAGTGTGATAGGCATGCGCCTGTTGCCTCGCTGCAATAATGATTAGCCTTTCATCAGTCTTATTTCTCTCTGCCCCACTTCTTAAAACAGCTTTATCAGGGGCACAATTGGCATGCAAAAAACTACATAAATTGTACAGTTTGATACATCTTGGTGTATGTATACATCCATGAAGCTATCACAAGCAATTAGTAAACACATCCCCTTTACCCTCAGGGATTTTCTCATGCCCTTTTGTAATCCCTTCCTCCTGGCTTCCTCCTCCAGGCAACCACTGATTTATATTCTGTAGCTATAGTGTAGTTTGCATTTTTTGTATTTTGTAAACGGAATCATAAACTACATTTTTTTCTTTTTTTCTTTTTTTTTTTTTTTTTGGTCTGGTTTCTTGCATAGAAGAATTATTTTGAGGGTGTTGTGTGTGCCAAATTCATTCCTGTTTGTTGCTGAATAGTATTATGTTGCATGTCTGTAGTACAGATTGTTTATCTGTGTACCTGTTCATGGACATTTGAGAGTTTTTTCCATTTTATTTATTTATTTATTTGACAGAGAGGGACAGTGAGGGAGGGAACACAAGCCAGGAGAGTGGGAGAGGGAGAAGCAGGCTTCTCGCTGAACAGGGAGCCTGATGGGGGGCTCGATCCCAGGACCCTGGGGTCGTGACCCAAGCCAAAGGCAGACGCCCAACGACTGAGCCACCCAGGCGCCCCCATTTTTTTTACTATTACAAATAGAGCTGCTGTGACCTTTTGTGTTTTCCTTTCTCTTGAGTGAATACTTAAGGGTGGAATGGCTGGTTTATATATAAGTGCATGTTTGGCTTTGAAAGCAATGCCAAATTGTTTTCCAAAGTGATTGTACCATTTTGTATTCCCATGAGCAGTATATGAAAGTTTCAGTCCTTCCACATCCTTTACAACACTTACTGTGGCCAGTCTTTAAAATTTTAGCCATTTAATAGATACGTAGTGGTTTCTCATTATGGTTTCGATTTGCATTTCTCCATGACTGAGGATATTGAGCATCTTTCACTTTTATTTGCTTTCCCTATATTTTCTTTGGTGATATGATGGTGAAAATCTTCTGCCTGTTTTTTAAAAATTAGGTTGTTCTTTTTTTGCGGGGTGGGGGGTAGATTGTATTTGTTTGCCAGAGAGCACTTGAATGCACACTCACACAAACTGGGGAGATGCAGTCAGAGGGAGAAGCAGGCTCCCCACCGAGCAAAAAGCCTGATGTAGGACTCGATCCTAGGACCCCTGGATCATGACCTGAGTCGAAGGGAGTTGCTTAACTGACTGAGCCATGCAGGCAACCTGAAAATTGGATTGTTTCTTTATTGAGTTTTGAGATTTCTTTACACTGGTTACAAATCCTTTACCAAATATATGCTTTGCACATATTTCCTCCTGGTCTGTAACTTGCCTTCTCATTTTAATAAGTGTATTTTGTGGAACAGAAGTTTTTAATTTTGAAGTTTCTCAAATTTTTCTTTAATGGATTGTGCTTATTTTAAAAAGAAACTTGTGTTTTGGATTGATTTTGACAATATGCAAAGGTAGTACAAAGAGTTAACCATATACCCTTCACCAAGTCTCCTTGAATGCTAACATCTCACATAACCGTGGGATATTTGTCAAAACTAAGAAATTAACATTGGTAACAGAACATGGGCCATGCTTTTTTTTTTTTTTTTGGCCATGCTTTTTATGTCATATATGAAAACTGCCTAGCAGTTTTTGTCGGGGGGAGGATCAGGTGATGGAATAATATTAAACTAAAACATCCTATAATTGTACTTACAAATACTTCAGTAAAGTTAAGAGTGAACTCATTTTTTAAGGCAGTTTTGTGGAGTTACTTCCATGTGCAGGATGCCAACCTAACTACCCACTAATTTAAATTCCTCCGTTTAATTCTGTTCATGTCAAGGTCGGAACCCAACATTTAACAACATAATCAAGCAAACTTACCTAGAAATCACTTGCAAATAGAAGGAACTCCTCAATGGTTTTTTTGTTTTGTTTTGTTTTGTTTTTACGTAACTATTTGTTCAAGGTTGTAGAAGTTACAGGATAGGATAAAATTTAAATGTCAAAGACGGTCTATAATACTTTTATATGGGATCAGCTGTGGGGAAGAGGATGAATGAACGTTGTGATAGTTCAAAAGTAAAAATTAACATTATGTATCTTATTCTCACTGAACCATGTTCTTAGGCAAAATATCTATTTTTATTCCTTCTCCTAGAATCTGAATTTTTTTTTGTTTTAGTAAGCATAGTGCATAATATTGTGTTTATTCTGTGCTGTCCCCATTACAAGTGCTTTAAGCTATCTTACTGAATTCTCATAACAGTCCTAGGAAGTAGATACTTCCATTATGAGAAAATAGGTGCAGAGAAAATATTTATGAGAAAATAGGTGCAAAAATAAATGTTTGTTCAGTGAACTTGCCCAAGATCCTACAGGCTATGCAGCGATAGTCCGCATTCTTTTAACCATCGTGCTAGGCCAACTAACAAATTGTCACGGTTGAATTATCTTGTAATACGATGTACTTCTGCAAATCCTTGCCAAATATCTCTATTATTTTGACCTCCTGAAGGAATGGAAAGAGTTCCACTATTATGTCCTTTTTATGAGGTTTTATCTTTTTTCCTCTATTAAGAGTTATATTGAGTATCAAACTCAGCATCACTGATCATGCCTTGAAACGTCTTGCCTGTAAATTAGAGTAGTGATTATAATTTTGCACCATAACATAGCTGGTGTAGTGGAGATGGATTGAGCTGTCTACCTGTAAAGGTTATAACTTTTTAAATCACTTTATCAGAAAATACTTTAATGAAAAAAAAATGAAAGATAGCCGTGCACACACTAGGCACTAAGCATATTCTTGTAGTATTATCCCAACTTAAGTTTTATTTTTATTACTTTTTACCCCTCAACAGACCCTAATAATTATTGCTAAAGGCCAGAGCTTTGAATTTGTTGATGTTCAAAGCTCTTGAGGAAGTTATGTGGCAATTTCAGCTCCTAGATAAATTTTTTAAAATTAGATCATTCTTACTATATATCAGCTGAAATTTGACCTCATTTTTATTTTTTCATGAAATTTGTTGATTTAATGTTGATGCAAGTTTCTCTTACTGTTTAAAATTTTGTAGAATAGTGCTGATATAACAGGGTCCCCTGTTGCAAAACTTTTTTTTTTATGTATAGATCCTTGTATAAATAAAACTGATTTGTCATATTTCTTAGACAGTCATTGAGAAGCTGTTTGGATGGTTGTGTGTGTGTGTGTTGAGGGGGGAGGGTCTCTATTGAGGAAAACCTAAAGCTAGAGAACAGAAAGCTAGATTGATGGTATATTTACCCCTCCCACTCTTACCCTCAAAATTCCTTCCCAGAAAACTATTTTGTTTTCTATAAGAATATTTTACATATGCAGTATATGTATATGAACATATTCATGGATGTCTTTTTAGTTGAAAATGGTTTTTTAAAAGTTTGGAAGAAGAAATCACTTGATTATTTCTTGGCTAATCGCCATGGTCCTCTGCTAGGTTTTCTGAATACTTTGATTTGTTGTATCATTTAGATTAGAACATCAGCTACATTTAAAATGAAATCACAATTTGATTGGCAGAACATTCGCAACACTAACGTCTTGATGAGATAATAAGTTGGTAAAGTTACCAAAAAAATTCCTTTTCCAAATTTGGGTAAGAAAAATTTAAAATTTAGGATCTGCTTTTGAAGATGCTTTTTCAGCATGTAGACTCTACTTCAGTTCATTTTGTTATAGATTTACAGTTTTTAACCCTTCAAACATTTTTCTTGCTCAAAATGTCAGGTGGTCATTTTTTGTTGAAAAAAAAACATGCAGACGCACACACACAACACACACACACACACACACACAACACACACTTTGTAACTACTGGTACTTGTGACTGCTAAGGCTTTCAGACTAGATGTTAGTAATTATTTTCGGTAAGCACAGTACTAGCTTGTATGATATTCTTGTTTCACTAAAGTGTGTAAAGTTTCGTATTCTAAATGGTGCCCAGATCGTCTTTTTTTTTTTAAGATTTTATTTATTTATTTGACAGACAGAGATCAGAAGTAGGCAGAGAGACAGGCGGGGGGGGGGGGGCGCAGACGGGAAAGCAGGTTCCCCGCTGAGCAGAGAACCCTATACGGGGCTGGATCCCAGGACCCTGAGATCATGACCTGAGCTGAAGGCAGAGGCTTTAACCCACTGAGCCACCCAGGTGCCCCCAGATGTGCTTTTTGTAAGACCTTTAATTACATCTACTCTAAAAGTTGATAACCTTTCTTTATGAATGGTGAATCCATGCCACCTTGGTAGGGAGGAGCTGACAAAAAGGGAAAATATCCTTTTAGTTTCCAGATTCTCTTTTTTGAGTTTATGTGTGTGACCTGGTGGTACAGGGGTGAGTTGGGGGAGTGGTAGTGGTGAGGTGACAGTAGTGATGGGAGGGGAGTAAAAAAATGATTGAATTTCCTTCTGGTTATGTGCTAGCAAACAGTATGCCAGCTTATATTTGCAAGTTTTGGCTTTGTGGGGTGGGGTTAAAGTGGTTAGGAATTGGTTCTCAAAGAAATTTACTTTTTAAATGTAAGTGAGGATATACACAGAATCAATTTAAATAGAAAGTAACAGAGTGAATCACTGATTTTGAATTGTGGGGGAATGTCAAACGCTCACAGATTGCCATTGATCTTGATGTTATTTCTGGTGCTGAACTTCCTAAGTCTAGAAACTAATTTCTTCAGGCTTGGCAACTTTCATAGTGCAATTTTAGGAAGTTCTTTAATAGCATGGAATTAGACCTATTTAATCATGCAACAGAAGTGCCTTCAGCCAATATGATGTGATCCACTTGTTCTTAAAGTGGGGGTTCCATATCTGATTCACCTGGGGGATGTGTTGAAAGTAAGGACTCCCATTATAGATATCCCTTCTTATTCAGCAGAGTTAGAGTGCTTTTAGGGTATTTTATACTTTGGTAGTTTAAAATTTCTTGACAGTTATTAATTGGTGATAATTTTTATCTATTTTAGATTTAGGTTAGAAAGTTTAAGGTTATCTCTTAGAGTTTTACTAACATCTGTATTAAGTAGAGACTGATATGTTAGAGGCATTTAATTATAGCGTTGATAAAGCTATAATTAAGAAGAGGAATAGGGAATGGGGCCTCTGGGTGGCTTAGTGGGTTAAAGCCTCTGCCTTCAGCTCAGGTCATGATCCCAGGGTCCTGGGATCAAGCCCCACATCGGGTTCTCTGCTCGGTGGGGAGTCTTCTTACCCCCCCTCTCTCTGCCTGCCTCTCTGGCTACTTGTGATCTCTGTCAAATAAATAAATAAAATCTTTGGGAAAAAAAAAAGAGGAATAGGGAAGAACGTACTATATACTGATTATGTATTATATACTAATAGCAGATGTATTAGGGTTCTCCAGAGAAACAGAACTTGTGTGTGTGTGTGTGTGTGTGTGTGTGTGTGTGTGTGTGTGTGATTTATTTGTTTGTTTATTTGTTTTTTAAATGAGGCTTTGGGTCACACAATTATGGAAGCTGAGAGGTTCCATGGTCTGAAGTCTGAAAGCTGGAGACCAAGGAAAACCAGTGATACAATTCAGGTTGAGTCTGAAGGCTTAATAAACAGGGGTGCTGGAGATAGAAATCCCAGTCCAAGGGTCAGAGAAGAGATGTCTTAGCAAGGAGGCAGGAAGACAAACAAACTTAAAAAGGGCAGATTCTTCCTTCTTTTGCCCTTTGTTCTATTTAGGCCCTCAAAGGATTGGATGGTGCCTACCCAAATTGGGAAGGGCAGTCTACTGAGGCCACTGATGATAATGCTAATCTCATTTCCAAAAATCTCAGAACTTTGAGTAATAGGATTTGATTATATGATATTAAAAACAAGGATCATGAGATTTAATGTTTGTCTTCATGCTAACTGTGGATATTAGGACTTATACATAAACAGATACACATAATTCCTGAGGATAAAACTAATACATGCTTGTGGTAGAATGTTTAGAAAGTATAGGGGCTCCTGGGTGACTCAGTGGGTTAAAGCCTCTGCCTTTGGCTCAGGTCATGATCCCAGGCTCCTGGGATCGAGCCCCACATCGAGCCCCACATTGGGCTCTCTGCTCAGCAGGAAGCCTGCTTCCCCCCCCCTCTCTCTATGCCTGTCTCTGCCTACTTGTGATCTCTGTCTGTCAAATAAATAAAATCTTTAAAAAAAAGAAAAGAAAAAGTAAAGAAAAGGATTAAGAAAATAAGGGAGTGTAACCACCAAAACGCTAATACCCACAGTTTTAGATACCTGAAACTTTGGTTGTCCTAAGTACCTACACACACACACAAATACACACACAGCTGAGAAACAATGTAAAAGTCTATTAATAGAGAAATACATAATAAATAATGATGTATCATTATGAAGTTTTGAAAAGCAATATGTTTTTGTGGTTCAAAATTCAAAAGATATTGAGTACTATTTAGTAAGAAATGCTCTTGTATTTTTCTTGTGACTCTACCACCCAGTTTTCCTCCTTGGATCCATCAAGGTAGTGCTTTTTTAAAAAAAATTCTTTCAAAGAAAGTTATGTACACACAAATACCTTTAGTACACATGTACATACATGGTAGCCTACTAAGTATGTATATATTATTATGTACCCTTTTCTCCCCCTTTCTTTTTTTAGTTTTAATTTTATCAAAATAGTACATCCATATGAAAGTCATATAGCTCTAAAACATTAATGTATTTTGGTTTGAAAGAAACCACTTTCATCTCTTAGCTGATTAATTTTATATTCTTTGTCTCTAAAATAATTGCTTTAATGTCAGTTTTATATATTCTAGTGTAGACGATCAGATTCTCTTCACTATATGCTGGCAACATAATTCTGTCATAATTTGGATTAGATCAGTATTCATTTTTTATATAATTATTGACTTCTATAAGTGCTGTTCATAGCTGAGCCATGTAGTAAAACATGACTACTTTTCCTTTTCTGTACTACTTTTCTCCTGGAACTAATATTTGACTTATTAAGTTTGCTTATTTTTAAATTTAATTATGAGCTGTCTGCCAGTTAAATAAATTTGTACTTAATATTTTCAAAGATCAGACTCTTAATCTCAGGAAACAATTGAGGGTTCCTGGAGGAGGAGGGTGGTAGGGATGGGGTGTCTGGGTGATGGACATTGAGAAGGGTATGTGCTATATGGTGAGTGCTGTGAATTGTGTAAGACTGATGATTCACAGACCTATACCCCTGAAACAAATAATATGTTATGTGTGAACTAAAATAATAATAATAATAATAATAATATTTTCAAAGACCTAACAGATGTGCTGTCAATGTCATCCTCTGAAAGAAGGTCCTACTAGAATTTCTGATAACCTCCAATTTAGACTGGTTGCTTTCTATTCTCTCTGTATAGCTGTCATCATAGGATTGTCATCCTATTTCCAGTCATCTTGGGGATTCCCCTTCCCTCTCTCATCTCAGTACAACCATATTGTTGTAATTATTGTGGTTTCATAGACATGTAGTTTCTTCACATTAATCTCTTCTTTATTTTTCTTAATGTTCATATAAATTTTAGAGTCAGCCTACCTACTTAAAAATCTTCTTTATGTCTTCAATATGTGGTTTTCAAATCTTCTGTATATATTAGCTTGAATTGTGTAATTTGACTTTTCCATGTTAAAGAATTGTTAAATATTGGTGATTTCAAACAGGTCTACCTAATAGAGCATTTCTTGCTAAGTTTATATTTTAGTTTTTATTGTTTCTTTTGTAAACGGGGACTTCTGTTTCATCTTGTAACTGATGGTGAAGGTTTCAGTCGAGTTGATTTGAATCTTAATATTATGCCTAGGAATATAATTTTTATATCCAAGACTTTTAAAAATAGGTGGTTCTTTTAAAATTTCCACCTATGTAAAGTCATTATCTGCAGTTAATGGTCATTTTCTGTCTCCTCCATTTTTTTTTAACCTTTTATCATATTATGTAATACTAACAATAATGGACATTCTTATCTTGTTTCAGGTCTAAATAGGATTATTTTTAGATTACTTCACTAAGTTTGGTACTGACTTTTAGGCTTGTATTATACATATATGTTTCCATGGTAAACATCTGCTTATTCCTATTTTAAGGAAATCTTGATGGATGTGTAAGTTTATCAGATGTCTTTCAGTGACTGTGGAATAACCTTATTTTCCTTGATATTATTGTATGGCAGACTAAAAAGATTTTATTATATTGAGCCACTTTTGAATATCAGAACTAAACTCTACTTGATCATAACAGTAGTATATTATTTCTTTGGTGAGTTCCTAAAGACTTTCTTTTTTATTGTCTTAGAATTTTTGTGTCTGATTAACCTGTAGTATTTATTTGTGTTCGCTCTTCTCTTAATTTTGGATATCACTGCTTTGATCCCCATGTCAGAATTATTTGGAAGCTTAACTCTGATGCTTTGAAATGGTTTAGGCAGCTATAGAGTTCTGTGTTCTTAAATGTTAGTAAAATTTTGAATATTATTGGCATCTGGTACTTTCTGAGGAGGTTAAACTCCTTGAAAACTTCCTTCTGTGGTAATTACCAGATAGTCTTTGTGAAATCTTTATTGTTTTGCCTTCATGAAATACATAGTGCCTTACTTGGAATGCTGATAACACAGTTTGTGGGGTTTTTTTTTTAGGGCATTAAATAAAAATACTTGTCTTAAAGTACATTTGTCTTCATTAAATTGTTAAGTTCTTGAGGGCATTAAGGTAGAGCCATCTGTTTATTTATTGCCTCAAATTCTAGCCCATAGTAGGGAATATGTTGGCTTAACAATTTTTCCTTCTTCCTTTCTTTTGGTGATGGTGAATGTTTTACAGGCTTCCCAGTTGGCGTGTATGTTGTAAGGAGAGTTCTTCAGCTTCATCATATTACTCTCAAGATGACAGTTGTGCCCTAGATAATGAAGATACACAATTCCAGAAAAAGGTACCTTAAATAAAGTTGACAATGTAATTTGTGTGTCAGCTTTTTAAGATTTCCTCAAAAGGTTTGGAATAAAAGTAATTCAAAAGTACTACGACATAGTTTTGGTGATTTGTAATCTCCTTTCTATAATCTGAAGAATCACTCAGGTGATCTGAAAGTAAGCATCCTTGATATACTTATATGCTTGTTCTTGGAATGTCATAACATGCATAGTCCTAGAGTAGGAAGAAAAATAGTAGCTATTCAGAGAACTGAAAACCAGGGATTCGCTTTTTAATATGCTAAATAGTTAAAAAGTTTCAAAAGAAACTCCAGTCTTAAAAGTAAAAATTTAGAACTGAGGATTATAGGGAGACTCTGCAGTCAGTGGCTATGTAGTTTTTTAATATAATTGGGTGGAGTGAATAGACAGAGTCCAGAAAGCCAGACCACATAGTCCTTAATTCATTTATTATTTTATCATTTAAATGCCTGGCTGACTCAATCAGTAGAGCATGCGACTCTTGATCTCAGGGTCATGAGTTCAAGCCACACATTGGGCATGGAGTCTTCTTTAAAAGAAAAAAAAAAAGGTAAAATAAATAAATAAAAAATAAAAGGTGATTGTTGACTCGATTTGGCTCCCCCCATCAATATATATATTTTATTTATTTATTTTTTTAAGATTTTATTTGTTTATTTGATGGAGAGAGAAGGAGACAGTGAGAGAGGGAACACAAGCAGGGGTAGTGGGAGAGGGAGAAGCAGGTTCTTCTCAGAGCAGGGAGCCCAATGCGGGGCTCGATCCCACAACCCTGGCTCATGACCTGAGCTGAAGGCAGATGCTTAACAACCGAGCCACCCAGGTGCCCCCAATATATGTATTTTAAAATACACTTGTCCCTTGAATGATATGGGTTTGAACTGTGTGGGTATATTAATACGCAGATTTTTTATGGTACAATACTGTAAATGTATTTTCTCTTACGACTTTCATAAAACTTCTCGAGTTTAACATAAGAATACAGTGTAATAGGGGTGCCTGGGTGGCTCAGTGGGTTAAAGCCTCTGCCTTTGGCTTGGGTCATGGTCCTGGGGTCCTGGGATCCAGCCCCGCTTCAAACTCCCTGCTCAGTGGGGAACCTGCTTCCTCCTCTCTCTCTCTGCCTACTTGTGATCTCTGTCTGTCAAATAAATAAAATCTTAAAAAAAAAGAATACAGTGTAATAATATATACAACATACAAAATATGTGTCAACTGACTGCTTATTATTGGTACAGCTTCTCGTTAACAATAGGCTATTAGTCGTTTTGGGGGAGTCAAGTTATATGGAGATTTTTGCCTCTGCTAGGGCTTGGTACCCCTAACCCCTGCATTGTTCAAGGATCAACTACATAGAAGTAATTTATTCTGACTATAAAATATTCATATTTATATTCTGTTCCCCTCCCCAAAGGAACCACAATTTATTATTTCTTGTGAAAACAGTGAGACTTTTTTTGTAGATATCCATATATATGGCACACAAATTAGTATTTTATTTTCCATAAAATGTCAAATTATAAATATTCTACAAATGACTTCCCCACTGTCCCAATAATATCTCATAGACATCTGTAAACATCTTTTCATGTTGTTGTATTCTTGTGATGGCTACATTTTTATTCTATCATATAAATTATGATATATTTCTTTATTGACAGACTTTTGCATTGTTTCTCAGCCGTGTGTATGCATGTGGGCTTGTGTGTGAACATAAGTTTATAATTACATACTTGGAGTTGTTGGCATGATACTTATTCAAATATTGGAGTCATGTAGGATTTATTTCTGGGATGGAGCATTTAAAATTTTGAAGACTGTTGCTGAATATCTCTTTAAAAGAATACACTTTTATACTTTTACCACAGTCTGTAAAACTTTGATCTAATCTCTGATGAGAAATTTGAAGACTAAATGTGAGAATGAATATAAGCAAAGCATTTGGTGGGGGGAAACCTATTCTTTCTGCACAAATTTAGGTATCTGTTATATGTTATAAAGGCTTAGATAAAGAATATGAATATTGCTTTTATGAAACATATGCTAGAAGATACATTTAAACTTGAAGGTATCTGGAATCTTGAAAGTCAGTGTCAAAAGAGAGATGGTAAAAGAACTATATGTACATTAATTTATTAGATATTTCCTGAAGTCCTACTGTGTCCCTAACACATTGCTGTATGGTAGGACTAAAGTGCTTATTAAGTGCTTATTAAGAAATCAGATAAGGCTCTTGAACTCATTTAGTGTGGTGCCAAGGAAGGGACTGCAGGAGGATGGACAGTAAGCATGTAAACAAACAAAAGTAATTAACAGTTGAATATGTTATAAAGTATATAATATTGCTTAGGACTATTTTGTGAAACAGTTTTATCAGTTACCCTTTTTTCTTTGTTGCAATATAGGATGAAAGAGAGGGACCTCTCAATGCCGAATTACCAGAAAAAGTGGGTTCGAACTTACCTATTCCTCCAGAAGAACATAAATTAAAAGATGACTACATTGTGGATGTACAGGTAAGCTATGCTGCTTTGATTTTTAATGATAAGTCTTTTAAAAACTGCTTCACAAGATAGAAAACTTCTGTTTGGTCACCATATTGTATATTGTTACTTTTTCTTTTTGAACTGTTGTGCAGTTGTCTTTAATACTGTTCACCTGCTGAGAGTACTGGTTTTGAGAAAATGCAAAATTACAGATTTAGTAATAAATGTGACCCTTTTTTTTGTAGTCAGAGTTTGGGTATAAGTTCTTATATCTTCTTAAGATTCCATTTTGGCTCACTATAATGGATCTTTTTCTCTAGATTTTTAGATGTCCAGAAATTTTTTCTAATTTACAACAAAGACAGTATTCGTAGGTGAAACAAAGTATTCTGATACCAAACTTTTGTCACTCAGTGTGGAATATGAATTAATAATAGGTTAAAATATATTTTATATATTTCTTATATTACATTCTGAATATTATTTTCCATTTTGTACATCAGATTTTTTGAAAGATGTTAAAAACTAGACCAGAATATAAGCTCACCAGAATGCTGAAGCATCTGGAACCCACTGAATATCAGGAACAGCTGAGGGAACTGGGGATATTTGAGCTGGAGGAAGAAGAACCAAGAAAAAACTAAGTATCTCAAAATATTAACAAAAACAAACTTCAGCTCAAAATGAGGAAGAATTCTTTGTCTTAAATACAGTTAGAGCTGTTTTATGACTTAATTGGGCTACCTAAGTATAAATAGTGAATTTCATTTTATTGGATCCTGGAAGATGTTTGTCACATGTTTGTATATAAGAGTAAAAGTGTTTTCTGTAGCCCTTCTAATTATAGGACAATCCTGCCATTGTTCATTCTCTAGAATTTTTGTTACAGTATACTCTTGCTCAAATACTTTGAAGTGCTTACTGCGTCGTACAGATCTGTGCTGTTCAGTATAGTAGCCACTAGCTTCATTTGGCTGTTGAGCGCTGGAAATGTAGTTAGTCCAAATTGAGACTCGCTGTAAGTATTAAATATATACTGGATTTTGAAGACTTAGTTAAAAAAAAAAAGTAAAATATCTCATTAATTTTTAATTATATTTTTATATATTTAATATGTATATATATATTTTGAATATTTTATATATTTAATATATATTTTGAATATATATTAAAATGATAATATTTGATAATAATAGAATACTCCTTTTCTCAAGGCCTCCACCATAAATGCAAACTATTTTCATTCCTCTGTGAATTTTTCATTTCAGTGTAAATAATTTCCCAAATGAATCATATTCTCACTTTAGTTTTCTTTCTGCTCCCAACTGGGTCTTTTTTTTTTCTTAAAAGTCCTAGGTCTTCTAGTCCATAATAGTCTTTAGTTTCTCTTTTCCTTGAACCAAGCCTGAGTACCTCTCTCTTTTTTTTTTTTTTTTTTTATGATCAAACCTGTCTTTATTCAAGGAACATAGTAAACTACTTTTTTTTTTTTAATTTTATTTATTTATTTATTTATTTATTTATTTATTTTTAAGTACCTCTCTCTTGATACACACTTAATAAGCGTTAAGTGTCTACTGTGTGCTAGGGAACATGAACATCAAGAGAACATAGTTCTTACGCAGGACATTTATAGTCTACTTGAAAAAGAGAAGGAGACCTAAATAAAGCAATTGAGGTGTTACAGATGCTGTATTAAGTCTGTACAGAGAACAGCAGAGGCATAGAGGAAGAGGGATGGCTAATTCCATTTAGGGTTGGTTGTGGGGGAGAATGTTCTGATAGAGGTTTCAAATATGAGTGGTAATCGGTAGATGTCAGGTTTTGTTTTGGAGGAGTGAATGGCCCAGAGCATCCAAGGACTGAAGAAGCATCAGTGAGAATCATTTGGTGCATTGTAATGTTACTTGTACATGCCCTTGTTGTTGTTTATTGATGCACATTATCTTCTCAACTGCTCTGGGCAATAAGTATGTGTTGTACTGTTTTGTATATTTAAATATGATTTCTGTGTTGCTACTAGCATTAAAGAGGGAAATATATATGGTCCTTATAGAAAATAGGAAAGAAGAAAAGCAAGCTCCTTTGTCCTAGTTTGTGAAATGCCATAAAAAATGTCTGGAGCTTGTATAATATGAATTGTTTCCCTTGAGGGGTAATGTTGGAAGATAGGATTTTTATAAAAGTACATTCTTGATACTGTCACTTTTGAGGCATACATTTTAAAAATCCTGTATAGCTAAAGAGAATAATTTATTAATCTCAACATTTAATTTAACTTTTTTTTAAAAACAGAATATGGAGTCAAATAAGTTAAGTCCATCTGTGATTGAGACACTCCCTACAATTGATCTACATGAAGATTCTTCCAGTGTAGTTGTGGGCAGTGAAAACATTGAAAATATTTCCAGCTCATCTACCTCAGAGATCACTCCAATCTCAAAGCTTGAGTAAGTTATTACAAAGAATAAAAGAGAATCTCATTAGGTAGTGATCTAGAAAAAAGTCTTTATAAGATAAGGCAGCTTGGAGAAGGGAGTTGAGGGAAATTGGAAGGGGAGGTGAACCATGAGAGACTATGGACTCTGAAAAACAATCTGAGGGTTTTGAAGGGGCGGGGGGGGGCACGGTGGGAGGTTGGGGGAACCAGGTGGTGGGTATTGGAGAGGGCACGGATTGCATGGAGCGCACTGGGTGCGGTGCAAAAACAGTGAATACTGTTATGCTGAAAAGAAATAAAAAATTAAAAAAAAGAAAAAGTAAGGCAGCTTGAAACTCAGATTTGAAGTTTAGGCTATATAGCAGACTTAAGTTACGATGCCTATGTTTTGTGTTTTTACTTTATTTTAATATAATGATCTTTCAGGTAATGAGTATTTATTCTTCTTTCAAACTCACTGAAGTTAATTAGCTCTCAGCCATGAAATCTCTACATCACATAAAGTGCGGTTCTACTTGTTCAAGTAACTACTTACTTGAATAATTTTTAGTTTTTAAAACTTTTAAAATACTTACTCCAGGAAGAATTTAAGACTAGATACTGCATATCTGAACAGTACATCTCACTCTCCCATTATACTGAACATGACTGCTTAGTGAATTGGAAGTGAGTAAGGGAGAATATCAGAGTATTTATTTTTATAAAATTCTCAAAGTGCCTTAAGAACTTAGTGAAATGTTTTGAGATACTAGATTATTTTTTTAAATTTAATTTTATGTTTTCACTGTTCCAAGAGTCATTGTTTATGCACCACACCCAGTGCTCCATGCAATCCGTGCCCTCCTTAATACCCACCACCAGGCTCACTCATCTCCCCACCCAGCTCCCCTCCAAAACCCTCAGCTTGTTTCTCAGAGTCCATAGTCTTCTCATGGTTCGTCTCCCCCTCCGATTTCCCCCAACTCACTTTTCCTTTCCTTCTCCCGTTGTCCTCCACGTTATTCCTTATGCTCCACAAGTAAGTGAAACCATACGATAATCGACTCTCTCTGCTTGGCTTATTTCACTCAGTATAATCTCCTCCAGTCCCGTCCATGTTGACACAAAAGTTGGGTATTCATCCTTTCTGATGGAGGCATCATACTTCATAGTGTATATGGACCACATCTTATTTTTTTTTAAAGATTTTATTTATTTATTTGACAGACAGAGATCACAAGTAGGCAGAGAGAGAGAGAGGAAGAGAAGCAGGCCTCCTGCTGAGCGGAGATCCCGATGCGGGGCTCGATCCCAGGACCCTGGGATCATGACCTGAGCTGAAGGCAGAGGCTTTAACCCACTGAGCCACCCAGGCACCCCGGACCATATCTTCTTTATCCATTTGTCTGTTGAAGGGCATCTTGGCTCTTTCCACAGTTTGGCAGCTGTGGCCATTGCTATTATGTACATTGGGGTACAGATGGCCCTTTTCACTACATCTGTATCTTTGGGGTAAATACCCAGTAGTGCAATTGAGGTGATAGAATAAATCAATAAGAGATAAGAACTGCATGGTCGTCTCAACTGATGCAGAAAAAGCATTTGACAAGATACAGCATCCGTTCATGATTGAAACTCTTCAAAGTACAGGGATAGAGGGAACATTCTTCAACTCCCTAAAATCTATTAAAAACCCATAGGGAGTATCATTCTCAGTGGGGAAAAGCTGACATCCTTCCCTTTGAGATTAGGAACAGGACAAGGATGCCCGCTCTCACCACTATTCAGCAAAGTACCAGAAGTCCTAGCAACAGCAATCAGACAACAAAAAGAATAAAAGGTACTCAGATTGGCAAAGAAGTCAAACTCTCTCTTCGAAGATGACATGATACTTTATATGGAAAACCCAAAAGACTCCACCCCCAAACTACTAGAACTCATACAGCAATTCAGTAATGTGGCAGGATATGAAATCAGTGCACAGAAATCAGTTGCTTTCTTATACAGTGAACACATAGAAAGGAAAATTAGAGGATCGATTCTATTTACTATGGCACCAAGAACCATAAGATACCTGGGAATAAACCTAACCAAAGAAGTGAAGGATCAGTACTCGAACTACAGAACACTCATGAAAGAAATTGAAGAAGACACAAAAAGGTGGAAAAGCATTTCCATGCTCATGGATCAGAAGAATAGACGTTGTTAAAATGTCTTTACTGCCCAGAGCAATCTGTACTTTTCAGTGCCACCGCAGTCCGCAATCAAAATTTCACTGGCATTTTTTAGAGTGCTGGAACAAACAATCCTAAAATGTTGCATGAAACCAGAAAAGACTCCGAATTGCTAAGGAAATGTTGAAAAAGAAAAACAAAATTGGGGTATCACCTTGCCTGATTTCAAGCTTTACTGCAAAGCTGTGATCACCAAGACAGCATGGTACTGGCACAAAAACAGACACATAGACCAGTGGAACAGAGTAGAGAGTCCCGCAACTCCTTGGTCAAATGATCTTCGACAAAGCAGGAAAAAGTAGATTATTTTTTGATACTATAGGCAACAACTCTAATACTGGTAGACTATACTAACAGAAAGAAAACATGGGAGAAGATGCAGTTAAAATAAATTTTAAGGGCATCTGGGTGGCTCAGTCGGTTAAGCATCTACCTCTTGATTTCAGCTCAGGTCATGATTCTCAAGAGTCGTGAGATTGAGCCCCAAGTTGGGCTCCACACTCCGGTTCTCTCTCCCTCTCCCCTCCTGTCCCTGCTTACATGTGCTGGTGTGCTCTCCTTCTCTTTCTCTATTAAATAAATACATAAATAAATTTAAAATCTTATTTTTTATGAGACCAAATACCAAGCTATGATATTTTGTTTTAAAATTTGGTAATTACCTATTTAACAACCAAAGCCATTAACGGATCAAGAGTTAGCAGTTCACTTTACATGACCTAAAATAAGTAAATTCTTGAAAATAACCTGTAAAACTATAAAGCATTCTTCTCTGGTTTAGATTATGTTTTGAAGATCACTAATACAATTTTTTTTTTAATTTTTAAAAAATTTTTTATAAACATATAATGTATTTTTATCCCCAGGGGTACAGGTCTGTGGATCGCCAGGTTTACACACTTCACAGCACTCACCATAGCACATACCCTCCCCAATGTCCATAACCCCACCCCTCTCTCCTACCCCCCTCCCCCCAGCAACTCTCAGTTTGTTTTGTGAGACTGAGAGTCACTTATGGTTTGTCTCCCTCCCAATCCCATCTTGTTTCATTTATTCTTCTCCTACCCCCCCCATACCCCCCATGTTGCATCTCCACTTCCTCATATCAGGGAGATCATATGATAGTTGTCTTTATCATATCATATGATAGAGTTGTCTTTCTCCGATTGACTTATTTTGCTCACTAATACAATTTTTAACTTATGCCACATTATGTTCATTGAATTGCTAGATTGTCTTTTTTTGTTTCTGTTTTTAGTGAAATAGAAAAATCTGGTACTATTCCTATAGCCAAACCAAGTGAAACTGAGCAGTCTGAAACTGATTGTGATGTTGGTGAGGTCCTTGAAGCGAATGCTCCCGTTGACCAGCCTGCCTTTGTTGGTCCACCTGAAAGGTGGGTGTGAGCTGTTACTTGCCTCTTGTGTAATTCCGTAATAATAGCAGTGTCATGTTTGAATGGATTTTTGTGTGTGCTTAATTCTACTTTATGATTGGGAGAAAGCTAATCCCTTTGTGCTCTTTTCTTGATTTATTTTGTATGTGAAAACTGTAATAGTTTAGATTACATAAACTTGCCATTCAGCTTATTTTTTTTAATATGTCTTTTTGGTTTCAAATAGCCTTGTTGGTCAGCATATAGAAAATGTGTCATCTTCACATGGCAAAGGAAAAATAACAAAATCAGAATTTGAATCAAAAGTTTCAACAAGTGATCCGGCTGATGGTGATCCAAAATCTGCACTGAATTCTTCAGATAATTTAAAAAATGAGGTAGGTATATAACTTGCACTCTTTCCTACTATATTATATACCTCTTTATCATTAGCTAATCTTGCAGTTTGCTAACCATATTTGCCACGAAATCAGGGATTGAGTAATTAATGAGGACTATGGAACTGAGGTGAGCTGCGGTCCCTGAGAGCAAGTGGGTACTTCCTGGGTACTCTCGCCAGTATATCATTTATATATAGTGGTTCCATGTATGAGCTGTCTTGTTGTATATAATTAAGTCGTTTTCTCTTACCGTCAGCTGTTTGATAGCAGATACATAAAGTCCTCACTTAAGCAGTTTCTTGGAGAACTTTATGGAAGAAGCTATGATTATTAAATTCAGGTATCTTCAGAATATAAGTTTAATTCCATATGCAATGTTAAATTTAGGCTCTTGACCCAGAATTATTTTAAAGAGACATTTTTACATTTTGTTAGTTGTGTGCAGAATACAGCTTACATTGAATAGTATGAGTTTTACAATTACACTATCCCTATGTGGCAGTTTTACTTTCCTTCCTCCTTTTGAGTTCTGCTTTGACTTCATATAGAGGCTAAAGCAGAGTTTCTTGAAGAAATGATGATAGAGAAGTCTAGGCCTACTTCAGTAAGAAATAACTGGGTAATAGAGATGAAGTCCAGTCCATGAACTTAATAAAAGTAAAACGTGCAAAACCAAAGAGTAGTTCGAAGTACTGAGTATCATATCCATATTTGTTTCTTTTTAATTTGGATCTTCTGTTCTCTACCTTCTCTTTCATGTATTTTCAATGAATCTATACTTACAACTAACTAAACTTCCTTCTAGAGACTTTACTATCACTGTACCAGCTGTTTTTATGATGCTTCTTACCGTTAATAGGAGCTCAACATTTTGTAGCCTACCATCTTGAAGGAACTAATTTTCCCAATGAAACCAAATCAAGCATATATTATAGTTCAGTTGTCCATAAATAAAATTAAACAAACATTACAAAAATATCTTCTTTGGAGGTATTTAAGTATCAGATGTAAAATTTAAGCACGGCAGCCAGTTTTGTCCCAGTTTTGCTTGTTCTCCTTAACCGTTAGCAGACTGAAACTACTCTTCATTACCTAGGATATAAAAATGGTTTGTGAGTTTGTGCTAATAGGCAAAACGTTGTAATTTTTAACTGTATTAATATCCTGGAAAAATTATCATATAATGAGCACTTTATGAGATACCTAGTAGTTTTGTGTGTTGCCTAGTTCAGGATGATTCTTCCCAGTTAAGTTTGTGTAACTGGAGAGGTTTTTTTTTTCTGATGCAAGATCTTTGTGTCATCGATGTTATCTCAAGAATCTGGAAGACAGGGGCACCTGGGTGGCTCAGTGGGTTCAGCCTCTGCCTTTGGCTCAAGTCATGATCTCAGGGTCCTGGGGTCGAGCCCCAAAGCTCCAAATTGGGCTCTCTGCTCAGCGGGGAGCCTGCTTCCCTCTCTCTCTCTGCCTGCCTCTCTGCCTGCTTGTGATCTCTCTCTCTGTCAAATAAATAAATACAATCTTTAAAAAAAAAAAAAAAGGAATCTGGAAGACAGTCTTTGCCATACTGAGAGACAGTGCTTTACCAAGTGTTTTTATTGTATTGTTTAGTTCTCTTGTTTGTTGTTAAGAGGTGATGATGAATGCTTTGTTTGTGCCTCAAAAGCGTATGTATGTCCCTCTACTTTGTGTTGTATTTCTTTTAGTATTTGGGCTTTGTTTTTAAGTACTCAGGTAGGTTAATTTTTATATATATGTGCCTTTTGCTTATCTTCTCACTGTATTCAAACTAGGTTTTTATTTAATTTTTTAATTAATGGTAATACTAGCTCTTTAATCTTACTTTTGCTGTGTATTTATTTTAGTAGCCACATACTTTTTTTAGTCAGTCAGCTTGTTCTGTAAAACACTCCGAGACGGAGATTATATGGGAGCCCGTTTGCTGTCTTCCCAGGGGAAGAATATGGGGCTTTGTATTTGTGTAATTCTTATAAACTAGTGTGTTAGTCTAATTCTTATATACTAGGCTCAGTTCTTAAGATTGTGCTTTTCATGTAGCAAGTATTAGTATTAGCTCTCAAACATGTGCCCTTCTGTGTATAGCATGTGTATATTATATGAGACTTACCAGAGTAAGTTGTCTAAATAGATGTTGTGCACTTCTCAGGGAACATATTAATAAGTATGTTATGCATTGTTCTAAGAATACAGAAATAAATAATGGAATGAGCATCTTTACATATATTATTCAGCTTATGGAAAAAATGACAGATTAAATTGTGTGCCTTTCCCTGGTTATATTTCTTCTCTTCAGATAGAACACCTTTGTCAAATTCAGTGTGTGTGTGTGTGTGTGTGTGTGTGTGTGTGTGTGTGTGTGTGTGTTTAAGAATGTGTTTTTAAACTTTTTCCAAAACTGCATGATTAGAAACAGTACATCTATTATTTGGCATATTTTGAAGCAATATAAAATGGTATCATTCCTGCCTTAAATATCATTTTACTCACCATTGTTTTTGAGATTTGTCTCTTCATTGTTTGCAATGTTGTATTTCACTACCATAGTTTATGTGGTCTTTAATTAGTGGATATTTAGGTTGTTTCTAATTTTTTATATTACAGTCAATGCTGCAGTAAGCATTCTGATGCATATTTTCTTAGGTACATGTGCATGTTTTCACTCATATTGCCCATCTTAATATTGCTAAATTTTTTTTTAAGTTTAGTTATTTAAGTAATCCCTACACCCGATTTGGGGCTTGAACTCAGGACCCCAAGATTGGGAGTTGCATGTTTTTCTGACTGAGCCAGCCAGGCACCCTTAATTTTGCTAAATTTTGGACCCCCTTCAGCAGTCTAATAGATGTCCCATGGTTCCACAGACATGCCACACTTAAAACTCCATCAGATAGGTATAATTTATTCAGTATCTCTGGTTTTCATTTGCATTCTCCTGATTATTACTGAGATTGAGCATTTTGTATTTTCTCTTTGCTGAATTTATTGTTCATCTCCTCCATTATTGACTGTAGGCGGTCTGCAGTTGGTAGTAGTCCTTTATTGGTAGCATACATTGCCACTACTTTCAGCTTGTGGCTTATTGGAACATGCAGTTTATGATTTTTTAATACATTTAATTTTAAATTTTAATCCAGCCAAAAGTATCAGCCTTTTTAAAAATGATCTATTCTTTCTTTACCTTGTTAAATCCTTTTATATATGAACATTTTTGTATACTTTCTTTAAAAAGCTTTGTTTTTCTTTAGACTCTGTGTTTCTTTATGTTTTTAAATCCACCTTAAATTTTTATGGAATGGTAATGCATGTCAGTGATGTTTTAGAAACTATATGCTACATCTAAAATTAGTTAGCTTTCTTCAATGCATATATTTAACTTAAATTTTAAGATGGATGCATTACAAGTACAGTATTTATTTGTACAGTTCTGTGTGTAAGTAATTGTTTGCTTAGGATATAATTTTTTTTTATAAGCTTATACTTAAATTGCTAATGTGAAGGAATACATCTTGTGGTGCTTAGGTAGAAGATTTCAATTTTTTCAAGAGAAACTCAACTTCTAAGTAAACCAAAACTTTTTACATTTCATTTTTTTAAAAAATATTTTCTATCAGCTATAAAACTGAACTTTAATTTCACATAAACATTTATATATACTTTTATAATTTATTAATCTGTTTTCTCCGTATTCTTCACATTTCTTTCAGAGTTCTGATTATACAAAACCAGGAGAAATTGACCATACATCTGTAACAAGTCCCAAAGACCCAGAAGATATACCAACATTTGATGAATGGAAGAAGAAAGTTATGGAAGTAGAAAAAGAGAAAAGTATGGAAGCACTTGTGATTCTTATTTATTTATTTTAGGGAGAGGTTTAAATAATGCATTTCTCTCCATAGTTGGTAAAATAAAATAAAACTTTTGAAAACTTTTTAAAGGTGAAAGTTACTAAGATGTGTAATTATCAACATATGCCATTTACCTGTATATAATTATATAGTTTTAATCTTAATTAAAATCCATTCTTGTAAATTATTAAATGAGGAAAAAATAAGATAAATTAGGCAGAGCAGTACTTTTCATTTCAGTTTATAAGAGGAAAATTGCACAGAAACTGTTGTTTTTCATTTGTGGGGGCTTGTCTGGGATATGAATGAAACTTTTGAGTCATAAAGCTTTAAACTGTAAATAGAGTTGGATTGAGGTATTACACAGTTTCTTATTGTAAAGAAAGTCTCAGAATTAAAAATTCTTAATGTTAGAAGGATAGCATTTATCCTTAATAAAATAATTGTATGCACAATATTTTGATTCTCATGGATAAGCTTCATTTTGAGTATTATTTAGACATAAATCAAGTAATGCAGATTTTTGTAGTTAATTTGGTTTGGGGATATATTTTAAAGCGATTGAGGTAAAGCATTTTGAATTTCTTAATTTAAAAAAAAAAATACTCTCTTAAGCATTAAAACCTGTTCTTCAGTATTACTGTTTTTGGATCATTGTTTGCTGGGAGTATTTTAAATCATAATCATCATATATATATGTTTATAATAAGGTTTGTCTGCAGGTCAGTCAATGCATCCATCTTCTAATGGAGGTCTACATGCCACAAAAAAAGTGCAGAAAAATCGAAATAATTATGCCTCAGTAGAATGTGGTGCCAAAATTTTGGCAGCTAATCCAGAAGCCAAGGTACTCAACTATAAAATTCTTCTATACTTGTAGGATACTAGTAACTTTATTAAATAAAGGCATCAGTTTGCTAAGAACTACATTTTTAACATGAGCTATTTTTCTGATTCTCTGATAAATATAGGATTATGCTTTTAAAGACATTATCTTGTATGAATTCTTAGTTATATTGGTTGATACATTGCACCTTTTCTATTTCTTTGAAAGACTTTGTTTTTTTAGAGCTGTTAAGGTTCACAACAAAATTGAGAGAAAGGTACAGGGATTTCTTTCATTTCCCTTAGCCCCACATGCTTATCCTCCTCCATTATCAACATACTTCCCACCAGAGTGATGTATTTGCTACAGTTGATTAACTTACACTGACACATTATCACCACCTTAGATTCACTCTTATCATACAGTCTGTGGGTTTAAACATATGTGTAATGTCATGTCTCAATCATTATAGCATCATACAGAGTATTTTTACTGCCCTAAAATCCTCTGTGCTCCACCTGTTCATCCTTCATCCCTCCCCTCAACCGCCAGTCTTTTTACTGTCTCATAGATTTGTCTTTTCCAGAATGTCATGTAGTTGGATTCATACTGTATGTAGCCTTTTCAGATTAGCTTCTTTCGTGTAGTAATATGCATGTAAGTTTTATCCTGGCTTGATAGCTCATTTCTTTCTAGCGCTGAATAATATTCTTTTTTCTGGACTTGCCATCGTTTATCTCTTCATCCACTGAAAGGCATTCATCCTGTCTTTTAACTTAAAACGTGTTTGAAGTTTTAAAAAGAAAATAGCTAGTAGAAAATTGTTTTTCCTTTATAGTAACAGACATTTAATTTAAAATGTTTTGTTATAAGGCTTTCTTAACACTGTAGACGTAATCAGTAAGTTCTAGTCATTTTTATGCCTTCTTCTCAAATGAGTATTTTAAAATCTTAATATTTTAAGATCTAAAAATACAGAAATCCTAGAAATCTTTAGAGTTGAAATATTTTTCCTTAAGTAATTTATTCCCTTCCCCCTTTTTAAAATAGAGCACATCTGCTATTCTTATAGAAAATATGGATCTTTATATGTTGAATCCTTGCAGCACTAAGATTTGGTAAGTAACATAAAATTTAATAACATGCATTCTATGTGTGTACATATTACGTGAAGCTTTTATGTTAGGATTAGATCCTCTGGTCACTTAAAAAGCATTTATGATTGATAGGTGCTGGTACTGTAATTACCTTAGGTCCTGGGTTACAGAATTGAATACAAAATACCTTTCCTTTTAAAAAGGTCATAGCTACAGACAAAAAATAGGTCTAGCCAAATAATTATGAAATAGTATAACAAGTATTGCTGTAAGGTTATGATAGGAACAGAGATGGTATGTAACTGAGAGGACGAGAGAGGTCTTCCTAGAAGAGCTAATTCCTGAGCTGAATCTTGAAGGATTCATAAGGAAGTCACATATGAGGGAGAGGTATTCAGGAATTGAAGAATAAGAGAACAGTGCTAAAAGGAGTGTATTTCTTTCTTTCTTTCTTTTTTTTTTAATAAAGAGTTTTCTTTCTTTATTTGAAAGACAGAGATCACAAGTAGGCAGAGAGGCAGGCAGAGAGAGAGGGGGAAGCAGGCTCCCTGCTGTGCAGAGAGCCTGATGCGGGACTCTATCCCAGGACCCTGAGATCATGATTTGAGCTGAAGACAGAGGCTTAATGCACTGAGCCACCCAGGTGCCCCAAAAGGAGTGTATTTCTTATGGGCAGCTATAAGTAAAAGCAACCTGAAGAAGTTAATTTAATCATGATAAGAATAAAAGTATACCTAGAGTAATTGTGGACGAGGAGACTGGAGATTTAGTTTACCAATAGCCAGACCATCGAATTCTGTGTATACTTAGCTTAAAATTTTTTGAAGTTTGTTAGAGACCATGGAGGGAAGTGTTTAAGTAAGGAAGTGACACGATTTCACTGGTGTTTTAAGAAGGCTGGTTCTCAAAGGATGGCCTACAGCAGAATGCAATTGGGAGCAGGGACACCAGTTAGGAGCCTGTATTGGCAGTGTAGGTACAGAAGAGAGGGAGATACGAAAGAGACTGTAGCAGATAAAATTGGCAGTCTTGTTTAGTAATTGGATGTGGAGAGAGTTATCTAGGAAATCTCCCAGGGTTTTGACTCCTACTTGGATCTATGACTCTGCCGTTAACTAAGTAGGAATATAGGCAAAGGAGCAGATTTATGGAGGAAAATAATGTGTGATATACTAACAGTTTTATTAGATTATTTGACTTAATTGCTCAAAAGCAGCTATTCAAAAAAGAATTGAGATAAGTCACTGCCATCATATTGATTTACTAAAAATACATATATTGATTTTTTTTTTTTTTTTTTTTTTAATTTGAGGAGAAACTTTTTAAACTTTAAAGATAATGCTTATTTTCTGTTCTTGGCCTTCACTTCTTTTGGTACATTTACACCACAAATTATTTAAGGGTATTAAGGATGATTTAAAAGTTTATTTTTCCCTGTGTCATAAATTGGATTTGAAGAAATGATCACCTGAGATTATAATTCAAATATTATTTTGAGGTTTTTGTTTTTATTTGTAGGAGCCTCTGTAGTCAGTAACAGCTCGAGTTTTTATGTTCCATAATTTTGTGTTTCAAACAGAAACATGCTGGGATCAAGTTATATGAAGGAGTCATAGCTACCTATTTGTATTTTAATGTTTCTGCCAAACTAGTATATGTGTTTACTCTATATTTAGTTTTTGCTCATTTATATATATGTATCTTTTCACTGTATAATTGAACTTCAGGGCACCTTTAACTGATATCACCTGATTTAAGTAGGTTAATTCTCCTAAGGTATATTAAGTCTACACAGTCTTACTGTAGTTTTATGTCTTAATATCTGGTAGAATAAGTTTATACCTCATCTTCCTCAAAACTTTCTTCGTTATTCTTGTTTTTATTTAAATTCAAGTTAGCTAACATGTAATAGTATTGGTTTCAGGAGTAGACTTTAGTGATTCATCACTTATATACAACACCCAGTGCTCATCACAGGTGTCCTCCTTGATGCCAATCACCCATTGATCCCATCTCCCCAAAGCACCTCCCCTTGAGCAACCTGTTTGTTCTTTATAGTTAAGAGTTGCTTATAGTTCTCCTCCCTCTTTTTTTTTATCTCATTTTACTTTCCCTTCACCTGTGTTCATTTGTTTTGATTCTGAAATTCCATATATGAGTGAGATCATATGGTATTTGTCTTTCTCTAGCTGATTTATTTTGCACTTTAGTTCTATCCATGTTGTTGCAAATGGCAAGATTTCATCCTTTTTGATGGCTCAGTAATATTCCATTGTATATATTATACCACATCTTCTTTATCCATTCATCAGTTGAATGGAATGGGCTCTTTCCATAGTTTGGCTGTTGTTGATAATGCTGAATTGAGGTGCATATACCCCTTTGAATCTGTATTTTTGTGCATTGCTGGGTCATAGGGTAGTTCTCTTTTCAGCTTTGTAGAATAAGTTTGGAAGTTTTCCTTCCATTTCTCTTTATTTTGGAATAGTTTCAGAAGAATTGATATTAATTCTTCTTTATTTTTATTTTTTAAAGATTTTATTTATTTATTTGACAGAGAGAGATCACAAGTAGACAGAGAGGCAGGCAGAGAGAGAGAGAGGGAAGCAGGCTTCCTGCTGAGCAGAGAGCCCGATGCGGGACTTGATCCCAGGACCCTGAGATCATGACCTGAGCCGAAGGCAGCGGCTTAACCCACTGAGCCACCCAGGCGCCCCTAATTCTTCTTTAAATGGTTGGTAGAATTACCCTTGGGAATCCATTTGGCCCTGGACTCTTATTTGTTGGTTAATTTGTGATTATTGATTCAGTTTCTTTGCTGGTTATGTGTTCAAGTTTTCTATTTCTTTTGGTTCAGTTTTGGTGATTTATGTGTTTTAGGGATCTATGCATTTCCTCCAGATTGCCCAGTTTGTTGGAATGTAATTGCTCATAATACACTCTCCTGTAATTGTGTTTCTGCAGGGTTGGTTGTGATCTGTCCTCTTTCATTCCTCATTTTATTTATTTGGGTCCTTTCTCTTTTCTTTTTGATAAGTCAGGCTAAGGGTTTATCAATTCTGTTAATTTTTCAAAGAACCAGCTCCTACTTTCATTCATCTGTTCCACTATTTTTAAAAATTGTTGTATCATTTATTTCTGTTTTAATCTTTAATTATTTTCCTTCTTCTGGCTTTAGGCTTTATTTGCTCTTCTTTTTCCAGCTCTTTTTGGTATAATGTTAGATTGTGTATTTGAGACTTTTCTGGCTTCTTGTGGAAGGCCTGTATTGCTAGATACTTCTCTTTCATGACTGACTACCTTTGCTGCATCTCAAAGGTGGAAATGAAAACTGTTGTGTTTTCATTTCCATTTGCTTCCATATATTTTTAAAATTTTTTCTTTAATTTCCTGGTTAACCCATTCATTCTTTAGTAGGTTATTATTTAACCTCCATGTATTGGTGGTCTTTTCCAAATTTCTTCTTGTAGTTGACTCCCAGTTTCATAGTGCCATGGTCTGAAAATACGCATGGTGTGATGTCAGTCTTTATGTACTTGTTGAGACCTGATTTGTGACCCAGCATGTGATGTATTCTGGAGAGTGACCCATGTGCACTTGAGAAGAGTTGTGTATTCTGCTACATTAGCACTAAATGTTCTGAATGTTCTGCTAAGTCCATCTGATCCACTCTGTCATTCAAAGCCATTGTTTCCTCACTGATCTTCTGCTTAGATGATCTGTCCATTGCTATAAGTGGGGGTGTTCCAATTCCCCTGCTAATCTTGTATTATTGTCAGTGAGTTTAAGTTTGTCATTAATTGATTTATATACTTGGCTTCTCCCACGGTGGGGGCATAAATATTTACAAGTGTTAAATCTTCTAGTTGAATAGATCTCTTAATGATATAGTGCCCTTCTGCATTTCTTATTACACTCTTTGGTTTAAAATCTAGTTTATCTTATGGCTACTCCAGTTTTCTTTGACATCTATTAGCATGATAGATGGTTCTCCACCCTTTCACTTTTAATCTGGAGGTATCTTTGGGTGTAACATGAGTCTCTTGTAAGCAGCATATCAGTGGGTCTTTGTTTTTATTTTTTTTTTAAACCATTCAGATAGCCTGTGTCTTTTGATTGGAGCATTGAGTCCATTTATATTCAGAGTGATTATTGATATGAATTTAATGCCATTGTATTACCTATAATGTTGCTGTTCCTGTAGATTATCTCTGTTCCTTTATAGTCTTTGTTGCTTTTGGTCTCTCTTTCCTGCTCAGATGGTCCCCTTTAGTATTTCCTGTAGAGCTAGTTTAGTGTTCATGAACTCCTTTAATTTTTGCTGTCTTGAAAACTCTTTATCTCTGCTGCTATTCTGAATGCTAGCCTTACTGGATAGAGTATTCTTGGTGGTTTTGGGGTGTTGAATTTAGTGTGTTGAATATATGCCACTTTCTTCTGGCCTGCCAAGTTTCTTTGGTCAGGTCTGCTGCTAACCTTATGTGTCTACCTTTGTAGGTTAAGGCCTTTTGTCCCTAGGTGCTGTCAGAATTCTCTCTTTGTCTTTGTATTTTGCAAGTTTTACTGTGATATGTCTTGGTGTTGACCTGTTTCTGTTAATTTTCAGGGGAGTTCTCTTTGAGTCTTGGACTTGAATACATTTCCTTCCCCAGATTAGGAAAATTTGGGGCTATAATTTCTTCGATAAACTTTCTGCTCCTTTTTCTTGCTTTTCTTCTTCTGGGACTCCTGTGATAAGGGTATTATTGTGCTTTATGGAATCACTAAGTTCCCTAAGTCTGTATTCATGATCTACTAGTTTTCTTTCCTTCTTTTTTTCATCTTCGTTATTTGCCATAATTTTGTCTTGTATATCACCTGTTTATTCCTCTGTTTTTCCATCCTCATTGTGATTACATTCAGTCAGTCTTGCAGCACCTCAGTTGTAGCATTTTTCTTTTTTTCTGCCTGACTAGTGTTTAGGGTTTTTATCTCTGCAGCAAGTTTTCTCTGGTGTCTTCTATGCTTTTTCAAGCCCATCTAGTCTTTTTAAAAATTAATTTATTTGAGTAAAAGAGAGAGAGAGAGAGAGAGAGAAGGCACATGGAAGTGAGGGGAGGGACAGAGAAAGAAAGAGAAGTCTTAAGCAGACTTCTAGTTAGCACGGAGCCCAGCACAGGGTTTGATCCCAGGGCCCTGAGACCATGATCTGGGCTGAAATCAGGGGCCGGCTGCTTACCTGACAGAGCCACCCAGGGTCCCAACAAAATGTCATTTTTACAAGCACATTTTCGATTGCAACAGATCAATCGTTGCCAGGAATGAATTTAACAAGATACGTAATACGTGCGCGGAAATTTTTAAAAATGATCTTACTGAAAGACCTTAAAAGACAGAAAAGGATATGTCCTGTTTATACTTAAGAAAACTCAATATATAAGGCATCTGATTCAGTAAAATTCCAAACAAAATTCGTCGTGACATTTAGGGAATTCAGCAAGATAAGGTGAAATTAATAAGAAAAAAGCAGAAGCAGAAGAGTAGCCAAGATGGTCCTGAAGAATATGATGCACACACTTGCCCTACCTGATGCTCAGATCCAGACAGCTAAAGAAAGTGCGATGTTACTGCACATGGTGATGAACTGATCAGTGCGACAGAATAGGGAGTACGGAAACAAACCCCTGCTCATAAGGAGACTTTCTGATAAAGGTACAGTGTAAATCAGGGGTAAAGTGTGGAATTATTGAATAAATGATGTAGTTGAACTTACCTGTCTCAAAAAAAAAAAAGAAGATGTCAGGCTTTTAAATTCTAGAGAAAATTAACCTTTCACCTTAGGTTTTTAGTCCCAATGGAATTTTTTTTAACATATGGTGTGTAGAATGGGTTCATTCTTCCCTCTTCATTTTTCTGTTTAGATAACTTTTTTTTTTAATCAGGCTTATCTAAACAGATCAAAGTATAAAGGTCCAGGCACTCCCCCCTGCAAGCAGGAAGGACCTCTGCAGAGCAGGACAGACTTGTGGGAAAGAGCAGCCAAACCCAGCAGCAAAAATACTTCCTGAAGTGCCAGGCCCTGGACCATGCGCGACCCCTTCTTAATAATAGCATGACTCTCAGGAGCAGGAAATATGACAAGCTCTCATAATATGCAAAAGACAGAAACCTAGACAAAATGACAAGACAGAGGAATTTTCCCCAAAGGAGTATCAAGAAGAAATCACAGACAGGAATTTGCTCAAAACAGTTAACAAGGAGTGTATCTGAACAAGAACTTAGAACAACAGTCAGAAGAATACTAGCTGGGCTGGGGGTGCCTGCGTGGCTCAGTTAGGTAATTGGCCAGCTCTTGATTTTGGGCTCTGTGCCCAGCTGAGGAGTCTGCCTGGAGATTCTGTCTCCTCTCCCTCTGCTCCCCCCCCCACCCCGCCCCCTGCTCACACTCATGTGCATGCTCTCTCTCTCAAATAATTAAAAAAAAAAATTATGATTTATTGTAAATAGATGTAAAAAAATAGTTTTTTATATATGGACCTTATATGCAGCTATCCTTTTATATTCTTTTTTAATAATATGCAGATTTTTCCTTGGGATTTCTGTGTAGAAAATTATATCATCCCTACAAATTTTTCTTTTTAAAACATTTTTTTAATCCTTTTCATCGATTTTACTTTCTTTTTGTCATTATGTGCTGGTAAAGTCCTTGTTATTCCTTATTTTGAAGGCATTGCTTCTAACCTTGTACCAGTAGGTATCTTGTAAGTTTGGAATTCAGTTATAAAACCATCTGGACCTGTGGGTAGATACTAATTTTCTTTTAAGGGTGTAATTTAAAAGCTAAGTAAATGTTCACATGGTTCAAATCCAGAAAGGTATTTCGAAAGGGTGAGGGAATTACAGTGAGAGATGTTCTTCTAATCTCTGTCATCTCTCTTCTTATTCAGTGTTTAATTTTTAGATATCTTTTTAGTTTCTTTATGTAAATGCAAATGTAGATTTTTATTGATCTTCCTCTTTTCACAGAACTTAGTATATTATACACTATTTTTCACCTTGAATTAAATTTTAACTTAACAATATATGGTCATCTTTCTTTCTTTCTTTTTTTAAAGATTTTTATTTATTTATTTGACACAGAAAAAGAGGGAGAGAGCAAGCAAGCAGGGGAAGTGGCAGGCAGGGGAGAAGTAGGCTCCTCACTGAGCAAGGAGCCTATGTGGTGCTCCTGGGATCATAATCTGGTCATCTTTCTATTTTGCTCATAGAAAACGTTTTCATTCTTTTTGATAGCTGTATAAAATTTCATTATATATATGGTTTTACCAATATTCAACTAGTCTTCTGATGGTAAATATTTGGTATTTTAATCTTTTACTCTGGCAGACAGTGTTACTGTAAATAAGCTTGGGCATGTACCATTTTGTACTGGTGTGAGTAGATGGGAATAGTTACAAGACTATTTAGGTTTACTAATTGTTCTTTTTTTTTTTTAATTTTATTTTTTATAATACTAATTGTTCTTGAATTAGCTTTGGTAAATTATATTTTTCTAGGAATTTGTCTTTAATCCATTTTCAAAGTTTTTGTAATAAAGTTGTTGGTAGTATTTTATTGTTTTAGTGATTTTTTTAAAAAAATTCCTAATATTTTAATTTATGTCTTCTCTCCACAGACCAGTCTGACTTTATTGATTCCCTCTATCATGTCTTTTTGTTTTGTTTTGTTTTGTGGATTTCTGCTTGAAACTTTATTATATTTTCTTTATGTTTAGTCTATTGAACTTAGTTTTTTTGTTCAGATATACACATTAGGGTTGTAAATTTTCCTCCTGATTGTATCAACTAAATTTTGATACATGGTGTTTTATCACACTACTCTTGTGTTTATATCTCTGATCTTTTAAAATTCCTGAACTATAAATAATTAAAAACAGCGTATTGAAACTGGATTTGTCACCTTTTTATGTAGTTCTGTTAATTGCATTGAATAGTCTCTGCTTCTGAGAAAACATAAAAAATGCAAAAAAAAAATGAAAGAGTATTTTAAAATCAACTAATTGAGGATGGGCGCCTGGGTGGGTTAAGCCTCTGCCTTCAGCGTAGGTCGTGATCTCAGGGTCCTGGGATCGAGCCCCACATCGGGCTCTCTGCTCAGCAGGGAGCCTGCTTCCCCGTCTCTCTCTGCCTGCCTCTCTGCCTACTTGTGATCTCTCTCTCTGTCAAATAAATAAATAAAATCTTTAAAAAAACCCAGCTAATTAAGGAATAATTACATACCTGCTTATATTTTATATATTATGAGGCTATTTATTAGGTGCATACAAGTTTTAGACTTGTTAAATCTTCTTGGTGAATTCCCTTTTTTCCTGTGTTTTTTAGTTTAAATTCAATTAGCCAACATGTAGTACATCATTAGTTTCAGATGTAGAGTTCAGTAATTCATCAGTTGCATATAATATCCAGTGCTCATCACATTGAATTCACTTTTTATACCTGGTAATACATTTGTTGGAAAGCTTATTTTTTCTGTTACATAGCTCATGTCTTAGAAATGGAAAACATTGTATGCAGAAGTAAGAGGGGGAGAATTAGCGTTTTATTTTCTTCTTAATGCTCTATTAGATTTATTTTCTTCACTGTAAATTTCGAAGTCTGAGTTTGATTTTCTTTAGTTTCCTCTCCCAAAGGTGTTTTGGTGGTATGGGAAATGAGTAAGCTTTGGAGCCAGATAGATAGAACACTTAAAGGACCCAAATACTTTCAGTCCTGTTCCTTTGTCTTCCCTAAGGGTGTTTTCCCTGCCTGTGTTGCAGAAGTGATATAGTCCTACCACATTATCATTCCATCCGGTAAGGTGGGAGAAAGCAAATGAAGTAGCAGCTCCCTTTTAAGGGCTTGACCTGAAGTTGCACTTGATACTTACGCTCATAGCCCTTCTTCTCCCCGAACTAAGTAACACAGCAAGACTGAAAAGCATAGTCTCTGATGTGTGGCCATAAGCTCAGCTGCATTTGGTGGGTGGGAGCGGGAGGGGGTCTCTTATTAAAAGGCAGAAGAGAAGAATGTGAAGTAACCAATTAGTGTTTATTGTTTTATACAGTGGAGATAATGTTCTTTGGAGTTTGGTTGTAAGAATGAAATCAAAGAGTGGATGTAAATCATCTAACATAGTATTTGCCTCAGAGTAAGCATTCAGCAAATGTTAGTTTGCTTCTCTTTATGAGCTTTTCTCTAAAACCTGATTGTTTGCCGTCTGCTAGAACTTGGTTCTTTTGCTGTCATAGACTTAAGCACAATATGTTAATTTTAGTGCTTTTGATTTATTTCATTGTCAATATATTGGTAACTACTTTCTGAAAGTATTGATTAGAGTACTAGATGTCATGAGTATTTCTTTTTCCCAAATGCCACGCTGTGTGCAGTTTTATTTTACACACATGGTACCATATTTGTAGTTCTTCCTAAGAAGCAGTGTTTTATGGCATTTTTCTATGTCTATAAATACAGGTCTCTGGCATTATTTTTATAGAATAGCTTTATTGAAGCGTAACTGACATAAAAATATAAATGTATGTGTAAAATAAACTGCAGCGTGTCAGGATGTGCAGTTCGGTAATTTCTGACCGAAATCTATATCATAGATTATAATTTATGAAACTATCGCCACAATAAAGATAATGAACATATCCCCTTCCTAAAATGTTTTCTCGTCCTCCTTTGTAACTTTTCCTTCCTAACTCCTACCCCTATAGTAATTAAAGGTCTGTTTTCTATCACTATAAATTACTTTACATTTTCTAGGTCTATGTAAATGGAATATATAGGTTTTTTTTTTAAGATTTTTAAGATTTTATTTATTTATTTGAGAGAGAGAGAGCATGAGCAGGGAGGAGGGGCAGAGGGAGGGGGACAAGCAGGCCCCCCACTGAGCAGGACCTCCAGATCATGACCTGAGCTGAAAGCAGATGCTTAACGGACTGAGCCACCCAGGTGCCCCAGAATGTATAGTTTCTAGTAAAATTTTTTTTTAAAGATTTTATTTATTTATTTGACAGAGATCACAAGTAGGCAGAGAGACAGGCAGACAGAGAGAGGAAGGAAAGCATGCTCCCCGCCGAGCGGAGAGCCCGATGTGGGGCTTGATCCCAGGACCCTGGGATTATGACCCGAGCCGAAGGCAGAGGCTTTAACCTGCTGAGCCACCTAGGTGCCCCTCTAGTAAAATTTTTAATGCCTGTTGGTATTTCACTCTTTGGGAGGCCTGTACTTGAGTCCTCTATGCTAAACATGTAGGTTGACTTTTTCCCCCTGCTCTTATAAACTGCCTTGCTATATATATTATAGTGTATATACAAGGGTGAATGTTTGGAGCTCTGTGTCTTTAGGATAAATTTCTAAAAGTGTATTGCTAAATCAAAGACTGTGGTACCCTTTGAGACCATGTATATGCCCAGCTGTCCTCTAGACTAGTTACTTTACACTTTTGCTTGCTTTCCTTAGTGAAGTCATTCCTTCTCCAAGAATGTTCTTTGTCATTAAAAAAAGAACCTTTTAAAAAATATCGTAGGACAAAAGCAGTGTCTTGTGTTATTTATAGTTACCGCCCCCACCACTAGTGATATGCTTGGGAAACAGTGAGTAACTTAATGGAAGTCTAGTTTATGCAAACTGCTTATGTTTAATATGAACTATTATTTTGGTTGGCTTACCTCAAAATTGTCTTGTGTTCTTTGAAAGGTTTGTTATTGAACTTTGTGAACCGATTCAAGTAAAACAGCTTGATATTGCAAACTACGAATTATTTTCTTCAACTCCTAAAGACTTCCTCGTTTCTATCAGTGACAGGTAAATTCTAAAGCTGCTTTCTACAAGTTTATGTTGGATCTCCAGAATAAAGATTTTAAAATGGGTCACTTTAAAACTTTATTTTTTCTTTTAATGTATCAGTTTGTAAGAATAGTAATAATACTGTTGTATTAGGCACTTGCTAATCAACTTACTTTCATTAACTCATACAGTGCTTATAATCATATGATATTATTCTTTTATAAGGTGAGGAAACAAATAAGGAAAGGTTAAATAGGTTGCCCAGGTCACATGACTTGTGAATTGGAGAATCAGGATTCAAACCTAGATCTGTCCTTATTTTTAATTATTATGCTCTGTTGCTGCCAAACATTTTTTTAAAAAAGTTACTAAAAACTTTGATGAATCCTTCATTTTATATATCATGAGGTATATTTTTGTTATAGTGAATTTTAAAACGTTTGTTATGTGTGTGATTAAAGAATTAACATAAGGAATTTGGTAAAGAATCACAATCCATTTAAAGATAACTTATAAGCATTTTAATATATTTCTTCTGGTGTTTTATATGTACTTGTATATTTACTAATTCTATTTTAAAAGTCAGTTTATATCCTGATAATATCCTTTTCTCTTTTAAACACACCATTTAAAATTTTTTTAGTATAGTTAATGTATGATGTTATGTTATTTTCAGGTGCACAACATACTGGTTCAGTAATTCTGTACATTAAATATGCCATTTTTAATGAATAGTTTATATTTTTCCTGCACTGGCAGTATTTACTCATTCAATAAATACTTTGAGTGTCTCTGAAATGGCATGTAGTATGCTGTTATTTATTTAGCTATTCCTCTGTTGTCGATCATTAATGGTTTTCCATTCTCTTACTTCTCCCGCCTCACACTCTGCACTGCATATATACAGTTATTGAAATTAATTCTCAAGACCTCTTGAATTCCATCCATTTTTCACCTAATAACCTTGCTCGGATCACTTCTTTTTCTCTACACTGTAATTTTCTTATATGTCAAATGGACATACCCAGTTTTGACAAGTTAAGTATTTTTTAGTTTTAAGAGTACTCCATTACTTTGAGGGATTTTTAAAACACTGTAGTAAATAAAAATGATACTAGAAGGCTTTTATGTTCGATTTTCTTTTAAAGAGGGGGAATAGCTATGTATGATCTATAAAATCTAGTGTAATGGTAAAGGATTTTTTCTGTTTCCCTTTCCACTGGCACTTTTCTTTATATTTTTTATCATCACACACTTGTTAGTACGTGAAAAATAGTACCTCCCTCCAAAACAATTTCTTGGCTACTCTCTGTTCTAAAACCTCCAGTTTACTTGGAAACCTAAGAAGCTGTTTTGGTCCTACTTTTTGTCTTATTCTTTTCTTGTTTTCTCTTTGATAATGGTGTGAGTTTTGAAAGATATTCTTTACCTGTGAAGAAAAACCTGTCACAGTTTAGTTGGAAAAGAAAGTGCATCTCTTCAATATTTTACTCCTATTTAAACTATGTTAAGTGAATGTGTGCACTTGGAGAGGAAAAAAATAAGATACTTTTTGAAGATGTGTTGGAACTTCTCAATATGTGGTTTATGATTTTTTAAAAAGAATGTTTATATTTATATTTCCTAGATATCCCACAAATAAGTGGATTAAGCTGGGTACTTTTCATGGTAGAGATGAGAGGAATGTCCAGAGTTTCCCTTTAGATGAACAGATGTATGCAAAATATGTGAAGGTAATGTTTATACCTACCGGACTGTGTTTTATAATGAAAACATACCTATTCATACCTTTTTATACCTTACCCTACCTTTTTAGAAATCCTAAAACTTAGGAAATTTAATGCAATATTCTTTTTAATAAAATAATTCTGGCCTGCATTTATTATTTTACAAAACAAATATGAATACATTCCCTTTTGTTTAACCCGACACTTATTCTATTTTTTTTATATTTGCAGCTCTGATGAAATTTCAGATTATGTCTTAAAATTTTTTGAATCTTTATGTAAAATGTCATCTTCATCTCTCTCTATTTCAAAACCCAAATACTGAAGTCTTTGAAGCAGGCCTGATTTTTTTTTACTAGAATCTGATTCTTAGATCATTTTAATTTTAATATCCAGTTATTTGTTTTATATCTTTTGCCCTGTCTGCTGTATATTCAAGTGAGATAGTGTCCAAATACCAATTTCAAATAAACTTTTGAACACTTACATTCAGTATTCCGGCTGCTCTTCCACCAACGCGAGCTGGAATTATCTACCAGAGTAGAATCATCACTCTTGAATTGGATTGTAGACAAAATCCAGGACTTCCCTATTCCTCTGCTCCCCTCTTTTTTTCTTTAATAGCACACCTTCAAATACCACTGTTTTATATATGACCTTTGGAATGGAGCTAGCTCTAATTCTGTCTTTTCTTCTTTAAATATGAGAACTAAGCTACCTGATCATCCTCTGGGATTTTACTGGCTGTGTATTTTTTAAGCATGTATTAAATTGGCTTCTATGAATGGGTAAACTTGTAGTATTCCTAGTCTCAATATAGAAATGCTAAATTCTGTTTTTAAGAATACAGTTGATATTCTCTGTTAATGGTTCAACAGTATTCAGAAAATAAAGGTATATTTTCCATTTCTTTTAAACAATTGTTTAATGACCTTTTTATATAGCAGTTTCTACACTGTGATAAGGAAAAATTTTTTTAATTATTTGATAGGTGATACAATTGTATTTATTTTATAATTAAGGCAACCCACATGGTAATGAAATATTTCCAAGAATCATTCTTTATACCATCTACTTTACTAGTAAGGGCAGAACATAATTTATTGGTGGTATAAAAAGTGCCATTTCCTACTTGGTTCTTTTTATGGTGAGACACTATAAAGCATCTTGATGATGACTTTTCTAAAAAGTTCTTTTTGGTAGCATTAGTTCTAAAAAAACATTTTTTCTAAAATGTTTTTCTAAAAAACAATTCTAAAAAAAAGTTTGATTCTAATCCTAATGTCAATAAATATATATGCTTACCTGGGTTTCCCTAATGTCAATAAATATATGCGTTTACCTGGGTTTCCTTATCCCAAAACTAAACCCAGATGTGGGGTCTACTTTTTAATAGCCTATATTTTAAAAGTGGATTGATACATATCTTTTAATTCTGTAAGTTATACTTGAAATAACATAACATCCGAAAAATTCATGCTTTCCCTAAAAAATTTATGTACAATATGGTATAAGAGTAAATATTATATTGTTATGCTAATCTTTTTATCAGTATGTATGTACATGTGTATATCCACATATGTACCTATATATATATAGATAGATACATGAAGCATCTGTACTGTTTTTTTTTTAAAGATTTTATTTATTTATTTGACAGAGAGAAATCACAAGTAGGCAGAGAGGCAGGCAGAGAGAGAGGAGGAAGCAGGCTCCCTGCTGAGCAGAAAGCCCAATGTGGGGGCTTGAACCAGGACTGGGATCATGACCTGAGCCGAAGGCAGCGGCTTAACCCACTGAGCCACCCAGGCGCCCTGTACTGTTTGAATTAATAAAAGACACAGGTTGTTTCTAGATATTCTTTATTACTTTTAGGATGTTTTTGTTTCTGACAGATAAATAAAACAGCAGCAATGAATTTTCGATTATTCAACTTAACCTTAAAGTTAATTTCATTACAGGTGGATTATACTTTCTAGCTTTGGTGGTAAAAATTTAAATCATTGATTTGATTTCTGCAAAGAAATAAAAGAGTACTACAATGTTATCCATCACAGTACATGGCTTTCTATAATTATACAATATAATTACAAATATTAAATGTTGCTTATAGCATGTTATTCAGACTTTGGAACTGATTTCTTTTTCTTTTCCTTCCTCTTGCTTCAGATGTTCATCAAATACATAAAGGTTAGCAACCTTCTCTTTTGCAATATTGAATAACAGGGCATGGCATGTTACTGCATGACAAAAAAGCAAAACTTTACAGTTACTGATTTTTGGGGAAATGAGGACTTTATTTTTAGAAATGTTATAATGAAAGAAACTCCGTATATTGTTAGATAATCTCACATGCATTGTGCTTTTATTCTTTAGGTAGAGTTGGTATCACATTTTGGATCAGAGCACTTTTGTCCTTTAAGCCTTATAAGGTAATACAGAACAACAGACATTTATCAAGTGTTTTTTTTTTTTTTAAAGTGATACACAAAAATCCCAACATATTTAAAGTGAAGAAATAGTTTCCTATTATGTGAAGTTAATACTCTAGAAATAGAAGCTTGTAAACCTTTCTTGTTCTTGAATGCATTTTAGAAAAATGTAAAAATTTACTCTAAGAAAAAATAACCATCATGTGTGTCTGGTCTAGCTTGCTTTGTATTTTGCTATGATGATAATATATGGAAAATTCCTGGACTGATAAAACTGGCCATCACATTTTTAAATGCCTTGAATAGATAAAATTTTAATGGAAACAGTGGATGGATGACTACAGGTTGAGAAACAGTCATTATTTTGGAGTCCAAAAGCTAATGGCCCTCAAAAAATGACCAAAGTTAATGTATTTTGTCATTTATTATGAAGAGATGACTCTTAACTCTGTTTTGTTTCGAAAGTCTTTAATGGAGTTGTTGTTAACAGGGTATTTGGCACTAGCATGGTTGAAGAATATGAAGAGATTGCTGATTCCCAGTATCAGTCAGAACGTCAAGAATTATATGATGAGGACTATGGTAAGTGACTTTAAGACACGTGACTATTACGTATATTTTTTGCTTTTTTAAAGTCTCATAGTCTGAAGGGATAGGAGAGGATTTTATGATACCCTCCATTTATACTTTATCAAGCAAGTCCTGATTTAGGAGATCTTAAATCATAGCCTGAAAAATGGAATTTTTACCTTCTTTAATTTTCCTGTAAGTGAAATGAAGACATTTACCAGGGGTTGGTAAAGTACATGGAAAAGTTAATAAAGTCTTACAAATGTGATTAAAATTTTGGTAAGCAGTGGAATTATTTTCCTTGGCTTATCAGTTTGATAAATGGCTTCTGAATCTCGTTTACTTTTGGGAACATATTTTAGATGTATAGTGAATATTTATTATAAAATATGCTTTAAGTGCCAGCTGACTTTGACAGGACATAATTTGAGCTTTTAAATATATTATTGGAGATAGTTCCCAGGGTAATTACTTTCATTTTCTCTTTAAACAGATTATCCACTGGATTATAATACTGGGGAGGATAAATCCTCAAAAAATCTTCTTGGTTCTGCTACGAGTGAGTATTTGGGGATTTTCTTAGACACTATCAAAATATTTCCCAACTTTTTTTTCCCCTGACATATGTGGATATTTTGTTGTGGTATATAGTTTAGGAAGCCCCTTTCCCCCCAAGTATTGAACTTGAGTTGAAATCAAAGATAATGGCTTTGAAATGTATTTCTATAGAGAGAAAATAAGAAGGGTGGATGAAAAGAAAGGAAAAAATGCGTTTGTTTTCTTACCTTAAGTGCTTATATTTTAAAGCAAATTCCTTAGGAGAATGGACTATGAATTTACTTGGGGAAAGAATTATTAAAGAGGTCCAGACTATATGAGTAGAAGTATCTGGATAGTCTTGCTAGATGGGAAAGGAATTCGAATGGTAGTTCAGAGGTAGTAGGCATCAGTGAAATCCTAGCAAACAAGGAATCATTGACCTATGACTGTGGTTAGTTTCCTAATTAATTACAAACATAAAGGCTGTTCTTTTCCATGATAATAATGATTCTCAAGCAGTAACAATCATCATCATAATAATAAAATAATAATAATATACTCTTTGTAAACTAAAGAAATAATGACTAAGATACTAGTTCAGTTTTTGTCGTGCCAGCCTATTATCTGAACCTAGTGGTAAGCTGGCTAAGGAGACTCTTGGAAAGACCATTACCAACTGACAGTTTATTTTTATTTTTATAATTCAGGTAGGTACATTTTAATGGTTGTTATTTTTGGTTATTTGTAAAGAACATAAAATACTGGAAGGAGTTTTGTTTTTATTTGAGATTAATGGTTGATTATAATAAAAGTAAATCTTCGTGAGATCGATGACTAATTTCTTGTGCCTTTTCCTTCCTTCTTTTAGTAAGTTGAGTTGCTTCAATCCCAGTCTCTTGTGTATATTGTCTCTTTATATCTTTTTAGGTTTTAGTATATATATTTTGGTAGATATTTTGTATAGCTATGGTATATGGAACTAGGTGTTGCCTCTGGTTTTTTCCATCTTTTCATTTTTCTGTTCCCTTCTTCCCCTTGTCCTCTCCATAGAAAACTAGTCTTCAGTGGGCTTTTTAAGGCATAGGAAGAAGAATGCTAAAAATACCTGTAGAAGAGGAACCCTTTATGTAATATTTAACTTTGTTGCATATTAGCTCAGTATACTTTGTTTACTTTTGCTAGTCAGCTGACTTTCTGTAGATTAGTGATTACTTTTAAGTAGCATTCTTAGCTATCTAGTTGATGACAGCATTAAAAGTAGGTTCTTCATTCACTCCTATGGGGTATTGTTTTTTTTTTTTAAGAGTGAAAACATGATGCTGTTGTATCTATCTGGATATTATTGTTGTTCATGTTCTCAGATTTGTATTAAAAAATCTGTGCTGTGTGGTAGTCATCATACTCCGTGATCTTACATTAATTAGCTGTGTAGAAGCATCGTTAATTTTATGGAGTCAGAAAATAGCCCCAGACTGTTAGGGAAGAGAATGCCTTACTATATAGTTTTGGGTAGAGGAAAATCCTGTTGACATCCTTGGTTTCTTTTTCTGTATTCGTATGGGATGAACTCCTAGACAAAACTCAGTTTACATAGAGAGCATTTCCCTGTTGGTAATCACTTCATTGACCAAGGTATTATTTGTATTAATTAGATAAAGAATCTTTTTTATATCCTACTTTGGGATCTTTTTCCTCAGAGATATGTTTCTTGGTAACATATCATTTATTTTTCTTTTTATGGTTCTATTTACCTTTCAGTGTTCCAGTGTTGAAAGAATTTGTTTAGTGAGAGGGAGAGAGGGTGGGAAGATGTCAGCTAAGCCAACACCATAGAAAATAGGGTTTAAAAAGATCTCCATCTCTTGAAGTTTCAGAAAAAAGAGCCAGTAGTAGCTGGCAGTGATAAGACTGGTGTCATGAAGGTTATGGACACAACCTTACAGAGCTGTGTTCTATACTTGTCCTTATGGAGAGTCTGGGACTATTTCTGAGCCTGACTTTGGTACCACCTGCAAGGTGGTATAACATTTAAGCAGTAAATAACAGTTGAATCAGGTGAAAGAGCTACTCTCTGGCACTGAAATATCTGAATTTGACTGTCATCATCACTCTTTTTTTTTTATTTTTTTAATTTTATTTATTTATTTATTTGACAGAGAGATCACAGGCAGGCAGAGAGGCAGGCAGAGAGAGAGGAGGAAGCAGGCTCCCTGCTGAGCAGAGAGCCCGATGCGGGGCTCGATCCCATGACTCCGAGATCATGACCTGAGCCGAAGGCAGCAGCTTAACCCACTGAGCCACCCAGGCGCCCCTCATCATCACTCTTTATGAATCAGCTTGAAATTGGCCAATTTTGAATCTGATGTACCTTTTAAATTTAGACAGTGGCTCTGAAACAGAATTCTGTGGGTTTAATTTCTTTTTTTTTTTTTTTTTTTTTTTTTAATAACCTGGGGTAGAGGGAGAGGAGAATCTTAAGCAGATTCCATACCCAGCACAGAGCCTAACACATTAGGGGCTCGATCTCACAACCCTGAGCCAATATCGAGAGTGAGACACTGAATTGACTGGGCCACCCTGGTGCCTCCCCCAACCTCTTTTTTTTTCCCCTGTGGCTTTAATATTAACATAAACTCCTTTTTCCTTTTGGTATTAAGCAGTTAGTAGTTACGGGAAATACATGTCACCAGAGTACATTGATTCTGTTGGAACTTGGTTGTCAAAGAGCATACATACTGAATATTTGGACATTCTTGACATTATATAATTTTCTTAGCTACCAAAAAGGGAGAAACCTCTCCGTCAGAGAAAGCAGCATTCTTGACTTTGTATATGTGCCAGTTATGGCAGCTCTTCTGCTTGATTCTTTTATTTACATTCTTGAACCAGAACATTTGAATATTTTACATGAACAAAAAATTCTTAGTATCATTCTGCTTTCCTTGTACTTTGTCATGTTGATTTTCCAGACCTTTCTCTACTTTGATATTCTTGCAAGTCTACCTTTACTCCTAAATATGGTCTGCATTTTGTAGAATTGCTTAAAGGCCAGGTTTCTGTGTATATGTTTAAGACAAAGTACAGTTTTTGTGTTCTTTTACATGAAAGTATTTTTTATGAATGTATATATTTTAAAGACCTAGAAGGAGAAGGGAGGGTGAGGGTGGGCGTGCAGCAGAGGTATCTAAATACACATGGGAGGAAATAGTTAACTTTGTTGGCTTGTTTTTTTTATGTTGTAGCATAGGTAGTTTGTTTTCCATATCGAAAGGAGCCTTGGTGTGCTGGAGACGGAGTATTATACGTTGATGGTCCCTGGGGAGAATTTCATTCCCGACAGAATGAGATTGATGAATAGTGCCCTGCTCAAAGATAAAGGAGTTGACTACTCTGGAAGAAATTAAGGATAAATGTTGAGTTTGGTACTATATACCAAATTACTACCTTAGCCTATTCAGGAGGTTTTTTTAGTGGCCACATTATGACAAGCTATCGTGTGTTTGTATGCGAATTGGGAATGGTCAGAATAGAATATTCACAAAGCTGCTCTCTCTCAAAAGACAAAATAAGACTACATTTGGCAGTGCTCTGAACAGAAGCAAAATTATTTTTTAGATGGACTGAGAATGTAGAAATTTGCCAAATTTTGCTTTTGTTACCAAGTAGCCCCCTGAAATTATGATAAGTAGTATTTTTAATGAAGGATGGTATAAATCTTCTTTATGTTTAGGTTAAAAAAATAATACTCTAAAGCTGCTTTCTTTACACAGATCCACAGATATATTCTGTTCTTGAATTCTTTAACAATAAATGCCCCAGAATTTAAATGCCAAAAATCTGTTATGTGATTAAGAGTGCTCTTTGAAGCACAAAGGACTTTAGAATGTAGATTGGATTCCAGAATTTGGATTCTCTGAAGCAGTCCATTTGACAGAACGTTAGCTGTCAGGCTAAGTAGAAGATCAGATACTATTGCGGCATTGGTTGACATTAAGGTGGACTTTTGTGGAAATAAAAGAGTCTCCATTGCTCCTTTATCTTGGTTTGTGTGGAAATACGGTGCTTCCATTCTTGTTTTTATCTCATGCTTTAGAATCTTGCTGCTGCTTTGTTTACTAGTTTGTTTGGCCAAAGGAAGGGCAAGGTTACCTAAAATCCTAGCCATTTACTATGAAGCAAGAGTGAAGCTTCTGTGTGTTATACCAGTGATTGGAACAAAATATCATTCCTGTGCTTTGTAAAGATAGAAATTTATGACTCCCAGTTATCACTTTGAATGGTCTAAAATTTCTTACTCTTTTCTCCTGCCATAAAACATGTGGATCAGCTCCAGGTGACAGTGCTTGGCTTCCTCTCCGTTTTCCGGAGAGGGTGTTCGCTTTTCCTCCCTTAGATCCTTTCCTACTTTTCACATCTATGATTTTCACTGAGTGTGATGAAAACCCTATGGGTCTCTTAGGAAAGGAAAACAAGACAGATAGAACTGATGAGACTTAATATGTAGCTCTTGCCAGAGCTTAATATTTTAATAGGAGAAAAATCTGATAAAATAGATGAATTAACTTCTAGTAGAATGGTAGAGATAGACTGAGGATGGAAATTAATTTCCCTTAAAATTATCTCATAGACGGAAGCAACCTATTCTTAGCACCAGCTTTTTATGGAGTTGGGCATTTTGTGACACTCATGGGCCTTTGGCTATTTATTCAGAAGTTAAAGTTTTTGCTACTTTACTCATCATCCAAGTATGCTCTTGAGAAAGAGAGGCAGAATTCGCAGGTATGCCGATAGCCTTCCCTACAGCATTGAGAGTTTTAGGACTTTGACTTAACCTGCCCATGCCCATACCCACCCAAAAAAAAAAAGATTTTGTGTCCTATGTTATCCCATTAAGCATCATTAAAAATTATCAAAGAAATTTGATTCTTTGTGTATCAAGTTGGGATTTAACCATATTATCAATAAATAAAATATGTTCATAGTTGAAAATAAAATTTTCCTGCTCTCCTTTGGGTAGTAATCTTCCCATTTTATTTATATCTATAAAAATCACCTGTTTAGGAAAAACTACTTCAAGCTTGTTTTTGTTTTAAACTGTAGGAACTTGTTAAAGAGAAACAAGCTTTTCTGTAAATACTAATTTTGGTTGTCACATTTTTTTTTCCCTGCTCCAATAGAGGCTTTATGTTGAACTTTATTTGAATTATTTTATAATATGCTGAAGATAGTGTCTTAGCAAAAGGTTTGGGGAGGTTAACCAAAAAAGTATAATTAAGTTTTAAATTCCTTCTGAACGTAAAAATTCAGTTTTATGTTTTATACTTTTTGGCTGAAATTTGTGTCCTATATTGGACTTACGTAGTAAGATGAACAAAAAGGTAATTAGTCCCAAAAAATGCAAAAAGACCATTATAAATGGTTTCTGGACTATCTGATATTAAGCTATATAAGAATTTTTAGGTGTATTGGTATTTTTTCTGATTGAATTTTGTTTTAGATGCCATTCTAAATATGGTGAATATTGCCGCTAATATTCTGGGAGCAAAAACTGAAGACCTGACAGAAGGTACCTAATCATTTTATGGGACTTTTAAATATCTGATACTCCAAGGGTCATTCTAGTTAGGAAAATTAATTAATAAGCCAAGGAACTTAATTTTTCATTTAGAAATCTAAAAATGAATCAAAGAGACTTCCAATCTTCTGTTAATCATTGTTTATTTGAATTTCACAAGTTCTCTCTTATAATATAATCCTGACTATATAAAATTCATGAATTTCTTTTTTGACTCTTCCTGCTGTAGAAGTAATAATTTTATCCCTTACCTCTTTCCTGAAGCTTTCTAGTGGTACTTCATGCATGCTTTTATCAAATAACTACTCAATTTAAAAAGTGATTTTTTTTTTTTCTCCACAGAATGCCAGATAAGAGTATTGATAGCAAGGATAAGCCATCTTGCCTTTTTTGTTCTTAGAAAATAGTTAGTTCTAAGTGTAAACTTAAAATGACCAATACATTTCTTCTCATTCTCTTTAGTAACTCCTTTAGGTGTCTAGAAGGCATGTTAATCATATAAGATTACACAAAATTTATAGTCATTTGACTTGCTTAAATTGTCTGAAAAGTTGAGAAAGAATATGCATTATTTGTAGTTCTGATTTTGTATGATCATTTCTTTCTAAAAGAACTTTGATGGAAGAAAATAAAGTCTGCAGTAGCAAACCTGTTTGACTTTTTTTCCTCCCCCAGAAACTAAAGTTCTTTATTTGTTATAGTGAAATATCTTCATGGTATAGTTTTTTAAAATTAAACTCAACATGGGTATCTTTCTTAAAATAGGAAATAAAAGTATATCTGAGAATGCCACTGCCACAGCTGCATCTAAAATGCCCGACTTAGCTCCTGTTTCAACTCCTGTTCCATCACCTGAGTAAGTTCTATTGCGATATTAGAGTTCTTTTAAAATGGAGAGCTAATTGTACTAGTACACAGAAGGGTACTTGGATTTATGTGTGAAATGATTATCTATAGAAAGCTCTGAGTCATGGGACAGGCATTCCACAGCCACTTAAAATATCTCTAAGTTGCTTTTGGGTACCAGGAATGCACTTCACTCCAGACCAAATGTTTGTTGTTTTGATACTATATATAATTTCTATTATTCACAACACTGAATCCTTTTCTTATTGCACATAATTGGCTTAATTCTGTAGGTATAGGTTTGAGGACAAATTTTAAAAGCTTGCATTTATTAAATTCAAATTTAAAAGCATTGAATAAGTACCTGTGCTGTGCCTTGAAAGCTATAAAGGGTGCCTGAAATTCCTAGAGCAGTGATTCTTAAATTATTTGTTTGTCTCACAGCAAACTCTTAGAGTGTTTACTTTCTTAAATTGAACTAGATAGAGGTCTTCTCCCGGATTGCAGTGGGGCACTTTGGACAAGACATGTCTGTCATGTAGTTGACATAAAATACCCCCGTTTTTTTTAGTCTTTTCTACTAGAGATGATTAAGATTTTTGCTCTGTGAACTTCTTATCTATAACAGATAAGCTCATAGACTGGATAATTGGGTATGTTTATTATAAGTTTATGTGTGTTTCATTAGATGTACCCTGTAAAATTTTGAAAGCTTTTCCTCTTAGAACTCTGCTTAACAGGATGGGATATTTGAACAGGAGATGTATAATGAAACGTGCAGTGGGTATGGTTTGAATTATAATTCCTAAATACCATTCTGTTTTAAAAATGAGATTTTTTGTGGTTTGAAGGGCACAGTGACAAATTTGTATTCTGTGTTTATTCGGAAAGTGATTAAAGATATTCATTGGATGACTAGAGAGAAAATACAGCAGTCTATGTCATTGATTCCTAGAAATCTATTTAGGATAGGGACATTCTTGGTATTGTTTCTAATTATGTGGAGTGTGTCTGCTAGTCCCAGTTTTAGCACTAGGCTTCTTCAGTTAGCAGCACATATATGTCTTATTTTTCAGAACTAAAGGAAACTGATTTCACTTCGTATATGTGTATGCACGCACACAGACACACACACATATATACACACTCCCTTCTATATATACATATGAATATTTGTTGAAAGATACCACATCAGGCTAATGTAGTAGTTTTTACTTTTCTCTATTAGTTTGATTTTAATAGATTTTTTTAATGTAATTGCTTACTTTTTAATTTAATGTTTCTTTATATTTGTTTTAAATCTTTCTGATGACTGTATGGCAGTCCTTTGAAGAAGATAAATGAAAATGAAAGAATCTGTGATAGGGTGTCACTGTTAAAGTTACTATGAAAACACTTACTTCTTTCCACCTTTGAGTTTTTTTAAAATATAGCTCTGATTAGGATATATGTAATGGTATGTAGCTTAATTTGTACCAAATTAATTCACTTTAGTTTTTCTCCCTCCATTTCTTCAGACACTGCTCCTTTTTACTGTCATTATTTCTGTTGTAGATAGTAAGCAGTAAAGATGTAAGAGATGTCGTTAGAGACCACGTATCTGTATATCATCTATTTAGGAAGCATAGTCTAATTATGTTTTAGTTTTGTCCAGTTGTTACCAGCAAGATGATCTAGCTTTTAGATACTATTTTATTGCTACCTTTGTTACTCTGATATTAGTTTTTATTCAAAGACATTTCCTGGAATTCTTAGTAATTTGTCAGAGTAGGAAAATTATATATGAAGATGTTTCTTTTTTTGGTATTCAAATGACTTTATTTTTTCAGTTTGTACCTTTTGTGCTATAAGGGCTGCACCTGGAAATTTATTTTTATCTTGGAATAAACTACAGACATTATAGTTTACAGCACTATTTCTACCAGCTCCATCCCCCACACTCTCCTACCTTCTATATGGACTCTAGATCCTAGAGATGGGATTAAGTACAGATGGGGCAGTATTTATTACTAGTCAGCACTTTCATTAGAGTTCTTAAGTATTTGGCTTTAAATAATGGAAAATTAGCCCAGATGATGTTAAGATTACTTTGGGGAGGGAGAGATGCAGATAATTGTGTGTGTGTGTGTGTAATGCTATGCTGGAATTCCTCCAGTCATCCACAGAAGAATTTTCTAGCTACCTTTTGAAAGTATGATATTCAAATACAAAGTGCATTCATATATTAAGAATCCCAGATTCTAGTTCCTAGAATCCACGTATAAGCAATTCTGAAATAGACATTTTAAAAAGCAAATTTGGTTTAGTAAATACGGTGATTTGGGTTTTCTGGCTTATCGCTTAATAAATGGCCTTTCTGTTACCATTTCTGAATAGTACTTATTTGTTATAAACAAAATGACTTGAAGGGGAACATTTCATCCAAAAAAAAATTTTAGTTTCCTCTGTATTTCTAGCCTTCCTTTTATTTGATGTATGATACATTGATTTTTTAGCATAATGTTAACTTTAGACTTCTAATTAAAGTGATATGTAATTATAAATATGTACAGATATGTAATTATGTATTTCTAGGTATGTGACCACTGAAGGACACATACAGGATACAGAGCTAACATCACCAGATACTCCAAAAGAGAGTCCAATCGTACAACTGGTTCAAGAGGAAGAAGAGGAGGCAAGTCCATCTACAGTGACCCTTCTGGGTAGTGGTGAACAGGAGGATGAATCATCACCCTGGTTTGAGTCAGAGACACAAATATTTTGCAGTGAACTGACCACAATTTGCTGTATTTCTAGTTTTTCGGAATACATATATGAATGGTGTTCAGTTAGAGTTGCTCTTTATCGGCAACGTAGCAGAACTACTGTGAGTAAAGAAAAAGATCATCTTGTGTTGCCTCAGCTGCCGTTACCACTTCCTGCAGAATCAGTGGATGTTTCAGTATTGCAACCCCCGAGTGGAGATTTGGACAGCAAGAAAAAGGAAAAAGAGGCTGAAACTATTGTTCTAGGTGACCTAAGTAGTATGCATCAGGGTGATTTGATTAATCACAGTGCAGATGCAATAGAACTTGAACCAAGCCATCCTCAAACTCTTTCTCAGTCTCTTCTCTTAGATGTTACTCCAGAAATCCATTCATTATCTAAAACAGAAGTATCTGAGCCTTTTAAATATGAGGCAGGACCTACACCATCTCAGGTGATCCGTCAGGAGACTTCTGTTGAGGGTGATAATGAGACAGAAAAAAAGTCTGAGAGTTTTAGTTCTATGGAGAAGCCTTCTGTGATCTATGAAACAGATAAACTTAATGAAGTAATGGATAATATTGTAAAAGAAGATACAAGCTCCATGCACATTGTCACAAAGCTATCTGAAACAATAGTGCCACCTGTAAACACAGCTACTATACCAGACGGTGAAGATGGGGAAGCCAGAATGCACACAGCTGACACACCAAAGCAAGTCTTGACTCCTGTTCCGGATTCTTCTTCATTACCTGAAGTAAAAGAGGAAGAACAGTCTCCGGAAGATGCCCTTTTAAGAGGGCTACAGAGGACAGCTACAGACTTCTATGCTGAATTGCAAAATTCGACAGATCTAGGATACACTAATGGAAATCTTGTACATGGGTCAAACCAAAAGGAGTCAGTATTTATGAGACTTAATAATCGTATAAAAGCCTTAGAAGTCAACATGTCTCTCAGTGGCCGCTATCTGGAGGAGCTTAGCCAAAGGTAAGCCTTATTATCAGTTAGCACAGTCTGCTTGGCAAGATGAGTAGCATAGGATGATTTCTGAATAGAGGAGTCGAGGATTAATTATCTTACGATATAGTAGTAGTACCGTTTAGCTGTGGAGAGTGTTACTTGAATGTCGATCAATGACTTAGAGAACTGATTTTCTTTTTTAGAAGTACTGAGTGATGTAATACCTTTATATATTAGGGTGACAACACGTTTTAATTATCTTCAATCAGTTTCTCCTTTCTTCTATTGTAACTTTAGCCCCTTCTACTGTTTGGTTACCATAGTACTCATGTGAAAATTATATAACATTTATCTATACTGTGTATGTAATATCTATAAAAACATTAGCTATTGAAGCTCTTAGTGGAACTAGACAAAATATCAAGAGTTTAAATCAGTGAAGACTAGAGTGGACTGAATTGGATGATTAGGCAACATCTGTAGTCTTTCAGAGAAGTCCTAGAATCCTAGTTCTGGTTGTGATAATTCATGCTGTTGTGCTCATAAGTGCCAGCATGCTTGTGCAATGATTAGGGACCCCAGGCACAGTTCTCCATTTTTTTTATACCTCTTTAGTCTTTTTTATCCCTTAAGTGTCCGGTGTCCTCAGGGCTTCTCCTCTAACATTTTGCAACCACCTAGGCACTAAGTGTCTAGAACGTCTGAAACACCACCTTCCCCTTCTTCTTTTAAATGAAAATGCTACTAAGGAGATGGCACTAAGGTCACCATTATATTATAATGGCTTTCCTCCTAACCCATACAGACAATTTAGTGGCAAATTGTGGGTGCATGTATGTGCGTGCCCACTTAAATACCTCCTACTTGGGGCACCTGGCCAGCTCAGCTGGTTAGGTGTCTGCCTTCAGCTTAAGTCATGATTTTAGGTCCTAGGATCTAGCCCCGCATCAGGCTCCCTGCTCAGTGGGAAGTCTGCTTCTCTCTCTCCCTCTTCCCTTCCCCTGCCCCACACATGTGCTGTGATTTCTCTCAAATAAATAAAATCTTAAAAAAGAAAAAGTACCTCCTACCTGTTTCTCCCTACCCTAACTGCCCCCACAAAGGAATCACAGATCACTAATTTTTTTTATGTTTAACTGAGATATAATTGACATTAATTTCAGGTATGCAACATAATGGTTTAATATTTGTAAATATTGTGAAATGATTACCACAGTAAGTCTAGTTAACATTCATAACCACAGAGTTACAAGATGTTTTCCTTGTGACAAGAACTTTCAAGATGTACTCTCCTAGCAACTTTCAAATACCAAGTATTATTAACTGTAGTTACCATGCTGTACATTACATCCCCTTTACTTACACATTTTATAACTGGAAATCTGTACCTTTGACCCCCTTTGCCCATTTCTCCCATCTCCCATCCCCTACCTCTGATAACCACCAATTTGTTCTCTGTATTTATGAGTTTGAGGGTATTATTCTCATTATTATTTGTATTTCCACGTATAAATGAGATTGTATGATATTTGTCTCTTTCTGACTTATTTCAGTTAGCATAATGCTCTCAAGGTCCATCCATCCATTTTGTTGTTGGCAAATGGCAAGATTTCCTTTTTTGTGGTTGAATAATACTCCATCGTATACAGATACCGCATTTACTTTATCCATTTATCCTTTGATGAACACTTAGGCTGCTTCCATGCTTGGCTGTTGTACATAATGCTTCAGTAAACATGGGGATACATATATCTCTTCAACTTAGTGTTTTTTCATTTTCTTCAGATAAATACTCAGAAGTCAAGTTACTGGATCATAAATAAGTTTTATTTTTAATTTTTGAGGAACCTGCTTATGTTTTCCGGAGTGACTGCGTCAATTTGCATTTCTGCCAACAAGGGTTCCCTTTCCTCTACATCCTTGCCGACATGTGCTTCGTCTTCTCTTTTTTGGCAATAGCTGTTATGACAGATGGGAGGTGATCTCATTATGGTTTTGATTTGCATTTCCATGATGATTAGTGATGTTGAGCATCTTTTCATGTACCTGTTGGCCATCCATATAACTTTGTGGAAGAGGTCTGTTTAGGTCCTCTGCCACTGGATTCTTTAATTTTTTATTACTGGGTGTTACACGTTCTTTATGTATTTTGGATATTAACTCAATCAGATATGGGATTTGCAAAGTTTTTCTCCCATTTGGCAAGTTGCCTTTTTATTTCTAATGGTTTCCTTTGCTATGCAGAAACTTTTTCGTTTGATATGTACTTGTTTATTTTTGCTTTTGTTGTCAAATCCAAAAAAATCATCACCAAGATCAGTGTCAAGATGCTTACCACCGTTTCTCTTTTACATTCAAGTGTTTAATCCATTTTGAGTTACTTTTTGTGTATGGTGTTAGATAGTTGTCCACTGTCATTCCTTTGCCTGTGGCTGTCCAGTTTTCCCAACACCATTTATTGAAGAGATTGTTGTTTCCCCATTTTATATTCTTGGCTCCTTTGTCATAAATTGATTGATCACATATGTGACTGATCTTACATAGTAGTGAGATATGGAGAATTGATGTTAAGGAAGGAGATACCTAAGGGATCTCTTTATATTACCTTTGTAAGTGTTCCAGGCCTCAGTAAGAGTCATTTTAAAAAAAGTATATTTATCTCACATACTGAAATCAGAAGTGTGTTTCCAGTAATAAGTTAATGAATAAGAAATTAAAGCTATTTAATAAATCCTTTCTTGCTCCACAGGTACCGAAAACAAATGGAGGAAATGCAGAAGGCTTTTAATAAAACAATAGTAAAACTTCAGAATACTTCAAGAATAGCAGAGGAGCAGGTTGGTCATCTTCAACTCTTACTTACTTTTTATATAAATTTCTTTTGAATTTTATAGGCTCTTGCTGGTAAGAAGGATAAGTAGTGTTGGTTCATTCTTTCCCCTGATAGTTGATGATATAAGCCTATTATGTGATGTCATATTTGGGAAATTACCTAGCTATTAGCATCTGTTTTTCCTCCAGAGAAAATGTCTTGAGCATTATTCCTGTTACATTTCCAAGTCTGTGTGTGTATATGTGGTAGAAGTGCAGTGGCCTTTTTTTAAGCAGCTTTGTTAAACTCAAATCTTTTGTGGTTTTCTACACAGCTAATCTAATTGATTGCAGATAAGAACGGTTCTGTTTCTTCTTTTTATTCCTTATACCTTTTCATTTCTTCTTTTTTTTCCTCTGTCTGTTGTCTGTGATGCAGTATGATTGGTAATATCGGCCATTACTCTGTCTTGTTGATTTTAAGGAAACAATTTCAGTATCACACAATTTCAGTATTGTAGTATCCAGATGTTTATTAAAAGTTTTTACAGTGTGTTACTATAATGAAGAAATTTTATACTTTTCTAAAAGTTTATCTGGGACTAGGGGATGGTGGGATGAAGCGAGGAGGCCTGAGGTTTCAGAGTTTAGTGCATTTTACTGCTAGTTAAAACTCTAAAGTATAACACAATCCAATTGTGGTTCCATACAAATTTCCTCTTTAGTGTCTTTTTTTTTTTTTAATTGAAGTTTGAGAGTTACTTAAAATGTATTCAAAATATAAGTCCTTTATTAGAGATGTACTTTGCAAATTTTTCTCCCAGTTTGTTACTCGTTTTATCATTCTCTTAAAAGTGTCTTTTGAAGAGCAGAAGTTTTTAATTTGTTAAAACCTATTTATCTGTTTTCTCTTTGCTCTATAAAATCTTCCCCTTACCCAGAGTCACCAAGAATTTTTCCTCAGTTTTCTTCTAAACGTTTTATGTATAAATATAAATCAATTGAACATATATTTATATATGTGTGTGTGTGTGTGTGTGTGTGTGTGTGTGTATGTGTGTGTGTGTGTGTGTTTATATATGGGTGCGTTTCAGGACTTCTTTTTTATTCTGTTCATCTTTTTTTATGCTGATACCAGACTGTTGGAGATTATTGTAGCTTTATAGGAACTCTTGAAGTCACGTAGTGTGAATCTTCCAACTTTGTTCATCTCTTCCAAAACTGTTCTGGCTAATACGGATTTTAGAATCAGCTTGTCAGTATCTACAAAAAACAACCTGTTTGCATCTTGATTAGATTTTGTTGAATTTATACATCAGTTTGGAGAATTGATATCTTAACAATATTATCTTCTGACCCATGAACACAGTAGTTATTTAGTACTCTATTAATTTTAATAGTTAAAATGACTTCCCCTCGGGGCGCCTGGGTGGCTCAGTGGGTTAAGCCGCTGCCTTCGGCTCAGGTCATGATCTCAGGGTCCTGGGATCGAGCCCCGCATCGGGCTCTCTGCTCAGCAGGGAGCCTGCTTCCTCCTCTCTCTCTGCCTGCCTCTCTGCCTGCTTGTGATCTCTCTCTGTCAAATAAATAAATTAAAAAAAAAAAAAATGACTTCCCCTCTATATTTTTTGATGTCAAAGACTTACTTTTAAAATAATTTATATATTATTAACAGTATTAGAAATAAATCTTGATTAGAAGTGTTAACTTATTAAATTTCATAGTTTTTTCTTTAAATGTTTGTAATTATCTGGAATTTATCAGTGTTTGTCAAATGTGAGTCAGAAAAAACAGTTTCATGAGTCAGGTTCAGCATTTTAAACAGACGAAGTAGGCTAGAAATTACCACAGTGTATTGCAGTAAGGGAAGTAAGTGAAACTTTTTGTTATATTTTTATGAATCCATCTCTCCCAACCCACCCACCCCTGGCCCCCTCTCCCCCCCCGCCACACACAGTTGAGATTTAAAACTTAACTTATTTATTTTAAGGTTTTTATTTATTTAACTGAGAGAAAGCACAAGCAAGGGGAGTGGCAGGCAGGAGAGGAAGAAGCAGGCTTCCCACTGAGTGGGGAGCCTGATGGGGGGTCTCGATCCCAGGACTTTGGGATCATGACCTGAGCCAAAGGCAGGTGCTTAACTGAGCCACCCAGGCGCCCCTAAAACTTACATAAATCTAAATTTGGAAAACTTAGGTCTAGAGTGATAAATGGTTATATAACTATTTCATACATGATCCTAAATAGAGTCTTAGATTTTCTTTACATTCTGCCTTCTTCTCGTCCTCCCCAAATTCAGTAGTAAGTTGAAATTTTCAGTATAGTCTCCCTAATATGGGTTCCTGATAAGGAATATGATGCCTAATTTCCTAAAGTATGCATGCAAATATTTCACATAAAAACATGTTTGTTCATTATAAAAGTTTTAAAAATCTAGAGCTAGAGAGATGGGTGTTTTTGATTAATTTATTTTCATTGATGATATTCTAGCATTGACTAGATGAACTGTTGTAGGGTTTTGACTATGTGACATCCTATGTTCCGTCCTAGTGTGCAACAGAATAGAACTTGTAAATTTTTTGGGATGAGCCTGCTTCATATAAAAAAAAAAAACATTTTTCAAAAAATTTTCAACATGTTTTTGTGCTGACTGCTTTGGCTTAAAAATACTTACTTGATAGGGGCGCCTGGGCGGCTCAGTGAGTTAAAGCCTCTGCCTTCGGCTCGGGTCATGATGCCAGGGTCTGGGGATCAAGCCCTGCATCGGGCTTTCTTCCTGCCTCTCTGCCTGCTTGTGATCTCTCTCTCTGTCAAATAAATAATAAAATCTTTAAAAAAAAAATACGTATTTGACAAAGTGATTATTTTGCATACAGCTGGTTTATGTATATGGAGCTGATATTAACTTGAAAAGTAATTTTTTATTACACAGTAATCCAAATGGTAGCAATAAATAGCAAAATGGTTTTTTGGAGGGCTAAGGAGAGGGAGGGTTCAGCATTTTTTGTTTTTTTTTTTTTTTTTTAATTTCTGGTCACACTTTACAATATTGATTCATTAAAAACTTGTATTAATATATTTTTTTTTCTTGAGGAACTTAGTAATTTTACTGGAAGTTATACAGTGTATATAATGTACAGATAAAACTTTCATACACACAAAAATAATACTTCTTCCTTTATCATAGGATCAGCGGCAAACTGAAGCCATCCAGTTACTACAGGCGCAGCTGACCAACATGACACAGCTTGTTTCAAACTTATCAACAACAGTGGCAGAATTAAAACGCGAGGTATTGTTATTGCTAGTTTTGTAAGACACACTGCATATATAGAGGTTGTTACAAAGGCCGGCTTGTTAAGAATGTGCTATCTAAGAACTTCAGCCAAACAAAATGGTCAGTTTATAGAGCGCTTCTTCAGAATACCAGAATGTGGCATTTTGAAGTTTTGGAAATACACAAATTATGATAATTTTTGGAAAAGGCATTTGTAGTTTAGGTCTTAACCTAAAATATGGTTACAAAGCAGTTCTAACTTTTTTTGCCTTTTGCAAACCGCTGATATGTCATTTTCAGTTTATAAAGGCTTATTGAGGTGCTTAATAAAGCAAAAATTTTATCGACTTAGTAAGTATTTCTTGAGCATCCATTGTATGTGGGTGTGAGCGGTATAGTCCTTGGAGTGTACAGCAGTGAGTGTCCTTGGCACTGCGCAGAGCCTCTCTTCTGGGGAAGGGGGAATACTTACAGTAAATATACGTGAGGGACAGTGGAATGCAGAATGAAATGTGTGTGTATGGAGTGGTGTGGTAAGGGTTGCTCTTTTAGCTACGGTGGTTTTGGAAGGCTTATCTGAGGCAGTGGCATTAGAACTTGAGTGCTCAACGTGGGGCCTCGGGTCAGAACAAACCTGTTACTAGCCACACTAGGGCAAAGGACCCACGATTGGAAACAATGTGATATGTTTAGTTGGCCTGGCTGGAGCAGAATGAGGGAAAGGAAGGTAAGAAGTACCTTCAGGGTATGGTGGGGCTCATGGAGGCCTTTGTACACAATTTAGAGTTTGAACTTTATTCTAATCATTGCAACTCATTGGAAAGAATTAAGAAGTGATGGGGGTCATCTCATTGAGGATACATTGAGAAACTCGCTATTTGTTGCTCTGGAGAATTGCCTCTTAGGGAAGAGCAAAAGCAGAAGTGGGGAGGATACCAGTTAGGATGTAGTCACAGTAACCTGGGTGAGATGATACTGATTTGGACTAGGGTTTTAGAAGTGGAGAACATTGTGAAGTTGTTGAATTCAGGAAATATTTAAGAGAAGGACAAGCCTTGATGAAAGATTGGATGTGTGGGATGGGGAACTAAGGATGACCCCATGTTTTTTGCTTAAATAACTGGGCGTTTAGGTAGGAGCAAGATTTTTTTTTTTCTCCCCAAGTAGGAGATAGTACAGATGGAAAAACACAGCAAATGTAGCAAAATATTAACTATTGGTGAACATAGTTGAAAGGCATGAATATATTCATTGCTATTTTTAAAAGTTTTCCGTAGGTTTGAAAATGTTTAAAGATTTGTGGGGGGCGGGGGGAGAAGACAAAGTAAGACATTACCTCAGTAGTACATTTTCTAAGAGCATGCCATGCATTTTTTGGTTTTGAAACACATTAAAAAATGTTTAAAATGATTTGTTCTTTGAATTTTATATCCCACGGTATTTTTCCTTAATAAAATTTTTAAATAATAATCTAATAACAAAATATAATAGTACAATATTTAATATTACTATAATATATAAAATATATAATAACTAAATCCTTTTTCTCCTCTCAGGTTTCAGATCGACAAAGCTATCTTGTCATATCTTTGGTTCTCTGTGTTGTCTTGGGACTAATGCTTTGTATGCAGCGTTGTCGAAACACCTCTCAATTTGATGGAGACTATATTTCGAAACTTCCTAAAAGTAATCAATATCCAAGCCCTAAAAGGTAATGTCACCATTTTATTTCACATTTTTTACTATGTGTTTTTTTATATTTTTGAGAAATTTTACTGAATAAGGGAATACTGAGATAATTTTTTTCCCCATATGATATCTGTTAATATCATGCAGTATAATATCATATGATGCAGTGTTAAAACAACATTGGAATTAGCAAGATAGTCCTGTATCTGGAAGGTTCTATAGACTGGAATAAAGAAAACATTAATACGAAGTGCATAAACCATTGAAATATTTTGGTTGTGAAGGATCCTTGAATGTGGAATTCAAAGGGAGAGGATAATAGGTATTTTAATATAGCACATTTTAGAGAATGATCCCTAATTTTTTTTACATGTAATAGCAGTAACTGAGTTTTACATTAGAGATTGGTATTCCGTGGCATGTTCAGTTCTCAGTAGCTTCCATCAGGCCCCAGCTGCAGAGTAAATTATATGTAGTTTACTCATTTGCCCAGTGTTGATTTTCTTCATGTTTTAGGTGTTTTTCATCTTATGATGATATGAATTTGAAAAGGAGAACTTCATTCCCCCTCATCAGATCCAAGTCTCTACAGTTAACGGGCAAAGAAGGTAGATTTTTGTGCCATGTTTATATATAAACGTGAATCTAGCTCACTTCTGCATAAGTTTAATGTCAGTGTTGTGTTCAGAGCCATCTGCAGCAGAATAATGGGCATAAGTAACCTTTGTGTTTGTGCTGCGTCAAAGCCACCTTCTCACTTGCACACTTTCTGTTTTTATTCCTAAAAGCCCAGAGGGTGGGGAAGGGAGGCTTACTTTAATTAGCCACTGATAGCTTTGTTTGCACATGCTCCTGTTTAGAAGTATTTCTTTTTAGAAAGGGATGTTTGAGAAAGTTCAACAGATTTGGAAAACCTGAATGTGCTCCCATAGCATCCTGTGCTTATCTGCCTCCTCTTCTTGTACAGGTAGGACCCCTTTTGTCTCTAGTTGAGGACTGTGAGGCACTTTCCGGGGAAAAAAAACCTAGTTTATCTCTTTTTTATAGGCTAAGGTCTATAAAACGTTCCATTGTCTAACACTCAATGAATACTTAAATTTAAATGAATGAATTTGTACCGAGTGGCTATTTTTCTATATCCGTTCTTTCATAATTAGCACTTCCTAAGAGACTTAGCTTTATAGCAGTATTAAAATAGCCAAGTTAATTGTATATTTCAATTAGGATTGCTTTCTTAATAATCACTAGCTTCTCTTTCCTTAGGATTTAGTAACAGCAGCATGTTTCAATTGATTAAATCGTTTGAATAATCATTGCTGAGCATTGCTGATGTACTATGATCACAAAGTTCTCAGATAAAACCTTATTATATGTGTGTTTGCTTAACACTAGTAAATCTCTTCTTCCTTCCTGTTTTTTTCTTTCTTTTTTTGTTCTTTTGGGTGATTTTCTTTTATAACTTACATTTTTAATTTAAGTGTTAGGTATTAAGAAAATGTAATTGTGGGGCGCCTGGGTGGCTCAGTGGGTTAAGCCGCTGCCTTTGGCTCAGGTCATGATCCCAGGTCCTGGGTTCGAGCCCCACGTCGGGCTTTCTGCTCAGCGGGGAGCCTGCTTCCTCCTCTCTCTCTGCCTGCCTCTCTGCCTACTTGTGATTTCTCTCTGTCAAATGAATAAATAAAATCTTTAAAAAAAAAAAAAAAGAAGAAAAGAAAATGTAATTGTTATGTGTAAAGCTTGATGAATTTTCATAAACCAAATGAACACACCTGTGTGACCAACACACCCAGACTGAGAGAACATTATCCAGCATCCCAGCAACTTCTTGTGCTCTTTTAGTCACTGTCCATCCCATCCCAGGGTAGCCACCGTTTTGATCTCTGTCTTTTGATGTCGTGATGTTGCATATCTTTTCATGTGCTTCGGGACATTTGTAAATCATCTTTGGAGAAATGTCCTATTTAAATTAATTTAAAAGATTTTTTCTTTAATTTTTTTGTTGTTAATTTCTCCAATGTCATGAAGTTTCCTCATGTTTTCTTGTAGGAATTTTACAGTTTTACATCTTATATGTAGGTCTTTAATCCATTTTAAGTTAACTTATGTATATTGTGGAAAATAGGGTTTAACTTCATTCTTTTACATGTCAGTATCCAGTTTTCCCAGGACTATTTGTTGAAGAAACTGTTTTTCCTCATTGGCTGGTCTTACTACCTTTGTTGAGGATTATTTGACTGTATGTGTGAGTTTATTTCTGGGTCCTTTATTATTTTGGTCTGTTTACCAGTCTTTATGCCAGTATTACACTGTTTGTTTTGTTTTATTTTGTTTAAAGATTTGTTTATTTGAGAGAGAGACAGAAAATGGTGGGGGTGGGGGACAGAAGGATAGAGAGAGAAAATCTCAAGCAGACTTTGTGCTCAGTGTAGAGCCGCACACGGGGCTCAATCTTACAACTCTAAGATAACGACCTGAGCTGAAACCAAGAGCTGGACACTAACCGACTGTGCCATCTTGGCACTCCGGTACCACACTGTTTTATTTTGTTCTGTTTTTAAGATTAATTTATTTAAGAGAGAGAGAGAGATAGTGGCAGGGAGGGATAAAGGAATAGGGAGAGAGAGTCTTAAGCAGACTCCATGCTGAGCGTAGAGCCGGACACCAGGTTTGATCTCATGACACTGAGCGGAAACCAAGAGTTCTGTGGTCTGTTTACCAGACGTAGGTAGTACTTGTGCTACCCAGGTATCCCAGTACAGCACTGTTTTGATGACTAGCTTTGTGACATGTTCTGAAATCAGGAAGTATGAATCCTTAAACTTTATTTTTTTTTAAAATAGTTTGGCCTATTTGAGGTCGTTTGAGAAGTGATGAAAATTTTAGGATTTTTTTTTTCTACTTCAGCAAAAAAATATTGTTGGAATTTTGATAGGGATTGTGCTGAATCTGTATTATCATTTGACAGTATGGACATCTTAATAATATTAAATGTTCCACTCATGAACATGAGATGTTTTCTCATTTGTGTCGTCTTTTTTATTTTTATTTTTTTAAAGATTTTATTTATTTATTTGACAGAGGGAGACACAGCAAGAGAGGGAACACAAGCAGGGGGAGGGGGAAAGGGAGAGGGAGAAGCAGACTTCCCACTGAGTGGGGAGCCTGATGTGGGGCTCGATCCCAGGACCCTGGGATAGTGACCTGAACTGAAGGCAGTTGCTTAATGACTGAGCCACCCAGGTACCCCTGTGTCTTCTGTTTTAAATTTGTTTGTATATTCTTTAATTTTTTCTGTCAATATTTTGTAGTTTTTCCTTATACTTTCTTAGGCATATCCCTAAGTATTTTATTCTTTTTGATACTATTGTAAATGGAATTGTTTTCTTAATTTCCTTTTTGGATTGTTCAGTGTTAAAAAGTATAGGAGTGCAGCCGGTTTTTTTGTGCTTTGATTTTGTGTCCTGCAACTTTGCTGAATCCATCAGCAGTTTTTTAATGCAATTCTTAGGATTTTCTATGTATGAGATCATGTCATCTCTGAACAGAGATTATTTTACTTCCTTTTGTCCAATGTGGGGTGGGTGGGGAGAGGGAGAGAGAATCCCAAGCAGCTCCACGCCTAGCCCAGAGCCCAACAACGCTGAGATCATGACCTGAGCCAAAATCAAGAGTACAAGGCTTAACTGACTGAGCCACCCAGGCAACCCCCCCTTTTGTCCGATTTGGATGCCTTTTATTTCCTTTCTTGCCTAATTGCTCTGGCTAGGACTTCCAGGACTAAGTTGAATAGAAGAGAGCTGGCATCCTTGTCTTGTTCCTGATCTTAGAGGAAAAGCTTTCAGTCTTTCATCATTATTATGTCAGCTATAGGCTTTTTCATAAATGGCCTTTAATATGTTGAGGTTTCCTTTTGTTCTTAATTTATTGAGTATTGTTATCGTGAAAGGTGTTGAATCCTCTCATGTGCTTTTTCTACATCAGTTGGGATGATCATGTACATGGCTTCTGTCCTTCATTCTTTTATTTTTTATTTTTTTAAAGATTTCATTTATTTATTTGACAGAGAGAGAGAGATCACAAGTTAGGCAGAGAGGCAGGCAGGGGTGGGGGGAAGCAGGCTTCCTGCAGAGGAGAGAGCCCCATGCGGGGCTCGATCTCAGGACCTTGAGATCATGACCTGAGATGAAGGCAGAGGCTTAACCCACTGAGCCACTCAGGCACCCCTGTCCTTCACTCTTCTAATGTGTATTACATTGATTGATGTTCATATGTTGAATCATTCTTGTTATTCTAGAAATAAATCTCCATTTATGTAATATCCTTTTAATGTGCTATCCAATTTCCTTTGCTTATATTTCATTGAAGATTTTTGTATCAGTATTCATTAGGGATATTGGTCTGTAGTTTTTCTGTAGTGCCTTTGTCTGGCTTTGGTATCAGGGTAATTCTGGTTATATAGAATGAGTTTGGAAGTGTTCCCCCTCTGGATTTTTGGAAGAATTTCAAGAATTGGTGTTAGTTCTTCTTTAAATGCTTGGTAGAATTCTTTAATGGAACTATCTAGTTGGGGGCTTTTCTTTGTTGGAAGGTTTTGATTATTGATTCAGTCTCCTTACTTGTTATTGGTCTGTTGATATTTTCTCTTTCTTCATGATTTATTCTTGATGTGTGTTGCTAGGAATTTATGCATTTCTTCTAGGTTTCCAATTTTTTGGAGTACAGTTGTTCATATTAGTCTCTTACAGTCATTTTTCTGTGGCTTGGTTGTAATGCTCCATGTCTTATTATTATATATCCTAGGATTTTGTACAAAGTTGATATGGATTAATACAAAATTGACAAATTACATAACCTCTTGCCTGCTAAGTATTTAAGATAATAATGGGGCTTATATCCATGTTTTAACTTAACATTAATTCATTTTAAGTCTTATTCTCTTAGTATCCTTCTCTCTCTTCATCAGATTTATACTTTGATTTGCAACTCTCACTTTTGTTGACAAACCAGGTGGACCAAAATTGTTTTGATTTTTTGTAACACATTTTTACTGTGAAATATAAGGGAAACAAAAAACAAAAATGTGCATAAACTAGAATGTACACTTGCAAAGTAATTATAAAGTGAATGCCTGTGTAGCTAACATTCAGATCAAGGAGTAGAACAAGATGGGCATTATTGGTATTGCTTCTCCCAGAAATAGCTGTCTTGAATTTTGAAATAATCATACGCTTGATTTTCTTAATAGTTTTACCATCAGTGTTTGGATTCCTCACAGTGTAATATAAGTTTTGCCTGATTTTGAGCTTTTGATAAATTGAATCATACCACATGTAAACATTTTTGTCTTCAGCGTTCTTTTGGGAGATTCATATACATGATTGCATCCCATTTCAATATTGTATACTATTTCAGCAGCTAATTCACAGTGAATTTATCCATTCTACTATTGCTTAGCTTGGGGCTATTACAGTTAACGCTGCTGTAAACATGCATTTGTATACTGGAACATAGTTGTATGAATTTCTCTAGGAATACTACCTAGGTGTAATACTGCTGGATTATAGAGAATGCTGCTCTGCCAGTCATCAGGGCAGGCTTTTCCAGAGTGGCCGTAAAACAGTTTGTGCTTCCACCAGTGCTGTGGGCATTTCCATTATTCTGCATTCTTGCCAACAAACACTTAGGATTCTTAGGTTTTAAAGTGTTCATTAGCCTCAGTGAAGTTCATTAACCTCAGTGAAGTTGTGATTTGCATTTATCTGATTACTAATGAAGTTGAACATCTTTATTTATGCCTTTTAGTTATTTGACTTTCTTGGGCAATTTTACGGTTTCGCCTGGTCTTCTTTTGGGTTGTTTATATCTTTTGTAGTGGTATATAATTATTTTTAAGATTTTGATTCTAGTCATTGATAAGTATGTTGCAGATATCTTATTTTGCTTTGAAACTTGTGTTTTATATGGAGTTTTTTTTAAATAAGAGAAGCTCCTCTTAATGTTAGTGTAATCAAATGTATACATTTTCCCCCATTATGGTTAGCTTTTTATGTCCTGTTGAAACAGAATTTTTTGCCCTAGGATGATATTCTCTTATAATTTCTTTTAAATATTTACTTCAGTTTTTATTGTTAGGTCTTTAATCTACCTGGAATTTATTTATTTATTTATTTATTTTATGTTTGGTGTTAGGTAGGAATTCCAGTGTATAATTTTATATGAATTTTCAAGTGTTTCAGGTTTCTTGGCCATTGTTGGCTCTTTATCGTTCCATATAGATTTGGATCCTCTATTAAATGTTTCATTGCAAACAAAATTTGATTGAGATTACATAGATTGCATATCAATTTGGGAAGGATATAGCATATCCCTTTTTACTCCAATAGGGTCTAACTTCTGGGAGCTTCATTCCTAGAATATTTTTTGATGCTGTTGTAAATTGTATCATGGGCATGCATGTGTGTATTTGTGTGTTTACTGATGGTATGTAAAAATACAATAGATTTTGGTGCTGTTGAGGTTAACTCTGTGCTTACTGATTGCTTTCTGGATCTGTCCATTTCTGATAGAGGGGCATCATAAGCGTCCAGCCATGTAATGGATTCATGTGTTCCTTCCTTCTTGCAGTATTGTTAGTTTTTGCCTCACATATTTTGACACGCTGTTGTGAGGCACATGTGCATTAAGGATTGTTATCCTTAATGTAAGATTGTAAGTCTTCTTGGAGTATTGACCTCTTATCATTATGAAATGGTCCTCTTTATCCCCGATAACTTCATTGTTCTGAAATCTGCTCTGTCTGAAATTAATATACCGAATCCTGTTTTCTTTTGATTTGTGTTAGCATATCTTTCTTTATCCTGTACTTTTCGTCTGTATCTATATTTAAAGTGTGTTTCTTGTGAAAATAATCCCATTTACAGTGTACCAAAAATAATAAAATACCTGGGATAAACCTAACCAAGGAGGTGCAAGACCTGTATTCTAAAAACTATAAAACACTAATAAAAGAAATCAAAGGTGACACAAATGGAGAGATGGTCCCTGCTCATGGGTTGGAAGAACCAATATTGTTAAAATGTCCATACTACCCAAAGCATTCTATAGATTTAATGCAGTCCTAATCAAAATATCAACATTTTCCACAAAACTGGAACAAATAATACTAAAATTTGCATGGAACCAAAAGATCCCAAATAGCCAAAGCAATCGAGAAAGAACAAAGCCTAAGATATCACAATCCCAGATTTCAAGATATACTATGAAGCCATAGTAATCAAAACAATATGGTACTAGCACAAAAATAGATAAGTGGAACAGAGTAGAGAGCTAAGAAATAAACCCATGCCTGTATGATCAGTTAATATATGACAAAGGAGGCAGGAATATACAGTGGGAAAGACACAGTCTTTTCAACAGATGGTGCTGGGAAACCCAGAAAACTACTGGCAAAAGAATGAAACTGGACTGCTTTCTTACATCATACACAAAAAAACCCTGAAAATGGTTTAAAGATCTGAATGTGAGATCTGAAACTGTAAAGCTCCTAGAAGAAAACATAGGCAGTAATTTCTTTGACTTTGACCATAGAAACGTTTTTCTATATATGTCTCCTTAGGCAAGGGAAACAAAAGCAAAATAAAACTATTGAGACTATGCCAAAATAAAAAGCTTCTGTATAGTAATGGAAACCATCAACAAAATGACAAGGCAGCCTACTGAGTGTGAGAAGATACTTGCAAATGATATATCGGATAAGGGATTAATATCCAAAATATATAAAGAACTTACACAACTCAACACCAAAGAAATCCCCAAATAATCCAATTAAAAGTGGGCAGAGGCCCTGAATAGATATTTTTCCAGAGAAGACATACAGATAACCAACAGACACACGAAAACATGCTTAATATCACTAATCATCAGGGAAATGCAAATCAAAACCATAATGAGATAACCACCTCAGAATGGCTAAAATCAAAAACGTAAGAAACAATAAGTGTTAGTGAAGATATGAAGAAAAAGGAACCTCATGCCTGATGGCAGGAATGCAAACTGGTATAACCATTGGGGAAAACAGTATGGAGTTTCCTCAAAAAAATTAAAAATAGAATTACTAGATGATCCAGTAATTCCATTACTGGTTGTTTACCCAAAGAAAATGAAAACACCAGGGGTGCCTCGGTGGCTCAGTGGGTTAAAGCCTCTGCCTTCGGCTCGGGTCATGATCCCGGGGTCCTGGGGTCGAGCCCCTCATTGGGCTCTCTGCTCGTCAGGGAGCCTGCTTCCCAACTCTTCTCTCTCTGCCTGCCTCTCTGCCTGCTTGTGATCTCTGTTTGTCAAATAAATAAATAAATAAAAATCTTAAAAAAAAAAAAAAAAAGAAAGAAAAGAAAATGAAAACACTAATTCGAAAAGATCTATGCACCTCTTTGTTTATTGCAGCATTATTTACAGTTGTCTAGTTATGGAACTGTCCACCCATAGATGAATGGATTAGATGTGGTGTATATATATATACACATACACAATGGAACATTACTCGGTCTTAAGAATGAGATCTTGTCATTTGTAACAACATGAATGGAGCTAGAAAGTATAATGCTAAGTGAAATAAATCAGAGAAAGACAAATGCTGTTATGATTTCACTCATATGAAAAAAAAAATGATTTCACTCATATGTGGAATTTAAGAAACAGGAAAAACAAAGAGACTCTTAGATATACCGAATGAACTGATGGTTGCAAGAGGGGAGATGGTTGGGGGATGAGTGAGTGAAATAGGTAGAGGGGATTAAGAGTACACTTACCATTTTCAGCCTTACAGTAACCAAAAAATACAAATGGAACCAGATACCTCTTTCCATCTATTGATAGGGAAAAACTGTACTCTAAGATGGCTCACCAAACCAGCAAGGGAATTCCAGTCCCTGTCTCAAAGCCCTTCCAGGTTCTTCCTTCCTATCCTGTTTCCCACGCGCCAAAAGTACCAGGTATGCAGAAGCAGAAGGGTATAAATTCCCCTCCCTGCTTGTGCTCGGGACTCAGACCTTTGGAGAACAACGTTGTCTGAGCCCTCCGGTGTTAAATAAACCTCCGATCCTCCAAAAAAAAAAAAAAAAAAGTACACTTATCATGATGAGCACTGAGGGACTAATGTATAGAACTGTTGAATCATTATACTATATAACTGTATAAATTTTTTTAAACATTAAAGCCAGTTTCTTGTAAATAACATACAGTTGAGTCACGTGTTTTGTTCTAGTCTTAAAATCCTTGAAATGGTGTATTTAGACCATTAATATTTAAAGCGATTATTGATACAGTTCGATTAATATTTACTGTTTGTTATTGTTAGTTATCTTTGTTCCATTTTCATCTTTCATACTTTTTTCTGCCTTTTGTACTTCAAGTTCAGCATTGTATATAATTCCATATTTTCTCCTTTCATAGCATGTATTCTTCTTTCACTTTCTCTTGTGGTTGCCCTGGACTTTGCAATATACATTTACAACTAATCCAAATCCACTTTCAGATAACACTGTACCCCTTCATGGGTAGTACAACTATTTTGTAATAACAAGATACTTCTTTTTCTTTTTTTCTTTTGTCAAAATACTGCTAATTTCTCCCATCCATTCCTTGTATCATTGCTGTCATTCACTTGCACATAAGCATATATATGTATGTGTATGTATGTGTGTGTGTGTGTGTATACACACACACACATATATATATATTCCTTTATGTAGATTTTAGTTTCAGACCTGTGTCTTTTTCCAGTTTTCAAAAAAACCACTTTTTAACATTTCTTGCAAGGTTTCCTGACATAATTTCCCTCAATTTTTTGCTTGTCCAAGAAGGATAATTTTTGTAGGATATAGAATTCTAGATTAGTGTGTTTTTTTCTCTCAATAGTTTAAATATTTCACTCCACCCTCCTGTTGCATGATTTCTGAGAAGTCAGATATAACTTGTCTTTTTCTTTAGGTAAGGTGTGTTTTTCTTCTTTTTCAGAGTTTCTCTGTATCTTTGAACTTTTTGGAGTTCGTATATGATATGCCTAGGTGTAGTATTTTCGGCATTTATCCTGTTTTGTGTTGTCTGAGCTTCCTAGTTCTATGGTTTGGTGTCTGACATTAATTTGGGGAAATTCTCATTCATTATTACTTGAAATATTTCTTTTGTTCCTTTCTCTCATTCTTTCCTTCTGGTATTCTCATTACTCATATATTATACATTTTACAGTTGACCTGCACTTTTTTGGATATTCTGTTCTGTGGTTTTTTCTTTTTTCCCTTTTCTCTTTAATTTTAGAAGTTCCATTGTCATGTCATAAAGCTCAGTGTTTCTTGCTCAACTGTGTCTAGTCTACCAGTGGTCTCATCAAAGGCATTCTTCATTTTTTTTTTTTTTAACTTTTATTTATTTTTTTTTTTTAAGATTTTATTTATTTATTTGTCATAGAGAGAGAAGCGAGAGCGAGCACAGGCAGACAGAGTGGCAGGCAGAGGCAGAGGGAGAAGCAGGCTCCCTGCCAAGCAAGGAGCCCGATGTGGGACTCGATCCCAGGACGCTGGGATCATGACCTGAGCCGAAGGCAGCTGCTTAACCAACTGAGCCACCCAGGCGTCCCGGCATTCTTCATTTTTGTTACTGTGTTTGCTCTAGTGCTTCTTTTTTATCCTTCATTAGAACTTTTCTGCCTACATTATCCATCTATTCTTGCATGTTGTCTACTTTTTTACATTAAAGCCCTTAGCATTTTAGTCATAATTTTAAAAAATTCCTGGTCTGATAATTCCACCATTCTTGTCATCTAACTCTGGTTCTCATGCTTGTTTATTCTCTTCGAACTCTGTTCTTTGCTTAAGAAATGCCTTGTGATTTTTATTTTTTTTTTTTGAAAGGTGGGACATGATGTACTTGGTAAAAGGAACTGTGGTAAACAGACCTTTCATAATGTGGTGGTGAGGTGTGGTGGTAGAAGAAACGTTCTGGACTCCTCTATTATTAGGTCTGAATCTTTTGGTGGGTCTTTGTCCCTGGACTGTTCACTTCATTAGTGCTTCTCGGGTTTCCCCTTTCCCTTAGGCAGGTCAGGCTCTGATAAAACACTGGCAGGTTCAGCTCTACTAAAATAGTTCTCCTAAAGTCAGTCCTTGTTAAGAACAGAATACTCTGCAATATTTCAAAGAGCTTCTGGAGGTAAAACTCACAGAAGTGTAGAAGCTCCACTCTGACGGGTATCCTCTTTGGACTTTCTAACTTAAGGATTTATCCACACTGAGCATCCATCAATATATCAATTAATGTAGTTCAAGTTTTCCTACATGGGCACTGGTTCCCACAGAGGTTTCTGTGTATCTGCCTGTCTCTGAGTTTTGGGACCGTCGTTTGTCGTGTGACCTCACTTTTCCGAAGATATATGAAGAGTTGATTTTTCAGTTTGTTTAGCTTTTAACTTGTTGTTAGGACAGAATGGCAGCTTCCATGAATACAGGCACACTTTTTGAGACTAAAGACAACTTTGTTTCTTCCTTTCATCCTTAACAGATTTTATTTCCTTTGTTTCCCTAGCTGTTGTGGCTAGCATTTTAGCAGTGTTGAATAGAAGTAGCTGATGGGGACCTTTGTCTTATTCCCATTCTTAAAGGAAAACTCTTAGTGTTAAGTATTATTATTTGTAATAGATGTTCTGTAGATGCCCATTATCTAAGGAAGTTCCTCTCAGTTTGCTAATAATTCTTCTTCCCTGTGAATCTGTTTAATCTTACCAGATACTTTTTTAGCTTCTTTTAAGATGATCATTTCAGATCTGTTACTAAAATGAATTATACTAATCAGTTTTCTAGAGTCACATTTTTATTACATAATAAATACAAGTTGGTCATGATATTTATGTGTGTGTGTTGTGTTCATATTATTATTTTCACATAATTCTGTTTGATACTCTGGGGATTTTGCTACCTGTTCATGAATAAGGCTGGCATGTAGTTTTTTATTTCTCACACTGTTGGGTTTGGGTGTGTAAGGTGTATAAAATCAGATGGGCACTGCTCTCTTATTTTTAGTTCTCAGAAAGAGTTAAAGATAATAATTATTTATTTTTTGAATTTTTATTCACATAGGTCCAGAATTGTCCTTGTAAGAGGAGTTTTTGTTATAGGAACTTGATTTTTTTGTCACTTTAAATTAAAAATTTCCATGAATTTTTCCATGTCATCTCAATGTTAAAATTTATTAGTGTAAAGATACTCACTTTTACCTATTAACATTTTATTTTTCCTCCCTTTTCCAAAGAGATTTTTTTGTTAGAGCTGAGAAGAGATGCTTTTTCTATTATTAGAAGTTGTGCATTATTTTTGACATTTTCTCATACTTTAGAATTTACAAATACTTCTCAAAATCTGTAGTTAATCAGTACTTTTTTCCTCTTCTTGGACAGTACCAAGATCTTTTATCCCCAACTTGACTCACATGCTACTCTTTTGTGTATTTAAATTCTATTTTTTTCTTAGTTGTAATTCAACAAGGAATACTATGATTATTTTTCACACTTAACGTTCATTTACATTTATCCACATGTATACCGATTCTTAATTCTTCAGGTCTGCTTTCTGAGAATTTCCATTTGCCGTTGCTTCCCTTCATACCGAAACATGATCTTTTTTTCTTTATTCCTGTTTAAATTTGTTGGGTTCTTTGAGTCTCTCAGTTGGTATCTTTTGTCAAGATTGGAAAATTCTGGGCGCCTGGGTGGCTCAGTGGGTTAAGCCGCTGCCTTCGGCTCAGGTCATGATCTCAGGGTCCTGGGATCGAGTCCCGCATCGGGCTCTCTGCTCAGCAAGAAGCCTGCTTCCCTCTCTCTCTCTGCTGCCTCTCTGTCTACTTGTGATCTCTCTCTGTCAAATAAATAAATAAAATCTTAAAAAAAAAAAAAAAAGATTGGAAAATTCTTAACAACCATTATTTTCCCCCCAAAACATTCCCTCTACCTCATTCTCTTTTAGAATCCACATTTAATTCAGTATGTTACCATCCTTTTCACTTTAGCTCCCTAAACTCTACTTATTTCCATTCTTTTTGCCTTTCTGTGTTATATTTGGGTGATTTCTTCTGAACTGTTTTCCAGACTACACATTCTTGGCTATCTGTAGTCTGCTATTAAATTCTTTCGAGTTTTTAATGTCATTTATTACATTTTTCCATTTCTAGGAGTTGCTTCAGTATTTTTTTAAACATCTAGGTCCCTTTTTTTTTTGTTTGTTTTTCCTGCAGATATTTTCAAGCTGGTTTTTTATTTAGACATAGTAAGTATACCTGTCTTTATAATCTTATCTTTGATAATTCTAGTATCTTAAGTCTTTGTGAATCTGTTCATTAATTTTGTCTGTAGGCTCTTGCTCAAGATGCCTCTGGTCTTTCTGGGCTTGGTTACCTTTGTGTGTTGGTCCTTCTCTTTGAAAAATAATTTGTCGGGATAATTAGAGAGCTAGAAGGTAGGTCCTTCTGCCAGAGAAAATTTGTGTTTGCTTTGTATTCAAGAATATTTTATGTTAGTGGCATGAGGTTAGTTGGACCACCAGATGATGGGAATTCGGACTGTAAGTCCCAGCATTGCATGGGTTAATTCTTTCTCTGAGGGTAGTTCTTTAGAGTCCTAGCTTACAGGGGGATGAGTGAGGGTGTCTTATTAGACTGCTACTGTGGGTGCGTCTGGAGATTTTATTTCTGAGTCATTCTCTTGATACCATCAGAGCTAAAATTTACATACTCATGCATTGGCAAATGCTGTCAGGACAAGAATGACTTTTGTGTTCCACTTCACTGTCTGGCTTCCTACTTTTATTTCAGATTTGGTCTAGAGATTACCTACTTAATCTTGGCTACTCTTCAGTGCTTTTTAGTGATTTTTAAAAAAATTTTAATTAATTAACATATAGTGTATTATTAGTTTCAGAGGTAGAGGTGATTCATCAGTCTTATATAATACCCATTGCTCATTATGTCACGTGCCCTCCTTAAAGTCCCATCACCCAGTTATACCATCCCCCCCCATCGCTACCCCTCCAGCAACCCTCATTTTGTTTCCTATGATTGAGTCTTTTATGGTTTGTCTCCCTCTCTGGCTTCTTCTTGTTTTATTTTTACCCCCCTTCCCTATGCGTCTCTGTTTTGTTTCTTAAATTCTGCATATGAGTGAGATCATATAATAGTCTTTCTCTGATGGACTTACTTCGCTTAGCGTAATACCCTGTAGTTCCATCCACATGGTTGCAAATGGCAAGATTTCTTTTTTTTTTTTTTTTTAATTTTTTTAAAAGACTTTATTTACTTAATTTGACAGAGATCACAAGTAGGCAGAGATGCAGACAGAGAAAGAGAGAGAGAGAGGAGGAAGCAGGCTCCCTGCTAAGCAGAAAGCCCGATGTGGGGCTCGATCCCAGGACCCTGGGACCATGACCTGAGCCGAAGGCAGAGGCTCTAACCCACTGAGCCACCCAGGCGCCCCAAGATTTCATTTTTTGATGGCTGAGTAATCCATTGTGTGTGTGTACACACACACACACACACACACACACATTCTTTGTGCATTCATCTGTTGGTGGACATCTGGGCTCCTTCCATAGTTTGGCTATTGTGGACATTACTGATATAAACATTCGGGTGCACATGCCCCTTTGGATCACTACATTTGTATCTTTAGGGTAAATACCCAGTAGTGTGATTGCTGGGTTGTAGGGTAGCTCTGTTTTCAAGTTTTTGAGGAGCCTCCATACTGGTTTCCAGAGTAGGTGCACCAGCTTGCATTCCCACCAGTGATGTAAGAAGTTCCCTTTTCTCCACATCCTTGCCACCATCTGTTGTTTCCTGACTTGTTAAATCCATATTTAGTTGCTTACGTAGAGAGGGTGGTCTGAGTAACAAGTTAACAACCATTTCTAAAAGTGCCATTTTTTTTTTTAGATCAGTTTGAGTGAGATTAGTAACTGATAGAAATGGCAATTAGAGGAATGTTTAGATATTTTGATATACTTGATGACTTTCTCAACAGATTTCTAGGACATAATGTAAAAAATTATAATTGGTTGAATCATGTTATTAGTAAATTTGCAGTATATGAAGTTTTAGAGTGAATTTTACAGCTTATAAATTTCTGGTTCTGTCAGACCACATATTGTTTACTTTTAATGGGTTCAGTAGGACTGAAATTCCGTTTATCTTGTCAGTCAAATGTCTTTCTTGTCAAGACATTTATCTTGTCAGTGTGGAAGTGGTATGCAGCTGTCTTTAATGTGCTTAAAGGAATGAAATCTTAGAAACCTAAAGCAAATATTTCTAATTTACTCACCTTGCCAGAAGTGTTTATTCATTATTGCTTTGTCATTTATATTGCATGTTCAAGCTATTTTTAGATTTTGGCATTCAGAGTTTTGATCACAATAAAATACAATTAGAAAAAACTTCTTAAATTTCTTTTTTAGTGTGTGTCTTCCTTTAACTGGCTTTTGTGCCTGGTCGCCACTAGTTGCACATAATTAACCCACATTCGTGACACAGCGTGGCTTCGTGTTTTAGAGGAATACTCAGATGATGTGTGGGTTTGTTACTAGCTTACCTGGTGATGTTACCTTCTTATTAGGTAAAGGGTAGGGCTGGGCCCTGAGCGGGGGATCCTTACTGTGTTGGCTGATGGCTAGCTGTCTGTTAGAAGCTTAAGGAAATTACTTGAAGGAGGCTGATCAAACCTAAGATAAAAATGGTACCATCTCCCATCTTGTCGCTTTTCACTAATTTAAAATGCATAAATATATGCTTGATGTGGTATAATTATAAACTCATTGGTTAGGAAAATAATCACTAAGGGACAATATATAATATTTTTGGTTTTTATCTTAGCATGATATACTATATGTCTGCTTTTTATTTTCTGTTACTTACAGTAGACCCAAATGATTTGTACATCGTAGAACCCCTCAAGTTCTCTCCAGAAAAAAAGGTAATATTTTGATTCTTTTTAAGTGTATTGGTATGTTATGACATAGTAGATAAAGAACTGGGTAGAAAGGTTTGATTATCTTTAAGTGGTCCTTAAATTTACTGTATATTTCCAGTCATAATAATGATACAAGTCAATGTTACAGAGGTCAGCAAACGACGACTTACAGGCTGTATCTGGCTTGTGTGGCCTGTTCTGTCTGAGCCCGGAGCCATCTTAAAGGGTTGTAAAATAAAAAAGAATATGCAAGAGATACAGTATGTGACCTGTAAAGCCTAAAATATTTACTGCCTGGCCCTTCACAGAAAAGATTTGCTGATGCCTGGCTAGTGGTCCTTATTTATTTGTCAGTGTGTGTTAGGCACAGTGTGTGCGTGCGCCATTCCTGCATTGCTCACAGCAGCCTGGAGATGGTATTATCCCCGAGTTGAAATGAGAACACCGAAATTCAGAGGGTTTATGTTGTCTTTGAATGATCCATTAAGTCAATGGTAAAACTCAAAATATACTTGGGCTTTTTGGTTATAAAGTCTGCATTTTCCGTTTTGCCTCTCAAAATAAGTTGTACTCAGTTTGATTAGAGGTAATAATCTCTAGGTGCAAGAACTTGGACTTTAAGAGCCAAAGAGCCCAGGGTTCAGTCCCAACCTGGCCCCTTACTGTGTTGTAACTTGGGTGGGGAACCAAACCTCTGGACCTTGGTTTTCTCATTTGGTAACCAGGGATAAATACACACTTCTCAGTAAGTCAGATACACATGAAAGCAACTAGGATTCTACCTGGTGCTTAGTAAGTACCCAGATGTCAGTTATCACCCCCTAAATCTATTTTCAGAGGTGGCAGCTAAGCTGAGTAAGGAGTTGCGATTGAGCAGCATTTACAAAATGGGAAGATACTGTTAATATCTATCCAGAACATAATGGTATGTTTGAACATAAACTGTTTTACTTTTCACCAGGAGTTGGCAGTTTCCTGCATTAGCTCAGCTCTCTACATGGTTTGATGAGGTAACTCTTGGAGGTCTCATAACTGCCTTGTTTTAAAATTTGTGTTGCAGAAGAAACGCTGCAAGTATAAAACTGAAAAAATTGAAACCATAAAGCCAGCAGATCCATTGCACCCTATAGCCAATGGAGACCTAAAAGGAAGGAAGCCCTTTGTGAACCAGAGAGACTTTTCTAATATGGGAGAAGTTTATCACTCTTCGTACAAGGGTCCTCCGTCTGAAGGAAGCTCAGAAACATCATCACAGTCAGAGGAGTCTTACTTCTGTGGCATTTCAGCTTGCACAAGTCTGTGCAACGGACAGTCCCAAAAGACAAAAACTGAGAAGAGGGCTTTAAAACGAAGGCGATCTAAAGTCCAAGACCAAGGAAAATTGATAAAAACTCTAATACAGACTAAGTCAGGATCATTACCGAGCCTGCATGACATAATCAAAGGAAACAAAGAGATCACCGTGGGAACATTTGGTGTCACAGCGGTCTCGGGACACATCTAAAATGAACAGAACTTTTCATACTGGAGACTTTTTGTTGTTGTTCTTTGAAGAACAGTCTGTGGTATTCGAAGGGTTTGGGGGAGGGAGAAAATACTAATGGGAAAAGTATTCAGAAATTATGGTTTCTGCCTTTTTACAAACGTAGGTGGGATTGTGTCAATCTTGGTTAATGAGCTGCAGTTTTACAAGGCTGATCACTTCCTACAAGGACAATGGTAGACATTTTATAAAGATGTTTTTTCACAGATTAATTACTGGGACAAACGTAATTTGGAAGCCCAGTTCCTTTGGGTGGGATAGGAATGAAAGCCTAAACCTCTTCCTTTAGCTTTGTTCCTATTTCTTGCACCTTCCCATATTTATGTGCCTTTTGTCTATTTATAATGCCACTGGAAGAGGAGGGAGAACTTTTTCTGTCATTTGATTTCTTTTATAACTTTGTTAGTTTTTTGAAGCTGCAAACACTACAAGGCTTTAAGGTGATCTGCACCTGAAGTTCCGTAATGTGGGTCAGACAGTGTAAAGGTCCCGCAGACTTGCCAAATAGACTTCTTGTAGCAAACTCACTTGAAACAGAAACTTGCTGGAATTCTCGTCTGTTCTTTTAGGTAAGCAGAGATACTGATATTTTCATTCAACTTACTCACACTCGTTTTTCTCTAGTTACTAACTCAATGAGAAAAGAGCCTACAAGATTTTTTCTTACAAATGACTGGTATTTGCAAATAGATTTTTTATGAATTCACCTTTTAAGCACATTTAACCACTTGTAAGGGTTTTCGTTAGCTACATTACATCTTAAACATTCACAGTAAGCACTAATCCTCTGGACTTTCAGCTAGTTCTTTCCTGTTTCTACAAATAGAACTTTTGGAGCTTCGTTGAATGAGTCCAGGTCTCGAGGTAAAATCACTGCCTATGTACCTATGCCCGGATCCAGCGAGTGAATTTGTCAAGCCTTGTCTAATTGGTCAAGTCTAAAGGGATCGTTAGTCCTGATGTTTGCTTTGTATTGGCTACAAACGTGCAGAGGCATACCTGTGATGTCAGTGTGTCTGTCTCCACTTTGTCTTTTGTTTCCTTTAGAAATAATTGGCAGCGACTGTATTTGAATAAAACGATTTCTCAGTGTGTGTTTTACAGTAATGAATGAAAGTGGGAAGTTTCTTCTCGAAATGGAGAGAATCGACCATTTCGTGTCGTAAGATTTAAGTTTTAACTTATTGAGCACTTTTAGTAATAACTGTTTTAAACTTGTCTGATACCTCTCGGGTGGGGTATTGTTTGTGATGTGACCTATTTAAAGCCTTTTTTGTTTGTTTAAGTTGCTGCTTTTAGGTTAACAGTATGTTTTAGATGATTTAAATTTTTCTTCCAATCTGTACAATTAGCCATTCAGAGCAGGAGGGCCTGATTGTATAGAAACTTGTTGGAAAGAGGTCCAGGTGAGATTGGAGGGAGAGCGGAAAGTTACACAATGTGCATGCAGCACCCAGGGTTGGGGAAGGGTGACTTTCAGTTTGTAACTACGGAGCTGTAGTGCCACTAGAAACTGTGAATTTCCAAATAAATCTGAACACTTGTCTTTATTAATTACGGGCTCTTCTGTTCTTTGGAGGAGAAACTTACAAATACATGGCTCAGAACATAGACTGAAGTTTCTGCCACTTTGGAAACTAAACACAGCAACATCTCCTTACGTGATTGATCACATTTCAGCCAGCTCTAAACCGACTGAGCTTAAAATAAACATTTTGTTCCACGTCCAACCATAATTTCACTATTTCAAACACTAACATGAGAGTTTTGATCTTTATTTAGTAGAATACGTGTATGTGTTTTCCTCTTAGCAGGTACCATCTTGAGGACTACTAATTTCTAAGTTTTTCCATATCTAAATAGAGTGTAATACTTGATAATTTACTTTTCAACTTTCACACATCTAACCAAAGCATAACATTTTACACTTTGGGGTTTGTTTTTCCTCTCTGAGATTATACTTACATGAGGAGAAAAAAAAGGTCTTGCCAGTTGCCGACTTGTGCTGGATAAGAAGCAAAGCTATGTACACGAGCGAGGCTTTCAGTGTTGCTCGATAGTTAGCTTCATTTTATTTTTTCTAACGTTAAGCATTAGACAGCATAAAATAAAAGGAAACTGGGGGATCATAGCAAAGATGCCAAGTAAAGCAGTTGTTTTTTTTTTTTTAAGATTTTATTTATTTATTTGACAGAGATCACAAGTAGGCAGAGAGGCAGGCAGAGGGGAGGGGGAAGCAGGCTCCCCGCTGAGCAGAGAGCCCCATCCGAGGACACTTGGATCATGACCTGAGCCAGAGGCAGAGGCTTAACCCACTGAGCCACCCAGGCGCCCCTGGAGTTAACTTTTTTAAAGATTTTATTTATTTGACAGAGAAAGAGAGAAAGCACAGCAGGGAGAGTGGCAGGCAGAGGGAGAAGCAGGCTTCCTGCTGAGCAGAGAGCCCAATGTGGGGGTCTATCCCAGGATTCTGGGATCATGACCTAAGCCAAAGACAGATGCTTAACTGACTGAGCCACCCAGGCACTCCTAGAATTACTAACTTTTTTAGGAGTGATACTAACTAGTATTGTGACTACATAAGTCAATGATCTTATTCTTAGAAAACACCTGCTTCCATGACCAGACCAGGTGGGATTTATTCCTTGGATGCAAGGGTAGTTCAACATTGGCAAATCAATCAATGAGATAGAGCACATTAATAAAAGATAAGAACCATATGATCCTCTCTATTGATGTTCAAAAAGCTTTTGACAAAATACAGCATCCTTTTTTGATTAAAACTCTTCAAAGTATAAGGATAGAGGGAACATACTTCAGTATCATAAAAGCCATCTATGAAAAGCCCACAGCGAGTATCATTCTCATTGGGGAAGAACTGAGAGCTTTTCCCTTAAAGTCAGGAACACGACAGCGATGCCCACTCTACCCACTACTGTTCAACATTGTACTAGAAGTCCTAACCTCAGCAATCAGACAACAAAAAGAAATAAAAGGCATCCAAATCGGCAAAGAAGTCAAACTCTTGCTCTTCCCAGATGACATGATACTTTATGTGGAAAACCCAAAAAATTCCAGCCCAAAAGCAAAAACTCATAAAGCAATTCAGCAACATGGCAGGATACAAAAATGAAAGCACAGAAATCAGTTGCATTCAATACACTAATGGTATGACTGAAGAAAGAGAAATTAAGGAATTGATCCCATTTACAACTGCATCCAAAACCATAAGATACCTAGGAATAAACCTAACCAAAGAGGTAAAATATCACTACTCTAGAAGGTACAGAACACTCATGAAAGAAATTGAGGAAGACACAAAGAGACAGAAAAACATTCCATACTTGTGGATTGGAAGAATAAACATTGTGAAAATGTCTATGTTGCCCAGAGCAATCTACACATTCAATGCAATCCCTACCAAAATACCATTGAAATTTTTCATAGAGCTGGAACAAAACGATCCTAAAATTTATATGGAACCAGAAAAGACCCCTATTAGCCAGAGGAATGTTGAAAAAGAAAACCAAAGCTGGTGCCATCGCAATTCCAGACTTCAAGCTCTATTACAAAGCTGCAATCATCAAGACAGTATGGCGCTGGCACAAAATCAGACACAGAGATAAATGGAACAGAACAGAGTACCCAGGAATGGACCCTCAACTCTATGGTCAACTAATCTTTGACAAAGCAAGAAAGAATATACAATGGAAAAAGGACATTGTCTTCAACAGATGGTGTTGGGAAAACTGTACAGCCACATAGAGAAGAATGAAACTGGACCATTCATTTCCTTACACCACACACAAAAATAGACTCAAAATGGATGAAAGAACTCAATGTGAGACAGGAATCCATCAAAATCGTAAAAGTGAACCAGGCAGCAACCTCTGTGACTGGCCACAGCAATTTCTTGCAGGACATGTCTCCAAACACAAGGGAAACAAGGGCAAAAATGGACTATCGGGACTTCATCAAGATAAAAAGCATTCACCCAGCAAAGGAAGCACTTGACGAAACCAAAAGACAACTGACAGAATGAGAAGATATTTGCAAATGACGTCAGATAAAGGGCTAGTATCCAAGATCTATAAAGAACTTAATCAAACTGAACACCCAAGGCAAATAATCCAGGCGAGAAATAAGCAGAAGACATGAACAAACACTTCTTCAAAGAAGACATCCAAATGGCTAACAGACACATGAAAAAATGCTCCACATCACTTGCCATCAGGGAAATACAAATCAAAACTACAATGAGATACCACCTCACACCAGTTAGAATGGCTAATGTGAACAAGACAGAGAACAACAAATGTTGGTGACGTGTGGAGAAAGGGGAAACCTCTTAACTGTTGGTAGGAATGCAAGCAGGTACAGCCACTCTGAAAAACAATATAGAGGTTCCTCAAGAAGTTAAGAACAGAGCTACCCTGCAGCCCAGCAATTGTACTACTGGGTATTTATCTCAAAGATACAGATGTAGTGAAAAGAAGAGGCACTTGTACTCCAATGTTCATAGCAGCAATGTCCAAAATAGCCAAACTGTGGAAGGAGCCAAGACGTTCTTCAGCAGACGAATGGATAAAGAAGATGTGGTTCATACACACGATGGAACATTACTCAGCCATCGGAAAGGATGAACACCCACCATTTGCATCGACATGGATGGGACTGGAGGGATTCTGCTGAGTGAAATAGTCAAGTAGCGAAAGACAATATCGTATGGTTTTACTTGTATGTGGAATATAAGGAATAGAGCAAAGGACCATAGGGGGAGGGAGGGAAACCTGAATGGGAAGAAATCAGAGAGGGAGACGAACCATGAGAGCCTCTGGACTTCAGGAAACAAACTGAGGGTTACAGAAGGGATGGGGTTGGGGGGATGGGTTAATGGGCGATGGGCATTAAGGAGGACATGTGATCTGATGAGCACTGGGTGTTATACAACTAATGAGGCATTGAACACTACATCAAAAACTGATGATGTTCTACTAGATGTTGGCTAATTGAATTTAAATTTAAAAAAACTGAAAAAGGAAATAAAACACATGCTTGAGTATTTAGGGGTAAAGGGTCTTAATGTCCCAACTAACTTTCAAATGGCTCACCTAAAACAATGTGTGTATTATGCATGGATGTATGCAAACAGACACACACACACAGAAGAAAAAAAACTAAAAATATTAATGCTTAATCTGGGTAAAGGTTGTACAGATATTCAACTGAAATTTTTCAAACTAAAAAGCTGGGGTTGGGTGCCTGGGTGGCTCAGTGGGTTAAGCCTCTGCCTTTGGCTCAGATCATGATCCCAGGGTGCTGGGATTGAGCCCTCACTGGGCTCTCTGTTCAACGAGGAGCCTGCTTCCCCCCGTTCTCTGCCTGCCTCTCTGCCTGCTTGTGATCTCTCTCTGTCAAATAAATAAGATTAAAAAAAAAAAAAAGTTAACTCCATAGACTAATACACAGTCCATGGTCAGATTTCTCCAGTTGTCCCCACGTGTACTTTTTTTTTTTTTTTTTTTGGTCCAATGTCTAGTCAAGGCTCATCTGGTTGTATTGTCTATTTAGGTTCTTTAAATACATGTTGCTGTATGGCTTTGCATGTCTTCCTTGTACAAGGGCCCATGTGTGTTTTCTCTGAATCATTCCAATTTTAGTGTATGGGCTACCAAAGTGAGCACTGACAGTTTTTCTAGTGATGTGTTAATGTTGTCATTACATTTTATCCCAACCCACAAGTATCCATTTATATAACATGAAGACATTAAAAAAGTTTATCTTATAGGAGTATGTATTCATGACCTCTACGTTATACTCCACTTTATTACTTTCAAAATTAATCTTTAGAATATTTGTTTACAACAGAGTTCATCACTTGCAGTTATAAGGTCATTCACCCTAGACCACCAAATTTGTGTTGCATTTTTTTTATAAAGCACCTATTAAAATTAACCCAAATGCCTAATGTTATAATATGCAAAGCGATAAGTCTATCTGAGCAAAGAAGCATTTGTTATTTTTATTATTTTCCCCCTTTTTTATTGAAGTAGAGTTGACATACAATGTTTTATCAGTTCCAGGTGTGCAGCACAGTGATTGGACAGACCTATATGTTAGGCTACGTTCACCACACACGGAGTCTATCACCATCCAACGCTATTACAATACCATTGCCATGGACTGTATTCCCTATTCTGTACTTTTCTTCACTGTGACTTATTCCGTAACTGGAGGCCTGTACCTTCCGCTCCCTTTCACCCATTTTGCCTGTCCCTCACTCCCTTCCCCTCTGGAACCATCAGTTTGTTTTCTTTCTTTCTTTATATGTCTTTATTTATGGATTTCTCTTACTTGTTTTTGTTTTTTAGATATTTGTTTTGTTTTTTAGAAATAAGTCTTTGACTTAACTTCATTCAGTATAATACCTCTAAGTACCCATCCATGTTGTGGCAAATAGCAAGATCTCATTCTTTTTTTTATGGCTAATATTACATTCTGTGTGTGCGTGTGTGTGTGTGTGTGTGTCTGTGTTTGTGTGTGTGTCACAGCTTCTTAATCCATCTATATCTATGGACACTTAGGTTGCTTGCATATCTTTGTGTAAATAATGTGATTAATATAGGGATACATACGTCTTTTCCAATTAGCGTTTTTGTTTTCTTTGGGTAAATACGTCATTTGTGATTTTTAAATGAATAAGGGATAAAGAGCAAGTTTTAAACCCAGGATGGTTTAATAAGTTCCCAGGTAGGTGGCATACCATAAATTTAAGAGCCAAGTGTTTTTAAATCAGACTGCCTGGTTTCATATTTGCCTTCCATCTCTTATGATGACATTGGACAAATCACAATCAGTCAAAATCTCAATTAAGCGTCAGATTTCTCACCTGTAAACAGGTATAATAACACCTACTTCAGAGACTCATTCTGAGGATCAAGTGTGCTATTACATGTAAAACTATCATGTACCTAGCATATACTGCACTCAGTGTTAGCTGTTAATGTCTGGACGCTGAGAGTTGGATCTCATCCCTCATGTTTGAGCATCTTGGACCAGCAGGTCACAAAAGGAGCTCATGCTTGGTGTAAGACTATCAGCTCCAGCTTCAGTGTCTGTACCACCATTAGTAAGGTCAGCAGGGAGCAATGTGCTCAGAGTAAGACCCTCAGTGCTTTCATCACGAGGGTCACTAAGCCACTCCAGACTCTGCAGGACTCCTGGAAAGATCTTGTCACCTGTTTCTACCCTTCAGTATAAAGCTTTGCCACAACTTTCTTCCTCAAAACCATTAAGGCAGGGTCATAGGGAAGCTCTATTTTTATTTTTTTTTTAAGATTTTATTTATTTATTTGACAGACAGAGATCACAAGTAGGCAGAGAGGCAGGCAGAGAGAGAGGAAGGGAAGCAGGCTCCCTGCTGAGCAGAGAGCCCGATGCGGGACTCGATCCCAGGACCCTGAGATCATGACCTGAGCCGAAGGCAGCGGCTTAACCCACTGAGCCACCCAGGCACCCCAAGGAAGCTCTATTTTTAATTTCTTGAGGAATCTCCACACTGTTCTCCAAAGTGGCTGCACCAACTTGCGTTCCCACCAACAGTGTAAGAGGGTTCCCCTTTCTCCACATCCCCTCCAACACACGTTGTTTCCTGTCTTGCTAATTTTGGCCATTCTAAGTGGTGTAAGGTGGTATCTCAATGTGGTTTTAATTTGAATCTCCCTGATGGCTAGTGATGATGAACATTTTTTTTCATGTGTCTGATAGCCATCTGTATGTCTTCATTGGAGAAGTGTCTGTTCATAACTTCTGCCCATTTTTTGATATGATTGTCTGTTTTGTGTGTGTTGAGTTTGAGGAGTTCTTTATAGATCCTGGATATCAACTTTTTGTCTGTACTGTCATTTGCAAATATCTTCTCCCATTCCGTGGGTTGCCTCTTTGTTTTGTTGACTGTTTCCTTTGCTGTGCAGAAGCTTTTGATTTTGATGAAGTCCCAAAAGTTCATTTTTGCTTATGTTTCCTTTGCCTTTGGAAACAGATCTTGAAAGAAGTTGCTGTGGCTGATATCAAAGAGGTTACTGCCTATGTTCTCCTCTAGGATTCTATGGATTTCTGTCTCACGTTGAGGTCTTTTATCCATTTTGAGTTGATCTTTGTGTACGGTATAAGAGAATGGTCGAGTTTCATTCTTCTACATATAGCTGTCCAGTTTTCCCAGCACCATTTATTGAAGAGACTTTTTTCCACTGTATATTTTTTCCTGTTTTGTCAAAGATTATTTGACCATAGAGTTGAGGGTCCATATCTGGGCTCTCTACTCTGTTCCAGATGTAGTGAAAAGTAGGGCCATCTGTACCTCAATGTTTATAGCAGCAATGGCCATGGTCGCCAAACTATGGAAAGAACCAAGATGCCCTTCAATGGACGAATGGATAAGGAAGATGTGGTCCATATACACTATGGAGTATGATGCCTCCATCAGAAAGGATGAATACCCAACTTTTGTAGCAACATGGATGGGACTGGAAGAGATTATGCTGAGTGAAATAAGTCAAGCAGAGAGAGTCAAGTATCATATGGTTTCACTTATTTGTGGAGCATAAGGAATAACATGGAGGACATAGGGAGATGGAGAGGAGAAGGGAGTTGAGGGAAATTGGAAGGGGAGGTGAACCATGAGAGACTATGGACTCTGAAAAATAACCTTAGGGTTTTGAAGGGGTGGGGGGTGGGAGGTTGGGGGAAGCAGGTGGTGGGTATTGGAGAGGGCACGGATTGCATGGAGCACTGGGTGTGGTGCAAAAACAATGAATACTGTTACGCTGAAAATAAATTTAAAAAATTTAAAAGGGGCGCCTGGGTGGCTCAGTGGGTTAAGCCGCTGCCTTCGGCTCAAGTCATGATCCCAGGTCCTGGGTTCGAGCCCCACATTGGGCTTACTGCTCAGCAGGGAGCCTGCTTCCTCCTCTCTCTCTGCCTGCCTCTCTGCTTACTTGTGATTTCTCTCTGTCAAATAAATAAATAAAATCTTAAAAAAAAAATTTAAAAAAACTCTTAAAACTCAACAAGAATAAAAAATAACTAAGCCAATTTTAAAAAATTAAGGCAAATTTCATATGCCCTTGACTCCTGTTAATTTTATCACTGCCAGAAGCTTCATGTGGCTTTCATAGTCTTCCTTCTGGAATATTCTTCCATATTTCCTCACCAATTCCTCATCACTTCTGTCATGCCCTCTGGAATTCAAAATCAATCATCAATAAAATTCCTTAAATCTTTAACTTGTTTCAACCTTCCTTTCACTTCCTTGTTCTAGTCAAAACTACTTCCCTCGAATCCTTTCCAGGAGGTCAACTTTCTCCACCCTTCACACAGCACAGCGTAGAGAGAGACTAGATAGATGGTTAGTCCCCTGGATCTCCATGCTCTAAAATTCACTTTCTGAATCTGATATCATCAAACCATACCATCCACTATTTATCCTTGTTGCAAATGAATCCCTTTCCTCTTGCCCTTTCTCATCTTCATTCCTGGGGTCCCTGTCATTCCAGTACTGCCTCTGTCACAATTCTTGAGGATTTCAATGTCCACCTTACATTATTTTTTTCTAGTTTCTCAGGTCCTTGGCTTCTTTCTCCAAAGATCTTGCTCTCCAGCTTATATCCACCACTTATTTCCAATCAGCCTCTTATTTCCAATTAAATCCTAGTTTCTGTCATTACCAAGGTCCATAATCTTTAATACCAATTTCAAGCATCCAGCTTGTGACCAACATCTCCTACTCTCCTAGCTCATTTCCCCTCACATCCGAACTCTAACAATTCTTTGCAGTCCCACAGGAGTCCCACCAATCCAACCCCTGGAGATGACTGCCACATGTGGTCCATATTTTGTCTCTGAAAAGATGCATCCTCAGCCATAAACCCTGAGAATGCAGCTCAGTCCCAACAGGTTGCAGACTCTTTGCTCATACCATCAGAGTCCTTAGCAAACCAGTCTCTCAACTTTTTAATATTCTGGGTGGGACTCAGTCACCAGACTTTTGTGCTCCTTCTTCCCCCAACTTCAGGGGCACATATTCCTGAGGGAGGTGACCTTGTTCCTAGAACAGACATAAGTCTTGGTCAGTGCAAGTCAGTCATGTAAATCCATTCACCTCACTGGTGACTGGTTTAGGCATAGAAATTCTGGTGAGTGGCAGATGAAGAGAAGTCTGCCAAGAGAGGGTCTTCTTTGCTGTTAAAAATCAAGTTGTAGTAAGAGAAGGATGTTTTCCCTCCGGACAGTTTCTTGTCTGGACAGCATATGTACACTTACCACACACAGTGGCAGCCTGTCTAAGGGAAGTCTGACAAGGCGAAGAGGGTAGAGTAGAAAAGAAGTTGCTCGTGACCTCACTCTAAGCCACTGAACCAACCAGTCCTGGAGCCACCCTATCCTATCCTGGGACTCCCTGTTAAATGAGATAATAAATCCTTCTCATGTTTAAGTCATTCTCAGCGGGTTTTTGTGGTACATGTGTGTGTCACACCCAAAGCGTCCCATCTGAGAGAAGTTGCTCTTACTAGGTGCCAAAACCACGCTAAAGCACTGTATACATAGCCTCTTATTTAACAATCTATGTAAGTACTGTTATCGTGCCAGGTTTAAAATGAGTATACTGAGGCACGTTGACGTCACAAAGGTAGTAAGCGGAAGAGCAGGGGTTTAGGCCTGTCTAGCTGCAGGACTTCAGTGTCTAGGCTCTTAACCAGCGCGCTCTAATGCCTCCTAGTGGACACTTCGGGAACACGACCTGAGAATGCCAAGAGCCCTCGGAGGAACTCACAGAACCACTGTCTGGCATTAGGCTGTCGGACCTGCCCTGTAAAGTCCCTGTTTTGCAGTCGCAGCCTGAGACCAAAGACTCAAAAATGCATTAACTATATCTATTTGGGACAGAATGTTGCATTTAGTGTCTGTCCTCTCAGTGTTACTTAAAATTTTTTTCATGATAACTAAACTAGTTATCATAAAAGTTTCAAGGTTACGTTTTGCAATAGTTCTTGGGGCGGTGGGGAACAAGTCAATAATACCCTTTGAAAAAACTATAGTACCGGGGGCGCCTGGGTGGCTCAGCGGGTTAAGCTGCTGCCTTCGGGCTCAGGTCATGATCTCAGAGTCCTGGGATCGAGTCCCGCATCGGGCTCTCTGCTCAGCGGGGAGCCTGCTTCCTCCTCTCTCTCTGCCTGCCTCTCTGCCTGCTTGTGATCTCTGTCTGTCAAATAAATAAATACAATCTTTAAAAAAAAATTATAGTACCAAATTTCTTAATGGAAAAGTGGTAAAAATTTTTTATTTATTGTAACAATATAAGGTGACAGACATTAATTTGACTTTTTGTGGTGATCAATTGCAAGCATACAAGTGTCAAATCATTATGCCGTATACCTGAAGCTAATAGAATGTTATATATGTCAGTTCTACCTCAGTTTAAAAATTATTTTGATTTACTCCAGGGAATTGGGAGCCTGAAGTAAGTTCTTTAAGAGAAAGGTCCAATTTAGAAAAAGATATGCCAAGAATATGTTAGCATGTAGTTATCAGGTAAGAATATATGAATCTTTCTTTCAAAGAGATGTTTTGTTCAGTGAGGTAAGCTAAATATTTTATGAACACAATTGATGAGGCAGGGACTGCCCCAGCCCTTAACCTTAAGGGGTCAGGAGGTCTACACAGTCCAATTCCAAGAACCAGGCAGCAAGGAGGAGAAGTGAATAGTACTTATATCAGTGGTAAAGAAAGTCTGCTTTCTCCAAGAGCAGACCATCAGTATTCTTATTTATTGGGGTTTAAGGAACTTTAAAAGAGGAAGTATAAAAATGACTCAAAATCCCCACATGAAAAAGAACACTGAAGGGCAATGAAATGCTAATGTACATCATCACATCAAAGAGGCCCTGCTTTAAAAATATTAACGACCAGCAGAGAACGGAAGCTGTGGCTCTCCTTTTTCCCCAAGACTCCCCCCACCCCCAGAATACCCTCCGCATGTACTGTATGAGCCCCACCCAGGCTTCATTAGCTCTGATCATGTTGTCTCTGTGTCCCAGTGCCACTGAGCTCACTGAATCCCTCAGAAATTCCTCAAGTATGTACCAAGGGCCATATGGCCTATCCAAGGCTCACTCTGTCACATTGCTGATTCCCTTGATTATAGTTCTATTAATTAAATGACACTGGGCATTCTAGAGTGTTTATTATGTTCACTACAGCACAGATCAGATTAGAGCTATTTCCTCTGCTTATTTGATTGTATGGATTAGTGAGCCTCCTTGGATGTTATCAGGAGCGAGAGACCAAGTCTTTAGTCAATCCTACAGTGACAAAATTGATTCACAAACTGTTATTTATGACACATTGTCAACCCATTTTCCAAAAGTGCTGTGGTTGGTACTTCCATTCTGCAGTATTTTTTTTTAATTAACATATAATGTGTTATTTGCTTCAGGGGTACAGGTCCATGAATCATCAGTCTTACACAATTCATAGCACTCACCATAGCACATACCCTCCCCAGTGTCCATCACCCAGGCACCCTATCCCTCCCACCACCCCCCAACCCCAAGCAACCCTCAGTTTGTTTCCTGAGATTAAGAGTCTCTTATGGTTTGGCTCCCTCCATGGTTCCATTTTGTTTCTTTTTTTTTCCTCCCTACCCCCCAAACCCTCCACTCTGCCTCTCAAGTTCCCTCATATGAGAGAGATCATATGATAATTGTCTTTCTCTGATTAACTTATTTCACTTAGCACAATACCCTCTAAATCTATCCACATCATTGCAAATGACAAGATTTCATTTTTTTTTTTTTTAAAGATTTTTTTATTCATTTATTTGACAGAGAGAGATCACAAGCAGGCAGAGAGGCAGGCAGAGAGAGAGAGGAGGAAGCAGGCTCCCTGCGGAGCAGAGAGCCCGATGTGGGGCTCGATCCCAGGACCCTGAGATCATGACCTGAGCCGAAGGCAGCGGCTTAACCCACTGAGCCACCCAGGCGCCCCAAGATTTCATTTTTTGATGGCTGCATAGTATTCCATCATATATTGTATATATTCCATTGTGTGTGTGTATATATCACATCTTGGTATATATATACCACAATGGAATGTATTCCAGTGTGTGCGTGTGTGTGTGTATCACATCTTCTTTATCCATTCATCTGTTGATGGACATCTAGGTTCTTTCCATAGTTTGGCTATTGTGGACATTGCTGCTATAAACATTGGGGTGCATATACCCCTTCAGATACACTACATTTGTATCTTTGGGGTAAATACCCAGTAGTGCAGTTTCTGGGTTGTAGGGTAGCTCTATTTTCAACTTCTTGAGGAAACTCCATACTGTTTTCCAGAGTGACTGTACCAGCTTGCATTCCCACCAACAGCGTAGGAGGGTTCCCCTTTCGCCGCATCCTTGCCAACATTTGTTCTTTCCTGACTGGTTAATTTTAGCGATTCTGAATGGTGTGAGGTGGTATCTCATTGTGGCTTTGATTTATATTTCCCTGATGCCGAGTGATGTGGAGCACTTTTTCATGTGTCTGTTGGCCATCTGGATGTCTTCTTTGCAGAAATGTCTGTTCATGTCCTCTGCCCATTTCTTGATTGGATTGTTTGTTCTGTGGGTGTTGAGTTTGATAAGTTCTTTATAAATTTTGTATACTAGCCCTTTATCTGATATGTCATTTGCAAATATATTCTCCCACTCTGTTGGTTGTCTTTTGGTTTTGTTAACAGTTTCCCTTCCTGTGCAAAAGCTTTTGATCTTGATGAAATCCAATAGTTCATTTTTGCCCTTGCTTCCCTTGCCTTTGATGATGTTTCTAGGAAGAAGTTGCTGTGGCTGAGGTCGAAGAGGTTGCTGCCTGTGTTCTCCTCAAGGATTTTGATGGATTCCTGTCTCACATTGAGGTCTTTCATCCATTTTGAGTCTATTTTTGTGTGTGGTGTAAGGAAATGGTCCAGTTTCGTTTTTCTGCATGTGGCTGTCCAATTTTCCCAACATCATTTGTTGAAGAGGCTGTCTTTTTTCCAATGGACATTTTTTCCTGCTTTGTCAAAGATTAGTTGACCATAGAGTTGAGGTCCCATTTCTGGGCTCTCTATTCTGTGCCATTGATCTATGTGTCTCTTTTTGTGCCAGTACTATACTATTTTGATGATCACAGATTTGTAGTACAGTTTGAAGTCTGGAATTCTGATGCCGCCAACTTTGGTTTCCTTTAGTCTCCATGTATTTGAGTTCTTTCCAACTTTCCTCTTGTGGTTGAGTTCTAGATCAAGGCATTGTGGTCTGAAAAGATGCAGGGAATGATCCCAATCTCTTAGTACCAGCTGTGATATGATTTGTGACCCAGGATGTGGTCTATTCTGGAGAATGTTCCATGTGCACTAGAGAAGAATATGTAGTCTATTGCTTTGGGATGGAATGTTCTGAATATATCTGTGATGTCCGTCAGATCCAGTGTGTCATGTAAAGCCTTTATTTCCTTGTTGATCTTTTGCTTAGATGATCTGTCCATTTCAGTGAGGGGAGTGTTAAAGTCCCCTACTATTATTGTATTATTGTTGATGTGTTTCTTTGATTTTGTTATTAATTGGTTTATATAGTTGTCTGTTCCCAGGTTAGGGGCATAGATATTTATAATTTTTAGATCTTCTTATTAGAGGGGCCCTTTAAGTATGATAGAGTATCCTAATTCACTTCTTATTATAGTCATTGGCTTAAAATCTAATTTGTCTGATAAAAGGATTGCCACCCCAGCTTTCTTTTGATGTCCATTAACATGGTAAATTGTTTTCCACCCCCCTTATTTTAAATCTGGAGGTGACTTTGGGTCTAAAAATGAATTTCTTGCAGACAGAATATCAGTGGGTCTTGTTCTTTTCCATTGTGATACCCTGTGTCTTTTGATTGGGGCATTTAGCCCATTTACATTCAGGGTAACTATTAAAAGATGAATTTAGTGCCATTGTATTGCCCATAAGGTGACTGTTACTGTATATTGTCTCTGTTTCTTTCTGGTCTGTTTCTTCTAGACTCTCTCTTTGCTTAGAGGCCCCCTTTCAGTATTTCCTGTAGGGCTGGTTTGGTGTTTGCAAATTCTTTTAGTGTTTGTTTGTCCTGGAAGCTTTTTTATCTCTCCTTCTATTTTCAATGATAGCCTAGCTGGATATAGTATTCCTGGCTCCATATTTTTCTCATTTAGTGCTCTGAATATATCATGCCAGTCCTTTCTGGCCTGCCAGGTCTCTGTGGATAGATCTGCTGTCAATCTAATATTTCTACCATTGTATGTTACAGACTTCTTGTCCCAAGCTGCTTTCAGGATTTTCTCTTAGTGACTGAGACTTACAATTTGTACTATTAGATGTGGAGTGTTGACCTATTTTTATTGATTTTTAGGGAGGTTCTCTGTGTCTTCTGGATTTTGATGCTTGTTTCCTTCACCAAATTTGGGAAATTCTCTGCTATAACTTGCTCCAATATACCTTCTGCCCCTCTCCCTCTTTCTTCTTCTGGGATCCCAATTAGTCTAATATTTGTTTCACCTTATGGTATCACTTATCTCTTGAATTCTCCCTTCATGGTCCAGTAGTTCTTTGTCTCTCTTTTTCTCAGCTTCTTTATTCTCCATCGTTTGGTCTTCTGTATCACTAATTCTCTCTTCTGCCTCATTTATCCTAGCAGTAAGAGCCTCCATGTTTGATTGCACTTCATTAATAGCTTTTTTGATTTCAACTTGGTTAGATTTTAGTTCTCTTATTTCTCCAGATAGGGATTCTCTAGTATCTTCTATGCTTTTTTCAAGCCCAGGTAGCACCTTGATAATTGTCATTCTGAATTCTATTTCTGACATCTTACTAATGTCCATATTGATTAGGTCCCCAGCAGTCAGTATTGTTTCTTGTTCTTCTTTTTTTTTTTTTTTTTTGAGATGAGTTTTTCCACCTTGTCATTTTATCCAGATAAGAGTAGATGAATGAGAGAACAAAATGCTAAGAGGGTAACTATGGCTCCAGAAAAATACACACTAACCAAATCAGGAGAAACCTAAAAACCACAGGGGCAGGGGGAAGAAAGGAGGAAAAAAATACACACACACACACACACACATATATATATATATATATATATACACACACACACACACACACACACACATATATAACATATATATACATATATATTTATATTTATATATATGTGTATATATACACATATATATGACTGGTGAATAGAAAAGAGCCACACACTTGATTTTGGATGTATTTTGGTCTCTTGCAAGAAACTCCTTCCCAAAATTTTATTTATTTACTTATTTATTTTAAAATATTTTATTTATTTATTTGACAGACAGAGATCACAAGTGGCAGAGAAGCAGGCAGAGAGAGAGGAGGAAGCAGGCTCCCTGCTGAGCAGGTAGCCCAATGAAGGGTTCGATCCCAGGACCCTGGGATCATGACCTGAGCTGAAGGCAGAGGCTTTTAACCCATTGAGCCACTCAGTCGCCCCACTTCCCAAAATTTTAAAGAAAGAAAAACATATATATTCAAAAATAAGGGTAAACATGATGAAGTGATGGAATACGACTGTAAAGATGAAAATTAAAAAAAGATTCTTAAAAAGGTATTGATAAGATAAGAAGTTGGTTAAAAAAAAAAAAGAGGAAAGAATGTGATCAGGCTGAAGACTAGGCAAAGCCATGTCCTAGATATAGGGTATATTTTGATTTATTAGAAAAAACTGCATCCCAAAATCTTAAAGAAAGAAAAACCTGCATGTATACAAAAGGTATGTTTAAATACAATGAAGGGGTAGAATGTGACTATAACAATGAAAAAAAAAATTTTTTAAGATTTTATTCATTTATTTGAGAGAGAGAGAGAGATCACAAGTAGAAAGAGAGGCAGGCAGAGAGAGAGGGGAAGCAGGCTCCCTGACAAGCAGGGAGCCTGATGCGGGGCTCAATCCCAGGACCCTGAGATCATGACCCAAGCTCAAGGCAGAGGCTTAACCCACTGAGCCACCCAGGCACCCTATGACAATGAAAATTTAAAAAGATTTTTAAAAAGCCGTGGATAAGAATAGTTAAAAAACATTAAAATAAGAAAGAGGAAAAATTTTTAAAAATAGAGTAAGAAAAAATTTTTTTAAAATTTAACTTTGAGAGACTAAAGAATCATGGGAAAAAAGCCATGAATTCTATGTGCTGCTTTCCCGTAGCTCATTGATCAGTGAACTTGGTCTTGGCCGGATGTTCTTGCTGATCTTCTGTGGGAGGGGCCTGTTGGGGTGATTCTCAATTGTCTTTGCCGGAGGCGGAACCGCACCGCCCTTGCCAGGGGCGGGGCTAAGCAATCTGGTCGGGTTCGCGCTCGGAGCTTTTGTTCCCTGAGCGCTTTCCGTACCGCTTGGGAGGACGGGAATGAAGATGGCGGCCGCCCAGTCACTGGCCAGAGGAGCCGAGAGCTGGGGCTCCATTCCTCAGTGTGACCTCAAGAAAAGCCGTCACTCCCTCCCGTGTCCCTGATCTCTGGCTGTGATCTGGGCTCACCCGGCCTGTGACCGAGATTTTCTGTTTCTGGTGCGTGGCCCCGAGTGGAGTCCCCAAACCCAGCAGATTCCTGCCGCGCTCCTGTGCCGCTCTTCTGGAGAAGGAAGTTGAGTCTCCCTGGAGCTGCCACTTGTGGGTTCCCTGATCGAAGAGCAGTGGCCTGACTGTGCCTTGGATCATGGTTTAAGGTAACCTCGAGCTGAGAGCCTCCTGCTAGGCTCTGTCTGTCCCCCTGGCTTCCTGGGGGACACTCAGATACCTGCATCTTCCTGTGACCCCGAGGGTCCTGAGACCACACTGTCCCTGCGAGGGCTCCACCCCCTGCTTAGCCTCTGGAGCGACGTCCCTCCTGGAGCAGACTTGTAAAAGTTCTGATTTCAGGCCCCGCTGCTCTACCACTTGCCAGGAAGTGGCTGACTGAGTCTCCCCCCCCCCCCCACGGTCTATCTTCCCATGTATCACCTTGGATTCACTTCTCCGCACGTCCTACCTTCCAGAAAGTGGTTGCTTTTCTGTTCATAAATTGCTGCTATTTTTCTCTTCGATCTCCTGTTAAGTTTGTAGGTGTTCTGAATGGCTTGATAACTATCTAGCTGAGCTCCTGGGACCTGAGGATATTTAGGTCGCCTGCTCCCCCTCCATCTTGCTCCCCCTCCTCCTCCATTCTGCAGTATGTGTGACAGAGGAGTCACGTAACTAAAAGACAATGAAATTTAAGGAAATGATTCCTTGTTCTCAAGATTTCTACTGAAGGACATTAATTGCTAATATATTTCATACCTCCTATAAGAGGAATGACAGATGAACAAACTTGCACTAGTCATGAGGTGAACTAATTTCCCCCAAATCTATCATTTGCTGACTTTCCTCGTGTGTTTTATAGATCCCAGCGCTCTTTTTCTGGGGGATGTAATTGTTCCCTGTTAGTAACTCATTTATAACCCTGAGTTCAAAGGGCTCTAATAGAAGATCTTTGCCTGACCCATTTCAAAACTTTCCCTGAGTAGCACAACTCAGTCCTTTAAAATAACAGTCCAATAAAACATTCTCACGTACAGAGACCTCGTGGTGGCCATGGTGATGGGGGGACCAGCAGGTTCAGTCTAGCAGCCACTAGGCTGTGTCAAGTCTTGTTCTGTTTTCTTCAAGGTGTAGCCTGAGAAGAAGAGCAGGTCAGATCTACGTGGCCTCCTGCCTTGGTCTGTTTCTGCTCCCACCTCCCAAGGCACAGTTTAGACAAGTTCACACACCCTTGTACACACACACGCACTCACCCACATGCTCATTCATGTACACATGCCTTCCAAAAAAACCAACCCATACCTTTCAAAGACTGCCAAATGCACATTTAGAAAACAAGTTCTAACCATCATCCTCTCTCCACTCATACACTACTGCACATTAATCATAATATTATAATGACCACTGGTTTATGTCAACTCCTCCTTACTACAACTGTGAAATTCCTGAGAAATTGAAGTCCTAGAATAAGGCCAAAAGATGTGCATGGTTCACCCAAAACTCATAGCTAATGTATTCCCAATTAAAATCTCTGGTGGAAACATCTTCATCTGGGTTACTTTGCAGTCGCAAAGCTTCCCCAAGAACAAACTGCAGGTTCCCCAGGCAGAGCTATTTTAAGTGTTACATTACATGGAAAAAACAGAGTTCCTAGTCTCAGGAACTTCATGGTCTATGAGCAGAGTAGACAAAGGAGGGCAAACTTATGGCCATCAATATAATATCACAGTTAGCACTCTAGCAGTGCTATGATGAGCATTTGTAGAAACAAAAGGAGGGTTTAATTCTGCCTGAGCAAGGCTCATTTCACAGGGAAATTGTCTTTTAAGCTGTGCTCTGAAAGTGAATCAGACTTTACCAGGCAAGGGAAGCAGAGGCGATGGACATTGTCAGGAATGTTAGGAGTTAGGACTGGGCACCAGGAGGGTATTTCTTCCAGAAAGATCCCTAAAAAGCCCAGAGTGCAATGAGCATCATAGCCACAGCGGCTCATTGACCAGATGGATTTTGGTTTCTTTCCCAGGGTAAAGGTCACCAGATATTTTTAAAATTAAATTTTTTTCAATGTTCTAAGATTCATTGTTTATGCACCACACCCAGTGCTCCATGCAATATGTGCCCTTAATACCCACCACCAGGCTCACCCATCTCCCACCCCCCTCTCCTCCAAACCCTCAGTTTGTTTCTCAGAGTCCACAGTCTCTCATGGTTTGTCTCCCCCTCTGATTTCCCCCAACTCACTTCTCCCCTCCTCCTCATGTCCTCCATATTATTCCTTATGCTCCACAAGTAAGTGAAACCATAGGATAATTGACTCTCTCTGCTTGACTTATTTCTCTCAGCATAATCTCCTCCAGTCCCATCTGTGTTGCTACAAAAGTTGGGTATTCATCCTTTCTGATGGAGGCATAATACTCCATAGTATATATGGACCACATCTTCCTTATCCATTAGTCCATTGAAGGGCATCTTGGCTCTTACCACAGTCTGGTGACTGTGGCTATTGCTTTTATGAACATTGAGGTACAGATGGCCCTTCTGTTCATTACATCTGTATCTTTGGGGTAAATACCCAGTCATGCAATTGCAGGGTCAGAGGGTAGCTCTGTTTTTAATTTTTTGAGGAATCTCCATACTGTTTTCCAAAATGGCTGCACCAACTTGCATTCCCACCAACAGTGTAAGAGGGCTCCCCTTTCTCCACATCCTCTCCAACACATGTTGTTTACTGTCTTGTTAATCTTGGCCATTCTAACTGGTATAAGGTGGTATTTCAGTGTGGTTTTGATTTGAGTCTCCCTGATGGCTAATGATGATGAACATTTTTTCATGTGTCTGTTAGCCATTTGTATGTCTTCTTTGGAGAAGTATCTGTCATGTCTTCTGTCTATTTTTTGACATGATTGTCTGTGTTTTGAGTGTTGAGTTTGAGTTCTTTATAGATCTTGGATATCAGCCCTTTGCCTGTAGTGTCATTTGCGAATATCTTCTCCCATTCCATGGGTTGCTTCTTCATTTTGTTGACTGTTTCCTTTGCTAGGTCACTAGATTTTTGTATCTCCTCTTGGCTTTCTCTGATCATATGACGAGGCCATGACTAACCGCCATCATAAGCTTTCTGCTCTTGGAGGTTAATTAGTAGGTGTGGGGCTTCCAAAGTATCATTCTAGCCCTTGTTGTGACTGTAGACTTATGTTTGAGAGGATGGTTGACTGGGTTGAAGGAAGGAGACTTGGGCTGTGATTGTGGATCCCTGTGGGTCCTTATTGGTTCTGTTCTGGGCAAATTAATGAATTAACTTCTCTTTCTAAAATTTTTGGGTGCTGTAGGAATTTTAAATCCTTTTTAGGCAAGGGATGGAGGAAAGTGAGTAATTTCTCATTTTCCTCATTGCCTTTCTCCATAGAGCACAGAAAAAAAATTCCAAAGTAGATATAAGAGAAAAACTTAGTTTTTAAATAGTGATCAGCATGTGAGAAACTAAGGGCACAAATGACCAAGGAGATTGAGTTCAGAAGTCTGAGTCAAGGACAGCATCAATCCCAATAAGGTAAATTTATCTCAGGGAAATTTCCATCTTCTTTTTTTTTTTTTTTAAGATTTTATTTATTCATTTGACAGAAGGAGATCACAAGCAGGCAGAGAGAGGGAGGAGGAAGCAGGCTCCCTGCCGAGCAGAGAGCCCGATGTGGGGCTCGATCCCAGGACACTGAGATCATGACCCAAGCCGAAGGCAGCGGCTTAACCCACTGAGCCACCCAGGCGCCCCTGAAATTTCCATCTTCTATAATGACTCTCCTTTATAGAAAAAAGATACCACATAGAAGAGCTAAAGCACCTGAAGGAATTATTTTCCTTGAATAATGCTAGACTGAGCACACAGGTGGGATCTGTTTCTTGTTATTCAAAATGTTTTCAGTTGTTGGTGCTGGGTGTGTGTCTCAGGGTGGGAGGGAGTGTGGTGCAGCACTTGAACCTCGTTGCCCAAAGATCAGAGGGACCTCCCAGGGCCCCTAGCCTTTGAGAATCACTGGTCAGGATGGAAGTTCTTAATCTGGGCCTGGCAGAGGGTATCTGAGAAATGTGAAAAAAGCCTGAAAGTGTATGCAAAACACTGGGTTTGTTCTCTGTGGAGGTGTCTTTGACTTTCGTCATTTCACAGACGGCTCTGGGATTCCCAAAACCTTGAGTGTGATACAGTGTGTTTGAAGTCCTTCCATCTTAGGGGGCAAGCGGAGTTGGGGGAGGGGAAGAGAGGGGTGAAAACTTGCTTTGATGCTGTGTCACGTCTTTGTCAAGAGGGATCCGAAGGACACATCAGAACCCTTTCTTTCTGACTGTTTAAAAAAATTCTGGCACTAAATCACAGAATACTTGTGAGGAAGAAACGGGGAGACAACATCTGCAGAGACCCGTCCTTCCCCACTGGCTCAGATACAAAGAGAGCCTGTGGGGCAGGAAGCTCTGTGCAGGGACAGAGAAGAACGGCACAAACAAGGATGCTGATTAAAAGAGAGACCAACAGAAAGAGGAAACCATGAGGCTGAGCTTGTAAAATTGCAACTAGGAATTACAAGGACCTCTTTTTCCCCCTAGAGGAAGACAAATAAAAGATAAGGACATCAGCCACCTCCTTGACTGAAGCAAGAGAGCAGGCAGGATAATCCCTCCTTGTCTCGGCCTGGGGGCAGGGAGGGGGTAAGAAAAGACACCCCCCTACAAGGTGGGGAGTTCTTGCTCCCAAACTGGTTCAACGGGCACAGCACCTGGATGGTTTTATCAGCAGGACAGGTGACAATCTAGGTCACCATTTCTGATTCAAATCCTGGGGGCCCAATGTGCTTCAAAATTCTTACATGTTTCCATTTTACAAAGATAACACAGTACATGTCTTGCTGTGATGTGACACGCCAGTCTGGATCAGCTTTCTGTGATCAAACTAACATATGGTCATGAAAGGTGAAATGAACTGGGGTCACTTATGTCAAGGGGTTTTACAACAGAGCCTTCTACACATCCTTAACGGGGTGGGACCATGAACTTTTGAACTGGGCCAAACCTCAGAAATTACCAGGACTCAACCTGAGTGCTTGCAACTTGCTACAGTAAGAGACTTTGCTTACCGATAGCCTTAGCAACCAATTATATTCAAAGTTAGCTTTCTGCCGCCAACACCAATAAAAATTCTTTGTAAATAATCTATGCAAGAATTCCCTTTTTGCTTTAAAAACCCTTGGCTTTTGCTCCCTAATGGGACACTATTGGGGTGCTTCCCAAATCTGTGTACCCCAAATTGCAATGTTTTGATGCAAAATAAATACTCTTGCTTAATTATTGCCTCCTGACAATTTTGGGCTGACATGATCAAAATTCACATTTTGACAGTTCTATGAATATCCACACTAGTAGAGTTAAAAAAAAAAAACTCTCTGTAAAGACTCTTAAATAGCCGCGTGACCCTTTAGGTCAAATATTGTCACCAAATGAATTCAATTTAGGGCTCACTGCCAAATGAGTTTTGAAAAATTTCCAGTTTGGAAGAGGGACTACAGGTCTGTATTATATATACATACACAAATCTGCACAACTCACCAAATGAACTATTTCAAAGAAACCATGCACACATTTGGGCTCCTGGGTGGTTTGGTCAGTTAAGCATCTGCCTTCAGCTCAGGTCATGATTCCAGAGTCCTGGGATCGAGTCCTGCATTGGGCTCCCTGCTCAGCAAGAAGCCTGCTTCTCTCTCTCCCTCTGCCTGCCGCTCTGCCTACTTGTGCTCTTTCTCTGTCTCTCTGTCAAATAAATAAATAAAATCTTTAAAAAAAAAAAAAAAGAAAGAAACCATGCACATACTGTAGAGGTCACTCTTAGGCAACAGGCTTGAACCATGGAATCCCAAGGAAGGCAAAAGGCCCCCCAGTAGCCATTGAGCTGAATGCAGACAAACTCATTAAGCAACCCACCTCGAAGTAGCCACAGGCCCTCGCTGACCCATGGGCTACTTATGACCAGCCACAGTTACCAAAAAAGGGAGAATTCTCTGTCTCCATACCTCCTCAACTTCCCCCTTTAGAAACAGCCACCACCTGCAGCCTCCCAGCAGACAGCCTCTCCTGGGCTGTCCTGCCTGTAGCCCCTTACAGTGCATTCAATAAACTCTAATCTCTTTCATTCTGATTCTGCTGTCGGTGAATTCTTTTATTTTCCCTTTTTTTTGTTTTTTAGCTCTATCGTTGACATTTTTTTTTTATTTTTAAATTAAGTTAAAATTTTTCAGTGAATTCTTTTACCATCTGCACCGCCAGACCTCATCCGACTGGGGCACCCCAAGACACACCACCTATTAAAAAAATCATTGAAGTTTTCCAGGTGTTAATGTCCAGTTACAGTAATTTCCAGAATCCATTCCACTGAACAACTTTTTTTTTTAAGTTATATTTATTTGAGAGAGAGCATGAGTGGGGGGAGGGGGAGGGAGAAAGCATCTCAAGCAGACTCTGCACTGAGCACAGAGCCCAGTGCGGGACTTGATCTCACGACCCTGAGATCAGGACCTAAGCCAAAATCAAGAATCGGATCCTTACCTGATTGTAACACCTGATTACACCTGATAGGGCGTCCCTAAAAATTGAACAATTTTTTAAAATTTGTCTCTCTCAGACATCTCCCACTGCTAGTATCCATTTCTGGTTATAAATTGTCTCCACATTCAAAGCAGCAAGTTTGGGATATTTTGGAATGAAATTATTGTAAGCATGGTGAATGTAGCATGATAAAAAACACAGAGATCTTTCTCAACTTATAAAGAGGTTACAGCCTGGTCAACCCATTGTAAGTTGAAAATACTTGGAAAATGCGTTTCATTCACTAACCTACTGAATTCATAGCTTAGCTTAGCCCACTTTAAACATGCTCAGAACACTCAGATTAGCCTACAGTTGGGCAAAATCATCTAACACAAAGCCTATTGTATAATACAGTGTTGAATATCTCATGTAATTTATGGCTCACTGTTCGGAAGTGGTAAATGGCATGTTGTACGTGTACAGAATGGTTATGAGGATATCCGTTGTTTAACCCTGTGACCTTTTGGCTTACTGGGAGCTGGGTCTCGCTACCACCCCACGTCTTGAGAGAGGATTTTACTGCATATCAATAGGGTGGGAAAAGATCAAAATTCAAAATTCCAAGTACACTTTCCACTAAACGCAGGTCACTTTTATACCATTGTAAAGTAAAAAAATGGCAAGTTGAACCATCACAAGTTGGGGATGAATGGTCTGTAAACATTTGGCCCCATCTCAGGTTCCTGGCATGTAGCTTTTTTTTTTTTTTTTTTAATTTTTTTTTTTTAATTTATTTGACAAAGAGATGCAGGAAGAGAGGGAATAGAAGCAGGGGAAGTGGGAGAGGGAGAAGCAGGCTTCCCACTAAGCAGGGAGCCTGATGCGGGTCTCGATCCCAGGACCCTGAGATCATGACCAGAGCTGAAGGCAGAGGCCCCACCCACTGAGCACCCAGGAGCCCCTGGCATGTAGCTTTTAACCCTTTGGAAACTCCAGAGTGATAAGAATATCCCTGTATGCTAATGAGGTGACTAATTAGAGGGATGAACTTTTAGCCCCCACCCCAACCTCTTTCCTGGGAGAGGAGAAGGGCTAGAGATTGAGTCACCAATGGCCCAATGATTTATTTCATCATATCTACAACATAAAACCTTCATAAAACCCCTCAACAACAGAGTTTTGGGAGGTTCCTGGGTGGTAAACACTTGAGAGTGTTAGGCGGGTGGCGTGCCCCAACAAGTCACGGAAGCTTGAACCCCTGACTGATAGCCAGTCAGAAGAATGGGAATCCCAGGCTTTCCACTGGCACCTAAAGTGGGGGCAGTGTTGTGTGCAGTAACTCTGGAAAATTAGTGTCAGAACTGAACTCACTTGTGGAGTTGTGTCTGGAGAACCAGAGAATTCGTTGTTGGTTTTGGGAAAATACCCTAGAGTGAGACTTTCATCTTAGTGATTCTCAAACTCTGATCCCATGGAACAGTAGTGTTCATTGAGCTGACAGATCCTTTGCGGTGATAGCCGAATAACAAAAGTTTTTAAAATTTGCTGGAAAAAGAGCAGGGGTTCTCAAATTGTGCTTCATGGAAACAAAATTCAGAGAGAAACTTAACCCCCAGTCAGAAAGGCACATTCAGTTGCTCACACCTGACAGGATATCAGAGAACTCCGTTCAGTTCTCTGTAGACCGAACGCTGCTATACACTCAGTGCTGTAGACTCCGAGCAGTCTCCCTGGGGCCGGTGTGAAATTCAAATGAATCTGGGTTCTGATCTTGACTTGGGCTATTTCCAAAGCTGCTTGACCTTAAGCAAATCGCTAAGCATTTCTAAGACTCAGTTTCCTTTTATTTACTTTATCTCTCTTTCTCTATGATTTATCATTACTAACATTTCTGCCTATCCACATATCCATCTATGGTAGATGTTAAAGTATTCATTCATATCTATTTCCTTGTACTTCTAGTCATTTAGGATGCACACACACACACACACACACACACACACACACACACACACAGCTACACAGGACCTGCTCTGGTCAATGAAATAGGAGCGTAGTGACTTGTGTCTCCCAGCATTTAAGAGCAGGTGTTAATTTTCCACCTTCCCTCCTCCCCGCTGCAGTGATTGGCAGTGTGGCCGCTGTGCCTCGGCGGGGAGGGTCCCTGAATGAAGGTCTTGTGCAGTCCAGCTGCTAAGGGCTTTCATGACCAAGAAATACACTATTATGTTAAGCTAATGTGATTTGGGGATTATTACTTAACCTAACTTAACCTGACTAATACATCATCCTCCCTGTTCCAAAAAGAAGTTAAGGTAGCTTAACGAGATATATAGCTTGGGGCGCCTGCATGGCTCAGATGGTTAAGTGTCTGCCTTTGGCTCAGGTCATGATCTCCAGGTCCTGGGATCGAGTCCTGCGTTGGGCTCCCAGCTCAGCAGAGAGCCTGCTTCCTCCTCTCCCTCTGCCTCTCCCCCTGCTTGTGCTCTCTCGCTCTCTCTGTCTCTGTACCTCTCTCAAATGAATAAATAAGATCTTTAAAAAAGATAGATACAGTACAATAGGATAAAAAAGTGACTAATTCAGGATGACACTTGCCTTACAGAATCATTGGGAGAAAAGTCATATATCCATCAATGCGACATGAACAATATGAGCCTCTAACTTTTTTTTTTTTTTTAACCTTTGGGTCCTTCCGTGTGACAGTCCTTCCCCACCCCAGCGTTGTCTCTCACCTTCCATGCTCAGCGAGGCCGACTTTGACTTTCTTACATGCAACTACAACCCAGTTTCCTCCAGGCCACACTCGTTATCACTCTTACCTATTTTTTTCCTTTGTGTTTATCACCAGCTGCCATACTACACAGTCTGCTTCTTATTCGTTTGGTATTTGTGCCTCAACACTAGAATGGAAGTTCCCTGAGGACAGGGGTCTTTATCTGCTCCCACAGATCACCTGGAACAGTGCCTGACATAAAGTCAGTGCTCAGTAAGCATTTTTGAGAGGGTTTTGAATCAATCAATTGTGATTTGATAGGAGTTCCCAGAATCCTTAGTATAGACACAAAGATGAAGTAAATAGCCAACTGCCTGGTGTTTCGGAATTTGGGATGTCAAGATATATGCCCCACACTGTCTTCAGCAAGACACTGTCCTTGCCCCGGTCTGTCCGTCAGCACCCTCCCTGCCCCTGCTCCCTCTGTGGCAGGCTGGTTTTGAGAGATAATGACCATACAGACACTTCAACAACAACAATAAAGACAACTACAACAAAATCAGCATTTCTCAAGCTAAGATGTACCAGGTTTAAAGCAGACTGCGTTCCACTCATGATCTAATTTGAATTTCAAACATCTCTGGTCAGTACTATTATCACCATTATTTTAAAGGTGAAGAAATTGGGGACACCTGCATGGCTCAGTCCGTGAAGTGTCTGCCTTTGGCTCAGGTCACGATCCTAGGATCCTGGGATCGAGTCCCGCATGGGGCTCCCTGCTCAGCGGGGAACCTGCTTCTCTCTCTGCCTCTGCCTGCCACTCTGCCTGCTTGTGCTCTCTCTCTCTCTCTCTCTCCCCTTCTGACAAATAAACAAATAAAATCTTAAAAAAAAAAGTTGAAGAAATTGAGGCTTAGTGATGCTAAGTAACGTGCCCTGGCCACACTCCAAATAAGGGGTCATGTGGGTGTTTGGCTGTCTGTTGCTGTGTAACAAGCCATCCCATACATGGTGGCTTTAAGTAATCTGTTATCATTTGTCATGATTCTGTGGCTTCAGTGGGCTCCGCTTGACGGCTCTCTTGGAGTCTCTCATGTGGCTGTTGATGGTTGCAGGTGGGTGGCGGCTGGCCTGGGCGTCCCAGATGGCTTTCACGGGTCTGGCATTGCAGCAGGGGAGGGCTGGCAGTGGTCCTGCCATCTATACCGCCTCTCCACATCGTTGGTGTAGGGTTCCTCATAGCATGGAGGCCTCGGGGTGGTCAGACATCTTATGTGGTGAGTGGCTTCTTGTGACATGGCCTTGGAGGTCACCCTGTGTCACTGCCCTTGCACTAGCTACACATGACCGGTTCAGATTCACCGTGGAGGGTGTAAATACATGAATAACGTTGGGGGGTTCTTTTGGAGACTGGCTGTCATGGTGGGATTTTTAAACCAGACGTGCTGAACCTGGGCTACTAGTTGCAAACCCACATACCTAAACGGAGCCAGCAGGTGACATATGAGGGAGGAAGGCCTGATGCAAGTCACGTGCCACTGGAGGCGACTGAGGGGAGCCAGAGAGCACAGGCCTGACTTTTTATTTTTTATTTTATTTTATTTTTTTTTTTAAAGATTTATTTATTTATTTATTTATTTGACAGACAGATCACAAGTAGGCAGAGAGGCAGGCAGAGAGAGAGAGGAGGAAGCAGGCTCCCTGCTGAGCAGAGAGCCCTATGCGGGGCTCGATCCCAGGACCCTGGGATCATGACCCGAGCCGAAGGCAGAGGCTTCAACCCACTGAGCCACCCAGGCGCCCCTGACTTTTTATTTTTATTTATTTTCATTTTAAAAAATTAGTTTCATAGGTGGAATTTAGTGGTTCATCAGTTGCACAGAACACCCAGGGCTCATTACATCACGTGCCCTCCTTAATGCCCGTCACCATTACCGTCCCTCCTCTCCCCTCCCCTCTAGCAACCCTCAATTTGTTTCCTGTAGTTAAGAATCTCTTCTGGTTTGCCTCCCTCTCTGTTTTCATCTTTTTTTTTTTTTCCTTCCCTTCCCCTACATTCATCTGTTTTGTTTCTTAAATTCCACATATGAGTGAAATCGTATGATAATTGTCTTTCTCTGATTGACTTATTTTGCTTAACATAACACTTCTAGTTCCATCCGTGTCATTGCAAATCAAGATTTCATTCTTTTTGATGACTGAGTAATATCCCGTTGTATATATGAACCAAATCTTCTTTATCTTTTGATCTTTTGTTGGACACCTGGGCTCTTTCCATAATTTGGCTCTTGTGGACATTGTTGCTGTAACACTCGGGTACAGGCGCCTCTTCGAATCATGTTTGTATCCTTGGGAGCATAGGCCCTGCTGTCAGCAGCAGCAACTTTGTCTCGTAAGACTTCAGGCCCCAAATTACTGCATTTTAAGGGAAGACATATATATATATAAAAAATCCTAATTTTAAAAACACACTGTAGGTCAAGCAAAAATCTCATGGGGCGCCTAGGTGGCTCAGTGGGTTAAAGCCTCTGTCTTCAGCTCAGGTCATGATCTCAGGGTCCTGGGATCGAGCCCCACATCACGCTCTCTGCTCAGCAGGGAGCCTGCTTCCTCCTCTCTCTCTGCCTCTCTCTCTGCCTACTTGTGATCTCTGTCTGTCAAATAAATAAAATCTTTAAAAAAAAAAAAGCTCATGTGTTTGGCCTGTGGGGTTCCAGGTTATAAGCCCCATCTGGATGTCCAGGGTGAGGTTCACACTCACAAGCACAACACGTAAGGCCCTTGTGATTGTGGGGGCGACCCCACCTGACTTCCCAGCTCCATTTCTCACTTCTCTCCAGCATCCATGCATCAGCCAAGATCTATCAATTCCTACTAAATGCTAAGCAAGTTCTAGATACAGCAGAGGACAACATGAAGTCCCTGCCCTCAGGGGACTGATATCCCAGTTGGCAGAGAAAGCCAATCCTCATGTAAAGGTATAAAACGTCAGACGGCCCTGAGTGTCAGCGAGAAAAAGAGCTGCTGAGCCTAGCCTGGCAGGTTGCTGGATGCGCCACCTCCGTTGTGCTCTTCGTTCCGCCTCGAGTGACTCTCCCTCCCTTGCAGCCCAGCTGCTTCCTGCCTACCTACCCCTGGAGGCCTAGCTTGAGCATCACAGTTTTGCAATATTTCTCTGACACCGCGTTCTGCCCCATAAGGTTGGGGACCCTCCCCCTGGCTCCCGAGGCACTTGTGCTTACTCTTACTGTGAGGTTATAACTGTTTGTTAAGCTTGTATTTACTTTTTGGTATCTCCCACCAGAGAGTAATAAGTTGAGGGCTTCTGTATTTCCTTAAATTTTCTATAAATCTTTGTCGATTCGATGGAGGATCCTCTTTGTGAAGATCTTTAGGGAGGAAGCTGCTGGGTGAGAAGTGCCCCCCACCTGTTCTCACCTTTCCCTTTCCAGTAAGAAGAGGGCTTCCCTCTGCTGTCCGAGCACAGAACGGTGCCTGTGGTTACTTGGGAAATGAAGGTAAATGTCCATGTCCTTTGGTTTAGGGAAAGGTTATTAATGAGTGAGCAACGTTGTCTTATGTTATCAGTGAGTCAAGGAGCCGAAGCTAACATTACCAGGTCCTGAGGACGCGGATGTACTCATGCTATTTGCATACTCATATATTTATAGTTGCAATTAGTGTTTGCACAGTCATGCACACATTCGTACACATACGATGAAAAACACATCCCCTGTGTGTGCTGACGGAACCGTAGGTGCTCACTGAGGCAAACAGGATGCAGATTTACGGCTGACAAGCATCAGACTCCAGAAGCTGCTCCTGGCACAGCCCCGTCTCACACCGTATCTCGGTCTTGCTGTTCGCAGTGCTTCCTCCATCTGGCTCTTGCTGCCTGAGTCTCCAGGGGTAAAAGCCTCCTTTGGCTCCGATTCTGAGGACAGCAGCGAATGTGCCTTGACGCCAGCTTGATTTTCTGAAAGACAACGCGGGGCCGGGGCTCCCTCTGCACCCCCGTGGCCGCCCCACGGAGCGAGGTGAGGGCTGACTCTCACCAGCGGGCGGAGGACACATGTTCCACTGCGCTGGGAACCCGCCAGCTCTCGGCGCAGCCCGCGCAGGGCCGTGGGCGCGGCAGCCTGTGATGTGTCTCCTCTCTGGAAATCCTGACTTTCAGGCTGTGTCAGAGCCGCCCCAAAAGAAAGGGCCCGGGCTTGGAGCCAGGTGGGCAGAGGAAGGCCCCGGGAACCAGGCAGCTGCCGGGGATCGTGTGCCCCGAGGGGCGGCTGTGGGGAAGGGCTCCCAGGAGCCAGGTTCACCTGGAGGAGGAGGACCATGGGGCTGTGGCTCAGGGACGGTTCCCAGGGGGCCCTGAGCACACTGAGCAGTGGAGATGCAGCCACAGACCCGATGACAACTTCTCACGAATTGTGTGTTTTTACACAAAGCTAAAATGAACAAGGGGAGCTGGTTCTTCAAGCCCCCTCTCTGTCCATCCCCCACACTCACTCCAAATAGACTTTCCCCCCAGAGTGCTTGTCACCCTTGGTCTTGCAATGCAGTGCCTGTCCCATGGAGAATCTTCTGCTTGAGGGCCGTCTGTCTGACTGGGCCACCTGCATAAGGACTGGTCTGCTCTCTGCTCCCCCGATGAGGGCAGCACAGAGCTTGGTGCCAGGAGTTCAAGGATGGAGCGTACAACCAGGGACACCTAGGCTGGCCTCTGTGCCTTGCCCGCTCCTGGTGACCGACAGCCCACATTGGTCACACTGTGGGAAGGGGATTGTCAGACGCGGTGCCGGAGTAGATCAGGTCAGGTTGGTGGAGCACACAGCACAACACGGGCTTTAGGAATGAGTTGTCTTTAGGCTGCGCATAATTTTACAGCCATTTTGTCCTCTAGGAGCCGCAAATAAGACCCCCTCTGATGGATTGCCGGGTGGGATCCTCGAGGATTGGACAGCATCTCGTGCTCCAGGGTCTCCCCACAGTGGCTCGCACGGCTTGATGCTCAGGGGAAGTTGGGAGAATGCCTGGTAACCCCCAGCTCGGCGGTGGCCCACGCATCTGAAACTTGCCCCCTCTCTCCAGCTTCAGATGGGAAGGGTGGACTGAGGGTTAGCCGGAAATGAACCAGGGAAGGCAGCGAGAAATCAAAGCTTCTACCCAAAAAGTAGGACGCAGTTAAGTCGCGGAGCTCAAATCCTGTGCGTTTGTTAGAGAGCGACGTCCTCCCTGTGCGAGCCTGGGGAGCACAGGGAGGGACAGCCCTCACGGACAAAGAAGGGCTTTAGGTCAGGTGTCTACTGTAGAGGGAGGAAGCTGGGGTTTCAGCAACAGAAAAAATGTGGCTGGTGGTGAGCCCTAATTTGGGTGTCTTTGGGTGCCTTTAAAAATTATATTCTGAGGACCTGGAGAGCACTGTGGGAGTCAGAGAGGGCAAAACCTCATCAAAAGCAGCTTCATATCCTCACCCTGAGTCTCACTGGAAAGTTGGGTGGGCGGAGGACTAGATGTCGGCTCAGGGTGAGTCCTGTGGTCTTGACGAGCTCTGCTGGCACCGGTGCATCTCCTGAGGGCCTGCACCCCCGTCTGGGCGGGGCTGACCTTTCCTTTTCTCAGGAGCCGCAGGACTCAGCCAGGTGCCCCAAATATCGTCACTGCCTTTTACTGAAGCTCTCATTCTCCTGAGCACCGACTCAGTGTCCTTACAGTGTGTTCATTAGTCTCTTTGGTTTGCAAGTGACAGAAATCCAACTCAAATAGGCTTATACTCAAGAGAAAAAAAAGAAAGAGAGAGAGAGAAAGAAACAAACAAACAAAGAAAAGGGAAGGAAGGTAGAAAGGAAGAAAGGAATAGAGAAAAGAGAAAAAAGGAAAAAAAAAAACAAGGAAAAGGAAGAAAGGAAAAGAAAAGGTTATGGCTTCCACAACTTATAAAATGTAGGGTAGAGCTCCACGATCAAGGCCCTGCTGGGCTCAGAGGATGCACCAATATCTGTGTTTGCCCATCGCTCAGCTCCAACCCCTGGGCCAGCGGGACTCGTGGTTTTCGTGACTGAGCAGGAGGGGATCCAAGTGGGATTAGCTGTGACCGAACCACAGAGGCAGAGAAAGAGGACAGGTGATCCATCGGAGAAAGTCGCACTGTTGTTCCCCCGCACAGGGCAGGGGTGAAAGGGCACATTTCCACTTCAGGGGACAAGCGGTCACTGAGGGGGATTTCAGTGCCCTCCCCTCGTGTAAGTGTCATATACAAACCCTCATGTCTCCCTCAGCTGTAAGGGCTGGGCTCCTAAATTGCGTCCCCTGTCCCCACTCCCCTCCAGTTCCGTATAGGAGCTGGTTTTTGGTGGGGAGGGGGGGTAGTCTGTTTGTTTTTTTTAGAAAGTTGGCTGTTTTCTTCTGAGGGCAAACACCACTTCACTATTTCTAGTCCAGCAAAGCCATCAAGAAGCACCATTTCTGCTCTTCGATGGGGACAAATGTTGCTGAAACCAATTATCTTGGGGACATAAGAGCATCATAGATTTGTCTGAATGGAACTAAAATATCATGTGGTTTGTGCCCCCTCTCCAGAGAGGTCAGGGTGTTTCCCACCTGCTGCGGGACACAGCTGGCCTTGACTGATGCCAGGAGAATGGGGGTTTGGCCCTGGTTCTGCCCCTCGCAACCCGAGTGAGCCTGACTCATTCGTTTTTTCCCTGGGTCTCTGTTTTCTCATCTTTAGTGTTAGGTTTTGGGCACGATACTTTCTCTCTCTATCTAGTCCATTTCCTCTGTAGCTGCTGATCGTTAGCTGACAGTTCAAGTCCGCAATAATGGGGGCGAGACCTTCCCCGTGTTTGGTGGTGGCAGGACTCAGGCACCGTAAGGACTGAATGACAGAAAGAGTCTTTGTGTCTGATCCAGGAAGAGGATTGTGAGTGACAAGAACGTCTAACCCCTCTTTCAGGATGAGAGATGTCACTTAGGACGTGGATGTCTTCAGTGCGGACCAGACTTCGTTCCTTGGGACGCAGTCATTCAGCTGTCAGGTGTGCATGGACCTCGCACCACAAGCAGACGCCCTTGCGCACCTGACGCGTGGAGAACCCGAGGCAGGGAAGGAGACATCCATGCACGAGAAACCTCTGAATATGACACTTTTAATGTTTAATTGCTCCGAGAGAGTTTCTTTTTGGAACTGCTATGCCGCCGGCCAAGATGCTCCAGGCACCTGGGAAGGTCTTTCACCTCAGGTTTCCGGCTGGACAGACGGACGGTGGGGAGGTTATACTGGATGGCCACGCTGGGTGGAGGTCAAGGGCAGGATCCCTGCTTGGCCCGGGGCCAGGCGGCAGAGGCAGCGTGAGTACATGAACACACACGCAGCCAAGTGCTAGCAGGCGTTCCAGCTCCGAGTGCCCCGACCGTGAGCTCTGGGACCCCCGACGGGATGGCAGCCAGCGCGCCGCGGGCATCGGGAATGTGCAGAAACAGGCGACACAAGGTGCCCGTAAACTAGAGAAACGGGATGCGGGGAGGAGGGATGTTTGGAAGGAGATGTGATGACGCTTTGCTTCGGGCCCTGAGGTCTGGAGTGAAAGGAAGTGCTTTCTGCCCCGTCTGCCCACTTCCCCAGCAGCCCCCTCGCCCCAGAGCTGCAGCTGGCAGAGGACCAGCCCCGGGAGCACGGGGAAGACGCAGCTGCCTCCGCGACCACAGTCGTCTCTGGGCCATCTGGGTCTTCCTTCTCTGCGCCTGTCCTCGCCAGACTCCCCCGCCCCCCCCCCCGCCCTGCGTGGTGGGGGGCGATAACAGAGCACAGGGAGAGGAGCAGATCTGTGCAAGGAGGTCACACACGCGCGTGTGCACACGTCGGGATGCTGGTGCGAGAAGCACTCGGCGTGCAGCAACGAGGAGGGTGCGGAGCCGCGCGGCAGGTGAATCCAGGGCTGCGAGGTGAAGGACCTTTGCTCCCTTGGCTGAAATCCACCCTCCCAAGCCCCCCTCTCTGCTTAGAGGATCAGAGCCCAGGTAGCGCCAGGCCAGGGCTGACATCTCCCTTTCTTTGCTGTCAAGTGGCCTTGATAGGTGAACAGTGAGATGTGCAAGGATAAGGGCAGCGTAGGATGAAGGTTACTCGCGGGTTAGATTACAGCCAAGCCGCTGATCCGGCCGCGCTCAGTCGCCGTGCGGACACGCTTCGGGTCCCGGTGTGTGTGCAAACTGGTTCTGTTGGGTGAAGGACACACTAGATGTGGACAGCAAGATGCAAAGGTGGGGCTCTGTAGTGGTGATGGGGGCGGGTTTCTGAGGCTGGGGACAAAAGCGCAGACGGTTGTCCCCCGAGCACTGAGACGTGGGACAGGAGACGGCTGGGAGGCACCCGGGTAGGCTGGCAGGGCACTTGTCCGTGGGCTGCCTTGATGGGGCTGTGGGCTCAAGCACGCGGGCCAGGGGCATGGCACAGGGAGGAGAGCCTGGGGCAGGGCAGCAGTCCTTGGGAGGCAGCAGGATCCAAAGCGGGGCCCGAGTGTTCGAGGAAAGGACATGTGGGCAGGGACTCTGGGATCAGGGAACAATCCATTCCTGGATGACACTGTGTCGTGGGCCCTGGAACTGGTTTAAATCCAGGCTCTGCCCCTTAGTAGTTGTGTGTGTGATTTTGGAAAAGCTTTTCTGAGCTTTAGTTTCCTGACCTGCCAAGGAGACTGTTTACCCTTTTGGCTTATCTCGAGGACTCGACAGGAGAATCCACATAGAGGATCCGATTCGGTGTCTGAGCGCAGTGGGAACCCCATAAACGTGAGCACTCACGGCACTTTGCAAACATCCCTGGAGGCAGCAGGAGGCCGTGTGCTGGTAAGAACCAGGCCATGGAGTCAGAGCCGGACCTGCAGCAAAAGCAACATGTGTGCAGGTCTCCTGTCCTTGCCCTCCTCGGAAACTGGACAGGTCCCAGAGCTCAGGGAGGTAACGTGCAATATGTTTTAGAAAAAGGGATGGATGGGGTCCGGAGCCAGTGGGTGACCAGAGCTGGAGGTGGGCTGGCCTCTGCGAGTTCCGTGGCTTGAGGACCGAGGCTCAGGCATGTTGGCTTGGGGCTGGCCAGGCTGCCGCACAGCAGGAAGGGCCAGATGGCACGGGGCAGTCAGGGTGTTTCCCGTGTTCCTGTGTGGCTTGGATTTTGTTCACCGTGACCGATTTTCTAGGATTTAGGTTCCTGGCCTGGTGGAATGGGCATTAAGGCCATTGCTGGCTGGTTTCCAGGAGCAGCGGCTTTCAGCACGTCAGCTTTAATATTCTCTACGCCTCTGGCCTCCAGGCTAGCAGGGTCTCGGTCGTCGGCCGTGCCGGTGCGCAAGCACTCCCCTGCGGTCAAGGAGCCCCGCTCTCCCACGCTCTCCTTCTTGCCAGTCCTTCCGATCCCTTTCTCCAGTGTTCAGCCTCCCTTTCCTCACTGACCCTTTACTTGCCACCTTGTGCCTCTTTTACGTCCATTCCTCTGTCCCCCACTTTTCCTGTTTGTCTTTGAGCTGTTAACCAACCTCTTGCTCACCATGGAACCACGCTCTTTGGAGCTACTAGGGAGGTCAGGATGGTCTAGGGCAGCCCCTGCGCCTAATCTCCGCCAAGGCATCATCCATCCGACGGTTAGATATTTCCTGGAACCGGGAACTGACGGTAGCCTGGGGTGGCTCCTTCTGTGTTTGTAGCCTGTCGTTGGCACAGCAGGAATCACCGAGGGAAGAAGGTGTCCCCCCAACCTTTGCAGGACTCAGAGTCTAGTGGAGCAGAACCTTCCACAATTTGGTTCTAGTTTTAACCCGTAGGGTCTCTCCAGGCGAGCAATACTCGGAAATATTTACTGAGATTTTCCCAGGTGCCAGCCTCCAGGCTAGCGACTGCGGCTGCAAAACGGGCACAAAAGTGTCCCTGTGGTGATGTTTGGCTCTAGGAAAGAAGAGAGACTTCCAGTGACTTAGTGGATGAGTGCTACAGCCAAGGCACAGGAACCTTAAGGAAGGAGGCTTTCACCTCGGAAAGGTTGAGGAAAACTCGGAAGGTTTCCACAAACGGGTGTTGTCTGAACTGAAGGAAGAGTTCGTCAGGAAGACCCAAGGATACTGTGGGTAGAGGCTATTCCCAAGTGTAATTGGGGGATATTGGGCTAAGCTAATCGGGTAGAATAAGATAAAGAGGATTAACCATGAGTGAAGGGCACAAACCAAGCAATGGGTGGGAATGATGGCGAGATCCCCAGGAAAAGGGACTGAAAATCACATGTAACATGACCAGGGGACACCATACACACACACATCGTGAGGTGCCATGATGTCTAGGAGCAGGACCTCTGAGGAGCAGAGGTGTGGGCTGGGCTGGGGATTCCCGGTGGAAGGACAGCCTTGCTAGGCTCTCGTGTCCTCTTCTGGAAGCAGAGGAGGTGGCAAGGCCCGGGCTGCCTGTCTTTAGGTGAGGGTGAGGAGAGGGGGAGGGCTGGGTCTGGGAAGCCTCAGTGCCTGGAACACAGTGCCTTTAGAGAGGTGCGGAGAGTTCATGGTCAAGAGTGCGGCAGGTAGGGACGCCTGGGTGGCTCAGTTGGTTGGACGACTGCCTTTGGCTCAGGTCATGATCCCGGAGTCCCGGGATCGAGTCTCGCACTGGGCTCCCAGCTCCATGGGGAGTCTGCTTCTCCCTCTGACCTTCTCCTCGCTCATGCTCTCTCTCTCAAATAAATAAATAAAATCTTAAAAAAAAAAAAAAGAGTGTGGCAGGTAGGTGTTATAAAAACAGGAGAGACATGGAGGGGTGAGGGGGGCAGGGTGGGGATTGGAAAGTCGAATGAAGACCTTCAACTTAGAGCTCAGGTTCCCTAGAATGACAAGAAGGATTTTGATGTCATTTGTTGGGGGAAGGGAACTTACTTGTCAAAGGTTTTCAAGGTGCCTGAGCCTCGGCAGGACAAGAGGATGGCTGTGGGAAGAAGAGAAAGCTGGAGAGTGACAGTGTGGTCTGGAGCAAAGACCTGAATTCACATCCGAGCTCGGCTACCTCGTGAGTTCTTCAGCTTTTCTGAATCATTTCAAAATGCAGATGATACTGACCTTAGAAGACTGTCTGAGAGTCAAGTAAGAGAATGTATAGAGCGCCTGGCATATAGCGGCCATGAAATAAGTGTTTCTTCCCCCTCCTCTCCACCCATCCCAACGGAACACTGAGTCAGCATTTTTACTACGTGGGACAGGAAAGGCTGGTGGATTTGAGGGATGTGAAGACAGCAGGGACATCGCATCCAACTGGGAGCTCCTTAAAGACTTGTGCATGGCCAAGGGCATGTCTTTGCACCCTCCGTGGTGCTTTGCACGGGTTGGCACTCGAGAACACAGAGATGGAATTGGACAGAAATAAGTGGCATGTTTTCCTGTCCAGAGGTTTATGAAAGCACTGGGAGACCAGACAGGTCTTCTTCCTAACTCTCCAACACTCTGGCTGTGGCCTTGGGAGAATCTTCTCAGCTGTCTAGGGCTCAGGTCCATGTCTGTGAAACTAGGGGCATGGCAGGATGATCTCCAGATTCTTCTAGTGATGAGGTTCGAGAGCCCGGGAGGTTTGGGGTTGGTACGACAATATTGCAGCCAGTTTGCAAACAAGCCTCAGAGGTGAGAAACTCCTCTGTCGACTGACAAAAGGGTACAGAACCCAGGACTCTTCACTCATGGGGCTAAGGCTGTCCTTTTCCTGTTGTCCCACAGCTGTGACAGAAAACCATATCCCAGACTCAGAGGCTCTGCACCCAAAAGGTGATTCTCGTGAGACCCTGAGGATGGAAGGCTCTCGAGGCATCTAGATCCTCAGCCCTCACCAACATCTGCTAGACACTCAAAGGAAACAGTGGGTGACAAAAACAACGACTTTGACATTTGAGTCAGTCTTTGGTGCTTCTGATTTTCCCACAAACCCACCATGACATGTGTTTTTGCGATGAAACATTTCAAACATCAATAAGGGGCTCATAAAAGAGCCCACAAGACTCAGGTGTTTCCACTCTTAAAAGATGCTGTTTACGGGTGTGGCCTACACCCTGTCGCATCTCCTCACCACCCTGGAGGCAGGGAGCTCCCCGTCCTGTGCATCTGGGGGTGCTGCTCTCGGGGCAGTCTGAAGCACTCTTATTTCCCAATCATTTTCACATCGTACTCTTTTTGGGTTAGAATTTTGGCTCAAACACCAACAGACTTTGTGACCCTGGGCGAGTCGTTTCGCTTACTCGAGTGTCAGCTGCCTCACTTACGTTCATCTCATCGATAGGTATTTATGGTGACTCTAATAGCAGGAACCATTCTAGATTTGGAATTCACAGTCAGCTATTTCTCTAATGGGCAGAAATCCAGAAGACGTTCATACAATTTAGTAACCAGTGTATGACCTCAGCACTCTTTGCAGTGGTTCTAATGTATTATTATGCTCGCATATGAGGGCTCAAAAAAAGATGACCAATCTGCTTATGCTACAAAGCTGTAGTAATCAAAACGCCATGGTACTAGCACAAAAATAGACATGTAGATCAATAAAACAGAACAGGGAGTCCAGAAATAAACTCATACTTGTACAGTCAATCTCCAACAAAGAAGGTGGGAATATAAGTAGGGAAAAGACAGTCTCTTCCATAAATGGGAAGACTGGACAGCTACATGCAAAAGAATGAAACTGGTCCACCACTCTCTCATGCCATATACAAAAGTACACTCAAGATATCAGATACCTAACTGTGAATAAATAACCCAATTAAAAATGGGCAGAGGACCTGAATAGACAACTTTTCAAAGAAGACCTACAGATGGCCAACAGTCAGATGAAAAGGTGTTCAGTATCACGAGTCATCAGGGAAATGCAAATCCGAGCCACAGTGGGAGATCTCCTCACACGTCCGAATGGCTAGACTCAAAAAGACAAGAAGTAACCAGTGCTGCTGAGGGTATGGAGAAAAAGGAACCCTCGTGCACTGTTGATGGTGATGCAAACTGGTGCAGCCTCTGTGGAAAATAGTCCTGGACACCCCTCAAAAAATTAAAAATAGAAATACCATAGGATCCAGTAATCCCACTGCTGGGTATTTACCCAAAGAAAATAAAAACACTAATTTGAAAAGACATATGCACCCCTGTGTGTGTGTGTATGTGTGTACATACATACATGGACACATACAGGCATAATGGAATATTACTCAGGCATGAAAAGGATGAGAGCTTACCATTTAAAACATGGATGAACCTAGGGGATGTGATCCTAACTAAAGTAAATTAGAGAAAAGCAAATACTATATGATTTCCCTTCCATGGGAAATTTAAAATACAAAACAAACAAAGAGCAGGAAAAGACCCTTAAATACAGGGACCCAACCAGTGCTGGTCCCAGAGGAGAGGGGATGGGTGGCGGGCACAGTGGACGAAGGGAAGTGGGAAGCACAGGCTTCCAGTTAGGGAATGAAGAGGTCACGGGAATGAAAGGTCAGCAGCGCAGGAGGCATCATCAAGGGTATTGTGATGGTGTTCGTGGTGACAGATGGTAGCTACACTTGTGGTGAGCACAGCACGACACGGAGAGGTGGAATCACTCTGTTGCACCCCTGAGACCGAGGCAACCCTGGGTGTCAGCTGTACTTCAATAAAAACATCAAAATGGGGGCACCTGTGTGGCTCAGTCAGGTAAGCATCCAGCTCTTGATATTGGCTCAGGCCTTGATCTCAGGGTTGTGAGTTCAAGCCCCACACTGGGCTCCACACTGGCCGTGGAGCCACTTAAAAAAGAATCAAATAAAAAATGCTCATTCTGCTGAGACGCCACCTAACTTTATCATGTCAGGGCCAGCCACCAGGGTTCTAACTCCAAGAAAAGTTGATAAGCCTCTTGAGAGAAACAGTGACTGCACGTGAAAGGTACCAAAACTTTTGAGTTGGGAGGACAGTCTCTCCCTGGCCCCTTGGGATGTGCTTTGGGTGGCAAGGAGGTCATCTGGAGGCAGGAAAGACCAACCTGGCACCCGACTGGATTTTTAATGGGGCGGATGCCTTTGGGTGTAAGCCTGTGCTGTTCCTCCCAAATGTCTTCTGACTTGTCTGAGGGTTTAAGAGCTAAAATCTGAAGAGAAACTGAGAAAGTGATGGAGTTGTGATTTGAGGGTGCTATAAAACTACCGTACGGGAGTCTGGTAAGAATCATTTCAGGATTTATTGTCAGGCACCGTACTAGGCTGTGTGCACAAGAGCGTGCGGAAGACAGACATGGTTCTGTATCGATCTGTATCTGTCCATATCTATTTTTGAAAATGTGATAAGAACCACAAAAGGAAAAAACAAAACACAGTCTCATGAAAGAATAGTAACTGGGAAGATCTCATTTAGATGGAGTGCCCTGTGAAAACCTCTTTGAGGAAGTGATGTTTGGTTTAGAACTGAAGGATTCCGGGAGCTGGCCATGTAAAGGTAGGGCTGGGGCAAAGAACATTCCGGCCAATGGCAGCATCTCGTGCAAAGGCCCTGAGGTGGGCGAGAACTTGCCACATTTGGTGAGTGGAAAGGCCCGTGTGACGGCAACATGGCACGAGAGGAAGAGCAGAGAGTTGCTGAGTAAGGGAGAGCCCAGATAATGAGGGGTTTGGAGGTCACACCAAAGATTTCAGATTTTACTCTCAATGGCCTGGAAACGGATCGGTGGCGACTGAAGGAGTGCCAGGGCTGGGCTCAGAGAAAGGCGGGGACCTCCCCCATCGCACCTGCAGTGTCGTCCGATGGTGGCCGCTCAGCTCCATGAGTGAGGTTGCGGAGGGACCTTCATTCCCACCAGGGCCCTGTTTCTGACCTCAGACTCTTCTGTGTTTGGCAATTCAGCCAACATGGGTTTGTTTTCACCCAGTGGTAGTGAACGAGGTAGACATGCTGTGCCACATGTAATTTGTTAATACTCAGCGTTATCCCTGCCTTTTTATCCTCTTCCCGGTCCCCAGGGAAGAGTTAGCTTCTGGTTCCCTCAGGCGCTACTCTGGGTGGCTCCTGAGTCACGTCTAGCGCTCCAGGCCATGGTCCACTGAAGCCGCTCCCGTGCTAAAACACGGGAGGGACGGAAAGAAAGAGGAGCCCCTTCTCCTGCCTCTTCTGTTCTTTTAACCTCCATACGGCTAACATGCTAAGATGGGGAAAGATCACAGGAATTCTTTTACTAAAGGGACCGGACAGTTTCTGAAGGGAATTACAATGGCAGAGGAACCCGCATTAAAGATAATTTGAATTTCATCTAATGAGGCCAGATACCTAAAAAAAATTCTAACAGCTTGTACAAGGAGTGTTCTCTGATTTGGTCCTGCTCTTAAATTTGCTCCTAAGCCTCACCCACATCCCATTAAATCTCTAGGACCGGCAATCCCACCCCTTATCTGAAAGAAATCACCAGTTCTGAATCATTCTCCCCATCCATCCTCAAGGAATGCTGGTTCGGGAATCAGAGATGCCGCCAGCACAAGTAGAGGGATGAGGTGAGAAAGAGAGACATTCCTCATTTGGAGTTTTCTACACGTGGGAGCTACCAGCCTGCTGGTCCTTTGATTTATTTATTCAGTGGATTTTTTAAGGTTTACTTATTTGTAGTAATCTCTACACGCAATGTGGGGCTCAGACTCATGACCCCGAGATCAGGAGTCGCACGCTCTGATGACTGAGCCAGGCAGGTGGCCCTTCACGGCATCTTTCACGGCAAATACATGGGTTTCCTCACCCCCAGCCATCACGGAGCTACGATCTTATTGGAAAAGGTTATTCCTGCTGATGAACAAGGTTCTGGTAATACCCCAAACTGTGACAAGTCCCTGTTATTGTCTCTCTCTTTTTTTTTTAAGATTTTATTTATTTATTTGACAGAGAGATCATGGTAGACAGAGAGTCAGGCAGAGAGAGAGCGGGGGAAGCAGTCTCCCTGCTGAGCAGAGAGCCCGATGCGGGACTCGATCCCAGGACCCTGAGATCATGACCTGAGCCGAAGACAGCAGCTTAACCCACTGAGCCACCCAGGCGCCCCCTGTTATTGTCTCTTACGGGGTTTATTTCTCCATGACTTAGCCAACATATGACATTCGGTGACATTATCGAAGAGGAATTACCGCTGTTTAAAGACTGCTCTCTGTCTCCGTTTCCGTTCAGAGTCTCCCCAGGATCTGAGGACACTGGATGGGTTGGGGGAGATATTTATGATTCTGATTCCTCCTATGGGATTATATCAAGAAACAGGGCGGGGGGAGATGTGAAATATAACATCATTCTTACTGAAAAATGCTCGAAGCTTCTGTGAGAGTTTGAGAGAGAAAAGCAGAGAGGATCTTAGCCTGAAACAGATGGGTCCATCAGTCCACTGGTGAAACGTCTGAGTTCCTAGTTGTTGGGCATTCCCTTGTCCTGTTTCCTGCCACCTGCCTCCCCTCTGCACCTTGATTTACCCTCCGTGGAAGGCTGAAACGTAGGTCACGTCTACAGATGGTTTGCACGCGGGGAGATTTGCTACACTTACCACAACAGTGAGGGCAACGTTTGCTGAGAGCTTACTTTGATTCTAAGCACTATTTTAAGTGTATCAGGTGCTTTGACCAGTGCTCACAGTGCCTGTGGAATCCGTTCTGTTCTGTTTGGGTCCATTTTTATAGACAAGAACACTGTGGCTCCGAGGAGGGGCAGTGGCCTGTCTAGCTCACACAGCTTGTAAGTGGAAGAACTGGGATCTGCCCCGGGCAGTTTAGCCCCAGAACCACAAATCCCTAAGCATCGTGCAACGCTCTCTCTCCACCCATCCCCGATGTGGTGTGTTTTTTCACTCATCTGAATCTGCCACTGTCAGTAAAATTTTTCTAGTATAAAAAAGATGATCCTACACAATTTTTGTCAGAGTTGTCTCAGGGTACTTTCAAGGTTTTTTTTGTTTTTGGTCCTTTTTTTTTTTTTTTTTGGTTGTCTGTATGGTAGAATTCTTAACTTATACATTCTGATGATTACTTCTGAACTTGAAACTTGCCATTTTTCACAACTATGAGTAAACCCATGTGTGACTTCAAAAGCACATTAGCTCTGCCCACCTCGAAAAGAGAGTGAGACGCTCGTGCAGTTGTTCTGCTCCCAACTGTCACGCTGTCTCCAGAGCGCAGAGTGGGATGTGGGCAGAAGTGTCTGGAGAGGAGGCAGTGCTGGCTGTTGGACTCTAACGGGAAGGAGCCCTGTGTGTCCCGCTAGGGAATTTGGTTTCAAACCTTCCAGCACAAGGTGTTAGGCGAGAAGGCGAGATCTCTGAGTGTGTTTTTATCGGCATGGTTCTTGCGTCATTCTGCGGGGTGATTTGTGCTCGGGAAGGCTGGTGGGGGGGAGCAGTTGGGGTGTCACTGAACTACGGCAGGTGACAGCTAGTCGACGTCTGACCTAAGACAATAACAGGAAAAATAGAAATGGTGAGAGTGTGCTGATGTGAGAAACAGGCTCGGGGAAAATCAACCGGCTGGGTTCAGATGCTGCGGGAGAGAAAAACAGAGGACTTGAAGTTGTCACCACAAAGACTGACGTCAAGTGAAACAGGTAGTATGGGAGGGGGCAGGTGGAAAGAGTGTGGCAGGGAACTAAATCTGGTGTTGCCTTGGCGGAGATGGAGAGCCAGAATGGTAGGTGCAGAAATGCCCAGCATGATGGAAAGGCTAATGAGATCTGAACAGTGGCGTTCTCCGGTGAAATGGAAAAGCGGGTTTTATGAGCGGTTGGGGGTTCGTTTGGGAGTGTGTTTAGGACTGCAGCCAAGCATCTGGGAGTCACGGGCACATAAGTAATACTCAAAGCCAGAGAAAAGGGTGAGGGCTGTCCAGATAGGGTTCCCATCTTTAGTAAAAGACAAATAGGACAATCAGTTAAATGTGAACATCAGAAAAACGATAAATAACTTTTTAGTGTATCCCATATAACGTTTAGGATATACTTATCCTAAAAATGATTTATTATTATTTTTTATCCTAAAAAGGATTCACATTTCTTTATGTGAAATTCAAATTTGGGCACCATGTATTACACATGACAACTGTATCACAGGCTGCAAACGAAGGCCTGCGGGGACTGATGGCCATTGCCCGGCCAGGGGGCCAGGGGGCCAGGGGGCCAGTGATGCACAGGGAGCGTGGGCGGGCCAGCGGGAGACCTGCGGCAGCCCGGGGGACTGGGTTCGGCTGACCTCTGGGGTGTCCAGTATTCTAATGCTTCAAAACATACTAAAATACATATATATATATATGTATTTTAGTGCAGACTATCCCAATTTTAAAAGGGACCACAGTGAAGAGAAAAAACATAGTGAGGTCTATGGGTTCCACAAGGCATTTCAGCCACTGGTTTGCAGCCTCTGATCCAATCCCCAGAGAGGGGGTGGGGCAGATTTTACCCCACACGTTATAGTGCTTTGCTGTGTGAGGGTAAATAGTACTAAGGTGTGGGGAAAGGATGCAGCAAGGGGTCGATTCCCTGAGCAAAAGGTAAGATGTGGGCAGGTCTCTGCTGTCTTCCACCCCACAGTCTCGCCCCCTGGGACCTGGACACCCCCCTCCCGGCCTCTGGCAGGTGGACAGAGCCCACCGGCCTGCGCCCATGCTACCAGCCCTCGCGGGGCCTGAGAAAGACCAGGCTCTCCTGTGGCAGGCGGCGGGGACTCTGCGTGGGGCCCTGCAGGCCTCACCAGAGAACTGTGGGCGGAAACTTCCCGAGGTTTGCTCTGCCTCTGGTTGAGGCTTCTCAGCTTCAGATGCAAAGTCAGTGGGTGTCTCTGAGAAAGACAGAGGAGGAAAGAGAGCGACAGAGAGGTGTTCCCTGGGGTTCTGGAAACTATAAAGAGCGAGCCGGCTCTCCTGCTCTCCAGCAGACAGACAGCCGTGCCGGCCCGGCCTGGACACCTGCGCTGGGGGCCAGCCCGACCCACTGCCATGCAGCAGCCCCTGAATTACCCCCTGTACCCCCACATCTACTGGGTGGACGGCAGCGCCAGCTCCCCCTGGGCGCCTCCGGGCTCCGTCCTCCCGTGTCCGTCCTCTGTGCCCGGGAGGCCTGGGCCGAGGAGGCCGCCGCCACCACCGCCTCCGCCGCCACCATCACCGCCCCTGCCTCCGGTGCCCCTGCCGCCTCTGAAGACGCCGAGGGACCACAACACAGGCCTGTGTCTCCTTGTGATGTTTTTCATGGTGCTGGTGGCCCTGGTTGGCCTGGGGCTGGGGCTGTTTCAGCTCTTCCACCTGCAGAAGGAGCTGGCGGAGCTCAGAGAGGTAAGCCCTTGTGGGGATTGCTGTGCACTGGAGATGCGGTGTAGACGGCTCTGCTGCAGTGAAGGGGTGGGGGGGAGTAGTGGGGGAGGGGGACACCGAGGCCCAGAGGGACCGTGGCCTTGCTTGCAAAGTCTTTTCTAGTCCTTTCTCTTCCTGTCTTCGAAATGGGTCATTCTAGTCGTTCTCTCTCAGAGGCCGAGGCTCAAGTGAGTGAAAGGGATATTTGCTCTCTTGGAAAGGATCAGGGCCAAAATAGGACTGGCGGGGACTGTCCCTCCTTTCACAGCTGGCAAGGCCGCTGGCTGAACCTCTACCTAGAGGTTCGTGATTCAGGAAAGAAAAAGAATTTGGAGTCTTGCTCGGAAGTGAATTTGTTTAAATGACCCAACTAAATTTCCTTGAAAATACTTAAAAATGTTAGAACTATTCCAAATTGCAAAACCCGGGCGTGGTGAGACAGGATGGCATGGCCAGAGTCCGAGTTAGGAGAGGCTCTGAGGTATGGAGATGCCCTTCTCAGGTTTATTCTGTTTACTTGACGGCTTTGCCTCCGCTATCTTAAAGAACTTCATATTTACGATGCATCTTTTCCCTCTCTGTTGCCAGTCCACCAGCAAAAGTCATACAGCATCGTCTTTGGAGAAGCAAATAGGTGAGTCATTTTACAGATGTGTATTGAGTCTCTAAAGACAGTCCTCATTGCTAAACCACGTGGGGCAGATGCCTTGAATTCCATCCCACTCTCGGATACATTATACTACAAAAGGAATCCTGGCTAATTCAGAATCATTGCTCATTTTGGTTCCTTGAGCTGCCCTAACATATGAAGTACATGTAATCATTCAAAATCAGTAAAACTGAGTACTGCCCACAATTCAAGTAATTTCCATTCGGCTTTGGAAAGAGACAACACAGATACAGCTGATTCCATTCCTGTTGCCTTCACAGGCCTCCTGGTTTCTGTGAACAGGGCAGTGGCTGTGGCTCCCAGGGAGATGTAGAGAGGAGCAGGCAGAGACAGATGTTTCTGGGAAAAGTCATCTCCTCTTCAGACTCTCTAAGAGATAACGCAAGAGTCAAGCTTTATTTAAAGAAAAAAATTCTAGGATGTATTTGAGCTTTTAATTATTTATTTATTTAGAGGGGAGGGGCGGAGGGAGAAGGAGAGAGAGACTGCAGAGCACGGACGCAGGGCTCCATCTCACGACCCTGAGAGAGATCATGACTGGAGCTGAAATGAAGAACCGGATGCTTAACTGACTGAGCCACCCAAGCACCCCTTAAGCGTTTAAAAAATATGCAATTAACCATCCACATTAAAGTTGTTCTTTTGCATTCCCTGGCAGTCTTGAGGGGGAAACCTTAGCCATTTTTCAAGGCCTAGTCCAGCTTCCCCCACAAAGGCAATCATGAGGTACCTTCAATAAAAGAAAGGCCTCTGTTGAGATTCAGGACAAGGGAAAAGATGAAAATGTTGAACACTGACCTTGTGTGAAGTTTCAGGACACTGTTTGGAAACATGTGCAGGTAGATTTAGCATGCTCTGGTTTATTCAGCTGAGATCGACCGAACGTTGGACGGGAGCTTGGAGCAAATCTGGTCCAGCCATCTCACTTTTCGGAAGAGAATTAGGGATATGCCCCAAATCGCTGGTGTGGAACTGGGGCAGGAGGGACACGGGCTCTTGGTGCTTTGTTGCTGGCAGGGCTTTCCAGCACATAGACTAGTGCTCTGTGAAACAGGGAAACTTCTGTCTGTGGTGGCCATGGAAGGAGAAATAAAGATGAGAAGCAAGACGCCTCTGCAAAGACAATAGGTAAATCTTGGGAGGAAAATGGAAGGCAGCACTGGCCATCCAAGGAGGGGAGCCGATTCCAATTTCTCTTATGTGCCTATTGTAGGTGACCCAAGTCACCTACTGCTCCAGAATGTGGGCTCTGGAGGACCCATCCTGTGGACACTCTGGTCTTTGGTTCTAGGTCTAAGTCCCTAAGTGTTAGAAAGTCCTGATGTATTCAAGCAGAGTAGAAATATTTGTTAGAAAAATAAAACCTTTGGAGGATTTCTAAAATAAAACAGCTTTGAAAATCAGTGGAATGTGGCTGGTGAAACAGGGGCCTCATTACTCATCTCTCCGCCACTCTCTAGGATCATTTCAGTGATTAAAAGTCAAGTGCACAGATGACCCAGGTCTGTTTCTTCCAGTAAAAAGCATCTTGTCATCCACGCAGATGGACCAGAGGTTGGGCAATTTCACCATGGAGAACAAAGTAGCCACTTTATTAATAGGAAAAGAGATGCAAATCAAACAAGGGTATATCCATTTTCATTCATCCTATTAGTAAAAATTAAAAAAAAACCAGATTGGCAAAAATGTGAGAAAAAATTTTGCTTAAGCGTTAGTTCACAGCCAGGGAACATGTAAATTGCTATACTTGTTCTGAAGACCAATTGGAAAAATGTACCAAAGGATTAAAAATGTTAATTTACTGGGCACCTGAGTGGCTCAGTCAGTTAAGCTTCTGCCTTCGGCTCAGGTCATGATCCCAGGGTTCTGGGATCGAGCCCCGCATCAGGCTCCCCGCTCAGCCAAGAGCCTGGTTCTCCCTCTCCCTCTGCGTTCTGCTCCCCCTGCTTGTGCTCACATGCTCTCCTCTCTCTGTCAAATAAATAAACAAAATCTTCTTTTTAAAAAAGTGTTAATTTACCATGTAATCTCATCACTAAGAATTTATCTTAATAAGATAATCAGAGATATACCCCAAAACTCATAGATAATTATGTTCATCATTACCTTATAAGCCTATTTGTAATAAATAAGTCAGAAGAAACTTAAATGCCTCTTAATAGGAAATTAAATACGTCATGGTATATTCAGAGGGCCTCCTACGCAGCGACTGAAATCCATATAATTACGTTTAAGGCCATGGAGATTGTGCACTCTATATTGTTAAATAAAAAAGACAAGTTATAAAACTATGCTTGTTTTAAATCAACTATATAAGTGCATGTGTATATTTTTATATTCTTAGTAAAGAATTAGAAGTACTTGTACTTCAACAAATTAACAGTGATTTTCTCTGGGATGTACTATCCGAGATTATTTAAACATACTTATTTGCTTCTTTTTCATTTTCCATTTTTCCACAGTTCACTCATTTAAGTCTTTTATTCATTCACAAATGTTCTTGGAGAGCTTCTTATGTCCCAGGGGGGTGCTGGGTGTAGGTGATGACTAAGAACAAGAGAGACAAGGGTCCTACCCCGAGGGAGCTTTCAGAGCGCAGTAAAGGGTAAACAAAAGTAAGCAAGCAGACTATAATTTCAGACTCTACTAAGTGCGATGTAACACAGAGTGGTCTGGAAAGTCCCCTCTAAGGAGGTGTTGTGTGTGCATGCATGTATGTGGGGTGGTGTGGGAGGATAGGGGAGAACATTCCAGCAGTGAGAATGGCATGTGCAAAGGCCCCAGGGGTAGGAGACATTCATCACCTACGTGTAGGATCTATTTCCAGTTTATTTCAGCATTTCTCCAGCAGGTGTTCTTACTAAGGACCCTCTATGAGAATCACACTGTGCAAGGCTCTGCGAGGGATAGAAAGATATGCAACCTGTGGTTCTCTGTTCCATTTCCTGTCAGTACATGGCTGAATGCCAAACCAGTTGCACAGATGGTTTGTGGTATAGGAATGTAGAGGAGACTCAGTTTTGCCTTTCCTGTTCGCTAACACCTCCTTCATGGTGGGTGGTCTTGGGTGGATAGAGAAGACGTGATTACTCAGGTCATGTTCTCAGCTGATAGTGGCAATCTCACACCACAGGTGAGTTTTACAGGCTAATTGTAATGAACCTGATGTGGATGAGGGCCCTTCTGTGAATCTTTCTTAAATGTGTTAGCTGAATTCATTAGCTGAGTGGTGGCTCTCTTCGGTTAAAATATTTGAAGTCAGAGAAATAATGACTACTTTGGGAGCTATTGTCTGTTCTACTTCCTCCAATTTAATTTAACAAATATTTGCTGGTTGCATGCCCACTCTGGTGGATTAAACATATAGTAGGAAGTTTGCCATTTATTTGGTGGGAGTAAGACAAGTCACGCAGTTATCACAGAAATGGAGAGTCAGAGCTGACAAAAGAGGTAAAGACAAAGTGACTCTAGGCTTCAAAGGAGGGAAAGACCATATTCGATTAAAATGGCCTGGGAGGGTTTCCCCCAAGAAATAGGTACTGCAGGCGGTACTTATGGGGTTGATAGGAATTTGCCATGAAGATCTCTTTGGAGGGTGTTCTGAGCGGATGAACAGCATGAGCAAAGGCACGAGGGCTGGTAGCTGGGTGGGTTCAGATCACATCAGCCCCTGTGTTGTGCCGCCTTGGCCGATCTGAGCAAGCAGAGGAGGGGAGGCTGGACAGACAGGCAGAGATCATGAGGCTGGGATGTGTTCTATGTGCAATGGGGAGTTAGTCAAGGCATCTGAGGTCTGAGGGTGATTAATATGGGCAGATGGTTGAATGCCACTGAGGGGAAGACCTAGTGGCCAGGCGGTAAAATCAAAGTCTTCTTTGGCCTCTGTTCTACAGAGTCCTACAGGCAGCAGAACTGGAAAAAATCCTAACCGGAAGCCAGGAGACTTGAGCGTCCATCCTATTCTGACCTTGTGTAGCTGGGTCTTCTTGGACAGATCATCCAAATTAGCTCATTTTGCCATCAGACAATAATCCCTACCTCAAAGGATTGTGGCAAGTTCAAATGCAGTAACTAATATGATAGCTCTTTTTCAATCAACCTTTTTATTGTTTTTTCATGACATAGTCTGTGCATATGTCTATCTCAATTTGGTTTATGTTTTATCTCTGTTTCTGAAGTACCGATGGCTGCAAGTTCTCCGGTTTGCGCTTGGATGATTAGTGTATGTTAGACTGTTACCGTTTATGTTTTTAAAAAATTGTTTTTATTTAAATGACCAGTTTGGAGTCCCAACAAAAGAAAACTGGTATCTCATTTATATATATATATCTTTCATCTCTCCATGATGCAGGTCAACCCAATCTGCCCTCTGAAAAAAGGGAGCTGAGAAAAGTGGCCCATCTAACAGGTCTGTATCTGGGAGGTACATGGGTCTTGGGAAAGCCTTTGACAGGAAAAGCCTTTGACAGGTTGGGTACTGTGCTCAGAGGGCGTTGCTACTTTCTGGTGATAGTATTTGACACCCAAGAATAGTCCCATCTTAATAGTCAAGTCAACCTCACACCCAAACTGCACCCCTACTCTAGTCTAGGCCATGTTCTGAACTGGCAAAATGGAGCGGAGTATGAGAGGAGCCCTGCCCATGAGGAGCTCACTCTTTTAAGTCATTCCAAAGACCCCTAGGGGATTTGGGGCATGGGTTCAAGAGGTGAGATCTAGGGAGGTGGGGAGTGATCAATTATTTTAGTCAGTGCTTTTCTGGTTTTCTGGAAGAGCTTCACTGTGCTTTGTGCAAGAGTAGAAGTAGGAGTGAGAGGAAGGGCCCAGTCCTGGCCCTGGTGGACTTCCTGCATGTGGCCAGGTAGTGAAGTAAAGTCATTTGAGAACAATGTGGTATGGGCATTCCCAGGGCACAGTCCATAAATATCTGAGAAGTGGACAAGTATCATAGAAAGGGTATGCCACTGCCCTGGAATTATTTAGGCAGAAGCTGTAGAATGATCCCGCCTGGATCACCAGATATTTATTGAACACATGTGTGCCGAGCTCTGGAGACAAGTAGATTAATAATGTGATTCCTGTCTTCGAGGAACTTAAAATCTAATAGGGAAATACAGGTACATAAGTGATCATTTTGGTACTACAGAGTGTTCTCTGCTTAAGGTATGATTATACTGCTGTGGAGACATAAAAGAAAGGGGATTTTAGCCCAAAGTGGAGATACTGAAGACTTCTTAGTATAGGTAAGGAGTTGGACCAGATGATCCCTAAGGGTTCTTCCCAACTTTATAATTTCCTTGGGTTTAGCTTTTTTCCACCTAGAGAGACCTCAAAACCTAGAAATTTTGGTGTTAGTTCTGAAGATCATACAGTCCGTGTTCCAGAGAACTAAACTAATTTCATTAATGTCTCCTTATAATTGATTAGGATATATATTATTGTCCCAGTTGTGTAGATGACAAAATTAGGGCAAGCAATTCAGTAGCGGTGTCATAGGAATTCAGTGATGGATCGAGTCTGACCCATTAGCCAGTTCCATATGGGCTGTGCCATTTTGGTCCTTTGCTCAAGGAACGGCCCACAGTTTCACCTTGGAAGCTTCGTTTGTTGGGTGCATGAGCAGTCCTGGCTGAAAGCTCCTCTCTGATTTGATTTCAGGCAAGCCCAACTCAAGATCCATCCCTCTGGAATGGGAAGACACATATGGAATTGCCCTTGTCTCTGGGGTGAAGTATAAGAAGGGTGGCCTTGTGATCAATGATACTGGGCTCTACTTTGTGTATTCCAAAGTGTACTTCAGGGGTCAGTCCTGCAACAACCGGCCCCTGAATCACAAGGTCTATTTGAGGAACTCTAAGTATCCCCAGGATCTAGTGCTGATGGAGGGGAAGTTAATGAACTACTGCACTACTGGCCAGATGTGGGCCCGCAGCAGCTACCTGGGGGCAGTATTCAATCTCACCAGTACTGACCATTTATATGTCAATGTGTCTGAACTATCTCTGGTCAGTTTTGAGGAATCTAAGACCTTTTTTGGCTTATATAAGCTCTAAGAAAAGCACTTTGGGATTCTCTCCACATGGTTCCTTGTTACAGGCCCTGAAAATATGGTCTTGAATGACAGTCTTCTTAAGCCCACTTGAGATCAAGTGAGAAGACATGAGCCAAGAGTATCTAGAGACCACAGGGTCCAGCAGATCTACCGTTCCTCATCTCATGAGCCAGACGGGAGGGGGAATACGACTGAAGAACATGAGACTTGGGGCTGCCGTGTGAAATGCAGAGGCAGGAAGAAGCAGCCACCAGGGTGTTCTACACTCATTTTAAGTGTCCACAAGCATTTTAACACATTGAAAAGGACACCTGTTAACTCACCTCTTGGAGTGGGTCTACTATCTACCTCGGGGTGGCTGTCTTTCAGATATGGATGTGACATGAGTGTACAAGGGACGGAAAAAGAGGACTAGGCTTGTGTGATAAGCTAAAGAGACCGAAAGGCCAGTGTCCCTTTGGAAGCATGTTAACTTCTGAAGGCAGAGCTTGAGCCACCAGGTGACGCTAACAGAGAAGCAAGGGGGATCTTTGGGGAAGTTGCTCCATTCCTCACGCAGCATGTATATTTCCAGTGCAATTTTAGGTGTGTGTGTGTGTGTGTGTGTGTGTGTGTGTGTGTGTGTGTACTCACATGTAGGTGACTAGAAGAGTTACATAAGAAGAGACAATGTGGAACTTGTGAAGGATATGTTAGGAAAACATGGGTTGCATTTAATGGTAGATTTTGAATACCTCTTGGCAACCAACTCAGTTGTCCTTAAAATAGTCCTCAAGACTCTTTGATTGTCACCTGTTGATGCTGTTCTCCTATAATATAACCAGTATTTATACCTTTTGTGTATTTTAATAAAAAGAATACGTGTAATAAAAATTATATTTTAGAATACAGGCCAACATTATGAATATACTTATTGGAAATCACTAAAATTTGTTTTTTTCCCCCTTATAATTTCTTTCCTCCACGGCTTCTTCACTCCTTTTGCCTTGAGCCCATGTTAAGAAGGACTCACTGGAATGAGCACCGTGAAGCAAATCCATCATTGCCAGACACCCCTCTCCCCAGTCTGTTTCCATTATCCAGAGTTTTTTATTGTCTATATTATTGCCAATGTTAAGCTCACCTAACTTTCAACAGATTTGATGACAACTTCCCCCAGGCTTTCCCGGGAGAAGAGCCATAGCATTGTGGAAAGGGTACATACAGACTTTGGGCTGAAAAACATGAACTTGAATCTTTGTTCGTCTACTTTCTAAATGCAATCATGGGGTGAGTCCCTTGACTTCTCTTGGACAAAAATGACTGATATGTATATTAAGTATCTGGTCATGGCATCTATCAGTTTAATCATCCACTCGGTGAGAGGTACTTCTAGCTCCAGAAAAAGCCACTGACCGGAGGCCTCCGTCCAAGCACCCAGTTTCTCAGGTTCTACCGTTCCTTCTGTCACAATGTCCTTTTCCTAATTTTTTCAACCACTCTCTAACACCCCCTCCCCCTAGACTTTGTCTTTGTTAAAAATTATGGTATTTCCTTTACAATTTGATTTTCAGACATCTTATTTTCCTATCATCTCCTATAATTCCAGCTTAATTGCTCCAACATTTTGTCTCCAAAAATGTGTCTATTTTTACCACATGAGACTTCTGATAAACTTGATCATTTCCTTACATATCCATCAGCGCCTTCTTTATCTTCATTCCTCTCTCTGACAAGCTTTGCATTGTCACTACCCTCTGTCCTTATAATCAGTATCTTGGAAAATTTCTCAGTTCCAAAATATTCTGCATCCTTCCCTGTATTCCCCTTGCAAAAATCCCATTTCCTTTGAGCTGGCATCCTACAAGCTGGATTTTAAAAGGCCTAAAAAGACATAGGATGACAGTAAGTCCTGTTTTCAATCTGTCCCATGACCCTATTCCTGTCCACAGAGACTATCACAGTCTCCTTATGTAGCTTTCCAGAGATGGTCTGTGTGTATGACATCAGTGTACATCTGGGTGTCCCAGCCTTGGTTCCATTGACATTCTGAGCTGGATAACTCTTTGTTGCGGGGTCTGTCCTATGCACTGTTGTATGCTTAGCAGTATCTCTGCCTTCTATCCCCTAGATGCTAGCAGCACTGTCCCCTCCTCCGTGTGTGATAACCAAGAATATCTCTAGGCATTGACAGATGTGCCCAGGCTGGGGACGGGGAGACAAAAACCAGCCCTACTGGAGAAACACTGCTTTACATTAGTGATCACAGATCTCACATGGGCATTCAACACTGCCTACCACTTTTTCCTCAGTTCCCTGCCAACCAGATTTTTCCACTGTTTGAGACAGTTATGTCATACCTTTTCCTTTTGCAAACCCACCATATCCCCTCCTCCCACTATGGAACCTCACTTAACACTATCAAAACACAAATCTACCCACATCTGCACAATCTCTTTCTTTTATCCTTACAGCGGAAGAGGAGGATCATCTCTTCATTTGTGCATTAGATCCATTTCTAATCCCTACGTGCCCTCATTAAAATGGTCTCTTCCGGGGGTACCTGAGTGGCTCAGTGGGTTAAAGCCTCTGCCTTCAGCTCAGGTCATGATCTCAGGGTCCTGGGATTGAGCCCCGTATCCGGCTCTCTGCTCAGCAGGGAGCCTGCCCCCCCACCCCGCCTGCCTCTCTGCCTACTTGTGATCTCTCTCTCTGTCAAATAAATAAATAAAATCTTAAAAAAAATTGTCTCTTCCAGATCCTCAAGCAATCTCTATGAAATGATTTCCACCAGCATGTACATATGTTCAAATATCCTTTTTCAGTAAAAGACAACCCAGCCCAAACCAAAAAAATCCCAAACCTTTCTTTAACTTTCCTCTTCTCCAGTGATGGCTGCATTTCTTATTTTCCTGGTTGAAACGAACATCTGAGAAGGTTGTCTCCACACGGGCTCCATTTCCTCAGCCACGAATGTCTTCTTCAGGGTCCTCACATGGCTGGCTTCTTCTTATCTTTCAGGACTTAGTTCAAAGTCACCACCTCAGATCGTTCTTAGAGCCTCCTCTCTTTGTCATTATTTTATTTCCTTTTAGTTCCTTTTTAGTAACTAGCATAGCGTGTGGTTATATTATTTATTTGACCACTTAAAAATATCTGTTTTTCTACTAAAATAAAACAAGACCTTTTCTACTTTGTCTACCACTATATCTTCTTCACCAAATCCAGTGGGTGGCATATATTAGGAGCTCAAAAAATATCTGTTTACTGGATAACCTTAATTATAAAACAGACGTTTCTCAGTTTGGGGTATGTGTGTATGTTTCTTGGAATGGTGAATATATTCACTTCTAGTCATACGGTTGCCTCATGAATGTATGTGACTGTTTTTTTTTTTTTTTTTTTTTTTTTTGCTTTGAGTAGATTATTTAATGGGAATTTGAGGCTACAGGTGGAAAAAAAAAACACAACAACACAGTGCATCCTAATTCTTAGCACTGGAAAATAAGAAAAATCTATTTGGTGTCTGGCATTACCAGGAGTTATTCAGGATACTGTTGAGGGAAACTACTAGGTAACTAGAGCTGAACATGTCACTCAGAAGATACTCAATAAATATTTGTTGAATAAATTAATTAACAAAACCGGCTAGAGAGTGTCACCTGCTCTCCTTAAAACTCTTCTGTTGATTCATCTGTTTCCTGACCAGGTACCTCATGAAGAAAGCCAGGGAGGTATCACTCTTCTTTTGGCTGCTTCTCTGTATTCCTAGCCGTCACAATGAAACTCCTCTTCATCCCTTTTCTCCTCTTTTGGCTCCAACCATCAGGTATACCCATTCTATGGGTAACGGGAAGTTTTCCAGTCTTTTTAAATCAATGGATCCTTCAAGATAATGACACCAAAGCAAAGAGAAAGTAAGAATGGCATTGGGGCTTCCCGAGATGAGATAAGGCAATCAGCTAGCAGTGGCATTACTGACATTTTTATCTTCCTAAGACTGAGCTCTACTAGGATGCCTTTGGGATTTTTTGAAAATAGGGCCATAACTTACTGCAGGAAAGAGATGTTAACCATTCCTTCAGGAACATTGAGTTATTTTTCTTTACCTCAGTAGGAACATAAAGTATGTCAAAAAATTAAAACTTTTTATTATGTTCAGATAACCACTGTATAGTACATAATTGGTCCTGATGCACCACTCTGTGATTCACTAGTTATGTATAACACCCAGTGCTCGTCACAGCACGTGCTGTCCTCAATACCCATCTTTTTTGATGAACTCATCAAAAATGGGGTCTGCCATTGTTATTTTTGAGATGCTAAACCCAAATTAGAACACTTAAAAAAAGAAGAAGAAGAGGGAGAGGATTACTGCTGATTCAGTAGTTTGAGGTTTTCTTTCTTTCCAAACAATCAAAAACACACAAAACCCATGTTTTTCTTTAGCACCCCCAAGGTGTTGACCTTGTATTCTCTGAAGTCGGTTTGACTTACCATAGCTTACTAGGAAATGAGCTCTACAGGGGACCATCATTATGAGTGTGACTTATTGGAACCAACAGATCACTGGAAGATGGGAATTGGAGAGAGAAGCCTTACTTAGAGCTCTGAGACAAACTGTAAGATTTCCTTAGGGTTAAGCCATAGACAATTCCTTGTCTTTATCTAAAAAGCATGCCATCTCTATGTTAAATTATATTTTTCAAAGGGGCCTGCTTAAGTTCTGGTATTAGTAGAGACAGATTTTTACTTTCTGTAAAAATTTCTGTATTTTCTTATTTGTGTTTTTCCTTTGGATCATCCAGAGGTGGGATGAGGTGGCCCTGGGACATTAGAATCAGAACCCCATTTTTTAGGGTCTTTAGACTCAGAAACAAACCTTATTCAGAAATATCATAACTGTACATGGTAACCAGGAAACTCTGGGATTCACCGAAAAGCCAACACGCCTTGGAAATACAGAAAGATAAGTGGATATTCTGCCCCTTACAGTTCACCTGGAACAGGGGAATCCATTGCCTCAGTGATGACTTTCTCACTATTGCCAAACCTTCATCCTCATTGGGAGACATTTCTCCACAGTTTGAGCTGTACATCTTCAGGGAGAAGCACAAGGCAGATATCCCTTTTATGCCATTTGGAAGCTCCTTTGGCTCTATGGAGTCACCATTTCTTCTGCTTCTCAGTTGAATAACACAAACCCAATGTCACATTCTGTGGAAAGTCAAGTCTTCTCTTCGGTTTCCTGAAAATTTCAGGAAGTCTCTTCATTCTCTTGGGGAGCCCACATTAGAACAGGCCTCTTAGAAATAATACAAAGCAACCTCTCTTTTAAGACAGAAGTTTTCATTACCACATTTCCAACAGGTGGAACTCCATTTCCAACACATCCTTGATCTGAAAACTTTCTGGATAGGGGCTCAATGAACTGCGATGAAGCCCATATTAGCCCTGCACTGTGTTACATCTTAGAAAATTCTTTCTCAGATTTGATTGAAATCCTCCACACTGTAACTTCCACACGTGGAATATAGTTCTTTTCTGCTTAATATTGCTGCAGTATTTTATAGGTTGTAAATCCTTCTCATACACCTTATCTTGTTTAATTTCCATTACACCCTCGGAAGATAGATTGTTGTCTTCATAACATAAAAACAGCTGAGACACTGAAAACTTGTGAGTCTTGCTTAAAGAGACATGGCTAATAAGTGGCGGAGCTGGGACTAAACCCTAGTCATCTAACTAGGCATTTTCTGTTCTGTCCATGTGCAGAGAATTCTTAGCATTGCCCCTTGTATGATGGCACTCACCATGAGCCTCACCCCCCCTTAATTTTAGTGATTTCTCATCTCTTTGCATTTTAGTTTAAACCTCACTTTGATAAATGCCTGCATTCTGTATAATATAATAATCTACATATTTAATATCTCAACTCTATGGAGGTCATAGAGTTTCATTAGGTTTGACAGTCACTCTTACATTCTTCTTCTTTTATTTCATCACTCTACTGTGTTTAACTGAATTGCCCTTATTCTCCATCCTTAGTCTTACAAAGTGAGAAGGAAAGAGAATGAACTTGGGGGTCAGAGGGCTTGGGTTTGAGTCCTGCTTCTGCTACTCAACTAGCTATGTGTGTGACCTTGAGTAAGTGACAGAGACTATCCTGAGATTCAGTTGTGTCCTCTGTAAAATGAGGAACTGGATTCCTATTATTATGGTTTTATAGGAATATTGTTAATGCTAAATGGAATGAAGCCACTTTGCCAGGAATGGCACTCCTGAAGGTAGGTCAGTGGAGTTATATGCCTCAGCAAATTTCCTGAAAAAGTCACTGCCAAAAAAATTCTTCCTTGCTGTTCAGTTTCTACAAAATTGATCTTCCATAATCCTAGCATATTAAGTATGAATCCTATTGAATATAAAAACAGTAATTAGGAACAACAGGTAGGTAAATATTCTGAGGTATAAAAATAGTATCTTACATTTTCATAGTCTTTAAAACTTTTTTCACATGTTTTTTGTTTTAATTGTTTTTTTTTTTTTAACCCTCTGACATAATACACATAAAAGCATTTGGCTCGTGCTCAGCTTCTATACATGTTAACGGACTCTATTGAATATTTTTTGTGCTGGTTGTACTCGCAGCCTAGTGTGATGCCATTTTGGTGCCCATTTTTTAAATCAGGAAGCATATATTTAAAGAGGGTGCTGTTTAAACATCTGACTGGGGAGATAGAACACTTTACAGTCTTTGTTGTCCTTATATGTAGCTAAAACCCCAAGGTTATCTCAGGAGATGTGAGCTATTGAGGGAATCCCCCTCCTCCAGCTGCTCCTCACAGAAGGGATAGAAGTTCTTGGTTCTCATGTCATAGCCCCGGCTCTCTGTGGGTAAACCACTTCAAAGAAAATGTGAGTTAGTAAGAGGCACCCTTGATATTTTCGAACTCTGAAAGTGCCCACACGTGTAAGGCACCATATACAAGATAAGCTCCTTCACAAAGGAGACTGGAGAGTTGATGGGCATCTGTCGGTGTCTCTGGGCATGGATCTTTTAGTTTCACTTGGCTTAGATCGTTTTCTCACACACATCGTCCTAACACCGCGTGCACCACTTCCAGTCTACAGAAGGGAACTTGGGGCACATTTTCTGGAAGAGAAGTTTCTAGAATTTGTCCCTGATTGGAAGGAAAGGCAGGTGGAAGATTCAGGAAGCTACAACGGTCTCTGGCCTTACATACATGAACTCAGATTCTAGACCTTCATAACCGAGACTAAAGATTGTAGACTGAGGAACCTGGAGCATCCAGTAACACGAACTGTGTTCTGTTCTCCTCACCCCGTGTCTTCATTGAGAAGAAAAAACAGCTTTGACTCACTGATGAGAAAGAGACACAAAGGTGTTAAACAGAACTCAAAGGTGTGAGCTGCAAGAGAAGACACCTCAGACCTCAGCATCCTCTTTGCATCATTTGGGTGGGTTCTGTTCTGGCTTCTAAGAAACTCTAGAGGCTCCTACAAAGGTCTGGGAGGGTGGCAAAGAGAAAATCGTAATGCAGGGAACTTTAGCCTTCTGTTGTTTGGTTACTCAGTGGGGCTGGCTAGGATAGCTAATTGGCTCTTCCTAACTTTCCCAAAGAGTGTGAAAAGACTTCTCCACTCTGGGAAGGGAGTGGGGGTGCAGTCAGTGGTGGGGGGGGGGGGCTGGCCAGGAAGCTGTATCTACTCTTGAAAAGAAGGTGAATTTGGGGTATGTTTTGTTCTGCCCTACAACTAAGCCCATATTGCCATATTTTATGGCTTGCAAACTGGGTAAGAATATCAACGTCTTATTTAAAAATAATGGGACATTTATGACAGGACTTTTTCTTTCCCTAAGCCAAGCTATGAAGTAGGTAAATAGCAGTAATAGTTGTAATTTACTGACTCCCTTTTTGTAAAGTTAACGCAAAGCACCTTACATTTCTGTTTACTCGTCCTCAAAACTCCGTAAGTCAAGAGTTACTAACTCCATTTTGTAAGTGAAAAAAATGATTTAGGTTTAGAGAGGGTTAAGTAACATTCCCAAGGTCTTAGGGCAGTGGAGATAAGATTCAAGACCAGGCTTTTCTGATCCAAGGAATCTTATATGAAGCAGATTCATGCTCCCCCATTATAATGACAATATTCTTTTTTTTTTTTTAAGACTCTGGAATTGAATCAATACATTTTAATTTCATGATAAAAATAGCGACTGTTTTTCATGAATAGATACCAAGATCATGAATTCAGTAATGTCTTTCTTTTTTTATTTCAAGATTGTATTTATTTATTTATTTGAGAGAGAGAGAGAGAGCACAAGTGGAGGAGAGGGGCAGTGGGAGACAGAAACAGGGAGCTGAACAGGTATGCCTCTGTGGATCTCATTCCTGGGGTCCCAGGATCATGACCTGAGGCATGTTTGTGAAGGCAAACACTTAACTGATTGAGCCACACAGGTGCCCCTTCATTACTGCGATTCTTCCCCATACCCCCATCTTCTCTGTGTTAGAGATTTGGCTCTTTTTTTCCTGATAGAAACCTGAGATGAATATTAGACACTTCAAAATTTATAATGGGTACTTCTTTTTTTTTTTTTCCAAAAAGAAAACATTCCCTTTATTAATGAATGTTTCTTTTCTGCCAACTCTTATTCCCATTAGGAGGTTTAATCGTACATTACTAACAGTCATTTCATTGGTTCCCTGAGGACACTCTCATGACTCTAAATTATAAAGTCTAAAGTTATAGTTTAATTATTGGGTCAATTCGTGCAGCCTAGGACTCCTTTTTCCTCTAATTTTTCACTGATTTCAATTAAAAATTTTCCAAATTTTTAAACTAAGATTTCTTTAGGGAATCCTTGAGGTACTTTATCTGGGTGAACTTGAGTGGTCTGGAAAACACTTAGGTTCTCCGGAGGAACAGTGACGTTACCAACTGAACCCTCTCCAGTCACAGCCCTAATGTCTGCTTTCCCGAGACTTTCTCTTCCAACTCATACATAATGGGTACTTCTAACAATTACTTGATAGAACTTGCATTTATGTTTTTAATTTTCTATAAATATATATGCTTATATATCAACATTTAAAAAGGTAGTAGGCGAGTATCACAAGGTGTGTGCCCTTTTTTTTCAGCAGGTAGAGAATTATGTTCTGACAGAACTGATCATGTCGATATTATTCATTCACTCTACAAACATATATTAAACACCCACTGGGTGCCAAGCTTTTTTAGGGGATACAGTGGTGAACAAGACAGATAAGTTCCTTGTTCCTTTAAATTTATATCCTAGTTAAGGGCAGCAATGGTGGTGGTAGTGGAGAAAATTTGATAAGAAACCAAGCAAATCAAATACATAAATTATCAGATAATCATAAACACTAGATAGTGGCGCCTGGGTGGCTCAGTGGGTTAAAGCCTCTGCCTTTCAGCTCAGGTCATGATCCCAAGGTCCTGGGATTGAGCCCCGCATTGGGCTCTCTGCTCAGCAGGGAGCCTGCTTCCTCCTCTCTCTCTGCCTGCCTTTCTGCCTACTTGTGATCTCTGTCTGTCAAATAAATAAATAAATAAAAACCTTAAAAAAAACCCTACTGTATAGAGAATTAAAATAGGGTATTAAGATAAAGACTAGAAAACTACATCAGAGGGAAGGCCTCTCTGCGGGGTGCCATTTAAAATAACAAGAGCCACAGTCAGTAGAACATCTGACACTTGATCTCAGGGTTATGAGTTTGAGCCCCATCTTGGGCATAGAGATTATTTTTTTTAATGTATATGTATATATATTATATATATATGACAAGAGCCAGGGATACAAAGATTAAGCTTAGGAGGTTCCAGGCAGAGACGACAGCCTGTTCATGTTACTTTGGATAAAACAATGCATTATTGTGTGGGACCGTAATTCACAGAGCAATATGCATAGCCTTTTTAAGTGCTTAAGGGACGGTATGTTCCCTCATTACTGAGACAACTGTCAACTTAAAGAAAAAGGTAAACTGAGGCAAACTTGAGTTAGCAGAAATTCAGTTGATTTCCGAGTAGCAGGAAATTGCTATTGGCGGACGCACGCTGTACCAAGCTCCCAACAGTCCCTCGAGGGGGTTGGTCGGGCTTTATTTACGGGCAGGGACTGCAAAGAGGGGGGAGACCGGCCAGGGTCCGAGCAGGAAATTCACTGGATAAGGAGGGGAAGAGATTCTGGGCAAAGGTTCACTGGTGAGGAGAGACGTGCCATTGTCCCATAAATCAGGCGTTTGTGGGGCTGGGTCTCACGGGGTCCAGGCTCTGGATGCGATGCGCGAGATTCCCTGTTCCTACATCCTTCGGTTCAGTTCGAGGTTGCTGTGTTCTCGGGCTGCCAGATGTGTCCCACCTACATTTCCAAACTAGCGCGTGGGGGTGGCTCTTCCCCCATCCGTGTTGAAAGTCACCCGGGCAGGTGCCTGCATCTACACTGGCAGGAGCTTGGCTCCCAGCGGGGAAGGGGTGAGGGCAGGTGTGCGGAGGGCGGCGGGGACACCGGAGAGGACCGAGCCCGCGTCAGGCAGGGCTCTCCGAGCGGGGCTGGGGGCTTTAGAGTTTCTTGTTAGGCCTCAGAGAAGCCTCTGCGAAGCGTCGTCGCAGGGGGATGGAGGGAGGTGGAAGATCTGATCTCGCAGTGGCAGTGAGAGTTTTCAGGCGGATGAGGGTGCTGGGCGCGTGGAAAAGAGATGAATCAGGGATGACGCCCACGATTTTCTACTGTTTCCTTTACAGCACCTACTGCAATTATTTCCTAGTCTTTCCTTTTCCTGTTTGTGTATTTTTCTTTTCTTTTCTTTGTTTTAAAGATTTGATTTATTTGTTAGAGACCACAAGCAGGCAGAGCGGCAGGCAGAGGGAGAGGGGCAAGCAGGCTCCCCGCCGAGCAGGGAGCCCGTGGCGGGGTTGGGTCCCAGGACCCTGGGATCATGACCCAAGCTGAAGGCAGAGATTTAATTCATTGAGCCACCCAGGCACCCCTGGAAGTTTGTATCTTTTAATACCCTCCCCCTATTCCCAGTCTACCCACCCACCTCTGGCAATACCAGACCATTCTCCGCATCTTTGAATCGATCTCTCTTTTGTCTCGTTTTGTTTTTTGGATTCCATATATAAGTGAAATCATACAGTGTTTGTCTTTCTATGACTTATGTCCCTTAGCATAATAACTTCTAGGTCCGTCTGTGTTGCCACAAATGACAAGATTTCATTCTTTTTTACGGCTGAATCATACTACGTTGCATATGTGTACCACATCTTCTTTACCCGTTACTCTAACAGTGGACACTTTGTTCGATTCCGTCCATGTCTTGGCAATTGTGAATAATGGTGCAGTGAACATAAGGGTGCGTATAGCTTTTCAACTTAGTGTTTTCATTTTCTTTGGGTCATTACGCAGTGGTGGAATTACTGTAATAGTTCTATTTGTGATTCTTTTGAGGAACCCGCATACTGTTTTCCTCAGTGGTTGCATTGTTTTGCTCTCCTACCAATAGGGCGCCAGGGGTCCCTTTTCTCCTCATCCTCCCCAACACTCGTTATTTCTTGTCTTTTTGGTAAAAGCCATTTCTGACAGGTGTGACGTGATATCTCGTTGTGGTTTTGACTTGTATTTCCCTGATGATGGCCGATGGCCGATGTTGAGTGCCTCTTCTTGTGTCTGTTGGATATCTGTGTGCCTTCTCTGGAAAAAAATGTCTGGGGAGGTCCTCTGCCTGCTTTTTAACGGGATTGTTTGTTTGTTTGTTTTTGTTATTGAGTCGTGTAAGGATCCTGTTATGTCATATAATATGATTGCTGCAGTTTTTTATACAGGTTTTGTGCATTTCTTAACTTTTTTCTATATATTTCATGGTTTTATATCCAGCCACTTTATTGAAACCTTAGTTCTCAAAGGGCTAGACTTGAAACAATTAGCTTTTCAGACACATAGATCAAAGGAACAGAATAGAAAACCCAGAAATGGACCCACAACTAATCGTCAACAAAGCAGGAAAGAATGTCCAATGGAAAAAAGACTGTCTCTTCAAGAAATGATGCTGGGAAAACTGGACAGCAACATGCAGGAGAATGAAACTGGACCACTTTCTTACATGACACACAAAAGTAAATTCAAAATGGATGAAAGACCTTAATGTGAGACACAAAGCCATTAAAATCCTACAAGAGAACACAGACAGCAACCTCTTTGATCTTGGCTGTAGCAACGTCTTACTAGACACATCACCATAAGCGAGGGAAAATGAACTATTGGGACCTCATCAAGATAAAAAGCTTCTGTACAGCAAAGAGAACAATCAAAGCTAAAAGGCAGCCTATGGAATGGGAGAAGATACTGCAAACAACACATTTGATAAAGGGTTAGTATCCAGTATTTGCAAAGAACTTATCAAACTCAACACCCAAAAAACAAATAACCCAGTTAAGAAATGGGCAGAGGATATAATAGACAGTTTTCCAAAAAAGACATCCAGACACACAAAAAGATGTTGAACATCACTCATTGTCAGGGAAATACAAATCAAAACCACTATGAGATGCCATCTCACATCTGTCAGGATGGCTAAAATTAACAACACAAGAAACAGTAGCTGTTGGCAGGGATGAGAGAAAGGGGAAGCTCTTGCACTGTTGGTGGGGATGTAAACTGGTGCAGTCACTCTGGAGAACAGTGTGGAGGTTCCTCAAAATGTTAAAAATAGAGCTACCCTATGATCCAACAATTGTACTACTAGGTATTTACCCAAAGGATACAAAAACACAGATTCAAAGGGATACATGCACTGTGATGTTTATAGCAGCATTATCAACAATAGCCAAAGTATGGAGAGAACCCAAATGTCCATCGACTGAGGAGTGGATAAGGAAGATGTGGTGTGTAGATAGATAGACAGACAGATAGATAGATAGATGGGACTATTTATTACTCAGTCACCAAAAGGAATGAAATCTTGCCACTTACCATGACACAGATGGAGCTAGAGTGTGTTATGAATGAAATCAATCAGTTAGAGAAAAACAAATACTATATGATTTCACTGTTATGTGGAATTTAAGAAAGAAAAGAGATGAACATATGGGAAGGGGGGAAGAAAAAAAGGAAAGAGAGAAACAAGACACAAGAGACTCTTAATGATAGAGAACAAACTGCGAGTTGATGGAAGGAGGTGGGTGGGGAACGGGCTCGATGGGCGATGGGAGCTAAGGAGGCACTTGTTAAGATGAGATCTGGCTGTTACATGTAAGTGACGAATCACTGAATTCTACTCCGGAAACAATATTGCATTGTATCTTAACTACCTAACATTTAAATTTTTAAAAGTTAGGTGTTTTTTTTTTTTTCTCTTACTCTTTGGTGCCTTTTTTTCTCCTTTACCCCCAACCACCCAATACTGCTTTCTCAAAGGGTCTTTCTCTCAAATTATCCAGAAACACATATTGAACTATTAGCCATTAACCCAGGTGTTGGCTGACAACTGGGAAGTTGGTTAATGGCATTCATTTCTCACCCTATTTGCACACACTGAGTTCTACCTTTTCCTCTGCTCTGCCTTGACCCTGCAGGCTTCATTGCCACGTTTCCGGGGTCAGGGGTGAGAGACTGGAGGGCTGAGGAAGGCAGATGCCATTACAGGTTTACTTGTGATACATATGCAGGCTCAGAGAGCCTTCATCTTTGAATTTGTCATAGTTTTACTTTAACAGACACCTTCCCTTTCCTACCTCTGTTTAGCCATATCCTGAACCATTGCAATTATTTTCTTTCTAATTTCAATCTATGCTAAATTTTTATATGGAACATATATTCATTTTAAAAGCTACTTATCATTCAATATTCTTTGAGCACCTAAAGTATGTTGGGTGTGAAGATACAGACATAAAATAAACTGTCCTTGTTCTCAAGGAGTTCACAGGTTAACAATGAGGTGCTAAGATTCAGCACCTAGAAAATTCCTTGGGAAAAACACAGTGGATGGAGTAAACACAAATACTATAGCAACACTGATAAGGGGCCCCTAAGTTAGTGGGCAGGGAAGGCTTAATAGGGAGGTCCAACTGAAGCTACTTAGAAAGTTCCTTGGGAAAGAAAGGGTAAAACATGAGAGGGTAAGAGAGCATGAGCCATTGTGGCTATTGGTGCACTGTGTCAGGCCGGAGTATAGAATATTTGTGGGAAGACAGAAGGTAGTCTAGAACTGGGCTTCTCAGGAAGGGTTGTGCACACTGCGGCGAGGAAGCGCTGAGTTACAAATTAACCCGTGCTCCCTTCCCCTTCTGCATCTTGGGAACCTGCGGTCCATTCTACGGGGTCAGCTGGGATTGTCTGTGTTTACCGCTTTAGGCAAAAGCTATTCTAAACACACTTAGGGAAGTAAGATTTCACCAGACTCTAATCTCATTAAGGAAAGGACTTATCTCCAGGTATCCCTAGAACCTGCAACAGTCCCTATTTGTACCTAATAAATAATTGTTGAATTAATGAAGAAAAGAATCAGATTCTCAGTGGTCCACATTTCAGAGGCTTATTTTGAGTTATAAGGACCCATGTTCTGGAGTTTCAACACCCTAAGTCCTAAAAGGCACAGGTCTTCAAGTTAAAGAGAAATATGATAGATTTGGAAGAGCAGGTCAGTCAGAGCTAATTTTTCCTGTACAGACTAGATAATTCTTCTGTCTATGAGGAAGTGATTTGTGCTGATGGAAAGCAGCGACGTGACCTGGACTGCTAAATGCTGATACATGTTCCTTTTCTGCACTCTCCTTCAGGCGCAGTCTGGAGATGGGAGGGACATATGGTAAGCTTCGTACATGAATTTGGGGGGTCAGAGAGCAGAGCTCAACTAGCTTATAATCTCAGTGGAGCCAGGAGTGGTGACAGTTTTGAAGAAGCTTCCCTCTCCCCTGCCTTGTAGAGGAGTCGTGGGGTAGATGGGACCACGTGTGATCGTTAGGCAGAAACAGTTTGCAGAATTTCCTTTCACCTCATAAAGCATGTGAAACAACTGCATATGTCCTGGATGTCCGAGAACAGGATGGAGGTAGCTGGGTACACTGTGTCCGAGAACAGGATGGAGGTAGCTGTGTCTGGAGGTACACACGCAGACACCAACCTGGGGAGACATGATGGGCAGGGCAAGGAGAGCGTAGCTGGATCCTGTGTAACCCAAATGGGAATGATGGTGTCTGAGCTGATGCTAAAAGGCCCAAGTGAAGTCAAAAGGCCAGGTGTTTCCCTTCCCTTTCCCCATGCCTCGGGACATTTTACAACCTGAGATACTTAGACATATCCAGGGGGAAGGGTAGAAAAAGAAGTGCTGATTTAACTGAGAAAACTCTGAATTAAATTAAGATTAAATTTCCTGCAGCACTGGAATGAGAACACAAAATAAAGACCCAGATGAGTGGTAACAAAATAAAGAAAGTTGTATTTGTACACGCCTGAATCTCAGGGCTGAGATTTCCATAATTATCATATTATTAAATATGGATTTAATTATGCACAAGACGGTGGCCGTCATTCCTTCATTCAGCTTTTACGAGGTGCCAGGTGTGGAGTGTGGGGTGGGGTGCAAATATGAACCAGACAGACTCCCTGGCCTCAAGGATTGCATAGAAAAGTGGGGGAGAAGGGCGCGCATATAGGCACGGGGACTACAACGGGATCTTGCAGGAGTGGAGCAGATTATAAAACTCATGGGAGCTTCAGGTAATGTTTAAATCCTAGAGGGATTCAGTGGTGGCTTCTCAGAGCCAAGACATAAGGGATGAGTAGGAGCCGGGCAGGTGAGCATTCAGATGGAGGTCTAGCATGCCCAAAGGCACTGAGGCACGAGTGAGTGTTGGTTGTTGAGGGATGTACAGAAGTATTTGTGTTGCCTGAGTGAAGAACCTCAGGGTGGTGGCCCCAGGTGGGGAAAGTGTAAAGATAACACAGGGCAGGTCACCAAGGAACTTGTTACTGCTACAAAGGAATTTCATTTCATAGGCTAGAAATCAATGAAAAATTTCAGGTAAGGGAGCGACACAGCACCATAACCAGATCTACCTGTTGACCTAATCACGTAGGCAAGATAAACCAGAGACTTGAACTTAAAGGCAGTGAGATCGGCAGGGAAGGCTCATGTATTACCACCACTACTAACAATGTTGCCGATTGCTCTCATTTATGAACTACCTCTGTGTCAGGCACCTGACATATTTGTTTCATTTTATCCTTATACCAACCTTATGGGGTGGCTATTTGTTATCTCATTTTACAGATGAAGAAGCAGAGGCTTAAATACATTAATGTACTTGTCCAAATAAATACAGGTAGAGAATGGGTACAATGGAAATGAAACCCAAATCAGGAGACCAGAAAGCTTCCCAAACTGTCATTCTTTCTACTCACAGATATTTTTTTCCATTGTCAGCCCTGGAAAGGGATGCGAAAGGCCTGAATCAGAGGAGTAGTAGAGAGGAACATGAGAAACGTGACATGGGAGATGTTTAGCACTCAGTGATTACCTGGATGGGGGGACAAAATGAGAAATAAAGCCTGGGTGTGTGCCCAGGTTTCCTGTCAGGGCAGTTGGCTGGGTGGTAGACACATTCAAGAAGAGATGCTAGAGATGATGCTGAGTGAAATAAGTCAAGCAGACAGAGTCAATCATCATATGGTTTCACTCACTTGTGGAGCATAACAAATAGCATGGAGCACATGGGGAGTTAGGAGAAGGGAGTTGAGGGAAATTGGAAGGGGAGGTGAACCATGAGAGACTATGGACTCTGAAAAACAATCTGAGGGTTTTGAAGGGGCGGGGGGTGGGAGGTTGGGGGAGCCAGGTGGTGGGTATTGTAGAGGGCACGGACTGCATGGAGCACTGGGTGTGGTGCAAAAAACAATGAATACTGTTATGCTGAAAATAAATTTAAAAAATGATTAATAAAAAAAAGAGAGATGCAGAACAGGAGAGGAGCAGAGTCTGTGGGGAGGGTTAAGAGTTCAGTTTCGGATATGTGCTCTTTGGTGTCATTCATGAAATACAGAAGGGGGTGATGGGAAGTCTGCCTGAATTGTGGGGGAAGGCTAAGAGTGCAAGAGGAGATGGATATCCTGGTAAAGGAATTGTTTAAGTCAGGCCCCAACCACTAGACCTCTCCAGTCTTTACTGATGAGATCTGAGTCTCCACTGATGCTTCTCCCACGCTCTGCAGTGCATGTCTTACCAAGGCTTCCAAAATGCTTGCCATTTCCTGGCTGGTTAACTTGGAGCCATCTGCAGAAGAGACTAAAGTGATGTTCTGTGGCATGCCCAGATGGGGCAAATCCTTTCAGACTGTGACAGAGGGAGAGAGTAGGGTGAGACTGTGGATGAAGACTGTTGTCCCTTCTGTGTGAATGTGAACTGTTTCTGATCTGTTGTCTTGAGAAGATGGAAAAGAATTCATTGACCAGAGCCATGGCCTGTATTTTGTAGCCGAGACAGCACTAATGTGCTCTATGAAGGCCATGTGACATCACATTTGTCACGACACTTACACTTAGAGGTAGTATCTGATAGAGTTTATAGCAGTCCATTGTCATCCTCCAGTATCCATATGGTTTCTTCAAGAGTCAGACTGGCATATTAAGTGGAAATAAGATGAAGACTATCACCCTGCCATTCCTCCAAGCATGCACAATTCATTTTTATTTATTGTCTTGGCTGAAGGAGTTTGGTCTTCCCACTATAATGTGTTAGGATGCAAATGACCCTAATTATTGGTCAGGTGGCTAGGAAGGGAGGTGGAAGTAAATTTTGAAATTTGAAAGTATTTTCTTGCAAGGCAGAGGCCTCAGTAACATCTTCAAGCAAGGGGAATGTTAACCTTTAGCAGGGAGGAGTAGGCCTCTTCTGTAGGCCTAGAAAAGTCATGGGAATCTGGTGTTTTGACTTTTTTAATGCATGGACGCAAATGTCCCATTTCCCAGTGTCAGGGTCCCATTCTTTTCCACCTTGGGTCCTTACCCTGGCATAGTGGACTTGCCAGAGTTGAGGTTTTAGATTTCTCTGGAACCTATTAATTTAGACTTGGACCTGATGCTCAGACTTTTATGTCCTCCAGCTTTAGGGGTTAGGGTCTCTTTGATGCTGCCAGCGAGGCCTTCTGACTTTCTCACTCTTCAATGCTATTAACATTTTGGGCACGATCAGTCTTTGTTGAGGATAGTGTTGCCTTGCACACTGCTGGAGGGCTAACAGCATCACTGACTACCAGAGGCCAGGAGCGCTCCACCTTCTCCCCACTTATAGCAACCCCAAAGATCTCCAGATGTTGCCATATGTCCCCTGATGGGAAAATTGACCCTGTGGAGAAATACTGCATTAGATAAAATGTTCTTAGGGTAGGCCAAGGTATGATATACTTCAATCATACATCATATGATGTCGTATGCCCTCCACTCCCCTCCCCCAATACAAAAATGAGGTTGCACCTGATTCTGTTCAAAACTGAGATCGTCCTTACCAGGCATAGTGGATGATGCAGTGCTTTGCCCACATCTCCCTTCAGGACTGAGAAGCAGCTGAAAATGTTGGTCACTGAGGGTTCATAGCTGAAGAAAATTGCCCTCAGCAGAAGGTGGCTGCTTTGTGCAAGGTTTCACACCTTTGTAGGCATCTGCATCCAATGACTTGTTAATGTGATGGTACATTGTCCCTTTGCCACAACAACTTTCTTTTTTAATTTTTTTAAAAAAATTATGTTCAATTAGCCAACATATAGTACATCATTAGTTTTTTTCATTATTGTTTTTATTAACATATAATGTATAATTTTCCCCAGGGGTACAGGTTTGTGAATCATCAGCCTTACATAATTCACAGCAGTTACCATAGCACATACCCTCCCTGATGTCCATAACCCAACCACCCTCTTCACACCCTCCCTCCCCACAGCAACCGTCAGTTTGTTTTGTGGGATTAAGAGTCTCTTATGGTTTATTTCCCTCCCTACCCCATCTTGTTTCATTTTTTCCTTCCTTACCCTCCAAACCCCCCACCCTGCCTCTCAAATTCCTCATATCAGAGAGATCATATGATAATTGTCTTTCTCTGAGTGACTTATTTCGCTCAGCATAAAAACCCTGTAGTTCCATCCACGTCATTGCAAATGGCAAGATTTCATTTCTTTTGATGGCTGCATAGTATTCCATTGTGTGTGTGTGTGTGTGTATCCATATATATATATATATATATATATATATATATATATATATATACCATTCTTTATCCATTCATCTGTTGATGGACATCTAGGTTCTCTCCATAGTTTGGCTATTGTGGACATTGCTGCTATAGATTTGAATGCACGTGCCCCTTTGGATCACTACATTTGTATCTTTAGGGTAAATACGCAGTAGTGCAATTGCTGGGTTGTAGGGTAGCTCTATTTTCAACTTTTTGAGGAACCTCCATGCTGTTTTCCAGAGTGGCTGCACCAGCTTACATTCCCACCAACAGTGTAAGAGGGTTCCCCTTTCTCCGCATCCTCACCGACATCTGTTGTTTCCTGACTTGTTATTTTTAGCCATTCTGACTGGTGTGAGGTGGTATCTCACTGTGGTTTTATTTGTATTTCCCTGATGCTGAATGATGTTGAGCACTTTTTCATGTATCTGTTGGCCATTTGGATGTCTTCTTTGCAGAAATGTTGGTTCATGTCTTCTGCCCATTTCTTGATTGGATTGTTTGTTCTGTGTGTGTTGAGTCTGATAAGTTCTTTATAGATTTTGGATACAAGCCCTTTATCTGATATATCATTGTGAATATCTTCTCCCATTCTGTCAATTGTCTTTTGGTTTTGTTGACTGTTTGCTGTGCAAAAGCTTTTGATCTTGATGAAGTCCCAATAGTTCATTTTTGCCCTTGCTTCCCTTGCCTTTGGTGATGTTTCTAGGAAGAAGTTGCTGCGGTTGAGGTCGAAGAGGTTGCTGCGTGTGTTCTCCTCAAGGATTTTGATGGTTTCCTGTCTTACATCCATTTTGAGTCTATTTTTGTGTGTGGTATAAGGAAATGGTCCAGTTTCATTCTCCTGCATGTGGCTGTCCAATTTTCCCAGCACCATTTGTTGAAGAGGCTGTCTTTTTTCCATTGGACATTCTTTCCTGCTTTGTCAAAGATTAGTTGACCATAGGGTTGAGGTTCCATTCCTGGGTTCTCTATTCCATGCCATTGATCTATGTGTCTGTTTTTTGTGTCAGTACCATACTGTCTTGATGATTACAGCTTTGTAATAGAGCTTAAGTCTGGAATTGTGATGCCACCAACTTTGGTTTTCTATTTCAACATTCCTCTGGCTATTTGGGGTCTTTCCTGGTTCCATATAAATTTTAGGATTATTTGTCCCATTTCTTTGAGAAAAATTGATAGTATTTTGATAGGGATTGCATTAAATGTGTAGATTGCTTTAGGTAGCATAGACATTTTCACAATATTTTCCTTCCAATCCATGAGCATGGAATATTTTTCCATTTTGTGTCTTCCTCAGTTTCTTTCATGAGTACTTTATAGTTTTCTGAGTACAGGTTCTTTTCCTCTTTGGTTAGGTTTATTCCTAGGTATCTTATGGTTTTGGGTGCAATTGTAAATGGGAATGACTCCTTAAGTTCTCTTTCTTCGGTCTTGCTGTTGGTGTATAGAAATGCAACCGATTTCTGTGCATTGATTTTATATCTTGACACTTTACCAAATTCCTTTATGAGTTCTAGCAGTTTTGGAGTGGAGTCTTTTGGGTTTTCCACATAAAGTATCATATCATCTGCAGAGAGTGAGAGTTTGACTTCTTTGCAGATTTGGATGCTTTTCATTTCTTTTTGTTGTCTGATTGCTGAGGCTAGGTCTTCTAGTACTATGTTGGATAGCAGTGGTGATGGTGGACAGCCCCGCTGTGTTCCTGAAAAGCTCTGTTTTTCCCCATTGAAAATGATATTCACTGTGGGTTTTTCATAGGTGGCTTTGATGATATTGAGGTGTGTACCCTCTATCCCTACACTGTGAAGGTTTTGATCAAGAAAGGATGTTGTGGGGCGCCTGGGTGGCTCAGGGGGTTAAGCCTCTGCCTTCAGCTGGGATCATGTTCTCAGGGTCCTGGGATCGAGCCCCACATCGGGCTCTCTTGCTCAGCAGGGAGCCTGCTTCCCTCTCTCTCTCTCTCTGCCTGCCTCTCTGCCTACTTGTGCTCTCTCTCTCTGTGTCAAATAAATAAATAAAATCTTAAAAAAAAAAAGGATGTTGTACTTTGCCAAATGCTTTTCCAGCATCTGTTGAGAGTATCAGAGTATCCAATGGTTCTTGTTCTTTCTGTTATTAATGTATTGTATCACATTGATTGATTTGCAGATGTTGAACCAAACTTGCAGCCCAGGAATAAATCCCGCTTGGTCGTGGTGAATTATCCTTTTAATGAACTGTTTGGTCCTATTGGCTAGTATTTTGGTGAGAATTTTTGCATCTGTGTTCATCAAGGATATGGGTCTGTAATTCTCCTTTTTAATGGGGTCTTTGTCTGGTTTTGGGATCAAGGTAATGCTGGCCTCATAAAATGGGTTTGGAAGTTTTCCTTCCATTTCTACTTTTTGGAACAGTTTCAGGAGACTAGGTATTAATTCTATTTTAAATGTTTGGTAGGATTCCCCTGGAAAGCCATCTGGCCCTGGGCTCTTGTTTCTTCGAAGATTTCATTTTTTTTTTTTCCTTAGGAGATTTTTGATGACTGCTTCAATCTCCTTACTGGTTATGAGTCTGTTCAGGTTTTCTATTTCTTCCTGGTTCAGTTTTGGTAGTTTATACGTCTCTAGGAATGCGTCCATTTTTCCAGATTGTCAAATTTGCTGGTGTATAGCTGCTCATAATATGTTCTTATAATTGTTTGTATTTCTTTGGTGTCAGTTGTGATCTCTCCTCTTTCATTCATGATTTTATTTATTTGGGTCCTTTCTCATTTCTTTTTGATAAGTCAGACCAGGGGTTTATCAATCTTATTAATTCTTTCAAAGAACCAGCTCCTAGTTTTGTTGATCTGCTCTAGTGGTCTATTGGTTTCTATTTCATTGATTTCTGCTCTGATCTTTATTATTTCTCTTCTCCTGCTGGGATTAGGCTTTTTTTTTTTTTGCCATTCTTTCTCCAGCTCCTTTAGGTGTAGGGTTAGGTTGTATACTTGAGAACTTTCTTGTTTATTGAGAAAGGTTTGCATCGCTATATACTTTCCTTTCAGGATCACCTTTGCTGTGTCCCACAGATTTTGAGCAATTGTGTTTTCATTTTCATTTGTTTCCATGAATTTTTTAAAATTGTTCTTTAATTTCCTGGTTGACCCATTCATTCTTTAGTAGGGTGCTCTTTAGCCTCTATGTATCTGAGTTCTTTCCAACTTTCCTCTTGTGACTGAGTTCTAGCTTCAGAGCATCATGGTATGAAAATATGCAGGGAATGAGCCCAATTTTTTGGTACCAGTTGAGACCTGATTTTTGACCCAGGATGTGATCTATTCTGGAGAATGTTCCATGTGCACTAGAGAAGAATGTGTATTCTGTTGATTTGGGATGGAATGTTCTAAATATATCTGTGATGTCCATCTGGTCCAGTGTGTCATTTAAGGCCTTCATTTCCTTGCTGATCTTTTGCATGGATGATCTGTCCATTTCAGTGAAGGGGGTGTTAAAGTCCCCTAGTATTATTGTATTATTGTCAATGTGTTTCTTTGATTTTGTTACTAATTCGTTTATATAGTTGGCTGCTCTCATGTTAGGGGCACAGATATTTAAAATTGTTAATTCTTCTTGTTGGACAGCCCCTTCGAGTGTGATATAGTGTCCTTCCTCATCTCTTATTGTAGTCTTTGGCTTAAAATCTAACTTATCTGATATAAGGATTGCCACCCCAGCTTTCTTTTGATGTCCATTAGCATGGTAAATTGTTTTCCACCCCCCTTATTTTAAATCTGGAGGTGTCTTTGGTTCTGAAATGAGTTTCTTGCAGGCAGCATATTGATTTTTTTTTTTATCCATTATGATACCCTGTGTCTTTTGATTGGAGCATTTAGCCCATTTACATTCAGGGTAACTATTGAAAGATATGAATTTAGTACCATTGTATTGCCTATAAGGTGACTGTTACTGTATATTGTTTCTGTTCCTTTCTGGTCTACTACTTTTAAGCTCTCTCTTTGCTTAAAGGACCCCTTTCAATATTTTCTGTAGTGCTGGTTTGTTGTTTGCAAATTCTTTTAATTTTTGTTTGTCCTGGAACCTTTTTATCTTTCCTTCTATTTTCAATGAAAGCCTAGGTGGATATAGTATTCCTGGCTGCATATTTTTCTCATTTAGTGCTCTGAATATATCATGCCAGCTCTTTCTGGCCTGCCAGGTCTCTGTGGATATGTCCGCTGTCAATCTAATATTTCTACCATTGTATGTTACAGATTTCTTGTCCCGAGCTGCTTTCAGGATTTTCTCTTTGTCACTGAGACTTGTAAGTTTTACTATTAGATGACAGGGTGTGGACTTATTTTTATTAATTTTGAAGTGAATTCTCTGTGCCTCCTGGATTTTGATGCTTGTTCTCTTTGCTATATTAGGGACATTCTCTACTGTATTTCACTCCAATATACCTTCTGCCCCTCTCTCTCTTTCTTCTTCTTCTAGAATCCCAGTGATTCTAATATTGTCTTATCTTATGGTATCACTTATCTCTCAAATTCTCCCCTTGTGGTCCAGCAGTTGTTTGTCTCTCTTTTGCTCAGCTTCTTTATTCTCCGTCATTTGGTCTTCTATATCACTAATTCTATCTTCTGCCTCATATATCCTAGCAGTAAGAGCCTCCATTTTTTATTACACCTCATTAATAGCTTTTATGATTTCAACTTGGTTAGAGCTTAGTTCTTTTATTTCTCCAGAAAGGGATTTTATTTCTCCAGAAAGGGTTTCTCTAATATCTTCCATGCCCTTTTCAAGCACAGCTAGTACCTTGAGAATCGTCGTTCTGAACTCTACTTCTGACATATAACCATTCTTCATATTGATTAGGTCTCTAGCCATCAGTACAGCTTCTTTTTTGTGTGTGTGTTGAGTTCTTCCACCTTATCATTTTATCCAGATAAGAATATATGAATGAGAGAATAAAATACTAAAAGGGGCAAGGACCCCAGAAAAATGTATGCTAACCAAATCAGAAGAGACCCAAAACTGGGGGGAGATGAAAGGGGGAAAAAGAAATACAAATAAAAAAATAAAAAATCATATATATATATAATGTGTGTATATATATATATATATGTGTGTGTGTGTGTGTGTGTGTATAATGTGTGTGTATATATATACACACATTATATATATATGTGTATATATACACACACATTATATATATATGATTGTTGAATAGAATAGAGCCACCCACTTGATTTTGGGTATATTTTGGTCTCTTAGAAGAAACTACCTCCCAAAATTTTAAAGAAAGAAAAACTTATATATATATACCAAAAAAAGGGTAAACATGATGAAGGGATGGAATATGACTGTAAAGATGAGAATTTAAAAAAAAATTCTAAAAAAGGGATTGATAAGATAAGTTGGTTGGAAAAAGAAAAAAAAAAGAGGAGGGAATGTGTTCAGGCTGGAGACTAGAATAAAACCATGTGCCAAATTAGGGTATATTTTGATTTATTAGAAGAAATTGTATTGCAAATTTTTTCAGAAAAAAACCCCTCTATGTATACAAAAAATAAGATTAAATACAATGAAGGGATAAAATATGACTATAGCAATGAAGGGTTAAAAAGATTTTTTAAAATAAAGGTATTGTTAAGTCAAGCAGAGAGAGTCAATTATCATATGGTTTCACTTATTTGTGGAGCATAACAAATAGCATGGAGGACAAGGGGAGATGGAGAGGAGAAGGGAGTTGAGGGAAATTGGAAGGGGAGGTGAACCATGAGAGACTATGGACTCTGAAAAACGATCTGAGAATTTTGAAGAGGTGGGGGGTGGGAGGTTGGGGGCACCAGGTGGTGGGTATTGTAGAGGGCACGGATTGCATGGAGCACTGGGTGTGGTGCAAAAATAATGAATACTGTTATGCTGAAAAAAATTTAAAAAAATTAAAAAAAAAGTAAAAAAAAAAGGTATTGTTAAGATAAACTAGTTAAAAAACATTAAAAGAGGAAAAGTTAAAAAATAGAATAAGAGGGGCGCCTGGGTGGCTCAGTGGGTTAAAGCCTCTGCTTTCGGCTCAGGTCATGATCCCAGGGTCCTGGGATCGAGCCCCGCATCAGGCTCTCTGCTTGGCAGGGAGCCTGCTTCCTCCTCTCTCTCTCTGCCTACCTCCTGCCTACTTAGGATCTCGCTCTGTCAAATAAATAAATAAAATCTTAAAAAAAAATAGAATAAGAAAAAAAATAAAATTAAAAAAATTTAACTTTGGAAGACTGAAGAATCATTGGAAAAAAGCCATGAATTCTACATGCTGTAATCCGCTAGCTCTTGTGTTTTGCAGTCCTCATTGATCACTAAACTTGGTCTTGGCTGGACGTTCTTGCTGATCTTCTGCGGGAGGGGCCTGTTGCCCTGATTCTCAATTGTCTTTGCCCGGGGGCAGAACCGCTCCGCCCTTGCCAGGGGCTGGGCTAAGCAATCCGCTCGGGTTCGCGCTCGCGCTCGGAGCTTTTGTTCCCTGAGCGCTTTCCGTACCGCTTGGGAGGACGGGAATGAAGATGGCGGCCGCCCAGTCTCCGGCCGGAGGAGCCAAGAGCTGGGGCCCCACTCCTCAGTGCTACCTCAAGAAAAGCCGTCATTCCCTCCCCTGTCCCTGGTCTCCGGCCGCGCTCTGAGCTCCCCCCGCCTGTGACCGAGCGTTTCTGTTTCTGGTGGGCGGCCCCGTGTGGAGTCTCCAAACCCAGCGGATTCCTGCCGTGCGCAGCCATGCAGCTTCTCCCAGAGAAGGAAGGTGAGTCTCTCCACATCTGCTACTTAAGGGGTCCCTACTCGAGGAACAGTGGCCCTACTATACCTCAGGTCACAGTTTAAGGTAACCCCGAGCTGAGAACCTACTCTTTCTCCCCTCCAATGCCTGGAAGCTCTGTCACAGTCAGGCACCCCAGTCTCTCTGTGACCCCGAGGGTCCTGAGACCACACTGTCCCCGCAAGGGCTCCACCCCCGTTTAGCCTCTGGAGCGACGTCCCTCTGCGGAGCAGACTTCTAAACATTCGGATTTCATAGGCCGCTACTCTCTCACTTGCTGGTAAGTGGCTGATGGAGGCTTCATCACCCCGCGGTCTCTCTTCCCGTATATCACCTTAGATTCACTTCTCTGCACGTCCTGCCTTCCGGAAAGTGGTCGATTTTCTGATCCTGGAATCACTGCTCTTCTTCTCTTCTGCCTCCTGTTGAGTTTGTAGGTGTTCAGAATGGTTTGATAACTTGCCGAACTCTTAGGATCTGATGCCATTTCAGTCTGCCACTCCTCCGCCATCTTGCCTCTATCCCCATCATTAGTTTTTGATGTAGTGTTCTATGATCCATTAGCTGCTATAATACCCAGTGCTCATCACGAAACAACTTTAAAGGGCGTTCCCACCTCCAGAGATCCCCATGGGGTAGGCAGTGACCTTTGCTGACACTTCATTGTAGTCAGTTTCTCCCTCCGTATAGCCATGGTTCTTTTGCTCCCACAAAGGTGTTCTTTTTTTTTTTTTAAGATTTTATTTATTTATTTGACAGACAGAGACCACAAGTAGGCAGAGAGGCAGGCAGAGAGAGAGAGGGAGAAGCAGGCTTCCCGCTGAGGAGAGAGCCCGATGCGGGGCTCGATCCCAGGACCCTGGGATCACGACCCGAGCCGAAGGCAGAGGCTTTAACCCACTGAGCCACCCAGGCGCCCCCACAAAGGTGTTCTTGAAAGCTAACCTCAGATATGTCTCTTGACAGCCACTCCCAGAGAACTTAACCTAGGAGAGGTGGTCTGAGGGTTGTCTAAAGTAGAATTTTAGAGTGCAGTAGCCAGCTGGTAACAAGGATCCCATGACTAGTGGTAGGGGAGTTCCGATAGACCCTGGCGTGTGGTACTAGTGTAGTTGTTAAATCTCTTGTGGTGGGAAACCGGGGTGGGAAACAGGTGAAGGGAATGTGTTGACAGGTGCAGTCTCTCAAGCATTTGAGAAATCCAAGGTATGTTAACTCACTAGCAAGATGGCCTTAGATGGATGAGTGCTGTCAGGACATTTAAGAAGGGCAGTAAGTCTGATGACAAGAAGTGTTAATAATGCTGAGGTCAAGAACCCTTGATCTAATGGTTTCAAGTATTGATGAATCCACTACTCATTAGGGTGCACATATTCTATAATTGGTTCCACATTTATTAGCTGGAAATATGTGCTTAATAAAAAAGCATCATTTTATCACCATCTAGGTTTCCTTGATTATTCTAACATTTTCATTTCAGTGTAATAGAATAACTATGGAAAGGGTCAGTAGGAATTCAGGAAATCATTACAGTTTTCTCTGCAGGCCTAAATTAAATATGGATAATTGAATAATTTAGGAATGAGAACCGACAAGATCTGGCAGTAGTTACTGTGGCCTTACAGAAGTTAGAATGACTCTTGGTTTTCTGACTGGGTAGATGATGATGCCAGTTGTTAAGTAAGAGAGAACAACGGGGCGGATGAGAGATTTGGAGACACTGAGTTTGAGAAGTGTCACAGATGAAATGATCATTCAGCAGATATACACTTCCTCTTTCTTCGCCTCTATGAGAAGAGCAGCTGTACTTCTCTGTGTCTTTGATGTCATGCTTGGCTGCATGACTTGCTCTCACCAACAGAATATGGATTAAAATGATAGGGTGCCCTTTCAAAGACTAAGCCATAAGAGGCACTTTGTGTTTCTACTCAGGGAAGAAGCTTCCAGTACCTACTATGAAAATGAAAGGTCTCCAGTCTGGGACTCAGAACAAACACATATGGGGTGGATTGGAGCCAAACCTGCAGCTTAGAGCAGAACTGCCTAATTCAGTCCATCAAGGTTGGCTGAATTTCAGTCAACCTGTAGATTCATGAGCATGAGAATCAGTTTTTTCCCATTGAATGTGTTATGTGTTACATGGGACTAGGACGGAAACAAAAAAACCTGAGGGTCACATAAGTGAAAATATGAGGGAGGGAGCTGTATGTACAGGTCTCCAAATTAAGTGAAGATCACAAAGAGAAAATGAATAGAATAAGAGCCAAAGACAGAACCTTAGGGAATAGTCACATACTGACCATTTATCATTCGGACATGCTCAGTTCTGAGTATTACAGGTATTTCTTTGTTCTGTGATATTATGCACTTTGGAATATCAATTATATTGTTATTATATAATTATTTAGAATATTACTATAAAACTTCTCTGCATGTGCTACCCACTTAGAACTATAATATGCACATGGACTCCAGACTACCGAGAGAAGAAAAAAAATATCAATCTGCATTTTTCTTCCTGAATAAAACACTTTCCCTCCCAGGGTAGGTCTCGACATTTTGATTTTGAAGAGAGGTGGTTCTTACCTCTCTTGGTTTTCCATTTCAGCTTCTTTGCTTTGCTGGGTTCCGCCTCCACAATAGAATATCTCTCCAAACCTATAAGTCAGTTTCCATCAGAAACCATTCTATATGTCAGTCTGAGAGACTGACTAGTCAATTCCTATCCATCTTTCCTCAATATTCAGCTGAGGAATTTTTATTTTTTTTCCTCTGGGCACTGAAAAGTCAATTGCAGTCTTACAGGGTTAGTTTCCAGTTTTGTGCTAGTGCTCTCTTCTCTTCCTCTGCCTCCTTCCCACTCCCTCTTTTCTCCTTGTCTTCTTCCTCTGTTCTCAAGCCCTTCCTCCAACTCTGGCATTCTGCTCCCTTTTATAATGACATTTTCTAATTTCTCCAGACACCAAGAAGAGATCAACCATGTTTTTACTATTGTGTCCCAACTCTATGAGTATATAGATTTTGTTTGTTGTTATTGTTTGCTTAGTAGTATAGCCTTCCCCTTCCTGTTATATGCCACAGTTCCTGTTAACAGCTAGAACCACAGCAGCATCACTGACCACAAAAAATGCTTTTATTCTGATGAGGCCTGGAGCCTCTGCTCCAAGTCTGGAGGGAGACAGACACAGAATTATATTTAAACCAACCTCATGAAGTGGGTTGCAGATGCTCTTTCTCCCAGACAACCCTTCAGAGCTACTTCCTGTTCTCATGAGGAACAAACCAGAATGAATTACTTTATGCAGAAAAGATAGAAAAAAGAGAGCGTCATTTCCTCTGCTGAGATTATGACTTGACACTCATCCGTTTAGGTCAGACTTTTAATAGAGAGGGGGAAGTTCTGAAAGACAGCTCGTGATGGGGAGATGATGCATTTAATTCTAGAAACACTGAATTTCAGTATCTACTGAGGTCGACTAGTTTTGGGATGCATGGAATTAGTTTGGTTTTGAGCATGCTTAGTTGGAGGTCTAGGGGACATTTATGTGTCGAGGTGTCCAGCTGGCAAGATTGATACACAGGGGACACATCAGGGTCAAATTTACAGATTTGGATGTTAACTCATGTGTTTAAAGCTCTGAGAGGTGACGAAGAAACACATGAACTGACAAAAGCAAGGGCTGAGGATTGCGCCTTGGGTTGTGCCCAGTTTGACAGATGGAAGGAGGAAGTAAAACCAGTGAAAGAGAAAGATGAGTGTGTACCGTAGGGAAATTGTGACAATACAGCCTCTTGCATGCCAAGGCGGATAGATTTCTGAGAAGGTAGGCGTGGTTGCGAGTGTCTATGGCTAACAAGAGACCCGGAGCGCGAAGGCTGAGCAAAAGCCATCTGACTTGGTGAGCAGGAGCCACTGGGGACATTTGAGAAGATCGTTTCAGTGTAGTGGTGTGGACTGGAACTGAGTGCCTATGATTAGGGAGTGATTTCGTAGTGAGGGAATGGGGGAGGGGGAGACAGACAACCTTAAAAAAAATGTAGACAGGAAGTGACGAACAGCAAGAACTCCGGGATTAAAGTCATTGTTACCAAACGCTGGTGAAACAAACCTCAGGGTTCTTCACTGCCCTGGCCCTGAATGGCCTTGCGTCTGAGATATTTGTGATAGTTATCAGCTTTTTAAAAATGTGCAGTTTGTCATAATTTCTCATTCTAAAGAGCTGTTCACTTTAGTACCTGATTTCATGTTTGTGAATTTGTATTCTTTGTCCTAAAAGATGCTACTCAGATCCTCTAAGCTTCTGGTTGTCCAAAGGCTTCAGACCCCTCCCACCTTCAGTTCCTCCCCAGCAAGGATCTATGTTTGTGGAACAGATTCACCAGTTAGGGGATTTCTTTTCACCTGTCTTCTTGGGTCCAAGAGTAGTTTTGTAGAAATGACTTCTAACTCATGTTAGAACATGTTAGCGTGGTGGTCATGACCAAGCAGATCTAGCAGTAAAGCTGGCCTGAATGTTGAAAGGGTGCTTAATTTTGGCTCCTCTCAGTGTTGGCCTTTCTTCCTTTCCTTTAACCTTCTGGTAGCACAGACTGGTTGATCAGGTTAACTACTAATACTTTGGAAGGTAACTTAATGGGTGGGATTGAATGAGACTTTGGGTTCTTTGTCTTCTCAGGCTCTGTATTTGTTTCAAAGAGCAGGACTTCAAGAACAAGGGAGGCAGGATTGGAAGGATCAGCCAGTACCTGGGACCAGGTAGGAGAAGGGGTGGCAGGTAGAGAACGGCTATAGGGATGAGGTGAGTAGCTCTGATGAAGAATAAGGGTGACTATAAGAATAAGGTGTAACTATCTCTCAAAACATAGAGGTTTTGTCCAAATAAGGGATCTGGGGGTGCGGGTGGCTGGATTTTCTGGATTTGGCCAAGGGTGCAAGCCCAGACTCACAGGACAAGGAGAGAGTTGAATTTGTACCAGAGAGGATATGAAAGAGAGAGAGAGAGACACATGCGAAAGGTGAGGCGATGTCAGGGGTGAGGCGAGTGTGGCTGCCTCAGAGACGCCTACAAAGCACCCCACTCACAGGAAGAGCTTGTTTGGTCACTGACTCATCGTGGGCCTGCTTTTCCTGTGCTTCAGTTTCCCCTTCTCTAAGACGAGAATCACCACAACGGGCTACAGGGAGGAAAAACTAAGAAAAATAGACCCAAAACATGAGTGGTAGATAACCTTCTTCTGTGGTTTCTATGGTAATAATCTTGGACTGAAGTTAAAAAAAAAAACAAACACCTATATAAACTGCATAAAGTACTTGTCTACTTCTTAGTAAAATGCATTTCAAATTGAGATTTTTCTTTTGCTGGGTTTGTCACTAAAAGAGATAATCTTCCTTAAGAACCGCTACCCCCCCTCCCCCAGTCTCTGGGTCTCTAGTTTGTCCTTGAAATACAGAAGCTGACTCTGTCACACATTTTTCGCAGTAATGAGTTACATGGTAAACAAATGTTTAATTAGTTCTTCATGCCAAATAATCTTTATTGAGTGCCTACTGTGTGCCAACATGCCAGCATTATGATTCTGTCTCTAGTGAGACGGCAGAGGTAAAAAGGGTGGGTTTAACCCTGAGTGTAGCGAGGGGTCCCACTACTTATAGTCCCTGAGATAGAGGCTCTGGATATCCCACAGCCATGCTCTGACAGGCTGGACAAGGAGCCAGGAAGACAGGGGACACATATCAGCCCACGTTCCACAAAGGACCTGATGTGTGAGCTGAGCTGAGGGAGTGTGCAGTGAGGAGGGCCCCAGCAGCAACACGAAGGGCAGGAAGACACGGGACGAGCATGGTTCCCTTGGGCATTACGTCTCAAGTCAGATTATTAGAAGGACAGTTTCTCAGAAGCTGACCCCATGTTTGATTGATCTTTGCGTGTCCCAGCAAATTTCCTAGACCTCTACCCCCAGTGGAGCCCCAACAGGCGTTTGTGTTTAATTCACCGTCTTGTCTAACAAGGATTCAGTAGCTTTCCAGTGATCATGAGTAAGATCCAACACCTCCTTCTGGACTATGAAGCCCTGCCTGAAACGTACCAATTTTGAACTGCTCTTTCCTTCCCGCCACGTCACTCTAACACTTGTTAGGCGGTTGGCCGTTCTCCTTCTTCAGGTTTCCATGTTTCCTCAGAGAGGTCTTGTTGGACCAGATTATTTAGGTAAGGTTCTCCCACTCTAACCTGATTTTCGCTATTACTGCATCCTATTGTTAAATATTTATTGAATAAATTAACATGGATTGAAATAATAGTAGTGATATTAGTAAAAGTTAACATTTGTTTTTTTTTTTTTTTAAGATTTTATTTATTTATTTGTCAGAGAGAGAGAAGCGAGAGTGAGCACAGGCAGACAGAGTGGCAGGCAGAGGCAGAGGGAGAAGCAGGCTCGCTGCCAAGCAAGGAGCCCGATGTGGGACTCGATCCCAGGATGCTGGGATCATGACCTGAGCCGAAGGCAGCTGCTTAACCAACTGAGCCACCCAGGCGCCCTTATGCTTTCTTTTTTAATTTTAAATTTTTTTAACCTTCTTTGTGGTGAGGACACTTTAGATCTCTTAGCGAATTCCAAGTATATAGTTCATTACTAAGTATAGTCATCGTGAGGTACATTAGAGCTCTAGAAGTTTCTCATCTTATAACTGAAAGTTTGTATGGATGTTGTATGCTTATTTCATTTTAGACATTATCTCATTTAGTGCCCAGAATAAACTCAGGAGTAGTGTTATTTTTTCTGTTTTATAGAAAAGGAAACTGGAGCTTGAGAGGTCAAGAAGATTTGGCCCACGAAACACAAATACTGATATAGTGACAGCTCAGAAATCAGGAAGTCTGTCCTCAGAACCTATGCTCTTAAACATATTTACTTAATGCTTTTAAATGTTACCTCTTTTTAAAAATTTTTTTTATTTATTTTTATTTAATTTATTTTTTTAAATGCTACCTCTTGAATGGGTATAACTGCATAAAGCCCTAGCAAATGATTATCATATTTATTTTAGGTCAGTTTTGTGTTCTGTGACTTTTTAAAGGATCAGGGAGATCAATCTAGAATCTTCTGCTGCAGTTTCTAATATTCGTTAATAATATTCGTTGTTCACTAGCAAAAGGAAAAATGAGCTGGATTCTCTCATTTCTAATGCTCACATTTCCCTTGCCTGCAATTGATGTGATACTAATAGGCTTGTATTTGGTGGAGAATTCCCAAGCAATATATCCCAGACATTTCTGTGTGTGAGAGTTACCTGGGGCTTATTAAAATGCCGTTTCTGATTCAGTAGGCCTGGGGTAGGGTCTGAGAGTCTGCGTTTCTAATAATCTCCCGGGTACGCTGATGCTGCCAGTTGGGGGCCCGTACTTGAGCAGCAAGTTTCTAAGGAATGAACGTGACAAGCACTTGGGTTTTTTCTTCTCTCCTCAGCAGGGGAGGTAAATTCTAATAATTGGGCATGTGGGCACAGACCTTGGTAGGGACTGAGGATCAGGACACATAATTACAGTAGAATTTAATCTCCAGGAGATTAAGGTTCTTTTCTGTCTTCTTCACCAACATGTTCTGAGTTCCTGGCACAGAGTTAGATCTCAATCGTTATTGAAAGAAGAGAACTTGTCCTTGCTTGGGAGAGTAAATTAGCATTCATAGCCTCATTCTCCTATTCCTTCCCAGTTCTGTGGTTGAGTGGAGTCTATATACCTTTTCATTTTTTAGGAAAGTTGAAAATCTCTTCCTATACAGTTGCTCACAAGAATAGAGGAACTGGAGACCTATGTGAGAGGAGAGGGAAAATGGGTCCTAAGACTTGAACTTCTACTTTAATAGTCAAGTCCCTTTTGGATTTGCTTTTTTTTTTTTTTTTTTTTTTCATGTAGAGCCATGTGTAGTAGATGTTTTCCTATTTCTCTGGAACTGGGAAGGTTCCTGAACACATTCATTCATTCATTCATTCATTCACCTATGGGGATGAACCATTCTAGGGATTTGAGATAATTGGTGAACAAAGAAAACCTCTACCCTCGTGGAGCTTTTATTACAGCCGGTGGAGACAAATTAAATGAGTAAGTGTATGTTATAAGGTCGTAAGGGGAGATGTAGATGAAAGTAGACAAAAAGACAAAAATGACAAGGGAGGCATAGATTAAGGTAGGAGAATTATGAGAGTATGAGGGGGAAGGAGGTTGTAGTACTAAAAAGGGTGGTCAGAGTGAGTCTTATTGAGAAAATGACATTTGAGTAGAGACTTGGGGAGAGTGAAGCAATGAACCAGGCAGATTTTCAGATCTTGCCTGCTGCCAGGTGGAGGTGACAGCTGGTGCAGAGGACCTAAGATAGCAGTGTTACTGGAACATTCTCAGGATAGCAGGAAGTTCGGTGTCGAGAATGAAGTGAAAGCTGAGGAGTGTGGTGGGGAGTAAGCCCCTCATGTCATCCCCTTTCTTTGAACTGTCCTTCTTATTCAGGATGGTGGTGCTTTGTTCTTTCCCAGACTTATTTGGAACTGATGGTCAAATAGTTTTCTTTTACAAATATGGGATTCTGACTGAACTGGATCATAGCTTTCTTTATATCTGCATTCTAGACTGGTTGTTCTTGGGAAGGGAGTGCAAGGATAGAGAAGGAATCCATTCATTCATTACTTTAGAAGACAGACATGGTTTGGTAGGAGGATGAGGCTTAAGATTAAGTTCTGGCTGACACTGCGATCTTGGCAGAACACCTCACTTTTACATTTTATTTGTAGAATGAGATGCCTGGGTTTGATAATCTCTAAAGGATCTTTGTTGGTGACATTCACTTCTAAATTTTACCAAAGGCACTTATTAACCCAGTCAGTACTGTGTTAGGTTCTTTGCCCTTCAAGACGTTTACAGCCAAGTTGGTGAGACAAGATCGGTGTATGAATGACCAGATGACCAAAAAAGGGTTAGAACCACGTCAGTCATAGGCTTACCAAGTGTCAAGTGAAAGTTCCAGATCAACCCTGCTCCGAATTAAAGGAGGAAAAATCATTATGGGATGAGGTTGTAAAAGTCATTTCTAGAGAAGATATGGGTCCAGAGCTAGATTCACATCCCTTTATTTATTTATTTATTTTTTTTGAGAGAGAGCATGAGTGAGTGGGGTATGGAAGGGGCAGAAAGGGAATCTGCAGCAGGCTCCATGCCCACGGCAGAGCCCGATGTGGGGCTCTACCTCGTGACCTTGAGCTGAAATCAAGAGTCTGACGTTCAACCCACTGGGCCTCACAGGTGTCCTGGATTCACTTCCCCTCAGAGATGGACAGGTGGACCAGGGGGAGAGACACGGACAAAGGCAAGGAATAGTAATGTCCTTGGTGTGCTCACTTTGGCTGAGCAGATGTTCCATAGAGGAAGGTTAGGAACATGTTAACAGACGGGGCCTATGCATTCTTTTAGGATCACCTTTTAGTCTATAGTTGTGACCACACCCCCAGCACACTCCCCTGCCCAACCCCCGCCCCCGCCAACAAACCTTTAATTTTGAGTCACTGAGAAGAAACAAAACTGAAAAATTATTTGTCCTTTTATGGCTCACCACACGTACCTCTTCCCTGCTGCACTGGTACTTACAAAGGGGCACAGCCAGAGATGGGCAGATAGAAGCGAGTCTGAAATGCTATTCAGATAGACAGGGTCAGACTGTGGAGTCCTGCTCTGTCTCACCAGCTTCATTCCCTGTGCAGAGGGAAGAAGGTTTTACAGGTCACTGCAGCGGATAAATCCCCTTACTAATTAAGATATCCATGGCATATGCAATAGGTAGAGCTTCTCTTCACTTCTGTAACTTCGTACCTTGCATACGGAGAAGGAATACAGAGGACCTTGTTGGCTGACTCAGCCGGAGCCACTCAGACAATTCACAGGCACCATGCCTGGTCGCTGGGGGAGGCTGTAGGAGCAAATATGTGTGTACATGCGGGGTGCTGGAGTAAAGGAACATGGGCACAAAGTACAGAATGAAAAATGTGAGAGGATCTCGGCTCTGTGCTCTCCCAGTCTCTGGGACATTCTCTTAGTGATCGCTGTATACCCTTCAACCTGACCCCTCCCAAGTGCACTTCCTTTCCTTTTTTTTTTTTTTTAATATTTTACTTAATTTACTTATTTATTTGACATACAGAGAGAGGGAGCATAAGCCAGGAGAGGAGCAAAGGGAGAGGGAGAGGCAGGCCTCCCGCTGAGCAGGGAGCCCGATGCGGGGCTCGATCCCAGGACTCCGGGATCATGACCTGAGCTGACGGCAAAGGCTTAACCCACTGAGCCACCCAGGTGCCCCCCAAAGTGCACTTCCTGTTACCTTCCAGAACTTCATGTGAGGACACTAGCCTCTGCTTATCTAATGTTAGGATGAGCCACTTGTCAAAGTCATTCCTCCAATTCCTGACCATTCATTCTCCTAGCTTTACCTGTCTGAGCTCTCATTCTGAGTTGCCCAATGCCCCTTTCCTCCCAGAGGTAAAGAAAATTGTTTTTGTGTGAGCCCCTCCCGTGAAAATGCATTTCCGGCAGAGTGTTGTGGTCTGATCTGAAGATAGGCTTTGGTTGAGGTTTCAAGACTTTTCATAACGAACAAGGGCTATAAGTAGATGAGTTTTAGGGCAGAGTTGCTTTTGGTAATTTCTGTTAACTCCTAAACAGACATCTGGGGGGGATGGATGATTCATCGAAACATGGCCTGGTGTCATTTTCCCATAATTGCGAGAGGTTATACGAAAAGAGGAAAGTGGTAAGTACTATTGGTGAAATCGATCAGATAGACTGCCTTCCCTGTCTTATATACTATGGTTATAGCTACTGGACAGAAACAGGTTTTAGTATTTGTTCTCCATTGGGTAGATTTCTCCTCCCACAAAGCCTGCTCCTCATTGTTTGCCCCTAATCCAAAGGGGGAGAAGGGCGGGGAAGAAAGAAAGAAAAACACAAACTCAGAACCTCCCTTTCCCCTCACTGTGACCATGACATTAAAAATCCAATTACCTTCTAAATAATCATGCCATATGTAAAGGACACTCCCTTTAGAGGACTTGACTGGAGGAATTTGTGATGCTGTAACATGGTTGATGGTTGTATTCAATCTTTTCCTTCCCAAGGAAACCATAACTCAGGTAATTTGCTTGTACCTGTACCTTGTATATACTGATTGATAGTTATTAAATATAGAAATAGAAGCAAATATAAATGAAGTAGGTTCGTCCCAGCTGAGAGTATAGACGTGTTATTTAATTATGCCAGGAAGCAGAGTCCTGTGTGTGGACCCGAATATTAGAGCCAGTGAGACTCCTGTTTTGAAATGGCCTGTGATGGATGCCCGTGGGAGCAGAGTAAACAAGGATCGCCAAGATGGCGTGACTCTCACGGAGGGAGGTAACCTGTGTTGAATGCAAAAAGCTCAGGGACAGAAGCCTTCTTGAGGTTCAGTTTTATTTTCTTGGCCTTACTGAAGATCATCTCCAGTCATCTCAGCAGCACAGAGGCTTGTATTGTGGACGTTATGATGGTCTTCAGGAAAGAGGAGAAAAGCACATCATGCTAGGGGTCTCCATACCCAAGTGGGAGTTTAGGGTCCCTCAGCCAGCTGGAAAACCACAGCTGGTGGGTGCATGGGTTGGTCTTAAGAGCTCACTTGTGGGTGTAACTATCCTAAGTACTCAAACGCAGTGTTGTAAATTAGGTCCAAAGATTTCCGAGCCAACTTCAATTTGATTGACCTGTTTTTTTGTACAGAAAGAGGCAACTTTGTTGCCTTCCATGCACCTCAAAGTGAACATTCCTCAAGCTAAACTCATGACCCTCGTTCCCCTCCCTACCACCCATTCTACTTTCTTTGACCTGCATTTTGGTAAATGACATTGCCCTCCAGCACTTTGTGTAGGTCAAAGATCTTGGTATCCTCCCTGATCTCACCTCCTGCTCACCCCTACATCCAGCCCATTCTCAGGCCTACCACTGAAATGCTCTCCATCCCCTCCAGTATCTTCCCATCCTCGTCCATTTCCACCTATTCTTCCGGCTCCACTGTTGAATTCCAATAACCCATTCATCACCCAGCTGTTGGAATATTCTTTTAAAATCACATATGATTGTGCCACTTTCTCCTTTACTATGGCCTTTTATTGATCTAGCTTAGCCTCAGATTCCTAACCCAGCTTGCCTCTGGATCTGCCCTCTGCCTTGGTAGCCGCACGAACTCTGTCACCGCTGCAGCCCCAGCTGAACCTGCTGCTTGCTCTTCTCCTTCTTCTTCTTTTTAGAGATTTTATTTATTTACTTGAGAGAGAGAGCATGAGAGGGGAGAGGGTCAGAGGGAGAAGCAGACTCCCAGCTGAGCTGGGAGCCCGATGCGGGACTCGATCCCCGGACTCCAGGATCGTGACCCGAGCTGAAGGCAGTCGCTTAACCAAGTGAGCCACCCGGGCGCCCTGCTGTTTGCTCTTCTCCAGCCAGTACCTGATGGTTTTTAGTTCCTCCACATACAACCGATGACAGAGAGTCTCTTGCTACCCGCAGGCTGTCCCTTCACCTGGAAACTACCATTACTCCATCCCCTTTCCCTCCTCCTCAGCCACACACACACACACACACACACACACACACACACACACTCTTGGCTTAAATAACCTTCATTCACTACTCAGCTTGAATATCACTCTCTTCATGAAGGTCTTCTCTGATCTTCCAGACTCTACTAGACCTCCTAGTTATGAGCTCCCATTGTCTCCGGTGTTTCCACACTAGAAATTTCTTAATTATTTGTGTTCTTTTATTTTGTGTGTGTCTTCCCCACTGGGCTGTACATTCCATAAGGGACAGTTCTTTTTCTTTTCACCACTGTGGACCCAGTGCCTGGTGGTGTGCCCGGCACACAGGAGACACCCCAAAAGACAGTTTCTGCTTCATGTTGACTTCCTGTATCAAGATGGTTTTGCCAGCAAGTAGCAGAATTCTGAGATTCAAATATGCCTTGAAAATAAAGTTTGGAATTCTTTCACTTCTCTGAAAGTTCAGAGACAAGGTAGACTTCTTGGTTAGTATTGATTTAACAGCCCAGCCAGGTCCTATAGGAACTCGACAAGAGTGCCTTTTCTACTGTGCTGGCTTCGTCTTGGCTCACTTTCCCTATGTGGTCATCAGTTCCCAGAGTCTGCTTCACGTCCAGCCAGGCTGAGAAGGAAGTGCCACAGACGTGTTACAGGGGATCAATGCTTAGGGCCTCCAGAACTGAGATGGCCCCAGGTGTGTGCTGTGGCACTCCCTTCCTTCTGGCACCACCAATTCGGCAATAATTTCAAAGATCCGCAAGATCCCATGGAAACCAGCACTTAGGTGGTATGCTTTACGGAAGATCTTTCAAATAAGATGTTGGCTGTTGATTCCTTAACTGACTTCTGTACCCAGAGAGCAAGGAGAGACCAAAGAGACAACCAGGCCACTCTGGATTGGTAGGCGGCAGGTTTCACAAGTACAGGAACTTACATAGGAGGCTGGTGTTGGCCAGCGGCAAGATGGATACATCTCTGAACCCCCACTCCCCAATGAATCTTAAGAGTTTATAGAGAGGCCTGAACTGGGCTCAGTCCCATAGACTATCTAGATGGTCTTAACAACACCTTACTCCTCAAGGTGGTGTCCTTGAAAATGGGGCCCATGTAGGAACAGTGGGCAGAATATACATTCCAAGGACTGGGGGTGGTGAGGACCCTCCAAGGACCTGGGTCCCATCAGAGGGTCAGCCAGGGGTCATGTCCTCTTGATGACCTCCTTCAGCATTGGCTACTTCACCTTTTCTGAAGTAGGTATGAGGACTTCTTGAGTGTTTGGCTGCTCTAGTCACTTCTGAAATACCACCTTACTGGAATAGCATGGAGACGCTTAGGCTCTGAAGCAGTCCCTCACATGTATTTTGTCCTTTAGGTAACAGGCTTGAATTTGAGTATACCAAGTTTTCTCTTCATGTTTTAGCTAAGAAGAGCCTTAATACTCTTCCCAGAGTCTGCTGGAACCAATTGTTAACCTTCAGACTCTTTACTTTAACAAAACACTTAAATTCAGAAAAATTATATATAAGGAGAGAAAGAGAGGGAGAGGAAGGGGGAGAGTATAGATCTTGAGAATAAATCAGGAGTTGACGTTGGGGGTAAAACAATTGCAGATACTGTGACTAGGGCTTAATTCATGTTGAAGAAAGAACCTTGGAAAATTGAAGTAAATTAGGATCCTTGTTTGGTGGCTTCTGGGAAAAAAGTATTCCTGGCCAGACGCATGGGAATCAGGTTCTGATGTGTTTATCATTAGAGCTCATTCTCTCTGATATATCTATTTTTTATTTTCCTGCTTATAACTCGATTAGACCACATCACTGTTCTTTTTTACCTGTATTCCTTTTGTTGTTCTTAAAGCGACTTAGTGCATTAAAGATACTGGGAAAATTTGTTTCTTTTCAAGCAAAAGTTTTCTCTCCGAGAGGGAGGCGGAGGTGGGGGTCACTGGGGTATCCCCTCCTCTGCCGATTTCTGAGTGAGAAGACACCTAACTTAGCTGACAGGCCGAAAACAGACTGAACAGCTGAAGCTTGGGCTTTGATCTCCGCCATCAAGTTGTGTTTCCCCATCGCACGTTTGCGGAGCGCTGATTTCCATTGCAGATAGAAGATGTCTAAGCATGTCACTCTTTCCCTTTGTTTGTCAACTTTTACTTTTTGTTCAATCAGGCAACCCCATGGGGGTGGAATCGCATTTGTTGTTCCAAGTAGTGCAGGATCAGACAACTTGAGGAGGGTTGCAGAGTTCTCGGGGCGGAAAGTAATCGTGTCTCTGGAGGTTCCTCAGCTGCAGACCTGACGGGTATTTTCCACGTTAGTTTTGGAGGCTGAGCTCTCTCTTTTATGGGGTTGGGGGGCAAGGTGTGGGGGAGAAGACACAAAGAAACTGCTTCTTTCTGTTCTGCTGGTCTAAGCGTTTGTCTGTAAGGTAGCTGCAGAAAAAGCCCCGGAGAGTCACGGCTTTGAGGTCTGTACCCAGCCCTCTCCCGACACTCATACACATGAATTCTGAGTTGACACAGCAGACTGGCTGATTTGGGTAACTTCTTCCTTTATCTTTGCTCTGTGTATGTCCCTTCTGAAGCTTCAGTCTCAACAGGAGAGGCCGCATTTCTTAACAAGTGAGCTCCTTTCTGTAGTCAAGTAGTTGGGCACTTTGGGGTTGAAGAAAGAAATGATCAGAAAATGCAAACCTGTCTCATTGCGTAGAAATGATTCTTCTTTTATATTTGCCCCTTATGCCCCAGGATTGATAAGATAGAGTAAAATTTCTTTATACAGTTGAAAATCTAAATTCAATCTGAAAAGGGTTAAGCATAGCTTTTTTTTTTTTTTTTTGAAGTAGGCTCCATGCCCAACCTAGGTCTCGAACTCATAACCCCAAGATCAAGAGTTGCATGCTCCACTGACTGAGGCAGCCAAGTGCCCCTAACAATAGCTTTTAAGAGACATACCAGTTCACGTAATTCATATGGCCCTTCATTTTCATCCAGCAGCCAAACTGATCTTTAAAAAACAAATTAGATTACACCATTTCCTTGTATTAAACCCTTTAATATTTTTCTCTTGCTCTAAAGATAAAATCCAAACTCTTGACCATGGCCTTTCTGACCTCTATTGTCTGACCACTGCCTGCCCCCTCCAGCTTCACGTTGCAGCCACTGGACCCTTCAGTTCCTGAACCATCACACTCTCATACTTCAGGGCCTTTGCACACACCATTTCTTCTTGAAAAGCTTCTCTTTACTTGGATTCTCTACATGGTGTTTCTTTGCACCCTTTGGGTCTTGGGCCATCTTCTCAGGTCTTCCACAACCACACTAATAAGATCCCACTAGGAACATCGGGGTGGCTCAGTCAGTTAAATGTCTGCCTTCAGCCCAGGTCATGATCTCAGGGTCCTGGGATTAAGCCCCATGTCAGGCTCTCTGCTAAGCAGGCAGCCTGCTTTTCCCTCTGCCCCTGCCTCTGCCACTCCCCCTGCTTGGGCTCACTCTCTGTCTCTGTCAAATAAATAAAATAATAATAAAAAAAGATCCCTCTATTATTTTCTATTACTATGAGCCACAAGGACTACGAGCCAAAGGGCTATGCTTGTTCTTTTTTTCTCCCTCTTGCTTTTGAGATACGCAGATGACCTAGAAGAAATAATTATTTATACTTAAGTTTTTATATTATGGTAGAATTTACATGAAATGAGGAACTATTTTAAATGTTCGGTTTGATGAGTTTTGACGATATACATACCCATGTCAACACCGCTCATAGTGAGAGATGGAATGTTTTTATCATCCGTGAAATTTCCCTCATGTCCCATTCTGATCAGAGGTAACCACTTTCTTTAAAAAAAGGTTTCTTTATTTATTTGAGAGATAGAGAGAGAGCGTGAGTGAGCGAGCAGGGGGCGGGGCAGAGAGGGAGGGAGACGAGCAGACTCCCTGCTGAGTGGGGAGCCTGACGTGCTCTATCTCAGGGCTTTGAGATCAAGACCTGAGCTGTGATGACAAGTCAGAAGCTCAACAGACTGAGCCACCCAGTGCCCTGAGAAGTCACCACTTCCCGACTTATGTTACCATCCGTTCGTTTTGCCTGTCCTTGGCTTCTTTCTTTCAACAAAATGCCTGTGAGAGTCATTCATGGTGTTGTAGCTACATGAGAGATACATGTAGTTAACACATACATAAACCAGAAGTTTATTCCTTCTGTGGCTGAGTAGCACTCCATTGCATGAATTCATCACTAAAAATTGTTTCTTCCTTTTCTTGTTGCTGGCATTTGGGTTGTTTCCTGTTTTTGGCTATTACGCATAAGGCTGTTAGGAACATTCTTTTCTCAAAAGCTTTTTATTATTGAACTATAGTTGACACGCATGTAATGAACATTCTTGAACATTCAAGTATTTTTATGCACACATGTATTCATTTCTCATGGGTAGATGCCTAGAAATGGAATTGCTAAATCCAAGGGTGGGTGTGTATTTAACCTGAAAATGACCAGAAAGTTGTCCTTGTTTGTCCCATTCACTAAAATACAGTCAATTTCTGTTTCAGGGCCTGACACACAGTAGTTACTTACTTACTATGTCTTTACTAAATGATTGAATGCTCTTTTTAGTGTTCTGAGAAGATGCTTCCTGAGAAGCATCTGTCCCTTGCTCAAGGGTGGCATTATTATGAAGTTATGACCTTAAGGAAAAACTTAAACCATCATCCTGATCAACAGTCTTTTGCACAGGACAGTGTGGAAGGTCAGTTCTGAAATTAAACCACAGCCTCAGCATTTTGGTTTGTTCTATTTGCCGCCTGCTCCTCCTCCTCCTCCTCTTTTTTGGTTGCCCACTGCTCCCTAAGCAGAAAACCATTCTTATCCTTCTTGTCCTGTGCTAGCAGAAGTCAAACCCTTGTGTAGGTTGTGGTTACAGTTTCTCCTCCCAAGAGATCAGGGTACCTTCTAAGGAGTAACTCAGTCATTTAGCACCTGCTGAGAAACCAATGGATAGAATATGCCCAGGGTCTTCCGAAGGTCAAAGGCAGGACAGAACTTAGACCACTCAGCTCTCCTTATGCTTTATCAGGAACTCACTGAGAAAACGCATTACTTCCTCTCAATAGCAGTGAGTCAGACAACGGATACTTCATGCAGAGTAAAGTCTCAAGGAGTCTCATTCCTGCTTTAAAGTAACCCACATGAGGTCACACTTTTCACTCAGAACCTCAATTCCTTTGATTTTCCTGGAAGCCTTTGGGAAGTCTTGGGAAGCTTCTGGGAGATTCCATGAGGTGAGTGAACCTGGATTGTGGGGGGATGGGAATGAGGATGGGAGAGGGAGGAATAGTGTGGTGGATAGGTGGCAGCTACATTGATTAAAAAAAAATCAGATGCTGGTTTGGTGAGTAACTCCTCAAAAGGCAAAGTCCTTCAGCAGTTCATGAATATTTGCATAACTGCTCATTAAGGCTTGGGAGAACTGAATCACCGGGATGTCATGGGGCAGCTTATTTCTATTAAGACTGGTGGAATCTTTCTGTGGTGGGCATGGCTTGCCTGGGCCCCCTAACAGCTTATAACCTCCGGTAAGAAGCTCCTTCATTTCCAGAGTTTGATTAGGGTTGCAGGGTTCATGAAGACCAATGATTCAGAAAGCTTCTACAAGTTAGATGGAGGAAATAGAGATACTATTAAAGATCTTCCTTTCCCCAGGATAAGAGAGACCTCTTCAGGGCTTCAGTATTCTTCAAAGCCATTAAGAACAATTTGTTCATAATTCTCACTCTTCCTACTTAAAAAAATGTCATATCAACTTGTAATTAAAAAAAAAAAAAAAACCTAAAGCACAGGACAGCTAAAACAGTATAGCCGAAACTATTTTAAGGGAAAAGAGATAGTTATACACCAAAACTGGGATGATATTTTCAGTTATATCAGATACTACCTTTAGCTCTGCTCTTCATGTCAGCCTTAGCAAACAACAAAAACTAAGAAAACACACAGAGAGACACAGTTCTTGTTATTTGATAAAGAGAATCATAAAAATCTATTTGGAGTGTGTTTTTGTAACATTGAATTCCAGAGAGAAATCAGTGGGTTTCATTATAAAGAATGATGTGTAAAGAAATGGGCATGTCACCAGAGACATTTTGTGCATAAATGTCTTTTACTTCCATGATTGTTCAAAATCTGAGGGCATCATATTAAGTTGTGGCAACTGAACGTATTCCTATGGAGACCTAAGCTAGTATGTTGTTTTTAAAGACTATTTAATTTGACAAGAATTAGAGTATTGAGTTGTTGGAGTTCTTAACTTTCTTATGCTATGGGCCTCTTTTTTATTTTTTTAGAATATTTTATTCATTCATTCATTCATTCATTCAGAGAGAGCAGGAGGAGCGGCAGATGGGAGGGGCGGAGGGAGAAGGAGAGAGAATCTTAAGCAGACTCCAAGTGAGCTGAGTGCAGAGCCCAACATGGGGCTTGATTTAAACTCCAAGGTCATGACCTGAGACACATTAAAAAACAAGATATATTAACTGGTCTACAAACTACCATAGTCGAATAAAGCGATGAATGTAAATGGTTTTTTTAACATATTTTTAAAACTGTAATGCCCTTCAATGGATGAATGGATAAAGAGGATATGGTCCAGGTCCATATATACTATGGAGTATGATGCCTCCATCAGAAAGGATGAATACCCAACTTTTGTAGCAACATGGACGGGACTGGAAGAGATTATGCTGAGTGAAATAAGTCAAGCAGAGAGAGTCACTTATCATATGGTTTCGCTTATTTGTGGAGCATAAGGAATAACACGGAGGACATTGGGAGATGGAGAGGAGAAGGGAATTGGGGGAAATGGGAGGGGGAGACAAACCATGAGAGACTGTGGACTCTGAAAAACAATCTGATGGTTTTGCAGGGAAAGGGAGTGGGAGGTTGGGTGAACCTGGTGATGGGTATCAAGGAGGGCACGTATTGCATGGAGTACTGGGTGTGGTACATAAACAATGAATTCTGGAACACTGAAAAGAAATAAAAAAAAACTAATGTGATAAGAAAAATATCTGTGATTTCTATTAGCAGTCACATTTTGAGTACATTGGAACAAGTACATTGAGTACTTGGAAAGTGGTTCCAATGCCCCCATTGAAGTTGGAGAGCCCTTTATTTTGATGAGAGAAAAACTTGGTTGACTCTTGCTAAGCAAATTAAATCTAATTCCACTCCCCCAATCTTCCCTGTCAGGCAGACAAGATAATCTGTTCTTTCACTTACAAATATCCACACTGCCCCAGCATTTGGGGCTTTTGCTATTGGGCCCAGTGGAAGGTTAGTGTTTCTTCATTTTATTATTATTAGGCAGTTATTAGCAAGGAAACATGGTAGACAACAGACTGGAGTTAATTTGCAGAGGCCTCATGCCATCCTCTTCAGTTTGTAAGAAAGAGAAGTAATGGAAACAAGCTCTCCTGCTGATCCTGAGTATGAGGGTGTGCTGGGGGGGATTTCTACCCATGGGTATCTACTGGTCAACCTTTTTATATTTATATAATTATATTTTAAGGTACATTTATATTACTGAGAGAAAGAGCTGTAAAGCCAACTTCCAAATAATTTATATTGGTTTTCAAAAGCATGGTCTCTAGCGTATTGCTTTTTTCTTCCCTCAGCAAGATTTTCACCAATATAAAAGTTCTTTTTTGCCATTTCATGAAGACATTCTGTGAGGCATGAATTAAGCAGTATGAAACAACTTTGTTCACCACAGAAGTTTTCTAGAGCACTTTTCCATGCTATTTTTAGTCCGTGCTATTTCTGTTAATTCCCAGGTCATCCCAAACTACACTAAAATGATCTCTCCCTACCCAGCCATCTCTCCGGTCATATTCCACACACCATGATCAGAAATAAAGCATCCTTAAATGTAAATCATTTCGATAGATATGACACTGTTTGAACACACAATGAAATCCACAAGATGGGGGTAAACTATAGGAACCCCATGGAGTAGCAAATTTAATAAAAGTTAAAAACACAACACCAGACCTTGAAAATTGTTTTTTTTTTCTTCTTGAAGCCAAAATAATTGATGGTTTCAGGATTTCTCTTTGATCTCTTTCACCTACAAAGAGAACATTTAAAATCACACTGAGTTGGGCGCCTGGGTGGCTCAGTTGGTTGAGCGACTGCCTTTGGCTCAGGTCATGATCCTGGACTTCCAGGATCGAGTCCTGCATCGGGCTCCCAGCTCCTTGGGGAGTCTGCTTCTCCCTCTGATCTTCTCCTCTCTCATGCTCTCTCTCACTCATTCTCTCTCAAATAAATAAATAAAATCTTTAAAAAAAATCACACCGAGCTGGGCTCTTCTACCACCATTCAGGTCCTCTTACTATCAGACACATTGCTATGGACTTGTCACATGAGAAACATTTTCACTGACATTTCAGTAATTTAAAAACTGGCTATAGAGCATTTAACTCAGACAGTGGCCATTTTGGGGGGGGGCATTGTGATTTAAAGGAAAGAGGCCTACATCCTGGAGAAACCGTCTTTTTCAGACTGACGACAGTTCCTTTCTACTTGTCTTCTGACTGGTCTCCTTTCCTATTTTTCCAGTGTAGACTCTTGATCTTAAGAATTAGTTGATCCACATTACCCTGTAAACCTTTGTGATTTTGTTGGACTAATGTTACAGCATCACTTCAAAATATAGTGTCTTAAACTGTGACCTACAAATTTAGTATCTGTAAACTAGCTGCAAGGACAGTGAGAAGTCAACCAACTTCCATGCTTTTATGCACACTGCCTGAGCCAGGCTGGGAGATGAATATCTGCTGATATTTTAATGAAACCCCAGAAGTTGATAATATCACTCTTAGTTACTTCTTGTATTTCATGATGTTCACAGTTTCTTTGAGAAATTCACTTATCAACTGCCAAATTAGAGCAATTTTGAACCATGCAAAACTAATGAGAATCTATCTTCACTGGCAATTGACTGGTTTCCACTATTTTCTTATGATCTCCATAGATTGCCGGTTCTCTCTGCTTATCTGGATTTAGTGAGTCTAGAAGTGGAATATTGCCAAGGACAACTCAATATTAGTCCAGGAGATTATAAATTTAAATCTTTTTACACTTTTTGGGGTAAAGGCTGTGGAGGGAAAGTGGAAAGAGCAGTGGTATATTGCTGAGCTAAATGTGGTTCAAGGGGTTACTCTGTTGTCCAGAGTAAGGGAGGTGATCTCCTTTCATAGTAGTTAGACTATACTTGGAGCTCAGTGTATAATTCAGTAAGTCCCATGTGGGAGTGTCCTGGACAAACTGGCATGAGCAGCAGAGAGTGAGCAGCATGCCTAATGAGATTGGGAATGCTTAGGCAGGTAGAGTGAAAGAATTAGAGTGTACATGCGACCCGAAGAAGAGCAGAGTAACAGGAGACATTACAGACATCTTTAAGTCACTAAAGGACTGTGACCTAAGAAGGTTTAGTTTTTCCCCATGTGACCTCAATGGCAAAACTAGGGCCCATGGTTGGAAGTTATAAGGAGACCGTTTCCTTCAGTAAAAAGAAGAGTATTTTTTTAACCACTTCAAATTTTCTGTATACAGAGTATTTTGCTTTGGAGCATAATAAGTTCACCATCACTGAGATTATTCAAGCATAAATAGGACAGCAATTAAGAGTTCTGTTGTAGAAGAGATTCCAGCAAGAAAGGCTTGATCAGTTGACCTCAAGTTCTTTTACAAACCTTGAGGTTATGTTTTAAGAAATTCAGTCTTGTAATCCGATTTATAGAAATTTGTGAAAATGATGAAAAGAAATAATGCATGGTGGGAAAAAGGTGGGTTTAGGCTCTGTTCCTTGGTCTCTAATATACCAGGGTTGTGACTTTATATTTTGGGTCAACTAGAAAATAAAGGTTTTGAACAAACTGACTTTCAAGCCTGCTCAGCATTAACACTGTGATTCCGAGAAGGTGTCCACCCCGTCTTGTTCTTCTACTTAAGTTTGTCTCCATAGGACCATCTCTTCATTGACCATCTAGGGATTTAGAGGCTCAGCAGCAGTGACCTCTTCTGATGGATTCCCCTGTGTACCTCCAGGGAGCTCACCAGCAGCAGGTTTAAAACATCAGTTGGCTGTTACTTCAGCAGAGTAGGTCTCTACAGAGAGGTAGGTCAGAAGAGTCCCAAAGGTTGCCCAGCAGACACAAACCTACTTCCAGTGTTTGTTACAAAAGTTATTCTTCAAGTCAACTGATGTCCATAACTCAACAGTTGTACTTAATATACTATGGTAACTATTCACAGAGTCTAAGTCTATGTGAGGATTAAGTTACTGATTTGTAGACTTTTTTACTTATCCCCTAGAGCCATGTCTAACACCACTCCCCTCACCAAAGGCACTATTTCCTTCCCTCTTGGCATAAGCTGTGTTGGTTCCACTTAAAGGTTCATTTTTCAATCTTCCTCTACTCATGCCTCTACAGGGTTTTCTACCCTCACTCCTCCTCTCCCCCCTGTGACTTTCTTCACTGTAATGTGGTGGAAAAATACAGAGAGACTCCTCTTGTTGTGCTATGGTCTGAGGAGACCTATTCTAAAGTACAAACAGAAAACCAAATATAATGATTGAAAAAGATAGTTGAAATTATTTTGAATAGTCAGTGAAACATGTAATAAAACCCACATCAAAAGCCCAGCTGTTGGGGTATACCTTTCAAATTCCATTAACTGCAGAGGCCATGTGCAGCAAGGGAGGTCATGAGGTGGAGGTGTTTTTAAAGAAAGATAGAAAAGGTCAGAGTGATAGTGGGAAAAAAGAAAATAGTAAAGTAAATAACAAGTTTGAGAGAGTGAGAATCTTTCCATTGCAGAGATGAAAAAGTTTAGCTCCCAAGAGACATTCATGACTTCTTATTGTCATCTTACTTTGTGAGAAGAGTTTTTTTTATTTTTTTATTTTATTTTATTTTATTTTTTTATTTTTTAAAAATTTTTTTTTAAAGATTTTATTTATTTATTTGTCAGAGAGAGGGAGAGAAAGCGAGCACAGGCAGACAGAATGGCAGGCAGAGGCAGAGGGAGAAGCAGGCTCCCTGCCGAGCAAGGAGCCCAATGTGGGACTTGATCCCAGGACGCTGGGATCATGACCTGAACCGAAGGCAGCTGCTTAACCAACTGAGCCACCCAGGCGTCCCTTTTTAAAATTTTTTTTTAAGATTTTATTTATTTATTTGTCAGAGAGAGGGAGAGAGAGCGAGCACAGGCAGACAGAATGGCAGGCAGAGGCAGAGGGAGAAGCAGAAGATTTTTTTTTTTAAAGATTTTATTTATTTATTTGAGAGAGAGACAGTGAGAGAGAGCATGAGCAAGGAGAAGGTCAGAGAGAGAAGCAGACTCCCGTGGAGCCGGGAGCCCGATGTGGGACTCGATCCTGAGACTCCAGGATCATGACCTGAGCCGAAGGCAGTCGTCCAACCAACTGAGCCACCCAGGCATCCCGAGATTTTTTTTTTTTAAGATTGTATTTGTTTATTTGACACAGAGAGAGACACAGCGAGAGAGGGAACACAGGTAGGGGGAGTGGGAGAGGGACAAGCGGACTCCCCGCAGAGCAGGGAGCCCGATGCGGGGCTCCATCCCAGGACCCTGGAATCATGACCTGAGCCAAAGGCAGACGCTTAATGACTGAGCCACCCAGGCACCCCTGTGGGAAGATATTTTTGGAAAATCTTTCTGGTGGATCTCCCTGGAAGGTCACTGGGAAGTATTTGGTTGATTTTCCTTTCCCTTCCTCCAGCACTTCCTCCAAAGTTTTTTGTTCTCATGATTGTTTGTGTGTTTGTTTTTGGATCATTAATTCCTGCAGTTGGCCCTTGGGTGATTTTATAGGTTTGGTTAAGTGGGCAGAGAGCAGTCTGAGCATTTTTGGGACTGGGGACATTTGGGAATCTTTTTCAGGTGGAATCCGAGGGGAGACCGAGAAGTTCCAAAATGGCATCACACAGGTGGCTTGATGTTGCTGTGGGTGTGTTGTGATCAGCGATCCTCCAACCCTCTTGGCAAATGTCCTATTGGCATAAGTTTACAAGGCCACATTGTCACATTTTTTGCTTGGACTCTGCTTTTCCAGGCAATGTCAATGACTAGACAAATATTTCTGTGATATCATCGGAGATCCAGAAGTGACTGCATCTAGGTAAAGGGAACGATTGAAAATCCTCCGTGAAGATGTGTGATCAGTTCCTGGGCTGGGAGTCATTCTGGTGTCTCACCTCTGAAATCAAATGGAACCGGGGAGGAGTCAAGATGGCGGAGAAGTAGCAGGCTGAGGCTACATCAGGTAGCAGGAGATCAGCTAGATAGCTTATCTAAACATTGCAAACACCTACAAATCCAACGGGAGATTGAAGAGAAGAAGAACAGCAGTTCTAGAAACAGAAAATCAACCACTTTCTGAAAGTTTATCTAATATATATATTTTTTCTTTTTTATATTTTTTTCTTTATTCGTTTTCTTTTTTTAATTGTTTTTTTTTTCTGAACCTCTTTTTATCCCCTTCCCCCCCCCACAATTTGGGGTCTCTTCTGATTTGGTTAAAGTGTATTTTCCTGGGGTCTTTGCCACCCTTTTAGTATTTTACTTGCTCCTTCATATACTCTTATCTGGACAAAATGACAAGGCAGAAAAATTCACCACAAAAAAAAGAACAAGAGGCAATATCGAAGGCTAGGGACCTAATCAATGCAGACATTGGTAATATGTTAGATATAGAGTTCAGAATGACGATTCTCAAGGTTCTAGCCGGGCTCGAAAAAGGCATGGAAGATATTAGAGAAACCCTCTCAGGAGATACAAAAGCCCTTTCTGGAGAAATAAAAGAACTAAAATCTAACCAAGTTGAAATAAAAAAAAAAAGCTATTAATAGGTGCAATAAAAAATGGAGGCTCTCACTGCTAGGATAAATGAGGCAGAAGAAAGAATTAGTGATATAGAAGACCAAATCACAGAGAATAAAGAAGCTGAGCAAAAGAGGGACAAATAGCTACTGGACCACAAGGGGAGAATTCGAGAGATAAGTGACACCATAAGATGAAACAACATTAGAATAATTGGGATTCCAGAAGAAGAAGAAAGAGAGAGGGGAGCAGAAGGTATATTGGAGAGAATTATTGGAGAGAATTTCCTTAATATGGCAAAGGGAATAAGCATCAAAATCCAGGAGGCACAGAGAACCCCCCTCAAAATCAACAAGAATAGGCCCACACCCCGTCACCTAATAGTAAAATTTACAAGTCTTAGTGACAAAGAGAAAATCCTGAAAGCAGCCCGGGAAAAGAAGTCTGTAACATACAATGGTAAAAATATTAGATTGGCAGCAGACATCCACAGAGATCTGGCAGGCCAGAAAGAGCTGGCATGATATATTCAGAGCACTAAACGAGAAAAACATGCAGCCAAGAATACTATATCCAGCTAGGCTATCATTGAAAATAGAAGGAGAGCTTAAAAGCTTCCAGGACAAACAAAAACTGAAAGAATTTGCAAACACCAAACCAGCTCTACAGGAAATATTGAAAGGGGTCCTCTAAGCAAAGAGAGAGCCTAAAAGTAGTAGATCAGAAAGGAACAGAGACAATATACAGTAACAGTCACCTTACAGGCAATACAATGGCACTAAATTCATATCTCTCAATAGTTATCCTGAATGTTAATGGGCTTAATGCCCCAATCAAAAGACAGATGGTATCAGAATGGATAAAAAAAACAAAACCCATCTATATGTAGCCTACAAGAAACTCATTTCAGACCCAAAGACACCTCCAGATTTAAAGTGAGGGGGTGGAAAACAATTTACCATGCTAATGGACATCAGATGAAAGCAGGAGTGGCAATCCTTATCAGATCAATTAGATTTTAAGCCAAAGACTATAATAAGCGATGAGGAAGGACACTATATCATACTCAAAGGATCTGTCCAACAAGAAGATCTAACAATTTTAAATATCTATGCCCCTAACATGGGAGTAGACAACTATATATACCAATTAAGAACAAAATCAAAGAAACACATCAACAATAATACGATAATAGTAGGGGACTTTAACACTCCCCTCACTGAAATGGACAGATCATCCAAGCAAAAGATCAACAAGGAAATAAAGGCCTTAAAGGACACACTGGACCAGATGGACATCACAGATATATTCAGAACATTTCATCCCAAAGCAACAGAATACACATTCTTCTCTGGTGCACATGGAACATTCTCCAGAATAGATCACATCCTGGGTCCTAAATCAGGTCTCAACCGGTATCAAAAGATTGGGATCATTCCCTGCATATTTTCAGACCACAATACTCTGAAGCTAGAACTCAATCACAAGAGGAAATTTGGAAAGAACCCAAATACATGGAGACTAAACAGCATCCTTCTAAAGAATGAATGGGTCAACCAGGAAATTAAAGAAGAATTGAAAAAATTCATGGAAACAAATGATGATGAAAACACAACTGTTCAAAATCTGTGGGACACAGCAAAGGCAGTCCTGAGAGGAAAATATATAGAGGTACAAGCCTATCTCAAGAAACAAGAAAGGTCTCAAGTATACAACCTAACCCTACACCTAAAGGAGCTGGAGAAAGAACAAGAAAGAAACCCTAAACCCAGCAGTAGAAGAGAAATAATAAAGATCAGAGCAGAAATCAATGAAATAGAAACAAACAAAAAAAAACCCAATAGAACAAATCAATGAAACTAGGAGCTGGTTCTTTGAAAGAATTAATAAGATTGGTGAACCCCTGGCCAAACTTATCAAAAAGAAAAGAGAAAGGACCCAAATAAATAAAATCATGAATGAAAGAGGAGAGATCACAACTAACACCAAAGAAATACAAACAATTATAAGAACATACTATGAACAACTCTACGCAAACAAATTTGACAATCTGGAAGAAATGGATGCATACCACAATTGAACCAGGAAGAAATAGAAAACCTGAACAGACCCATAACCAGTAAGGAGATTGAAACAGTCATCAAAAATCTCCAAATAAACAAAAGCCCAGGGCCAGATGGCTTCCCAGGGGAATTCTACCAAACATTTAAAGAAGAACTAATTCCTATTCTCCTGAAACTGTTCCAAAAAATAGAAATGGAAGGAAAGCTTCCAAACTCATGTTATGAGGCCAGCATCACCTTGATCCCAAAACCAGACAAGGATCCCATCAAATGGAACCATCTTATTTGCTCATGTGAGCTCATATTATCAATCTAGTCACATCTTAGTCCTGAGAGTATGCATTTAGATGAGGAGATACAGAAAGCATGATGATTAAGGGAAAGAATGTAGCAGCAGCTCCTCACTAAGGCCAGTGGGGAAAAAGGTGTTTCCCTCCCTGTGGAATGTTCGTGCTCGAAGGCTGTGGTTTGTGATTAATAGCTAAGGTTTTGTAGCTGGAGAGTTCTGGGTCAAATTTTCTTACAAAGGGTATGACAATGGATAATTTTCAGTCTCCCCATTTATTAGTCCCCGTCTTCTTATGTCTAAAACAGAGGTAATAATACTAGTACTTCTGCATAATGGTGTAGATGACTTTGGTTGTGAAAAACAGAAAACTCAAGCTAGATTAAGGGGAATGAATTGGCTTGTGTATCTGTGGACTTGAAGGTGGTCTAGCTTCGCATGTTTGATGCAGACACTCACAGTGTCATCAGACCTCTAGTTTCATTTCTTTACAGTTCTCTTGGTGTGTCTTCCCTCTTTTATCAGCTATGCCCTCCGGCCGTCTTGCCTTAGGGAAGCAACAATCGTTGTGGCAGTTCTAGACCTTACAACCCACTATCTAAAAGTGGGGGGTTTCCTCTTCTGGTAGTTCCCATGGAAGAAAGAAGAACCTTTTTTCCAAAAAGTACTCGGCAAATGTCATCTTATGCCTCAAATGCTTGAATTAGCTTGTGTAGACATGCAGAACAATCACTGGGCCAAAGGGGTGGGATGACAGACCCAAGAGTCACTTCTAAGAGGTGAGGCTAAAGTCAAACCACTTTCAACCACCACACGAAAAGTATAGGAGAGGCAGTTTCCTCCAAGGAAAATATGCATGTTGTTGCAGAAAGAAGGGAGAAAATGATGCTTCGTGACCAAGAGGGTGGTTCTAAATGTCTTAGCAGAGGGACAACCCTAGGAAGGACTAGATAAAAAGAAGTGATGATTATTATGTTGGTGTCATCTGGACTCACTGTTTGCCTCGAAGGGCCACCTCACCTTTCCTTCTTTCATCCGAAACGCCAGCATCTCTTACGTAGCAAGTCTGGAGAACAGGATTTTTGCCTCAGCTCTGTGTCTGACTTGCTGCGTGGACTCTGCCAGACTTTCTCTCAGGCAGACATGAAGTTCAGATGAAATGTATCCCTAGGCAACTTTGCAGAAATAAAGTGGACTTTTTCTTCCTTTGGTCCCCCCCAGGCACACTTACGTAAAGTTCCAGCCAGGATTCGGGGACCCTGTCTGCCAGGTTCGTGTTTTAATTTAAAGACCAAAGGCTTTGACGTCAGGCAGATCTGGATATGAACCTTAGCTCGGGTAGTGCTGTGATTGTGGGTGACTTCATTCTTTGAGCTCCAAGCTTCTTTACTATACAAGGGACGAGGCACTAAATAATCTCTGATTTTCAAGCTTGACTTCCATGAATGTGGTGGAGTTGGAATGAAGTTCAAAGTTACACAGCGGTCGAATGATAGTGCAGTGACTTGTATTTAGAAATATATGTTGATAACGTCTTAATCACTTGTCTGATGACTACATACACTTCCCCCTCAGGAGTACTCATCAGACATTAACTTGGGAGCTTGGAAAATTACATTATGAGGACATGTGCGATTATATCATAATGTGAAACAAGAGGGCACATTTCTCTCTCCCGTATCAGGCTGATACTCATATAGAGTTGCTATGAAGAACAAGTAAATAGGGGCACCTGGGTGGCTCAGCTGGTTAAGTATCTGACTCTTGATTTCGGCTCTGGTCACGATCTCAGGGTTATGGGATTGAGCCTTGTGTTGGGGGCTCTGTGCTGAGAGTAGAGCCTGCTTGGGATTGTCTCTCTCCTTTTCCCTCTGCCTTCCCTCATGTGCTCTCTCTTTGTCCTTCTCTTTAAAAAAAAAAAAAAAAAGACCAAGCAAATACTCAACTAATGTTGGTTATAGCCATTCCTTCTTTTCTATTTCTTTCCTTTTTTATCCCCTGGCCCTGCATACGCTCTTGGCTCGCTAATGCTACCTAGTGGCAGTTGTAGGTAGAGGAGTTTCCCCCTTATCCATGGTTTTGCTTCTGTGGTTTCAGTCACTGGGTCAACCACAGTCCAAAAGCAGATGATCCTCCTTCTGGCATCATGAGAAGATCAACAGTAGCCTATTGCTACATCAGAATGCCTGTGTCATTCACCTGACTCCATCTCCTCTTGTACGCATTTGAACATCTCACATCATCATCACGAAAAGGGTGAGTAACAGTATGAGATATTTTGGGAGACCACATTCAAATAAGTTTTATTATAGTTTATTGTAACAATTTTTCTATTTTATTTCATGAATTTATTATTTATTTATGCATTTATTTATTTTAAAGGTTTTATTTATTTATTTGAGAGAAAGTGAGAGCACACGCTGGGGGATGGGAGTGGTTAGGAGAAGAGGGAGAAGCAGACTCCCCACCCAGCATGGAGCCCAGCTCAGAACTAAGACCCAGGACCTAGGACACTCAATTGACTGAGCCCCTCAGACACCCCTAGTAGTAGTAGTAGTAGTAGTAGTAGTAGTATTTTAGAGAGAGAATGTGTGCAAGTGCCAGCTGGTGGGGGTTGGAGGAGAAGAGGGAGGGAGGGAGGGAGAGAGAAAATCCTTAAGCAGGGGGCTCAGTCTCACAACCCTGGGATCGTGACTTCAGCTGAACAAGGGTCAGTCGTTTAACCGACTGAGCCACTTGAGCACCCTGTGTTTTTTCTATTTTATTATTAGTTATTGTTAATCTCATAGTGTGTGCCTAGTTTATAAGTTAACCTTTATCATAGATATGTATGTATAAGAAAAAAAAAACACCATATATAGAGTGTTTGGTACCATTTTTGGTTTCAGTCATCCACTAGGGGTTTTGAAATATATCCCTGCAGAAAAGGAGGGACTACTGTATTCTTTAAGCTTCATAGCAACATTAATTTAAAAAAAACCAACAACACAACACTTTGTTGAGGGGCCCCTGGGTGGCTTAGTCAGTTAAGTGACTGCCTTTGGCTCAGGTCATGGAGTCAGGGTCCTGGGATCGAACTCCACAATTGGGCTCTCTGCTCAGTGGGAAGTTGACTTTTCCCTCTCCCTCTGCTTCTCTCCTTGCTTGTGCTCTCTCTCTCTCTATCAAATAAATAAATGCAACCTTTTAAAAAAATTTAATTTTTTCAAAAAATTAAATTTAATTTTTAAAAAAAGAATCTTAAAAAAACACTTTGTTGAGGTACAATTGACATTTAAAATGCTGTACTTTTTAAATATATATAGTCTGATGAGTTTAAAAATAAGTATATACCCAAGAGATCATCACCAATATCAATGCCATAAACATATCCATCACTTCTAACTTCCTTATTTTTTATTTTATTTTTTTGTGATAACAATATTTCACATAAAAACTGGTCTCTTAGCAAACTGTCAATGCAGGATTGTCAGCCATAGGCACATGCTGTTCAGTAGATCTCTAGGACTTAGTCATCTTGTATAACTGAAACTTTATACTTTAATACTTCCCGATTTCCCTGTCCTCCGAGCAACTGGCAACCACCATTTATTCTCTGCTTTGACTGTTTTAGATTTCTCATGTAAGTAGGATTTCTTATGTACTGGTAGTCCTTCTGCGTCTGGCTCACTTCACTTAGCATAAAGTCCTCCAGGTTCACTCATATTTTTACAAATGGCAGGATTTCTTTCTTTTAATGCTGAATAATATTCCGTTGCATGTAAATGTTATCTTTATCCATTCATCTGTCAATGAACATTGGGGTACACATGGCCCTTTTGTTCACTACGTCTGTATCTTTGTGGTAAATACCCAGTCGTGCAATTGCAGGGTCATAGGGAAGCTCTATTTTTAATTTCTTAAGGAATCTCCACACTGTTTTCCAAAGTGGCTGCACCAGCTTGCATTCCCACCACAGTGTAAGAGGGTTCCCCTTTCTCCACATCCTCTCCAACACTTGTGGTTTACTGTCTTGTTAATTTTGGCCATTCTGACTGGTGTAAGGTAGTATCTCAATGTGGTTTTGACTTTTTAAAAAAAGATTTTATCTATTTATTTTACACAGAGAGAGAGAGAGAGAGAGAGATCACAAGTAGGCAGAGAGGCAGGCAGAGAGAGGGGGAAGCAGGCTCCCTGCTGAGCAGAGAGCCTGATGCAGGGCTCGATCCTGGGATCCTGAGACCATGACCTAAGCCAAAGGCAGAGGCTTAACCCACTGCACCACCAGGCGTCCCTCAATGTGGTTTTGATTTGAATCTCTCTGATGCTAATGATGATGAACATTTTTTCATGTGACTTGGTTTTTTTTTTTTTTTTTTTTTTGTATGTCTTCTTTGGAGAAGTGTCCGTTCATGTCTTCTGCCCATTTTTTGTCAATGAACATTTACGTTGGTTCCCTGTCTTGACTATTGTAAATAATGATGCGATGAACATGGGAATGCAGACATCTCTTTGAGATAATGATTTTGATTCCTTTGAGTATGTACACAGAAGTTGGATACTTAGGAATATGATTAACCAAGGAGGGGAAAGACTGGTACACTTAGAACTATAAAACAATGAAAAAAATTTAAAACGATACAAGTGAATGGAAAGCTATCCCATGTTTGCAGGTTGGAAGGATTCTTGTTTAAATATTTGCTCTCATACCCAGAGTGATGTATAGGTTCAGTGCAATTCCCATCAAAATCTGGATAACTTTTTTTTTCTTACAGAAATTTGAAAAAAAATCCTAAAATTCATATAGAATTCCAAAAGACTCCAGATAGACAAAGTGATTTTGAGCAAGAACAAAGATGGAGGCATCACACTTCCTGATTTCAAAATATGTTCCAAAGCTAAAGTAATGACAAGGGTGTGTCAGCCGGCATCAGTGTCTGATCCCTGGAGCCGGAGTCCCAAAAGTTGAGATTCAGCAGGAGTGAGGCTCAGTGCTCAGAGCACACTGCCTCTGCTTTACTTCTCTAGGGTCTTGGAAGTCTAGTGGGCAAAACCAGGATCCAGGGACTGGAATTTTGCAAGAAATTAGTAATTTCTACCTTAGCAAGCTAAGAAGAGTGGACAAGATGAGTCTGAAGAGGGAGGGGAGCATGAGATGGGAAGTTGGTGGGGAGGTCACTGAGCTGGCGGATGAGATTGACAGGGGAGATGGTCTCGGAGCTCCCGAACAGCAAGGACCAGTAATAGGTTCGCGGATGCTACCCAAGGTCCAAAGAAATACCTCAGTGCCCTGCATGAATGGAGAAATTTGGTGACCTAGGGCCTCCCGAGACACTGGAAATGTGAGCCCCAGCATCCGCCCGAGCTGTCCGCGTGGCCCGAACTGGTAGAGGTGTGAGACCTACCCATCCTGTGTTGCTCTGAGGAGTTTGGGGGAGATTTGTGTGGCCTGTTAGCATCTGAAAAGAGTGGGATTGGTGCCTTATACCTGAGTTTAGTGGGATTTTTGGAGGGTTGCACTGCTAGGCGGGTTACCTAGCAGGAATATTTACCCAGGTGATCAGCAAAATGTAAAAAACCTCAGCTGGATTCCATTTTGGGCTTTCTGGTTCCAAGTTCCGTGCATTTGCCATTAGGGAGAGAAAGTGCATCCAGCCACGGTCCTTGCAGGGTGAGGACAGGAGGAGTCTGCCCCAGGCCTCTCCAGATGTATAGGGTACCCTATACAGTATTATATGTTATATAGTATTATATATACCATACCATAGGGTATCCTATGTCTCTGCAAGCACTGCCCTTTTGGATCCTATAAATTTTTTTTAGCAATCCAACCCTGTTTAATTGCCACTGTTAGTGAAGAAGTAATATTTTTCTATTGTATGAAAAGCCTGGGATCTGGTACTAGTTATTAGCTTTGTAACCATGGGTAAGTTCTCCAATTTCTCTATCTTGGGGTTTTAAGGCTCTGAAATCAAGAAAGTAATATTATCTTTTTTTTTTCTTTTAAAGATTTTATTTATTTATTTGACAGACAGAGATCACAAGTAGGCAGAGAGGCAGGCAGAGAGAGAGGAGGAAGCAGGCTCTCTGCTGAGCAGAGAGCCCGATGCGGGGCTCGATCCCAGGACCCTGAGATCATGACCTGAGCCGAAGGCAGAGGCCTTAACCCACTGAGCCACCCAGGCGCCCCTAGAAAGTAATATTATCTATGTACTATACATATGTGTGAAAGATTGAGATGAACTGTAAGGCATACTATAATGATTTAGTATCTCAACTATAAAGTACTCTTTGTGTAGCCTCAGTAGTAATACGGGGAAATGACTACAGAATAATTAGTCAGGGTATAGAAACACCTGGAATTGAGGAGCAGGGTCAAGAGAAGTCACCTTTTGAGAAAGAAAATGACAAAACTCAACGATAATTGGTGTGCCTTGCTTAGGCCTTTGTAAAAGTAGCCCACGCGAAGGAATAATTTCCATGTCGCCTGTATGAATTTAAGAAGTATCTAAGTGCAAATAGGAAAAAGTTGAATGTAACTAATTTTTACTAGTTAAAATGTGCATTTTAGAGACAAAAAGACTTTTTGGATTGTGAACATTTTTTTCTCTTTTGCTGTCCCAGTTCCAGGTTGCAGATATCAGTTATGGGTATCAGGTATTAGAACTTGACAGGGCCTTACCAGACATTTCGTCCACCCCATTCCTTAACTGTAAGGCTGTTTTAAAGATGACAAAACTGAGATGCAAACAGGTGCTGTGACTTCTCCGAGATCAGTTGCAAGTTATTAAGAGTAAGAAGTAGATTCTGACTCCCCAGCCCACGTTCTTTCAGATATTTGGGTTTCTTGGCCCTATTCAGGCCCTGTGGAAGTTCAGGAGTGAAGAATAGGGAAGTCCTTTCCTAGTAAGAACCTGATAGTCTAGTGGAGGAAACAGGAAAATAAACAATTGTACTAAGCGAATGTGATGAGAGATATAATAAACGTATCGGCAACACACACTCTTTGGGAAAATGTTTGAAGAGATAGTTTATTCTTCCTGAAGGGAGCTGAGAAAGACTTTATAGAAAACCTTCTCATGTATACAATGATGATCATTTTCAGAACTCTGAAATAACAGGGAAAGCTCCCAGGAGTCTTACTGGTATGGTGGCCCAAAGCCCATTGGATGACAGATGTAAAGACAGCTTGGTTCTTGGGACATTGACATGGAAATCCCCAGAAACAGAACTGAGACAAAGACTATCTCTGTAGGGTAGTGGAAAAATTCCCCAGGATGGTAAGTATATCACCCTCAGGTTGTGTAGAGAGAAGACAAGGGTTTTGTCTTATGACACTTGTTCTTTTGATAAGTACTGCCTTTCAGGATGGCTCTAGGGGGTCACTTGAATCTCTTCTGGCCTCAAACCCAGGAACTTCAAATTCTTCCATATACTAGGCTGTATCAGATAGGGACTGAAAAGAAGAAATGCCATGGGAAGGAAAGTAACATTTATTGTGGCCAAGCATTGTGTGACATACTTTGTATATGTTATCTTACTTATTACTCACAGCAAAGCTGGAGGTAAAGTTAAATCCAGTTTTACTGGAATTCCTGTCTTCCTTAAATTCCTTATCATTTATTCATTTTATGTTTTTTTGTGTGCTTTCAGGCAGGTCGTTTCAGGAAGGAGCTTCTCTAATTCCTCTTCCTGAGCTAGAACTTTGTTAGGAACATTTAGAAAACTCCTTAGCCAGAATCTTTATTTAAGAAATTGGAAATGACCTAGGGGCGCGTGGGTGGCTCAGTGGGTTAAGCCGCTGCCTTCGGCTCAGGTCATGATCTCGGAGTCCTGGGATCGAGCCCCGCATCGGGCTCTCTGCTCAGCAGGGAGCCTGCTTCCTCCTCTCTCTGCCTGCCTCTCTGCCTGCTTGTGATCTCTCTGTCAAATAAATAAATAAAATCTTAAAAAAAAAAAGAAATTGGAAATGACCTATATGTCTATCAATATCTAACAATAGAGAAATGACAGTAAATTGTGAAATGCCAGGCACAGTCAAAAATAAATACTGATCTGGAAACCTAACTATGGTATGTTTTTAGCAATTTCAGTCTAATATACACAGCATGATCTCATTAAAATCCTATAAATGCATCTGTCTCTAAAGTTATATAACAAACTGTAAACTATAGTTTCTTTGGGGGATGAACTTGGGACAAACAGATGGGGCAGGCTATAGGGGTGTCAGGAATGGGAGAGAGGTCATTTAATTATGTAATTTTTTGTGATGAAATTATTAGTGGCTTTTACTTTCTTATTGTGTACTTTTCAGTTAAAAAAAAAAGTGCTGAATTCCCCCCTTCACCTCTATTTTGTTCCATGGGTTTCATATCAAAATCCTATATACTCTCTATGAGATAGCAGAGACTTGGCGGAAATTATTATTATTATTCTTTTTTTAGCTCTCTCTTTATTGGAGCCATCCTCTCAAAGGCTCTGGCATGACTTGTCTCCTGACAAACTGAGACACAGTTCTGTCTCCTCAATCTTCCTGCCCTTGGACCAGGCTCAGACAGATGGACACATTTTGTCCTTGGGTAATTTTCTTCTCATGTATCTGAAGTTACCCAATGGATTCTGTAGATGTATTCAGACAAAAATGATTTTCAGGATGAATGCAATTAAGGCTATTACTGTAGGACCTCAGTATGTAGGAATTATTCTCCCCTTCATATGAATGAGGCAGCTCAGAGAAATTGGAGAGGGCACTAAAATTGAAGAGGGCATAAAATAAATTTTTGACATATGAGTTTAATTACCTGCTAGGCTAAGTGGATGAGACAAGAGTTAAAGTGGAATAATATGGGTCACACAAAACCTTACTTTTGATCATATTAGTGTTTATTTAAGTGCTAGATGATTTGCCTGATTTATATTTATGACAATGAATAGGGGCCATTGTTAGATGTTGTTGCTGATTTGACTTTAAAATAAAAAATTAAGACTAATAATCTTTTAAGGGCCTTGGTCAATTTAATTGAAGCTATGCTGAGATTTCAATGTGAATTGTTAAAATTTGGAAATTACTTCTCTGTTTGTCTTGGTTTCTAAATTCTGGCTACATAAGCATGTAAGTTGCGTAAGTACAACAAACCAGACCTGTCTTCTCTGGGCTTCAGGTTTCTGATCTGTAAACTGAACCAGATATTCATCAATTTCTTTTTTTCACTCAGTATGCTATCTTTATTTGCTCAGCAGTGTCTTTTGCAGAACAAATGTTCTTAGTTTTGATACAGTCAATTGTATTCATTTTTTTTTTCTGTCATGCTTTTGGTGTCATTTCTAATAACTCTTTGCCTAACACAAGGTCACAAAAATTTTTTCCTAAATTTCTTCTAGAAGTTTTATGGTTTTATGTTATACTTTTAAGGCTTTGATCTGTTTTGAGTTAATCTTTTTTTTTTTTAAGGTATAAGACAAGGTTCATTTATAAGAAATGGTCAGTTGTTTTACAAAATGGCTATACCACATTGCTTTTTGACCAGAAATATGTGAGGGTTCCAGTACTTGGTATTGTCAATTACTCTTTTTAAAATTTTAGGATTCTACCAGGTGGGGAGTGGTATTTCATTTTCCTAATGACTTGTGATACGGAGCATCTTTTTATGTACTTTTTTGCTATCCTTAGAAATTCTTTGGTAAAGTGTCATGAGATATTTACAAAAATTGATGGTGGGGGGACTTTGGCCTCCAGGTGACAGTTTGCTGACCCCTAATCTACTTTATGAATGCTCCATGTGCATTTGAAAAAAAAGTGTGTGTATTCTCCTGTTGTTGGGTAGAAACTTCTTTGCATTCCTGCAATAAAACCCCTTGGTATATTATCTTATTATTATTATTATTATTATTATTATTAGCATTTTTCCTCTCTGTCTTTCAGACAAGTAATTTTATTGATCTCTACTGGTTTGCTGACTCTTTCCTCTATCATTTCCCTTGAGTCTGTCCAGTTGAGTTTTGTATTTCAGTTATTTTTCAGTTCTAAAATTTCCTCTTTTTTGGTAATTTCTATTTTTCTGCTGAGAGTTTCTATCTTTCATTCATTTTGAGATGTTTGCTTCTAGAAGACTGGTAATATAACTGTTCTGAAGTTTTTGTGTGATTTAGTTTCTGGGTAATCTTGGATTTGATATTCGATGATTGTCTTTTCCTTTAAGAAGTGATCAGATTAAGATGGCAGAGGAGCAGGAGAACTAAATTTTGTCTGGTCCCAGGAGTTCAGCTAGATAGTTATCAGACCATTCTGAATACCTATGAACTCAACAGGAGATCAAAGAAAAGAAGAGCAGCAATTCTATGAACAGAAAACCAACCATTTTCTGGAAGGTAGGACGTGTGGAGAAGTGAATCTGAGGAGATATTTGGGCAGATAGGTGGGGGGAGGGAGTCTCTGTCAGCCACTTACCTGCAAGTGAGAGCAGTGGGGCCTGAAATCAGAACTTTCAGAAGTCTGCTCTGTGGAGGGACATTGCTCCAGTGGCTAAGCAGGGGGTGGAGCCCTCGTGGGGACAGTGTGGTCTCAGGACCCTTGGGGTCACAAAAAGACCAGGGGTGTCTGAGGGCAGCAGAGCTCCCAGGTATCGGAGCGGGGAAGCTGGCTGCACAGATCGAGCCAAGGCATCGGTTCTCAGCTCAGGGTTACCTTAAACCATGATCTGAGGCACAGTCAGGCCATTGGTCTTCGAGAAGGGACCTCACAAGAGGCAGATCCAGGGAGACCCCCTCCTTCCTCCTTTGGGAGGAGTGGCGTGGCAGGAATCTGCTGGGTTTGCAGACTCCAAACGGGGCCATGTGCCAGAGATACAAATGCTCACTCACAGCCTGAGTGAGCTTGGAGTGGGACTCCAAGCTCTTGGGTCCTCCAGCAGGAGACTGGGTGGCCACCATCTTCATTCCCGTCCTCCAGAGTGGTACAGAAAACATTCAGGGAACAAAAGCTCAGAGAGTGAACCTGAGCAGATTGCTTAGCCCAGCCCCTGGCAAGGGCGGTGCAATTCTGCCTCTGGCAAAGACATTTGAGAATCAGGGCAACAGGCCCCTCCTGCAGAAGATCAGCAAGAACATCTAGCCAAGACCAAGTCTACTGATCAATGAAAACTACAAAACACAAGGTCTAGCAGAATACAGCATGTAGAATGCATGGCTTTTTTCCAGTGATTCTTTAGTCTTTCAAAGTTAAATTTTTAAAAATTTTCTTTATTATTTTTCTTTTTCTGTATTTAGAAAATTTTTCTTCTTTCCTATTTTAGCCAACATCAATTCCGTATTAAACATCTTTTTTTATTTTTCATTTTTTTCAGTCACAAACTATCCCTTCATTATATTTAACCCTATTTTTTTGTGTATACATTTTTCTTTCTTTAACATTTTGGAATACAGTTTCTTCTAACAGACCAAAATACATCCTAATTCTAGTGTATAGCTTTGTTCTAGTCTCCCACCTGATCACATTCTTTCCTTTCTTAAGAATTTTTTTTCTTTCTTTTTTTGACCAACCCCTTATCAGTTCCTTTTTAAAAATCTTTTTTGATTTTCATCTTTATGGTCATATTCCATCCCTTCATCATATTTATCTATCTATCTATATACATGTTTTTCTTTCTTTAAAATTTTGGGAGGCAGTTTCTTCTAACAGACCAAAATACACCCCAAATCTGGTGTGTGACTTTGTTCTATTCACCAGCTTGATCTTTTCCCCCCAGTTTCATGTCTCTTTTGATATGTTTAGTGTGTACTTTTCTGGGGTCGTTGTTACTCTTTTAGCATTTTGTTCTCTCATCCATCTGTTCTTCTCTGGACAAAATGACAAAACAGAAAAACTCACCTCAAAAAATAGAACAAGGGGCTCCTGGGTGGTGCAGTGGGATAAAGCCTCTGCCTTTGGCTCAGGTCATGATCTTGGGGTCCTGGGATCGAGCCCCGCATCGGGCTCTCTGCTCAGCAGGGAGCCTGCTTCCCCCTCTCTCTCTGCCTGCTTCTCTGTCTACTTGTGATTTCTGTCTGTCAAATAAATAAATAAAATCTTAAAAAAAAAATAGAACAAGAGGCAGTTCTTTTTGATTGCCAGGGACATAATCAATATGAATGTGGTGCATAAACAGTGGGTCTTGGAACACTGAAAAAAAATTTAAAAATTATCTAAAAACAAAAATCTCAAAGACCACTTGTTAAAACAAATAAACTTATAATTCATATGAAAAAAATATGGACATCAGTAAGATTCAGAACTAGAGTTCAGAATGATGATTATAAAGATATTAGCCAGACTTGGAAAAAGCATAGAAGATACTAGAGAATCCCTTTCTGGAGAAATAAAAGAACTAAAATCTAACCAAGTCAAAATCAAAAAGGCTATTAATGAGGTGCAATAAAAAATGGAGGCTGTTACTGCTAGGATAAATGAGGCAGAAGAGAGAACTAGTGATATAGAAGACCAAGTGATGGAGAACAAAGAAGCTGAGCAAAAGAGAGATAAACAATTATAGCATCATAAAGGGAGACTTTGAGAGATAAATGATATCATAAGTTGAAACAATATTAGAATAATTGGGATCCCTGGAGAATAAGAAAGAGAGAGGGGAAGAAGGTATATTGGAGCAAACTATAGTGAGAAGTTCCGTAATTTGGATAAGGAAACAGTCACAAAAATCCTGGAGGCACAGAGAACCCCCCTCAAAAAATCAATAAAAATAGGTCAACACCCCATCATCTAATAGTAAAACTTGTAAGTCTCACAAAGAGAAAATCCTGAAAGCAGCTCAGAATAAGAAGTCTCTAACATACAGTGGTAGAAATATTAGATTGGCACCAGACCAATCCACAGACCCTGGCAGGCCAGAAAGGACTGGCATGATATATTCAGAGCACTAAATGAGAAAAATATGCAGCCAAGAATACTATGTCCATCTAGGCTGTCACTGAAAATAGAGAGATAAAAAGCTTCCAGGACAAACAAAAATTAAAAGAATTTGCAAACACCAAACCAGCCCTTTAGGAAGTATTGAAAGGGGGCCTCTAAGCAAAGAGAGAGCCTAAAAGTAACAGACCAGAAAGGAACAGAGACAATATACAGTAACAGTCACCTTATAGGCAATACAGTGGCACTAAATTCATATCTTTCAATAGTTACCATGAGTGTAAATGGGCTAAATGCCCCAATCAAAAGACACAGGCTATCATATTGGATAAAAACACAAGACCTATCAATATGCTGCCTGCAAGAGACTAATTTTAGATCCAAAGACACTTCCAGATTTAAAGTGAGGGGGTGGAAAACAATTTACCATGCTAATGGACATCAAAAGAAAGCTGGGGTGGCAATCCTTATATCAGATAAATTAGATTTTAAACCAAAGACTATGATAAGAGATGAGGAAGGACACTATGTCATAATTAAAGTGTCCCTCCAACAAGAAGATCTAACAATTTTAAATATCTATACCCCTAATATGGAAGCAGCCAACTAAATAAACCAATTAATAACAAAATCAAAGAAACACATTGACAATACAATAATAGTAGGGGACTTTAACACCTCCTCACTGAAATGGACTGTTAATCCTAGCAAAAGATCAACAAGGAAATAAAGGCCTTAAATGACACACTGGACCAGATGGACATCACAGATCTATTCAGAACATTTCATCCCAAAGCAACAGAATACACATTCTTCTCTAGTACACATGGAACATTCTCCAGAATAGATCACATCCTGGGTCACACATCAGGTCTCAACTGATACCAAAAGTTTGGGATCATTCCCTGCATATTTTCATACCATGATGCTCTGAAGCTAGAACTCAATCACAAGAGGAAAGTTGGGAAGAACTCAAATACATGGAGGCTAGAGAGCATCCTACTAAGGAATGAATGAGTCAACCAGGAAATTAAAGAAGAATTTAAAAAATTCATGGAAACAAATGAAAATGAAAAAACAACTGTTCAGAATCTTTGGGATGCAGCAAAGGTGGTCCTGAGAGGAAAGTATATAGCAATACAAACTTTTCTCAAGAAACAAGAAAGGTCTCAAGTATACAACCCAACTGTACACAGAAAGGAGCTGGAGAAAGAATGGCAAAGAAAGCCTAAACCCAGCAGGAGAAGAGAAATAATAAAGAGCAGAAATCAATGAAATAGAAAACAAAAGAGTAGAACAAGTCAATGAAACTAGGAGCCGGTTCTTTGAAAGAATAAGATTGATAACCTCCTGAACAGACTTATCAAAAAGAAAAAAGAAAGAACCCAAATAAATAAAATCATGAGTGAAAGAGGAGAGATCACACCAACACCAAAGAAATGCAAACAATTATAAGAACATATTATGAGCAACTATACACCAACAAATCTGACAATCTGGAAGAAATGGATGCATTCCTCGAGATGTATAAACTACCAAAACTGAACCAGTAAGAAATTGAAAACCTGAACAGACCCATAACTAGTAAGGAGATTGATCAAAAAATCTCCCAAGAGACAAGAGCCCAGGGCTAGACAGCTTCCCAAGGGAATCCTACCAAACATTTAAAGGAGAATTAATATCTATTATCCTGAAACTGTTCCAGAAAATAGAAATGTAAGGAAAACTTCTAAACTCATTTTATGAGGCCAGCATTACCTTGATCCCAAAACCAAAGGCCCTATCAAAAGGATAATTACAGATTAATATCCTGGATGAAAGTGGATGCAAAAATTCTCACCAAAATACTAGTCAGTAGGATCCAACAGTACATTAAAAGGATAATTCACCAGGATCAAGTGGGATTTATTCCTGGGCTGCAAGTTCAGTTCAACATCTGCAAATCAATCAATGTGATACAATATATTAATAAAAGAAAGAACAGGAACCATATAATACTCGATAGATAAAGAAAAAGCATTTGACAAAGTACAGCATCTTTTCTTGATCAAAAGTCTTCACAGTGTAGAGATAGAGGGTACATATCTCAGTATCATAAAAGCCATCTATGAAAAATCCACAGTGACTATCATCCTCAATGGGGAAAACCTGAGAGCTTTTCCCCTAAGGTCAGGAACATGGCATGGATGTCCACTATCACCACTGTTATTTAACATAGTACTAGAAGTCCTAGCCTCAGCAATCAGACAACAAAAAGAAATAAAAGGCATCCAAATCAGCACAGAAGTCAAACTCTCTCACTCTTTGCAGATGATATGATACTTTATGTGTAAAACCCAAAAGACTCCACTCCAAAACTGCTAGAACTCATACAGGAATTCAGTAAAGTGTCAGGATATAGAATTAATGCACAAAATCAGTTGCATTTTTCTACACCAACAAGAGAGAAAAAAGAAATTAAGGAATTGATCCCATTTACAACTGCACCCAAACCCATAAGATACCTAGGAATAAATCTAACCAAAGAGGCAAAGAATCTGTACTCAGAAAACTGTAAAGTACTCATGAAAGAAATTGAGGAAGACACAAAGAAATGGAAAAATGTTCTATGCTCATGGTTTGAAGAACAAATATTGTGAAAATGTCTATGCTACCTAGGGCAATCTACACAGTTAATGCAATCCCTATCATAATACCATGAACTTTTTTCCAAAGACATGGAACAAATAATCCTAAAATTTATATGAAACCAGAAAAGACCCCAAATAGCCAGAGGAACATTGAAAAAGAAAGCCAAAGTTGGTGGCATTACAATTCCAGACCTCATGCTCTATTACAAAGCTGGAATCATCAATACAGTATGGTACTGGCACAAAATCAGACACAGGGATCAATGGAACAGAATAGAGAATCCAGAAATGGAACCTCAACTCTATGGTCAACTAATCTTTGACAAAGCAGGAAAGAATATATGATGGAAAAAAGACTGTGTCTTCAACAAATGGTATTGGGAAAATCGGACAGCCACATGCAGAAGAATGAAACTGGACCATTTCCTTACTCCACGCACAAAATAAACTCAGAATGGATGAAAGACCTCAATATGAGATAGGAATCCATCAAAATCCTTGAGGAAAACACAGGCAGCAACCTCTTCGACCTCAGCCACAGCAAATTCTTCCTAGAAATGTCGCCAAAGACAAGGGAAGCAAGGGCAAAAATGAACGATTGGGACTTCATCAAGATAAAAGCTTTTGCACAGCAAAGGAAACAGTCAACAATACCAAAAGACAACTGACAGAATGGGAGAAATATATTTGCAAATAACGTATCAGATAAAGAGCTAGTATCCAAAATCTATAAAGAACTTACCAATCTCAACACCCAAAGAACAAATAATCCAAGAAATGGGCAGAGGACATGAACAGACATTTCTGCAAAGAAGACACCCAAATGGCCAACAGACACATGAAAAAGTTCTCAATATCACTCAGCATCAGGGAAATAGAAATCAAAACCACAGCGAGATACCACCTCACACCAGTCAGAATGGCTAAAATTAACCAGTCAGGAAACGACAGATGTTGGTGAGGATGCGGAGAAAGGGGATCCCTCCTACACTGTTGGTGGGCATGCAAGCTGGTGCAGCCACTCTGGAAAACAGTATGGAGGGTCCTAAAGAAGTTGAATATAGAACTACCCTATGACCAAGCAACTGCACTACTGGGTATACAAATGTAGTGTATGTGAAGGGGCACATGCACCCCAATGTTTATAGCAGCAATGTCCACAATAGCCAAACCATGGAAAAAGCCCAGATGTCCATCAACAGATGAATGGATAAAGAAGTTGTGGTAGATAGATAGATAGATAGATAGATGTATCTATAGACACATGTGTCTATATCTGTGTGTGTGTGTGTGTGTGTAATGGAATATTATGCAGCCATCAAAACCCCCCCAAATCTTGCCACTTGCAACAACATGCATGGAACTAGAGGGTATTATGCTAGGCAAAATAAGTCAATCAGAGAAAGACAATTATATGATCTTACTGATATGAGGAATTTGAGAAACAAGACAGAGGATCTTAGGCTAAGGGATGGAAAATGAAACAAGATGAAACCAGAGAGGGAGAGAAACCATCATAAAGACTCTTAATCTCAGGAAATATACTGAGTGTTGCTGGGTGATGGACATTTTGGGGAGGGTATGTACTATGGTGAGTGCTGTGAATTGTGTAAGACTGATGAATGACAGACCTGTACCCCTGAAACAAATAATAATTATATGTTAATAATAATAACTTTAAAAAGTGCTTAAAAAAAGAGAAGTGATCAGATTTTCCTGGTTTCTTTTTGGTCAAGTAATTTTGGACTTTATCCAGGTGTTTTGGGTATACTATCAGGAGACTCTAAGCACTACTAAAATTCTCTGGGGAATGTTGATTTTTGTTTTTGGTTTTGTTTTTATTTTTGGAGGTAATCATTCATATTAGGTTCAGACTGCAAGTTTTGTTTTACCTTCTCTTGATGGTGGTTCCATCTTAGTTAAGTTTTCAAGGCCCTTGCTATTGTGTCTGTTCTGTGCATTTGCACTCAGGGTGAATTCAGGACATGTTTTATCCACTGCAATAGGAGATCTCCTTCTCTGGATCTTCCTACTTTTCTACCAAACTCTCTGGCTTTCCTGGTCATCTGACTAGAAAGATAAGGTTTAACTTGAAGTTCTAGTGTGAACACATTTCACATAATTCTTTATGACTGGGGCAACCCTCAAGATAAAGTGATAAGAGAAACAGAGGGAAAAAATAAATAATTCCTCCATTCTTTCTGAATCACAAGATTCCCTTTTTCTGGTTCCCCTGGCTAGAAATATGTTTGTTTGTTTCTTTGTTTTTCCTCAAAATTTTAGATGCTGGGACTACTCTTGCAGTGTGGCACCCACATGGCAGGATGATTTGGGGTACCCTTGGTGCAGGACTGGAAAGAAATATAGGAAAAAAAATTCCTTGGGTCAAAGTGGGAAAACGAAAGAATAAAAATACCAAGGAAACTCACCCCTGTATGGGTTTTTCAAATTTAGTCCCCCCCCCTTTTTTTGTTTTTCCTCCTTAATCTGCTTGTTATTTTTAACTTTTCAGAGTTGTCAGGTCATTGTTTTTGTGTGTTTTTAGTTAATCAGTGGGAGATATTGGTTGCAGGGAGGTTATTCCATTGTGGCTGGCAATGGGAGTCCTCTGTATCTATTCATGTTTGTGTTGATTCTTTTTATATTAAGTTTTTCTTTTAATTCCAGTATAGCTACCATACAGTGTTATATTAGTTCCAGGTATACAATATAGTAATCCAACAATTCTGTACCTCACACAGCATTCATCATGGTAAGTGTACTCTTTAATCCTCATCACCTATTTCACCTATCCTCCCACTGACCTCCCCTCTGGGAACCATCAATTTGTTCTCTGTAGTTAAGAGTCTGTTTCTTGGTTTGTCTCTCACTCCTTTTTCTTTTCCTTGCTTGTTTGTTTTGTTTCTTAAATTCCACATATGACTGAAATCAGATGGTATTTGTCTTTTTCTGACTTATTTTGCTAAGCATTGTACACTCTAGCTCTATCCATGTTGATTCAAATGGCAAGATTTCATTTTTTAGGGGTGAATAATATTCCATACATATATATAATGATACATATCATTCTTTCTTTAACCATTCATCTATCAATGGACACGTAGGCTGCTTCCATAGTTTGGCTATTATAAATGATGCTGCTATAAACATAGGGGTGTGTGTATCTCCTTGATGTAATAGTTTTGTATTGTTTAGGTAAATACCCAGTAGTGTGATTACTAGATGATAGGTAGTTTCATTTTTAACTTTTTGAGGAACCTCTGTACTGTTTTCCACAATGACTGCACCAGTTTGCATTCCTTCCAATAATGCATGATGGTTCCTATTTCTCCACATCTTCTCCAACACTTGTTTTTTGTATTTTTGATTTTAGCAATTCTGACAGATATGAAGTGATATCTCATTGTAGTTTTGATTTGTATTTCCCTGACGACAAGTGATGTTGAGCACTTTTTCATGTGTCTGTTGGCCATCTGGATGTCCTCTTTGGAGAAATGTCTGTTCATATGTTCTTCCCATTTTTAATTGGATTATCCTTTTTTGAGTGTTGAGTAGTACAAGTTCTTTATATATTTTGTATATTAACCCTTTATCAGAGATGTCACTGGCAAATATTTTCTCCCATTCAGTAGGTTGTCTTTTAGTTTTGCTGATTGCTTCGTTTGCTGCGCAGAAGCTTTTTGTTTTGATGTAGTCCCAATAGTTATTTTTGCTTTTATTTTGCTTGCTTCAGGAGACATATCTATAAAAAGTTGCTACATTTGATGTTGGAGAAATTACTATTTGTGGGGTCTTCTATGATTTTTATAGTTTCAGGTCTCACATTTAGGTCCTTAATCCATTTTGAATTTATCTTTGTGTACTGTGTAAGCCAGAAGTCCAGTTTCATCCATTTTTATGTATCAGTCTAGTTTTCTGAACACCAGTTGTTGAAGAGGTTGTCTTTTCCCCACTGCATATTCTTTTTTTTAAACACTATTTCAACTCCTGTTTATTAATTTTCATAAAACAATGAAGTTATAAGAGTGTAACTCTCATAATTACAAGAGTAGTAAGTTCTGGTCTTTATTTTATTTTTTTTTTAAAGATTTTATTTATTTATTTGACAGACAGAGATCACAAGCAGGCAGAGAGAGAGAGAGAGAGAGGAGGAAGCAGGCTCCCTGCGGAGCAGAGAGCCCGATGTGGGGCTCGATCCCAGGACCCTGGGATCATGACCTTGAGCCAAAGGCAGAGGCTTTAACCCACTGAGCCACCCAGGCACCCCAAGTTCTGGTCTTTAAATGGTCTTTTTCCAGTTAGTGTCACATTGAGATCTTCTTCTCTGTGAGTGCCCTGATGCTTAATAAAGCTTGTGTGCCAGATGAAAGATTTTCTGCATTTGTCACATCTGTAGGGTCTCTCTCTGGTATGAATGATCTCATGGCAATGAAGATTTGCCTTAAAACTAAAAGTTTTTCCACATTCTCTACATTCAAAGAATTCCTCCTTGGTATGGGTTCTTTGATGTTGAATGAGATCTACACTCTGGCTAAAGGACTCTCCACATTCACCATAATTGTGACTGTTCTTTTTAGTATGAAACCGTTGATGGCTCAGAAGGGTTGAATGCTGACCAAAGGCCTTTCCACATTGGAGACATTGATGGGGTTTTTCTCTACTGTGAGTTAACTGATGTTGGATAAGGGTTGAATTCTGACTAAACATTCTTTCGTACTCACTACATTTATAGGGTTTTTCTTTGGTATGGATCCTCTTATGTTCAATAAGATACGCCATCTGACGGAAAAATTTTCCACAGTCATGACACTTATATGGCTTTTTCTGAGGGTAACACTGTTTATGTACAGTAAGAGTAGACTTCTACTTGAAGGCTTGCCTGCATATGTCGCATTCAAAGGGATCCTCTGACGTGAATTTTTTGATGTTGAATGAAATTTGCCTGACGCCTGATGACTCTTCCACATTTACCACATTCATTAAGATTTTGAGTTTGTAAGAATTTACTTGTGCCACAGAAGCAATGATCTCTGACTGAAAGGTTTTCCATGCTCCTCGCATTTGCCCTGTTTCTTCCGTGTTTGAGCATTCTGATATTGAATAAGGTGAAGGTTTTGAAAGAAATCGTTGTGGCATTCATCACCAAGAGCAGCGAATGCAAGTCTGTAAAGGTCTGCCAATTCATTACATTTATGTAACTTTTCTACAGGTCTCTTGGCCTGTTGTCTGCTTTACTACTGATGTCTTACAGGACTCTAAATCTTCAGAAATTTTCTGCTTTGGAATTGGCTTTTTCATCTTGCTTCTGGCTTCAGAACCTGGGCAAGCACTACTAGAAGTCTTCTTAGTCCCTGCTCTTGGGAGATCTAGGATGCATGGTTCTTCCCACTGCTCCAGCAGGCAGATTACCTCAGGTCTGGGAAACTGAAATCCCAATAAGATCATGTTTCTGCAATTTTCCAGAATCACATCTCTGTGGAGGTCCTTCTGAGCTCAGTCAAGTTTGTTCCATTCTTCTCTGGTGAAATACATCGCCACATCCTAAAAGGACAACAGCTGCTTCCACCCAGCTGTCAGGAATACAGCTTCCAAATCCTGATCTCTGAGATGGGGCAGGACTGCTGCTATCAGAATGGACTTCTAGGAAGCATGCCCCCATTGTAGATTCTTTCCTCCTTTGTCAAATATTAATTGACCATATAAATGTGTTTTTTTCCTGTGCTTTCTATTCTATTTCATTGGTCTCTGTGCCTATTTTTTGCCAGTGTTATACTCTTTTGATTACTACAGCTTTGTAGTATAACTTGAAATCTGGGATTGTGATACCTCCAGCTTTTTCTTTTTCAAGATTATTATGGCTATTTAGGGTCTTTTGTGGTTCCATACAAATTTTAGAATTTTTTTTCGAGGTCTGTGAAAAATGTCATTGGTATTTTAATAGGGATTGGATTAAATCTGTAGATTGCTTTGGGTAGTGTGGACATTTTAACAATATTTATCTTCCAGTCCATGAACATGGGATATATTTCCACTTATTTGTATCATTTTCAGTGTCTTTCATTAGTGTTTTATAGTTTTCAGTCTCTTACCACCTTGGTTAAGTTTTTTCCTAGATATTTTATTATCTTTGGTGCAGTTGTAAATGGGATTGTTTTCTTAATTTCTCTTTCTGTTGCTTCATTGTTAGTATATAAAAATGCCAAAGATTTTTATACATTGATGTTGTATCCTGCAACCTTACTGAATTTATTTATTAGGTCTAGTAATTTTTCTGGTGGAGTCTTTAGGGTTTTCTATATATACTGTCATATCATCTGCAGATAGTGAAAGTTTTACTTCTCCCTTACCAGTTTGGTTGCCTTTTATTCCTTTCTCTTGTCTGATTGCTGTAGTTAGAACTTCCAGTGTTATGTTAAATGATACTGGTGAGTGGACATCCCTGTCTTGTTCCTGACTTTAGGGGAAATGCTCTCAGTTTTTCCTCATTGAGTATGATGTTAGCTTTTTCATATATGGCCTTTATTATGTTGGGATATGCTCCCCCTAATCCTACTTTGTTGAGGGTTTTTGTCATGAATGTATATTGTACTTTGTCAAATATTTTTTTCTACATCTATTGAAAGATCAGATATATTTTTATCCCTTCTTTTATTGATGTGATGTATCACATTGATTGACTTATAAATATTGAACCACCTTTACACCCCAAGAGTAAATCCAATTTGATCATGGTGAATGATTTTTTTTAATGTATCATTGGATTTAGTTTGCTCATATTTTTTGAGCATTTTTACATTGATGTTCATCAGAGATATTGACCTGTAGTTCTCTGTCTTTGTAGTGTATCTAGTTTTGGCATCAGGGTAATCCTGAATTCAGAGAATGAATTATGAACTTTTACTTCCTCTTTTAGTTTTTTTGGAATAGCTCGAGAATAGGTATTAACTCTTCTTTAAATGTTTGGTATAACTCACCTGTGAAGCTGTCCAGCCCTGGACTTCTATTTGCTGGGAGTTCTTGGACTGCTCATCAAATTTTACTGCTGGTGATCAGTTTGTTCAAATTTTCTATTTCTTCCTGATTCAGCTTTGGAAGGTTATGTGTTTCTAGGAATTTATCCATTTCTTCTAGGTTTTCCAATTTGTTAGCATATAATTTTTCATAATATCCTCATCTTTTGTATTTCTTCCCTTTCATTTATGATTTTATCTATTTGAGTCCTTTCTTTCTCTCTCTCTCTCTCTCTTTTAATGAGTCTGGTTAAAGGTTTATCATTTTTGTTGGTGTTTTCAAAGAACCAGCTCCTGGTTTCATTGATTCTGATCTACTGTTTAAAATTAAGTCTCTATTTTATTTCGGATCTAATCTTTATTATTTCCTTCCTTCTACTGATTTTTTAAAAAATTGTTATTTTCCTAGTTCCTTTAGATGTAGGGTTAAGTTACTTATTTGAGATTTTTCTTACTTCTTAGAACCACTTTGTTGTATCCCCCAAATTTTAGACTTTTGTATTTTTATTTTCATTCGTCTCCATATATTTTTCAGCTTTGTCTTTGATTTCTTGGTTGATCCATTCACTGTTTAGTAGCACATTATTTAACCTCCGTATATTTGTGTGCTTTCCATGTTTTTTCTTGTGGTTGCTTTCTAATTTCATAGTGCTGTGATCGGAAAAGATTCATGGTATGACTTCACTATTTTTGGATTTGTTGGTACTTGTTTCATGGCCTACTACATGATCTGTTCTGGAGAAAATTCCAAGTACACTTGAAAAAGAATGTGTAGTCTGCTGTTTTAGGATGGCATGTTCTGAATATGTCTGTTAGATCTACCTGAACCAGTGTGTTATTCAAAGCCAGTCTTGGGATCGCTTTCCACCTTATTTACACAGATGTGAGTGGTATCTAGTCGTAAACATGGGGCAGGGTGGGCTTAGGATCCTCCTCTTCTGCCATCTTCCCAACCTCCTTTTCACTTTTGTATTGATTCTTAATTGTTCATTGTGTCTGTCACCTAGATGATCAAAAATTAGTTGTTGAGTGAAAGGATAAATGACTAAAGGAAGAGAGAAGGAAGAAAATGAGAAAAAGAAAGGAAGGTAGAAGAAATAAAGGAAAGAAAGAACATGGATGGATGGTTTTTGGAATGTTTGTGGTTCCCACATCATGGCAATGTCTTTAGGCATAATACTACATTATGGTCACTAGATGGCAGTAGAAGTCAGCGTCCATTCAGTGATCTTATTTGCGCACACACACACACACACACACACACACATTTTTTTTTTAAAGATTTAATTTATTTTTTTGATAGAGAGAAATCACAAGTAGGCAGAGAGGCAAGCAGAGAGAGAGAGAGGAGGAAGCAGGCTCCCTGCAGAGCAGAGAGCCCGTCACGGGGCTTGATCCCAGGACCCTGAGATCATGACCTGAGCCGAAGGCAGCGGCTTAACCCACTGAGCCACCCAGGCCCCCCCCCCCCCCACACACACATTTAATTGAGGTTTAGGTGATGGCCATGTTCTATTAGTTCTGTGGTATACAAATAGTGATTCAATATATATATATCTATATATATTTTTAAAAATTGAGGTATAGGTGATAGCCATGTTATATTAGTTTTGTGGTATACAAATAGTGATTCAACAGCTCTGTACATTATGCTAGGCTCACCACAAGTGTAGCTACAATCTGTCACCATACAGTGCTATTACAATACCACTGGCTACATTCTCTATGCTGTACCTTTATTCCCATGATTTATTCATTCCGTAACTATAAGCCCATGATTCCTACTCCCCTTCATTGATTTTGCTTATCTTCCCAGCCCTTCATCCCTCGGGTAACCACCAGATTGTGCTCTGTGTTTATGGGTCTGTTTCTGCTTTATTGTTTGTTTTTGTTTTGTTTTTTCGATGCCACATGTAAGTGAAATCATATGATGTTTGTCTTTCTCTGTCTGACTTATGTCACTTAGCATAATACTCTCTGGGCCTATCCGTGATGTTGCAAATGGCGAGATTTCATCCTTTTGTGGCTGAATGGTATCCCATTGTATATATACACTACATATTTACTTTTTTAGAAATATATTCAATGATCTTTGATAGTCTACTCTTGGTAGGGCACTTCATTAGGGACTGAGGAGCGGGAGTGCAGAGGGAATGAGGCACAAAGAAAATAAGGGCCAGTTCTTACCCCTCAGGAACTCACAAGTGGACAGAAACGATAGACTCACAGTATGTGAATCAGACTGTGGTACTCCTGCGGCAGGCATGTAACGTAATACTAAGTGAGACGGAGGAGGGATTAGCTATGACTATAGAAGCTGGCGTCACAGAAGCAGAGTTTGAGCTAGACCTCAAAGGACGGGTATAGGTTGGACACATGTAGTTTCTGGGAGTGGAGAGGAGGCATTCCAAACAGAGGGTACAAATCTGGGAATAATATTCAGAGAACAGTAAATACTGAGATGTGGCTGCGATGTAGGCTATATGAAGGAAATAATGGGAAATTATGCTAGGAAGCTAAGTTGGGATCAAATTATGGATTTCTTAAATGGGGAGAAGGACCATAGTCCAGGAGTTGTTTCTAAATCCTGTGGTCATGCCCCATTTGTGTGCCAAGTGCTAAGTAGGCTGGCAGGTTTTAGCTATAGTTGTGGTGGGGCAGCCTGTCCCAGGGCCCCATGCAGCCACCGCTGGATCAGCAGCCAAGGACTCAGATGATTCTAGATTCCCAGAGAAAAACTCCCCGAGTGCCTCAGCTGGCAGGAACCATGCCAGACATGGTGCTTTAAAGGGCCTGGATGGACTCAGCTTGTTACCATGTAGGAATGTGGGCTCTGAATTACTAGATCCTTCTATTCTTAAAGATAACTTGGAAATATAAATTTATGTGAAATTTTCTGATTTGTTGAATGATAGCACTGACTCATAAGTTAGAAAGCACTGAGTAAGCCGATCAAGACACATGTGTGGGCTAGAGTACGCCCCTGGGCAGTCATTCATGACCTCTATTCTGGAGTCATCTGTGGGTTTTGTTCCTGGTCTCTGCCATGGCTGAGATCCAGTCCTATGATCTCCCAGGGAATTCCTACCTTCTGAATTCCCCCTTCCATGTGTGCAAAGTTTCCCCGGGAATATCTTTCAGGACAACACTTCCCAGCCCCTCTCACCAGTGAGCTCTCCCACCTGCCTTCTCCTCTCAGTAGGAACCACCAGGATGGCCACTCAGGGGAGGCAGCTGGGATGCTAGCACCCCATTCCCAGTGTCCTCGTGTGTCTCAGATACATCAGGGGGAGCTTCCTCATGACCCCAGTGGTTCATCTGTGCACACAAAACAGCGTTCAGAAGTTACTTTGGTTTTTGAGAGTAATTTTCTTTTTAAAATTTTTTATGTCTCTGTACTTTCAGGTTACATTCTATCCTACTGACACGGCTACATCCAGAGTTCAATAATCATTTCTTATTTCTTCTTAGTTAGAACTGGAGGAGAATTTGGATTTTGTGTTTTTTCTTGCTGACTCCTTATTATAGCTCTCTGGGTCACACACACACACGAAATCCCCCAAACCCTCCACCCCCCAAAACAAACAAACTAACAACAACACAACAAAAAAACCCAAATGATTGGAATTCTATGTTGCTAGAGTCCACAGAAGTTGGGAATCTGGTCCAAGGACGCTACGGTGCCTGAGAAATGGATTGATGGGTAGACACAGGATGCAGACTCAGGAAGGACACCGGAATGTTCTTTCCTTCCCCTTTTTTCTCCTCCCCGGATCAGTGTTCCAGGAGGCGTAGGAAGAGTAAGAAAAACAGAACAGTTAAAGGGCGGATTCTGAGGTTTAGTCTAGACTCTTCCCCGAACAAGTGAGGTGGCTTTGGGCACATCACTTAGCCTCTCTGCCTCAATTATCTTCTCTGTAACGTGGGGAAGTGTATACGCAATCTCAGAGAGCTATTTTGAACACTAAACAAAATGTCTGGCCCTATGTAAGCAGAGGTAAGTAAATGGATATTTGTTTCTTTTCTTTTTTTTTTTTAAAGATTTTATTTATTTATTTGACATAGAGAGAGATCACAACTAGGCAGAGAGAGAGAGGGAAGCAGGCTCCCGCTGAGCAGAGAGCCCAATGTGGGGCTCGATCCCAGGACCCTGAGATCATGACCTGAGCCGAAGGCAGAGGCTCAACCCACTGAGCCACCCAGGCACTCCTTTTTTCTTTTTTTTAAATGTGGATGTTACCATAACTTTCATTTCTTAAACCCAAAGACAAAACTTTGAAGGAACAACAAGATGTCCCTAAGAATTCCAGCTTCGCTGATCCTGCAGGGCTGACCGTGTCCCCTTCGCAGGTCCAGACTCTTTTTGTTCTTAGTTCCTTTCTAGTCCCAGTGGACTCTCAGCCGGAAACTGGATTCTTCTCAGTGAGCAGTTTCCAGTCACAGTACTGGCACTCGAGAGAGGAAGGGGAAGGGTTTGCCTTGGAAATCCTAGCGGACACAGTCTTTTTCAGGAGCGCTGGATGCCGACAGGGTGTTTGGGGCTGACAACAGTGTCTGCTCCCTTGGGTTGGTGGGGGCGGTGTGTAGAGGTTGAGTCGGTGGCATCTCTAGGGGCTTATTTGGTTATGACTTTTCACTAGGTGGCAGCAGAAAATCATAAAGAGAATCCACGAGCCCAGGCTCCTGCTCAGCCCGCAGAGTAGCTAAAAGGCAAGAGAAGGGATGGTGGCTTGGGAAGGACAAAATAAACTAAAAAGGTTTTGCATAAGCTTTAACGTGTCAAGAGAACTATGATGAGAGAGTACATTTTGAATAACTTATATACAACATTTATATACAACATTTTATTTTTATTTTGGGGTCAAGTACAGAAGATAAGAGACCAAGCCATGTTTAGAGCCACTTGTCAGCAAAAGTTTCCTTGCAGAGGGCCAGATGTAAACCTCTTAGTCTTTGGGGACTGTGAAGGGTCCTCTGTGACTATTCCGCTCTGCCTTTGTAGTCACAAGCAGCCAGAGACAATATGTCGGCACAGGAGGGAAGCTGGGGTCCAGCCCCTCTTTGTTCCTATAAACAGACTTCGGCCCATGGATCGTAATTTTCTCACCTCTGCTGTAGACTGTTCTGTGGCCTACCCACTGGGTTACTTCGTATCGACGAGAAAGAAATTAAAAAACAAGTCCCTTATTTCAAAACTGTATTTTTTTGTTCTTAAATAATTATAATCGTTCCATTCCAGGAAAAATAAGCATATGACTAAAATTTAACTACCCCTGTGGAAAGATAACCTTTGTATTATCAAGACCTTGGTCTTATCTAAGACCTAAGATCATAATTAAGTGTGAAGCCTGTAAAATTTCCACATTAGCTGAGCAGTGTTGGCCTCCTGGTAGTAGATTTTATTTGGATAGAGCCATTTTTGATTAATGAAGTTGTTTTCTGGACAGAGACAGTATTAACAGTGATGATTTTTAAGAGAACAGATGTCACTTGTGGGGTAACAATAAACGTCTAAAGTTATAACATCAAAAAATAGAGAGAGAGAGAGAGAGAGATGGAGAGAGAGAGGCTTGCTCAGGACAGTCGTTTTCGTCCTGAAATCAGCTCTGTAGGGTTGGCAGGTCAAGCTCCAATATGAATTCAAAAATAGCATCTCCATATGAAAACGAGTGGAGACAAGTCAGCCAGATGAGAGGAGGTTCTGTGCGAGAGGAGAGACAGCTAGACCATGGATGGCCTGGGGAAAGCAGCAGTGGGGCAACATGAATGAGCCTCCCCGAGTTGGTTAACCTCAAAGTTCAACTGAAGGGGTGAGAAGCAGGTGCAGCTCTCTGTGTTGGCAGAGGAGCCGGTGGCCTCTTTGATTTACACCAGAGCAATTGTACGTGTAGTCTCTCACACAGTTTAGCAGTGTCACCATTTATGGCTTCTCTGGGGTCAGCTTTTATCTCTAAAAGGTCACTTCTACGGTACCAGTATGAAACGCCCCTGCACCCCCTTTAACTCTTGTGAATGTTGAAGGAGATCGATTCTGTTTATGCCATCTTGAAAGAGCAACTTTTCTGAAGGAGGAAATGGGAAACGGAACAGGTTTAAGCGAAAGGAGGGGGCAAGGGTAGGAGTGGAGTCTATACCACAGGACCAGGATTTCAAGCAGACCCTACGGTGAGAGCCAGGAGCAGGCTTGGCTCTGTCAGCTAGGTCCTGGTCTTGCGGGGGGAGCGGGGAGCTGGCCCTGCAGTCTCGCGAGGCCTATGAGTTCTCCTGTTGAACAGAAGCGGTTTCACAGAACTCTAACGCCTGACAAGCCCACCCTGTGACCACAGTGGGGAGAGGCAAAAACAATGCCACTCCTTAATCGTGTCTTAATGCAGATGAAAATGAGCATATTGTCCAAAAGCAATGACAAACAGGACCAAACATGCCTCCATTCTGACTAATGTCAGTGATTGCTACTCCTTCACCAATTAAAGCTTTAGCCGGCTTCCATTTCTCCTACTTCCTCGGGGAGAATTATTAGGGTACTCAGGTTGAGGGCCCTTAAGCTCCCCCCCCAGATCACCATAATGCACGGTTTGGCAAGAAGCACGGGGTGCTTGTGAAGAGGATTAAAACCTAGGAGAAGAGTGTGCCAAGGGAAAGGGAGAGAACCAAGCCAACCCCACAGCTTCATGACCAGGCCTTGGGAAGGCGCTTGATTCAGTGTTCAGCTACCAGAGCCAGTGACCCTGACAGCCCTGGCTGCAGGCATCTGTCACCTGCCCCAGTCCTCTGCCTATAGGAGCCTGCAGGTCCTCTCAAAGGAAGGCTGGCCGTCTGGCATGGGGGGTGAATTTGCTCAGCCCACCGCCTCTCCTCCTCCCTAAGCAGCTGACTTCTTCTGATGTGGTTTTGTGGTTACACAGCAGGCAGCCTGCTCATGTGGACATGGTGTACTTTCAGTTTCTCAAAGTGAGTCATGTTGACTTTCTTCTCGGGAGTAAGAGTGACCCTTGCACAAAAGGACTGTATGACTAGAAAGAAGAAATAGTAGAGGCCACCAACGCCAGAGTGTTTACCACTGTAGGCAGTCACTGGTTTCTGGGAGTGGTTCTTGTCACTTCTCTAAGCAAGGTAAACTAGGAGGAGGCCTTTGGTTTTGAATTCTTGACTATTTACCAGTCTTTGAATTCTTCCTTATTCTCACTATTTGGAGCTCAGAATCTACAAAAGAACCCAAATAAATTTGCACTTGGTCAGCTGGTACATGATGGGGAAGTTCCCAAGATAATTATTGGTTATTATTATATCTTGAATTCTCATGTCTACTAATGAGCTCATGATATTGTACCACCTGTCCAGGCCCTAAGAATCCCAGCAGGCCTGTTGAGAATCAAAATTGGGCTTGGAAAGCCTCAGCCAATAGAAGAAGGGCTTTCTTCTAGTCTAACTCTGCTTTGTGGTCCTGTTTCGGTAATGTTTCATGAAAATGCATAGAGCTAGGGTGGAAGATACCCAGTCCTTATGTCACCACTTCTGTGCCCTTGACAAGTTTTGTTAATTAACTATGGCATTCTTTCATGCTGGGCCAGGAGGGAGCCACAGGACACTTCTCATCACCATTCCACGCAGCCACTACCTCTAGATCCCGGTGGGCATGTGAGATGAAACCTGTTTGCTGTGTTTGTTGTAGAATCTCAATTTAACTCTGCTCTTGGACATCCAAGTCATGGGACTGCCACATGGAGGTGATTGCTTTTCTTTCCTCAATAAGTAAATCCTCTTGGGTTGCAAGAAGAGAAAATCAAATTATTCTTGAATTCTCTATCACTGACCCATCAATCACTATCTGTTGTCTTGCTAAGTCATTTGGATACTAGTAAGAGAATAAGAAAATCCCAATAGTGGAAAAAGATACGATAAGTCATTATTAGATATTCAAGACAGTTTATATTTTATAAGTATATAAAAATTGCTACCACTCACAGGGCTGAATTTTCAAGGTAATTCCATTTTCAGTTCTTCATTTGGCGGTTGCTGTAAGGGAGGTGGAAGCATCTACTGGGCAGATTAGATTCAGTAAGGAGACTTGCCAAACTGGTAATATTTTAGAGTTAGGCTGTGATGGTTATTTGTGCTTTTTCTACAAAATATACTTATTAAAATGAAAATACACAAATACCGTTTAAATACTGTAGTAGTTGAGAGTCTTGATGGCACTTAACAAATGTGAACTCCAGGTTACATAAGCAGTAGAGGAACTTATTAGAAGGATCTGGAATAGCTCAGAGAAGCAACTAGAAGGCTGGAAACCAGACATCCATCAAAAGGCAGTCACCATGTTTAATGCCAGGCTGGGTGGGACAGGAGCTGTGTTCTTGTCTGACTTCTCTCCTACCTGGAGTTCTTAATCTTCTGTGACATGAAACCATTTGGCCATCGGGTGAAGACTATGAACCTCTTTTTAGAGTGATTTAAAATTTATGAAATGATGAACATAGGGTTACAAAAGAAACCAATTATATCGAAGTCTAGTTATCAGAATCCAAAAGGAAACTTCCAAATAGATGTTGTCATGATATTTGTGCTTCTTGACTAAAATTAACTGGTGGGTTTGATTACTGATGTAATTTCAGTCATGGTGAACACACGTGGCTCCTGGGTATTTGTTAGGTCAGTAGCTTACAATATCTGCAGTGACTGTGATGAATATGGAAGTAACTGTGACCTCACTTGTTGACAAAGTCACAATTACTGCTAACACTACTGAGATTTAGTTATTGTTTACATGCATAGTTGAAGAAAATGCTAAATTTTAGTTAGAAACTAGTGAAAACACTACTTTTTCAGTTCAATTTAATGGATTTCCTTTAATTCTTTTTTTTAAGATTTTATTTATTTTGAGAGTGAGAGAGCAAAAGAACAAGAACAGGGGTAGGGGCACAGGGACAGGCAGACTCCTTGTTGAGCATGGAGCCTATGCTGGGCTCATTCCCAGGACCTCGAGATCATGACCCGAGCTGAAGTCAAACGCTTAAACAACTGAGCCACCCAGGTGCCCCAGATTTCCTTTAATTCTATTTATAGACTCCAGTTTAAGAACTCTTATTTTAGAGTGTGAACTCCTTGAAGGGAGCTTTGAGTATATGTTACCTCTATTAATGTAAGTTCGGTATGTGTTCTATGTAATTAGGTTCATTGACTATAATAATACTTTGTTTTCCAAGCACTCATGGAAATAGCTGGAAAATGGAGCAACAGATCTCATAATTGGGCAGATCATCATTCATTATGGGTTCCTGGCTTACTTTTGTATGGAAAAACCAAGTCCACTTGTTCTGCCATCACTCTACTCTATTCTTTTCCCTGGTCCATCAGCCAGGCTCTCTGGTGGAACAGTCTTCCTGTGGGACCACCACAGGGCCTGGCTGCTCTCCGGGGATGCATGGTAAAAATACTCTAATACTGTCCTCTGGAAGGACATGGTCTACCTGAGCCCTCTGAGGAAAGGAAATTAACTCCTTTCCAGGCAGTCAGCATTCTTTTCTCTGTCTTTCTATTTCCACCATTTTCCCTGATTTTATCAGGAGGTTTTTCCTTGCTGGTCACTCTGCAGCTCTGCAGCCCACCTGCTCCCTGTTAGTTCTTGCTTTATCATCCTGTTAAATTTGAGTTGAGCAACTTGTATTTGGTAAGAGTTTGGCAAAACTTTATTATGGCAATGAAGGTTGTTTTTTGTTTTTGTTTTTGTTTTTGTTTTTGTTTTTGTTTTTTACAAATTAAAGTGTTGCTTGTGACTTTAATAACCCAAACATTTGTTACTTACTTGGACCCTTATATCTGTGACGCTCCTGCTTTAATACCCTTTCTTACAATTTAGGGACCTCATGTATAGTCCGGAGGAAATGAGAACTAGAAATGCCTTTCAGACTGACCATTTCTTTTCTGTTCACCTCCTTCCTACTGTCATTCTCTCAACCATGAAATATGGAACAAAAACTGACATTAATTATAAAAGCAAGTCAAAGAGGAAAAGTCTGTAACATATTAGTGAAAACAGTGACAGTAACAGAAAGCTCTCACAATGACCTGAGCTTTGGAAAGCTATGGGGAGTTGCTGAATACATCTCACTGATCAAAACATCTTTCTGGAAGAACAGATTGCTTTGAACTCAGAAAACTAACACATAAGAATTCATTCTGTCCCACACACTTTATTTATTCCACATTTTTAAAATTGTGTCTGTTCTAAGAACTGTTGTTAGAGAACTCCTAGGAGATGAAATGTGAGCACTGGACCACACAACTGTTGGAATTACAACATCCTGAGATATTTCAGAGATTGTTACCTCTCTGGGAGGGATAAGGAAACCGAGGAACAGAAAACCGACTTGGTTAAAGTCACCCATCTGGGGTTTTTTTTGTTGTTGTTGTTGTTTTTTAAATCAGCAACGGAACTAGAATTCTAAATTTCTGAACTTCTAGTCATTTGTCTTTCAAAAGAGCAGACACAAGTCTGTATTTGTTGTTTTCCCTGTCCGTATTTGTTGTAAGGTGACTTTAAAAAAAAAAAAAAGATTTTATTTATGTATTTGTTAGAGATAGAGAGAGAGAGAGTGCACAAGTAGAGCTGCAGGCAGAAGCAGAGGGAGAAGCAGGCTCCCCACTGAGCAGGGAGCCTGATGTGGGACTCAATCCCAGGACTCTGGGATCATGGCCTGAGCCGAAGGCAGTGGCTCAATCAACTGAGCCACCCAGGCATCCTGTAAAGTAACTTTTTAAGATCATTTATCTGTGGTCCCTTTTTAAAAACTTCTTTCAATTCTGCTAAAACCAGCTATTTATTCACTGTGTGTTCATTTTTCCTTAGAAAGAGACTAGGCTGCAGTTCTGACTTGGAGAGCTGACCTCAGATTATTCTAAAGCAGTTGGTATATATAGTTTTTTCTCAAGTAATTCAGGAGAATAATAATTATTGTCTCTTTCTTCAAGGAATTCTTGTATAACTTTGATAAGTATTTATTGAGCAAGTGCTGTATGTGTACTTCTGTTCACTTGGAAGTCTGGGATGCATATCTGGGGCCATTCTTGAGAGCTTTTTGGCTGAGAAAGCAGATTGGGCTTTTATCTGGGGAGGGAACTATAGAACTCCTAGACATGGAGATCTGAGGTGTTTCCAGGACATAAACTCTTTCTGAGTATGGCCTCCTAGCAACAACAGGTGACTACTCTTTCCTCTATATTGTGTGAAAGTGTATTTTGGTTCATTCCAGTAACTCTTTATGTCAGTATAAGATGAACTAAATTCTCATAATCTGGAAATAATTGAATAGAAGATTAAAGAAGTATTTTCCTTCTTCCTTTTTCCCTTTCTCCCTTCCTTTCTCCATTCTAGTCTCTCACTATTTTATTTTTGCCAAGAAATATATTGAATTTAGAACCAATTAAAGACTGGAGGTACCCTGTGAATAAGACATGGCTTTGTCTCAAGAAGAGAGACATGGTGTAGATTTCAATATAATGTGTTTTCCCGTAATGAAGATAAACATAAAATTCAATGGGTGCATGAAGGGTGAGCATCTAGCCACTGAGGTAGTTAAAGGAGGCTTTATAGGTCGATGAAACCTAAACAGGGTCTCAAACAATGTGTAACAGTCTGACAGGTGGGTTATTTATACTTATAAAGTAAAAACTCAGTGTACTCCAAGAAATAAACGCTAGAAGTCACCTAGACTAAACTCATTCTGATTACCTTAATTAGACTTGTGGGGAGAGAAAACTTCAGTGGAGAACCAGAGAACAACAGAGAAGCCAGACTCCAACTCTAAAATGTGGCCTTTAAGAAAGTGGCCAGAGCCTCTGAGCGCCAACCATTCTACCAGAGTATTTCCTGTTTCTAGGTGATCTGAGGGCCCTGGTGGGAGGTCTTCAGAGCTAGTGCCTGGAAGATTCTCTCCCCCAAATATCACTTTTCTAGCTCTCAGTTGTTGGGGGCCCTAGCAACTCAAAACTGGAATTGTTACTTAAACCACAGCTGTGACTACTCAGCCCCCCAAGTCTCCAGTCACACTTGTCAGTTACCCCTACTCCCACACAGAACCTGCCCTTTTTTGCTGGTTGATGCCAGTAAACTCACCTATGACTAGGACCAGACTGTATAGGAGGCTTAAACCCCTATATTTTCAAAATGTTTAATATGGTGTCAAAACAGCTGGGGGACAGACCCTACAGATGTTTGTACCAGTTGACCTCTACTCACCCTCACTCTTACACACATACACACAAATGCGTGCGCGCATATCAGCTTTCTTCTAAAGTTCATGTGCAATAACTGCTTATGAATAACTATACAACTGGAAAGAATGATCCATAAACTCACTTTTGGAGACATTTTGCTTTTAAGAGAAAAAGCCAAATCACAAAATTAAGCTTCAGAAGATCAATCCAGATTCAGTTCAGTTTCTTAAACCTTCTATTCCTATACGTGTCTATGTTCAATATATATGATTATAAGTGTTCAGACTGCTGACCTGAAAAAAATTGTTCTGCACTGAGAAACAAACTGAGGGTTTGGAGGGGAGGGGAGTGAGGGGTTGGATGAGCCTGGTGGTGGGTATTAAGGAGGGCACGTCTTTCATGGAGCACTGGGTGTGGTGCATAAACAATGAATCTGGGAACACTGAAAAAATAAAATTAAAATAAAATAAAATTAAAATCTTCTGAATATCAGAAATATTAGAGCAATACAATTTAAAACAGAAAGGAGGTAAGTGTAGGTTAACTATAGAATTAACTTGGAAATTTGCTTCTCTGTGTACTTGGATTAATTTGTCTTTTTTTTTTTTAAAAAGATTTTATTTATTTATTTTACAGATAGAGATCACAAGTAGGCAGAGAGGCAGGCAGAGAGAGAGGAGGAAGCAGGCTCCCTGCTGAGCAGAGAGACCGACGTGGGGCTTGATCCCAAGACCCTGGGACCATGACCTGAGCCGAAGGCAGAGGCTTCAACCCACTGAGCCATCCAGGCGCCCCAATTTGTCTTTTTAATGTAAAACTTCATGAATTCTCATATATTTTCCTTAGTTAAGAAGGAAGTTTTAGAAGCACTCCTAAAGATCTCAAAAGAAAATTCGTTCAATTATAAAATGTACAGGAATGATATTTTAATTTGCTGTTTCATATGCTTGATTGACTTTTGTTTCTTTGTACCTGATTATTTCATACTTTATTTTTTTTTAAATGAACACAAAGAAAACAACAACAACAAAAAACCCCCACAAAAACCCAAACCCAAATACCCTGGCTCAGTTACAAATTCCACCTGTATTTAACCAGTGACTTTAGACTGTGTTGGAAATCAGAATTACCATGGAGTTAAAAAAAAAAAATTACACTCTTCTCTCTCCCACCCACCATTAAAAAATATAAAATAATTTTTTTAACTCTAAGAATAACTGACATCAGTCCCTGCTTCTTTTTATTCACTGGATCTGGGATGGTATCTGTATTTATTTTAGAGATGCTTTCAAATGAGTTTGATGCTTTTCCATTTTGAGAACTAGACATTTAGCTTATTCTCTTTTGAGACCTTGCTTTCTCTATTTTAACTCATCTCAATTCACTGCTTCATAGGTAGTAACTTTTCTTTCTTTGTACCTACCTACGTCACACCTTCTTCTTCTTTCAAAATGAACACAAAGAATTCCCGCCGTCCCTAGCAATATCGAGATATGCAGTAACTCCCAGTGAGCTGGCTAGAATATAGGTAGGAGGAGAAACCTTAGGTATCGAGACCCTAGCAGAGGCAGAGAGGCTGGCTACCTCGTGGAGGTACAGGAGCTGAGTGGGGCGTTACTGAAAGGCTGAGAAGGAGGGCCAGGTGTTACCTGGTGCCTCCCATTCACAGGGACATGCAGACCTCAGGTGGAGCTCTCCATATTTTGCCTGATTGTCCTGTTGGACAGGACAACCACCAGAGGAACTGGTGGTTTCCCTGGGGCCTGATAGACTGGATCAGAACTCTGAAAGGGATTGACAGTCCCAGTCTGGATGGTCTCACAAAGCCTTGATTCCGACTGGAATGTTGAATTGTAATCTCTCCATCTTCATCATTTACTCCATACAACCGGGAGCAACACTATCAAACAGGAAGCAAACATCCATCCTTAGTGGAAAACTGCCCAGAGAGACAAACGGGTGAAGAGAGGACTTCGGGTGAGCACAGATACTTCACTCTTATACCAGCACTCTTTTCAACTTCTGACTTCAACGTCTATCCTGGATGTGCTGGAAACCATGGATTTGAAATCTGGTGTTGTCTCAGTTTTCTGCTTTCCAGCCTTAGAGGAATTTCCCCAGCGTCCCAGTCCCCTGAGTTTCTCTCTTCATTTGGGCTGTAGCTTTCCAGGAGTTATTTGCTTCCTCTTCTTTCTTCCCAGTTTTTACACACACTGTGACACAATGACTGTCCCTCGCCTTTTATGAAACCACATAAAGTCATAACAAGCAAATGATCATTCTCCAGCGTGAACATTAGAGTTATTTTCTTTTTTGTGTGTCTTGGGAGAGGGTATAGTGGAATTTGTCTTGAATTTACTGTATTTCTACTCGGAGCAATGTGATCATAGGTATTTTCTCATTTTTCTTCTGGTCTTGGTGCTACAAAGGTAAGTATTTCCAGAACCCTTAGTAAGAAATGTGATAGATAAGGAAGAAATGAGATGAGATTCCCAAAAGAGGGATTTCTGTTTTAAACAAAGTCAAGGCAAATTCTCTTTAGAGAGGAACAGCCTTTATTCTCATGATTATGAAGCAGAATGTGATTTCTTTCTCAAAACAACTTGAAACACTGAAATTAAATTCCCTCTAATTTAGAGTTAGAGAAAAGCTGTTTTTGGTGGATTCATTATACATATAAAAGATATACTCATCAAAAACAGCATTTTCAAGTGACAAATAGCTTTAAGACTTGTTTCAAATGTAAGACACAGCCTCAGTGGACAAAGGAAGATTATTTTCCAAAACTTAACCAAATGCCCATCGAGTACATACATCTATAGGTTCGATTTTCACATCGTTAGCTATTGAGCCCGATAGACATACCATGTTTTGGTAGTGGGTTTTTTTTTTTTTTCCTTTTCTTGTTTTTAATTAGCAGAGTTTATTTTTAGTACAATTATAGGTTTACAGAAAAACTGAGCAGGAAGCACAGAGAGTTCCTGTATTAACCTCCAACCATATAAATGCACATACAGTTTTCCCTGTTTTTAACATTTTTCATTGGTGTGATATACTTGTTACAAGTGATGAATCCATATTGATATACTATTCTTAATTAAAGCCCATGGTTCACATTAATTGTATAGCTGTGTTGTATAGTTCTATAGCTTTTGACAAATGCATAATGTCTTGTATCACTATTATAGTATCAAGCACTATAGTTTCACCATCTTAAAAGTTCTCTGTGTTCCACCTACTCATCCCTCCTTCCTTCTCCCTGAATCCCTGGCAACCACTACTGTTTTTACTGTTTCTATAGTTTTACATTTTTTCAGAGCATCATGTAGTTGGAATGACAAAGTATGTAGCCTTCTTAGACTGGCTTCTTTCAGTTAGCAATATGCATTTAAGGTCATTTCTTTTTATTGCTGACTAATATTCCATTTATGAATATACCAAAGTTTGTTCATCCATTCAACTATTAATGGTCATCTTGGTTGTTTCTGATTTTTAGCAATTATGAATAAAATTCCTGTAAATATTCATGGACAGGTTTTTGTCCTGTTGATGTTTTCAACTCATTTGGGTAAATACCAAGGAGCACATTTGCTGGATCATATGGTAAGACTGTTTAGCTTTCTAAGAAACCTTCAAGTGGTCTTCCAACAGGGCTGTACCATTTTGCATTCCTGTTGCTCCACATCTTAATTAACATTTGATGTTGTCAGCATTTTGGGTTATTGTCATTCTAATTGTTGTGTAGTGGTTTCTCCTTGTTTTAATTTGCAATTCTCTAATGGCAGATGGTGTGGAGCGTCTTTTCATATACTTATTTGCCATCTGTGAATCTTCTTTAGAAAAGTGTCTTTTTAGAGCTTTTGCCCATTTTTAAATTGGGTTGTTTTCTTAGTGTTGAATGTTGAGTTCTTTATTCTTTTTGAATATAATTCCTTTGCTTGGCAAGTATGTTCTTCCCATTTGTGGCTTGTTTTTTTCTCTTAGGGGATTGTCTTTTTAAAAATGGGTGTGTTACACAAATAAGCAATTTTCTTGGTTTCCTGGGAGTGCCCAGTTATGAAAGGGGAAGATGGGGAAATTTCATTTTAGTGAGAAAAGTTAATTTCTCTCAACTGTGAGAACTTAAAGAGAATTATCACAGGAACCAGGAGCAACATTGATTGAACTATCAAATTTTGTGGACTAAAGTGGACATCATGGAGGTGATTGGTGCCTTTTAAGAAGTAGCTCTATTCTGCCTGACGATTCACAGACCTGTACCCCTGGGGCTAAAAATACATTATATGTTTATTTTAAAAATTATAAAAAAGAAAAAAAAGAAGTAGCTCCATTCTGATGAGACATGTGTGTTCTTGTATAGGCCTGGTGTTCATGTTTTTCAACCTGAAACTTGTACCTTGAACACCTTGTACTTAACCCTATCCTTTTAATATCCTTCTCTTTTAAACTCGCTGATCTTACACTGCTTACATCTCTGTCTGATTCCCTCACATTTTAAGCCTAATGTGCAGTACAGAATGAGCTTGTGCTTTCTTATCACACGGGTTGGGTCTCAGCTCTCAGCTTCATAATTTACAAGCTGTGTGAGTTTAGGACATTGTTTACTTGTTGTAGCCTGTTTCCTTCTGTGCCCGCCTCACAGGTTTGTTGAGAAGATTAAATAATATGTGCCTGGCAGTGGTATTTAGTGAATGTGTGTTTTCTTGCCAGTCTTTTTATTTTTTCCTGTACAGTGTTCCTACTTATATAGTCTATGGCTTTTTTTGACAGCAAATTTTTCTTGTTTGAGGCTGAATATTTCTCCAAATAGCATGGTGAGCAATAAACCCCTTCCTTCCTCCTGCTGGATTCCTCTCCTCTAAGTGTCCTGTGGTCAGTGCCTATGTGGTTTTTTCTGGTCTCACAGTAAAGCTTCCTCACAGACGTAAATTAATTGAGGTTATTTCTTGGACCTGTAGCTTCCCTTTCTCCTTTAGCCGTTGCTATTTCTAACTCTTCTGCCCTTTTTAGAGGCACAAAATTCAGTTATGTTAGTAAGAATTTATGATGAAGTTCTATGTCCCTAGCATGGTGACACATTTGAGGGGCTCGCAGAAGTAAAAGATATAAATCTTCCCTTCAAACGGATGGCATATGTGGATACAAATGTATCCATAAGATAGATCCTGATGTTAGATAGGCTGTTACAAAAGGTTAGATACAGTCAGAATGTGGGCGGTATATTTCATAGGATTCACTGGAATATTGCCCACGTGAACACTGCCCAGGTTTAAATTCTAGGCTCTGAACAAAAGAGACACCTCCAGGCTAACAGAGATCAGAGAAATGAGCACAGGATTGATGGTGAGGGGCAGTGAAGAGAGGGAACAATTCATTGTGTGAATGGGGTTGCTAGCTGGGCGTCATTGGAAGATTTAGGGAGCAGCTGTTTTGGGGAATCAGGGAGAACCTGACCATGAAACACAGGCGCCTACAACAGGAGAACACCCTCTTTCTCCTCCCTTTTAATTGATTCCTGTCAATTTATCATTAGTTTTATGGCTAGAGACACATGTCTAGTGAAAACTGTGATTTGCAGGACTTTTACTATGAAATAATATTATCAAAGTCAATGTCAGATTTTGCCATTGTCCTTAAATCAACATTTATTCATTTATTTATTTTCTTAATTTTTTTAAAAAAGATTCTATCTATTTATTTGAAAGAGAGAGTGAGTGAGAGGTAGAACACAAGTTGGGGGAGAGGTAAGGGAAGAAGGATGAGCAGACTTCCTGCTGAACGGGGAGCCTGATGCGGGGCTCGATCCCAGGACCCTGAGATCATGACCTGAGCCAAAGGTGGATGTTTCACCGACTGAGCCATGCAGGTGCCCCTAACATTTATTTTTTAAAATACTCTACTTTGGTAAAAAGAGGATTTGAGAAAGCTTACAAAATGAAAAAGTGGTATAAACAAATAGACAAATGAGGCATTGGGGACCTAAGGGTGGGGACCTTAGGTGGAGCCAGGGGTGCAGTTCGAACACAAATTTCATTCACTACATTTGCTGGGGATGGTCATGGCTAGAAACCAAAAAGAGAAACAAACATAATTGCTTACAAAGGCTCTAGGATTCTTTAGGTAACAATCAGTCTGTGGTGGGGGAGAAAGGTAACCATTACTACGAAGGCCCAGAAAAGATTTTTCCTCAGGGTCTTCATAGATCAAACATGTGAAATTTAAAAACTCAACTTGAACTGTTGTAAGAACTTCATTGCAAAAGGCAGGCAGAGAGTGTTTACTAATCAAACGTCATTGTGCTCCATTTCCTTACATCAAAAGTAAAGTTTTTTTTTCCTTTTTGAATATACTTAAGACGCTTCAAAATTTCTTTGGGATGAACAGGGGAGGAAGAGGCCTCATGAAGCTCAGAAAGGGAAGACGAGATATGCTGACATTCAGTCTCAAAAATTACTCCCTCTCCTCCCTCACTTTCTGATATGAGCAGAATTGTCTCTCCTCCTCCCACTCCCCCCAGTTTATATGTTGAAGTTCTAATGTCCGGTACCTCAGATCGTGACTATATTTGAGGATAAAGCTTTTAAAAAGTTATTAAGGGGCGCCTGGGTGGCTCAGTTGGTTAAGGGCCTCCCTCCCGCTCAGGTTGTTATGTCAGGGTCCTGGGATTGAGCCCCACATCGGGCTCCCCAGTCAGTGGAGAGTCTGCTTCTCCCTCTCCCTCTGCCCCCCCTCCTGCTTGTGTTCTCTCTCTCTCTCTCTCCCTCAAATAAACACATAAAATCTTTTTTAAAAGTTACTAAGTTAAAATGAGGTGATTAGTGTAGGTCCTGATCCAATAGGACCGGTTTCCTAATAAGAGGAGATTCAGACACAGAGAGACACTCATCACATGTACGCACAGAGATGACCATGTGAGGGCATAGGGAGAAGGTGGCCATCTGCAAGCTAAAGAGAGAGGCCTGGAAGGAAACCAAATCTGCCAAAACCCTGGGCTTGATTTTCTAGACTCTGGAACTCTGAAAAAATAAATTTCTGATGTGTAAGTCCCAGTTCTAGTTGTTTGTTATAGCAGCCCAGGAAAATGAATACACACTCCAATTGGTCTTATATGCCACTGCAAGATTCCCTTTGCTTAAATTTATTTTAATCATGTCCATATTTTCTTAGGAAACTATAGGTTAAATTTCTTATTCTGGTAGTCAACGAGCTTCAAAAATCTGGTCCCAATCTGCATTTCTCCACTTAACCCACATAACACAAACCTCATCTAAGCAATACAGTTCACTCTGTGAACCCGCTGCTTTGTGCTTCACATGTGCATGTCTTTGCTTTTTCTACCGGGAATATTGTAATTTCCATCCTTTGTGATCTTACCCATTTCTCAGTATTCATCTCAAATACCCACTCATCTAGAAGTCTTTGGTTATCTTAACTAGTGCTCCTTCCTCTTCTGAATTCCAGTAACATTTTCATTTTGCCATTATTTATTTGTAAGTCTTATTCCTCCTGTTTGAGGGTGAGATCCTAGAAGCACAAGCATATTTTTATACCTGTGCATGAAGTTCCTAGCACAACACCTTTTAAGGAGAATGTGCTTCATTCTTTCATCTCTTTGGCCATATGTTGCTATTACCATACATTGTATGAATTTGTAGGGGATACAACATAGAATGACACAATCATGATCTCTGCCCAATGAGGCTTATATTCGCTTGGAGGTCTAGATAAATGGGTAATCAAGTAGTTGCTGGTTGTTATTAGGGCTTCAGTAGAGAGTAACATCATAACCTATAACAAATAGTGTGCTTAACGAGGCCTCCCAGGGAAGTGCCACTGAAGCCAAGATATAGAAAGTAAAAGAAATCAGTTGCATGAAGAGGGATAGGTAAACGGCAGGCTCCTGGGGCAAGGATGAATTTATGGGCTCCAACTAGTGCACTTAGAGCCCAGGGAGCAAGAAGGGGAGCTGCAGAAGGTAAAGCCAGGAAAGAAGGTGAGGACTAGGGCCTACAGGCCTTGGAAAGGGGTTCACGTTTTATTGGAACCCCTCCAAAAGAATTTAGTCTCTCTGCTAAGGGTGTGTGTGTGTGTGTGTGTGTGTGCGCGCTTGTGGCAAAATAGAAAAGGAATGCCATTTTATTTTTTTTTAATTTAAAAATAAGATTTTATTTGTCAGAGAGAGAGAGCATATAAGCAGGCAGAGTGGCAAGTAGAGGCGGAGAGGGAAGCATGCTCCCTGCTGAGCAAGGAACTCAATGCAGGACTCAATTCCAGGACCCTGGGATCATGACCTGAGTCGAAGGCAGTGACTTAACCGACTGAACCACCCAGGCATCCAAGGATTGCCATTTTCTTTTCTTTCTTTATATATATATATATATATATATATATATATATATATATATACACACACACATATATATATAAATATTATAAATAAATATAAATATATATACATATATTTATAAACATATAATGTATTATTAGCCCCAGGTGTACAGGTCTGTGAATCGCCAGGTTTACACACTTCACAGCACTCACCATAGCACATACCCTCCCCAGTGTCCATAACCCAACCACCCTCTCCCTGCCCCCCTCCCCGCCGGCAACCCTCAGTTTGTTTTATGAGATTAAGAGTCTCTTATGGTTTGTCTCCCTCCCAATCCCATCTTGTTTCATTTATTCTTTTCCTACCCCCCAAGCCCCCATGTTGCATCTCCACTTCCTCTTATCAGGGAGATCATAAAGGAAGGACATTTTCAACAAAAACTGACTATAGCTATTTGCACTTTTCCTGGCTATAGCATAAGTCCTTTTTAAGTAAACAGTGTTTTGCTTAGACAAATCACCTTGGTGGATCTTTTTGGTAAGTGTCTTGGGGAGAGAGGGGAAGACAAAATAATAGGTGAATTATCCTGCATAACAGAGCGAGAGGACTGCACATACCTGGGTAGCCTGGGAGAGAGGTTCAGAATACGCAAGATGGGAGGACATCCATGGAGGAGACCTCTGAGAGGGTGCCTGAGGAAATCCTTGGCGGGGGAATGTTATTTGTGGCAGAGGTGGTGAAGAAACTTTAGGTCAGCAAAGACCAATATTTCTGTATGTTTCTTAGCTCTTCTGTACCTCTTTCTAAATTCTCATTATTATTATCATTATTTTAGTTTTAAGTGGGCTCTGTGCCCAATGTGGGACTTGAAGCCATAACTCTGAGATCAAGAGTCACATGCTCCACTGACTGAGGCAGCCAAGTGCCCCTAAATTTTCATTAAACTCCTGGTACCCTCACACATTCAAGTTAGTGGTGCTTTAGGGAATGCAAAGAAAAAGATTGGTATTCATGTAGGCAAGGCAGTGCTAAAAGAGGAGAGCGGGCCCCAGAACTGAGAGTCAGGTAGTCATGGCAAATGAGTCTGCTGGATAGGCTACTGAAGAGGAGTAGACATCATCCCCTTCCCAGTCCTGTAGGTGAGGCATTTCCTCTGTGCAGAACTTGGGTACTTGTGCCATTTTATTAGAGTAGTTAACAAACCCTTACTCTAAAAGTCTGGAATGCCTGGGGATATTCAGATGGCAGAATCTGAATGTGTGTGTGTGTGTGTGTGTATGCACACACGCGTGTGCCATATATGAAATATGTTCAGCGGTAGATAGCTGTGTCTACATCTGAGATATGCTGGAGATGTATGAGAAAGCTAGATCTGCATCTGTATCTGTCTGTTTAATCCAGCGTATCACCTATCTGTCATCTGTCATCTAATCTAATCTGTCATCTGTCTATCTATCCATCTGTAAAGCTCAACACATTTCTGGAACATTCCTTCCTAAATTTCCAGAGACAGGATACAATTCTTATGAGAAATTTTGGAGCTGTGAGTCATAGTTCTTTTATTATTTCAAAGGCATCAGCATACCTGGCAAGATACAGTGAGGCTGGTAGGTGGTAGGGAGCCTCTCAAATGTCAGGGTCTTGCATGCGTCCAAAATCAGAGTTAGCAAAACTGTTGGATGCCTTTTGAATTTAGATTTTTTTCAATTATAAAAACTTCAGCATTTAATTTTTCTGTATTTGAAAGGTCACTAGAAACCAAGAGTTTAAAAAAAAAGTGTTGAAACTGGAAAAAAAAAGTTTAATCAATTTCCATTCAAACCAAGATCCCTTCTTGCATTTTTTTCCCTTTGGGGAGGTTATGGGGTAGAGAGGGGTTGTGGGGAACAAGGCGGTTATTGTTTTTGTGAAACTCTTTGGTTTTGACTCTGACCTTTATCTTATAGTGGAAGGTAGACTGCTCTGTATTGAATGGAAGAAACCTGTGGTGAGGGGTACAGAAACTGTAATTGGGGAAGCTGAGACATAGCCTAACAGAGACCCCATATTGTCTAGGGAGAATCACTTAGTAGCAATGTATAGACTCTGAATAGGACAAGAGGGTGACCTGCAGCTGAATTCCAGAGCTCAGTAGTCCAGGGATATTTCATGAGAAGCCTATTTGTTTTGCCCGCCTTGATCAATACTGCCATCGCTCCTCCCAGCTGTATCTAGAATTTCTCTTGCTTCCCGTTCGGTTTAGGGAAACACTGGCATATTCAGATGCGTTCAGGGAAAAGAAAATAACAAAACAACAACAGAAACCTGTGGGGTTGCTCAACAGGCGCAGAGTGGTTGTTGAGCCACATCTGTCCAAACACGCCTATTTCCATAAGACCCACATCTTAAGAAGAGGGGAAGGAAGACACATGAAAGGGTTTAGGTCAAGTTCACCCTTTAGTATTCCCCAGGCTTATGATATGCATAAATTATAAAAGTGAGGTTCTCTTCTTGATTCTCTAGTTGACCTTGGGAAATTTCTGAAGAACCTAGGTGTTTTTTGTAATAAAGTACCTAGGGGTATTGTCAGGACTAACTATTTTAAAAGTTACTGTACTATTAATACATCTTCATTGCTTTCACCCTTTATAGTTTTTTGTTCTAGGTTAAGTTCTTGCATGCTGATACGTGTGATGACTTCAGCTATTTTTTTTTTTTTCCTGAAAGACTTCCAGAAGATTCTTGTTTTGTTGGCAGTTATATGTCACCCTTTAGGGGGCTACACAGAAAACGTAATTGCCTTGGGATCACAAATTCTTCTCAAAAGCAATGATCTGGCAACTTGTCAGAAGGGAAAACCAAATAACCAGATGAACAATCTGTTTTTCCCTTTCCTTCAAGCTCAATCAGAAGAATCCAGAATTAGGTGCTACCCCTAATACCAACTGGGGAATTCCTTGGTTCTTTCCAGTAATTATGGTTTACCAAGAATTGTTCTTACAGTGCTGCAATTTAAAGTATCTGTAAGACAGCACCTGGTCAAGAAGTTGCCTGATCACTGGCTTGTGTGCCTATCAAATTTAGGCAAGAGTAACTTAGAAGCAGAGAGCCTCTTTAGGACAGAGATAGTACCTTACTGATCTATTCGTCCCTAGGGCTTAGCACTATGCTGGGTGCAAGGTAAAGGAAGACTATTTTCCTGTGATGTCCAGGAGGATCACTCTCTTTGACTGAGGTTAATCTAAGGAAGGTGTTACTCTGATGCATTCTGGCCTAGTGTTTGAGAACATTTCCCTGGTTCTGTGGTAAAGAATACTGTGAACTAAAATGCCAGGCCTGCTTTGGAGATTGACTCAGAGCTGAGGCAGAAAATCTGCAATGGCAAGGGCAAGGAGGTAGGAGTCAATGGCAAAGCTTGTAGATGGTCTGTTAGCTCTGGTGGGAGAAAGGGCCACTGCCAAGTGGTTACACACGTGTTGAGCAGACTCACAAGTATAAGGATAGAGCCCACAGTGAGAGAGGCCAGCCCTCATTCAGTAGAACAGGAGACACTGGGGTACCAGAAGAAGGATAAGATATGGGAAATTGGAGCCCATGTCAACAAAGTTCAGGGCCTGAGGAGGTCAGAGAAAGACATTGTAGCTGCTACCCAGCATGGGCATAATGGGGTCTGGGTTACAACTAGATGATCACAATAATCACATACCCTTTGGGTCAAACGGTTGATCTGATGAACAGAGAGACAGTAGTCAGCTTTTTAAAACAAATCCATGATTCTACCCTTTTTGTGAGAGCAAATAATTTAATAGTTCCCAAGGGAAAATCATGCTTTCTGAGCAGAGATGCCATTTTCCCATGAGCGAGGTTGGTTTGAACAAGTGTGTTCTCTATATGAAAGGGTTCTTCAGATTAGATCAGATGTGCAGTTGGGTTTTGCGTAGGGGTAACCCACAGGTGAGAGAGACCTCTCTTAACTTTGTGTCTGAGTGGGTTGAGCAAATGGGGGAGGTTGCGAAGTGCCCAGTGGGCTCCAGAATGTGAATTCTGGTCCTCTTTGAGTGGTTGGTTGGCCAGCTGCCCACCTGCTACTCTCTCTCTAGTGAAGCTCCACTAGAAAGTTTGAAAGCTTTTCAACCTTTGAAAATGTCCTCACATGTAGATCCTGTTTATATAAGAAGTTGATCAAACACCCCCACAGTTGCACAGTAATTTAATTACATACTGGAAGGGTATCCTTTCCCATCTGCCTGTGACTCAAACCACAGACCAGAAATGCTGCTCTGTTTTCTAGTCCCTGAATTTCCTAAGTGGAATCACCTCACACAAAGCTGTCCATCTCTCCGTGGGTGTTGGTCTGTCCAGCTGATCTGTCTTTCACTGCCAGAGGGCCAGTGATTATTTGTTAAAAATGAAAGAAAAATAGTAGAGATACATTGCTTTCTCATGTTAGATGTCTTCCATTCTGAAGCTCTCTTTCCTGTCCTCCGTTATCTTCATACTGTCTTTCTCTTTAGTTAAACAGAATGAATTGTTCAACAAACATTAACCATGAGACAACTTTTTGCTTTTTAATTTTTTCTTGAACCGTGACATATTTTATCAGAAAGAAGACGATGATCTCTCTATTGAGGCTCTTCTACTTAAGTTGGCTAGTAACGTTAGGGTTTACTTGGTACAAAGCACTCAACCCATTTCCAGTGCTGGTTACAAAGAGGGCTGAGGTCTGGCCGGTCCCTTGCCCACCACCATTCAGGATTTCTGCTGAAAACCCACCCTGTACATCTCTTCAGCAGTGCTTGCCCACTGCAGCAGTGATGGTCTTGGTGGTCCAGATTCCTCTGTTTTCTGCAGTGATTTTTCCATCTATACTTGGTCTGGCAGAAAGCCAGACTCTGGCAGAAAGCTCTTTTGGCTCACATACACAAACACACCAGGGAACAAGCTGACCCACACTGCGAGGTTTAGTTGGGTTCCAATAACTGCTACCTACTTCAAAGACCAGAGTCAACATTCCCCGCCTTTCCTGGTGGCCATTACCACCCAAATGTCAGCATAGTCTTTCAAAGCCACTCAAAATTCAGTGTCTTTTATACCCTTCTCCTATAAAAAATACTGCTGTGTTGTGACAGAAAAAAATTGCAACCATTCATAACATCATTCTACTTTCTTCCTGGTCACACAGGGAGACTTCATCTTTCAGCCTTCCTTACATCTGGGTGGGACCTGTGATGAGATCTGAACAAAGAATATGGGCCCACATGCCATCCCTTTCCTAGAACTTGCCATAAAACCTTTCTTGTGGGATCTTCCATGTGTTCTTTCCCAGTATCTGTGTGACTGGAAGTAAAGGATTCCAAGACAGTAGAGCTGCAAGTTGGGGCTAGCCCGAACCCTGAGCTACCATTTAGAGGAGAGCCGTTCAGGAGAATAGCTAACCTGTGCTGCAGCATGAGAAATAAGTTTTTATTTTGTGAGTTCTTGAGATTTGAATTGGGGAGGATGTCTACCTGTTATTTTGGAAAAGACTATCCTTCTTTAATTAATAACATTTATTAGTCAGGGCAGTTTGCCCTCCCTGGACAACATCATTCAACTTATCTTTGCACCAGAGGCACCTTTCAAATGTATCTACCCCAAACAGAAGTGTTGGCATCATGTGGACTCATTAACTGACGTCTAGATATTAAAGAGGTTGGCATTTCTAGCCCCATACCTGTATCGGTCAACTTGGCTGAGTTGTGCTGTGATCATAAGTGACCCCCAAATCCAAGTGGTTTATATCAATAAAGGTTTATTTCTTGCTCAAGTTACATTTCCATCATTCGTCAGCTGAGGCTCTGCTTCACATCGTCTTCACTGTGGGAGCCAGTGTGGTGGTGTAAACTCTATCTGGAGCATTGCCAGACTCATGGAAGAGGAAATAGAGCCCAGCAACCCACGTGCTGGGTCCTAGGCTTCTGCTTGTAAGTGGCAAACATCACTTCTGCTTGCATTTAATGGACCGAAGCAAACCACATGGCTAAGCCTGATGTCGTGGAGAGTGATATACAGTCCAGGAAAGGACACCACAGAAAGGGAAACTGGAATATTCAGAAGTACAATAATGCCACCTATCAAAATCCTCAAAGACATTTTTCTTAATTTCTCTCTTGATAAGCATCCTGTTATTTTCAGAAGGTAGAATGTGTTAGGACCTTGTTTAATTTAAATTCTTCGTTGAAACTGTATTCCTCCTTAGCATTGAGTTCAGAAGGAGCCAAACTTGTTAAAGGAAAGACAAGGGTGTTCCCTAACCTGAAATTCAGTGCTTTAAAAAAAATTGTGCAAAAAATTGTGCAAAGCAACTACCCTCTGCTCCTTCTCTAGTCAGCTTCTCTGTTAGCCTTATAATGTATTAACTTTCTTAGGTTGTATTAGTTTTCTGTTGTTGCCATAACAAATCACTACAAATTCAGCAAGTTAAAACAACACTCGTTTGGGGCGGCTGGGTGGCTCAGTTGGTTAAGTGCCTGCCTTTGGCGCAGGTCATGATCCCAGGGGATCATGCGGGGAGTCCACTTCTTTTTCTTCCTTTGCCTCACCCCCTTCGGTAGCTCAGAGGTCCCATCACGGCATCCAGCGCCACTGAGAGTCTCACAGGGTTGAAACCAAGGCATCAGCAAGCATGTGGAGGCTCTGAGTCTAAGCCTGCCTCCTGGCTCATGCAGAATTTTGGCCAGATTTAGTTGCATACAGCTGTCGGACTGAGGTTTCTGCTTCCTTGTTGGCAGTTAAGTTGGTCCGAGGTGGTTCTCATTTCCAGAAGTCGCCTGCATTCCCTGACTCTTGGTCTTCAGAATTCTTCCAACTTCAGAATTTTTCTCATGCATCAAATCTCTCTGACCTTCTCCATCTCCCTCTGCTTACCTCTTCTTCCACATCTTTCTGACTCTTCTCCCTTCACTCCTGCTTTTAAGGGCTTCTTTGATTACATTGGGTCTATCCAGATAATCTAGGAAAATCTTCCTACTGTTAAGGTCAGTTGATGAGATTAACCTTAGTTTCATTTGCAAAATCTCTTCACCGCAATACCTAGACGAGTGCTGAATAGCCAGGGGATGAGAACCTTGTGGGGGTTCTTCAGAATTCTCTAGAATTCTGCCTACCATGCAGGTTTTATTTATATCTGTGGACCAGATAATTATTTGGAATACTTTCCCTAAAGCTTTTCATCTTATAAAGGTCAGTAGGTTTGGTGGTATAAAAATCTACTATCTAGAAGACAACAGTCTATAAGCAAGGCAAGCTTTATAAATACAGTTCGGGATGGAACTTTACACTCTGTTCCTGCAGGCCCCAAACTCATGCTCGGGAGATAGTCCCTGGATATTGGTTGCTCTTTCTACTGTTGCTGGTGTTCTGGCTATGGCTGCTGATGTAAAATGGGCCCAAGTCTATGTAAGTTTTAGGCAAATTCTGAGGGCCTGTGAGGGACTACGTGCTCCAGAGCCTTTTAAAATAGCCTGTATCTCCTAGCTCAAAGAAATGGTTCTGCAGGACGGCTTACAACTTTCCACCTATCAGCCCCAGCTTATCATGCCACCTCAGCTTTGTTGAGGAGTTGAGTGAATGTGTTTACATATTATTTGCTAGTAGAATTCCTGAAAGTGTGATGATTTCAGAAATTAATAGCAGAAAATTTAGGTGGATTCTAGAGGAAGACTCTTTTTTTCCCCACTCCATACTCTTCTATGGCCCATATGGAAAGGAAGTCCCTCCAAACCTTCCATAGATTCTGGGAAGTACCTGAGGTGTGGTTTCTGTGTTTCTTTCTACCTCTTACATGTTTTCTCCAAAGGGGCAGTAGTAGCTAACATTCTGGGTAAGAATCTGAGCCTTCTTTTTTTTTTTTGAATCTGAGCCTTCTGATGAGTTCCTTGTCTTACAAGTTAGGGTTTGCTTTAAAGCAGGGAGCAGACTCAGTGCTTTCTCTCCTGCCCTGACCACAACATGGGAAGGTAAAGACAGTGTGTTCCTTCCTCTTCTTACTTTTGTGCGAGAGTGACAGCTCGGTCTGGGCTGGAGCTTTCTTTCTAGATCTTGCCCTGCCCATTTCTCTGACCTCATTTCCTGTCACCTTTTCTTTCTATCCATCTTTTCCCCTTTTTTCCCCTAGAATAGGCTAGTCTGGTCCCAATCTCTGAGCATGAATCCTTGTATCACATTTCTCTTTTATTTCTTCTTAGCACTTTTCACCATCTAAAATTTTCTTTTCTTTTTCTTTTTTCTTTTTTTTTTTTTCTGTAAGATTCTGTTTATTTATTTGTCAGAGAGAGAGAACAGCAGCAGGGTGCGGGGGGCAGGCAGCAGACAGAAGGAAAAGCAGGGTCCCCACTAAGCAAGGAGCCCAATGCAGGATTCGATCCCAGGACCCTGAAATCATGACCTAAGCCAAAGGCAGAATCTTAAATGACTGACCCACCCACGCATCCCTAAAATTTTATTTTTAAGACCTGTTCATAATTTGTATTGGACTGCTAGGGCCGCCAAAACAAAGTGTCAGAGCTTGAGTGGCTTAAACAACAGAAATTTGTTTCCTTACGATTCTGGAGGTTAGAAGTCCAAGGTCAAGGTGTCAGCAGGGTTGGTTTCTTCTGAGGCTTCTCTCCTGGGCTTGTAGATAGCCATCTTCTCCATGTGTCTTCACACTGTCTGTCCTAATCTCTTTTCTTATAAGAATATCAGTCATATTAGAGCCCATACTATTGACCTCATTTTAACTGAATTACCTCCTTAGAGACTCTGTCTCCAAATACACTCACATTCTGAGAAATTGGATATTAAGACTTCAACATGTGAATTTGGGGAAGGCACATTCAGCTAATAACACATGTATGTGGTCTGTGTTCTCCCTAGTAAAATGTAAGTCTCATGGTAGAAGGGATCTTTTCTATTTTGCTTGATGCTATGTATAAAGCACTTAGACTGGTACCTGGTGTATAGTTAGTGCTCAGTAAATACTTGCTCAGTAAATGAAGAAACCTGATTAGTTTAGATATCTACGGGATTTAGATACATATAGTATTTACATAGTTTGGAGAACTGTAGGATTTGCGACTAATAATATGTGAAGGGTAGGCAGGGAAAAGTCTTGGGTGATTTTCTAGCTTAGAAAATTGAATGGATAGTTGTATTCCTCAAAATGATAGGAAATACAAGAAAAGGATCAGAGTTTTTTTTTTTAATTAATTTTTTATTTTTTTCAGCATAACAGTATTCATTATTTTTGCACCACACCCAGTGCTCCATGCAATCCGTGCCCTCTACAATACCCACCACCTGGTGCCCCCAACCTCCCACCCCCCACCCCTTCAAAATTCTCAGATCGTTTTTCAGAGTCCATAGTCTCTCATGGTTCACCTCCCCTTCCAATTTCCCTCAACTCCCTTCTCTCCATCTCCCCTTGTCCTCCATGCTATTTATTATGCTCCACAAATAAGTGAAACCATATGATAATTGACTCTCTCTGCTTGACTTATTTCACTCAGCATAATCTCTTCCAGTCCCGTCCATGTTGCTACAAAACTTGGGGATTCATCCTTTCTTTTTTTCTTTTTCTTTTTTTTTTTTTTTTTACAGCTTTATAAACATATATTTTTATCCCCAGGGGTACAGGTCTACGAATCGCCAGGTTTACACACTTCACAGCACTCACCATAGCACATACCCTCCCCAATATCCATAACCCCACCCCCCTCTCCCAACCCCCTCCCCCCATCAACCCTCAGTTTGTTTTGTGAGATTAAGAGTCACTTATGGTTTGTCTCCCTCCCAATCCCATCTTGTTTCATTTACTCTTCTCCTACCCCCTCGACCCCCCATGTTGCATCTCCTCTCCCTCATATCAGGGAGATCATATGATAGTTGTCTTTCTCCGATTGACTTATTTCGCTAAGCATGATACCCTCTAGTTCCATCCACGTCGTCGCAAATGGCAAGATTTCATTTCTTTTGATGGCTGCATAGTATTCCATTGTGTATATATACCACATCTTCTTTATCCATTCGTCTGTAGATGGACATCTAGGTTCTTCCCATAGTTTGGCTATTGTAGACATTGCTGCTATAAACATTCGGGTGCACGTGCCCCTTCGGATCACTACGTTTGTATCTTTAGGGTAAATACCCAGCAGTGCAATTGCAGGGTCATAGGGTAGTTCTATTTTCAACATTTTGAGGAACCTCCATGCTGTTTTCCAGAGTGGTTGCACCAGCTTGCATTCCCACCAACAGTGTAGGAGGGTTCCCCTTTCTCCGCATCCTCGCCAGCATCTGTCATTTCCTGACTTGTTAATTTTAGCCATTCTGACTGGTGTGAGGTGATATCTCATGGTGGTTTTGATTTGTATTTCCCTGATGCCGAGTGATATGGAGCACTTTTTCATGTGTCTGTTGGCCATCTGGATGTCTTCTTTGCAGAAATGTCTGTTCATGTCCTCTGCCCATTTCTTGATTGGATTATTTGTTCTTTGGGTGTTGAGTTTGCTAAGTTCTTTATAGATTTTGGACACTAGCCCTTTATCTGATATGTCATTTGCAAATATCTTCTCCCAAGAAAAGGATCAGAGTTTTAGGAAAAAGTTCTGGACATAAGGAGTTAGAGATATTTGGAATATATTTAAGTGGGAAAGTTAAGAAGACCTTTAGATATATTGTCTGAAATGCGGTGAGAGATCTTGATTAAAGATCTAATCTAAAGATTCCTAAAGATTTAGGAATCAGTAGTTCATAGCTAGTAGTAAAATCAAGATGACAAATGAGATTATTCAAAAAACACTCAGAGGAAGAGATCTAATATAGAGGCAATCAAAATACTAATTTTAAAGATTGGTTGAGAAAGCAACGTTTGAGAAGTAGACGGATATAGGAGGAGAGCAAAAAGTGAAATATCAGAATCAAAGGAGGAAAAATATCAAAAGGAATGGTTGTCTGTGTCAAAGGTTAAGAAGGAGTAGTTCTCAAAGACTGTTTCAAGGAATAATCCTCCCATGAAATGTTATTTGGAAGGCTATTTTGTGGTCAATTAAGTGTGAGAAATGCTGAAATCTACATTCTTCACACACACACACCCCACACACAATAGCCTGTTACTGTCTCTGAGAAGTCTTGCTGTAAAAAAACCTAAAAGTTTTAATTTCCAAAGTAAAAAGTTTCCAAAGCTTATTTGACTATGAATCACTCTCCTTTCTTCTTACATGGCTACAATTAATAATAGCACTAAGAAACACTCTTTGGGAAATAGGGCAATGGCATAATCATTTAGATAAGCACTGAAATATTCGTTTGCATTTGCAAGTAAGGGGTTTCACAGATCTTGCTGGAGTTGTTTCTGTAGCATCGTAGGGCCTGAAGGGATGGAATTAAAGCAGTAGGTGTGATCTGCTCCTTCTATAAATTTGACCCCCAAAAGGAGGAAAAAAACAGAAGGCAGTATCTTGGATGGATGATAGTGTTTTAAGGTCCAACACATATGTTTTGAAAGGGAAGGATATGGTGAAGTTTATAAACAATAAAGAGATTGAGGAATAGTAGCGGGAGGATTTGAATAATGAACAGAATAAGATCTACAAGGAGATGGGAGAAACGGAGAAATAGAAGAAAGTTCTCCCCTTTTCCAGAAACTGGAGGAAAGGAAAGGAGAGGATGCAGTTATAGGTGAGATGTAGGATAAAGAGATTGAGAAAGCCCATGATAACCTCAGTTCCTTAGACAAGAACACGTGCCCAGTTGTCTTTGGTGCTGAAACAGAAGATGCTGGCTTCCAAATCCCCCTCCCTGAAAAAGCTCATGTCTGATCTTGCTCCTGTTAAAGTCCTTTCCAAATGTTATTGTTATTACTCCTGTGGTCGGGGAGTCACTTCTCCTTTGGACTCCTATGTAGGCGTCATTGTCCTGTGACTTTAATCATTTGGCCTCTTTCAGGTCTCTGCCTCTAGTACTGAGACTCATCTTATGTGTTCCTGTCTCCCCATTACCTTTCACAAAGTGGGGGGCCACAAACACTGTAGAATGGTTAGTGAGTCACAAGTAGCACCACAGTTTCCCCACAATCACAAATTCAATGAATTGGATTATTACAGCTTACACAACTGACTTTTTTCCATTTTCAGTGTCTTACATTGAAAATTCTCCAGGTGTGATTTCCTTCCATCCAGTTCTCATCACTCATGCCCAGCTCAATTGATTTCATCTCTATTTTCTTTGCCTTGTCCCAAAGTGTGTTGTCTTTGTAGTTCTGTGTTTAAAGCATTTATTAGAGTGCAAGGCACATAACTGAAGTTCAATAAATGATGGCTATTATCATTGCCATTATAATAGATTCAACTCCCAACCAAGGAAAGCTTCATTATTAGGGATGTCAAGTTTTATATTTCTTAATTATCTAGGTGCTGTTCTAGTCCTTGACCTCCACATTTTCTTTCATGAATCTTTTCTCTTATTAACTATTTAATGTTCCCTACCTTACTTAATTTTTTTCATCACCAAATCTCTTAATTATATCTATATATTCAATATTCTTATTTGCTTAGTATACATATGTTAATTTTTTAAAGGTTTATTTATTTAAGAGAGAGAGAGAGTGCGCAGGTGGAAGAGCAGCAGGAGAGAGAGGATCCTGAAGCAGACTCCCTGCTAAGCACAGAGTCTGATATGGAACTCAATCCTAGGACTCCAAGACCATGACTTGAGCCAAAACCAAGAGTTGGCCATTTAACTGACTGAGACACCCAGGCGCCCCTTAACATACATATTTATATTTAGACTTTTTCCCTCCCTAATATTTTTTTCTCTCATCTTTCTTAATTTTAAGCTCTTAAAAGTCTAAAGTAATAGCTTTTTTATTCATTTCTCCTCCAACCATCAGTTGCCAATGAAAAAGCAGAGAGTCACCATTTTTCTTTTTCATGTATTTAACAAATATTCATTTGTCGGGCACTTACTATGCACCAGCCACTGTTCTGGACACTGAAGATACAACATGGTAAACAAGAATGTCACTGTCTTTATGAAGCTTATAGTGAAGGACTCAAGCAATGAATAAGTAAAGATTAGATGATAATAAACTTGCGAACATTGGTTTCTTAATTGGGTCATCAGACAGTAAGGAAGTAACTCATAAGAAATGTGAGGCTTGCCCTAGATGACTGAGCAGAAACTATTTCATGAGCAAAGATTATAGGCAAGCTGTATCTGAAATGCCAGACTGAAGAGATGAGGGAAATTGATCAGGTCATATAACAGAGCAAGTCGATCAGGATTCATAGTGGAAAGACCCAAAATGTAGTCAACCAGGCGTATGTAGATGACAGTGGATAGCTTTAAGAGTTGCAGCCATTTTGGGGTAATTCTATCGCTATTGTCTGAAAGCAGCCCTACTAAGCAGTTATTGCTGATAACTGTCTAGGGGATCTGAGAGCTCTGCTTTCTCAAGGTAGCAGCAATAGGGGAAGCCATGGTACATACTTTATGACTTGAGTTTTCTGTTTAGGTTATTAAACAGGCAGGCAGCTGTCATAGTATGGATGAAAGCAGTTTCTTTCTAATAGATGCCCGAAACTTCGTCTATTTTAGGAGAACAAATCTACTGGGGAGATAATTGGCTCAGTTATGGGGATGTCAAGTTTTTTGTGTCTGTGAAATCTTCACTGATGAAAGGTCCTTTAGTTTAATGTATCGGTGACCTTAAAGGAGAGATCTGAGCCGGAGACAAGATCTGATATTGTCGGACCCATTAGGAATGGATGAGATTCCCTAGGATGGTGAGCTGCATTTTAAGTATTTGGAGCCAGCTAGGGAAGGAAGTGGAACCGAAAGGGCTAACTGGGAGAAGGTGGAGGGGGTCACCGGATTGATGGATGTGGTTATAGATAAAAAACAAGTATAGGGAGGGTAACTGAGTGAAAGAAATGGGAGAGTAAAAGGCATTCAGAGAGTGGGGTGGCTGAATTCAGTCTTTTGAATCTGAAGCAATTCTGAGTGACACATTGTAGATGTGCCCAGGGGGTGACTGAAAGTGTGGGAAAGGTTGTTGGGAGAGATGCACAGGAGAAGCAGCCTAGAACAGTGATAATGATGAATGTAGAGAAGAGATGAAATCATGGAGATGAGAGGGGATACCAGAAATGTGAGTTTGGTGAAGACCAACCAGCCCCAGTTGCCTCTGGAGAGATAACTGTGGTGTGGAGGCACCTTGATTCCTCTAGAGTCAGTCACAGCCTGAGATAGGTTGCATTTCTTGAGAAAATATTGGTTGTTCAGAATGTGACAAGTCGGGTTTCTGTGGGGCCCCATTGCATTGGTTCTTGGGTCAGAGTTGTTGGTGTTTGAACTTACACTAAGGCTGCTAGGTGGAGGTCCTTGTTACCTCTAAGGGATCTGTCCTACAGGAGTTGTATCCAGTGAAATTTCAAGGAATCCAGGCTGATTGTTACTCCTGAATCCCTGCAGTATAGCATCCAACCTGCGGGGTTTCTGCGAGCTCAGACGGGGGGAGGGAAGCAAGCCTACAGCTAACTAATCTCTGAGTGCCCTAAGGAGTGAATGGAAACAAGGAGTTGACGACAGAGAATGGGAGCTATTTGGGGCATCATGTGTTGAGCTGAAGGATTAAGCAGAGACTGAGTAAGTACTAGAGACAAAGTCAGACCTGGGTGAGGGACCAGAGTCACTTCCCAAATCACTAAACCAAGAAGGTAAAATGAGAGGATGAGCAAGTCACATATATTCCAGATGTAAGAGACAATGGGTCAGATATGGAGTGGAAGAAAAATGAAGTCTAGTTATTAAGTTGAAGGAGAAAGGAATCCAGTTATTTGGTATAATGTAGATGGGTAGTGTGCAAGGCCCCCCTCCCTTTTTAAAAAGCAATATAATTAAAAAATAAACCAAGAAATTGCATCATTGGAGAATTAACTCTTGGCATCTTCTAACTAGCAAGATGATATTGAATAATCCTTTAAAGTCTATGGCACTCTGTATTCTCATTTGTAAAAATTAAGCAGTTCAGCCAAATGGTCTCTAAAGTTTCTGGGAGCTCTGTGAATCTCTGTGAATCATTTATTCTTCCCCCATTCACAACCCTGCTATCCTCTCCTAATCTCCAGCATCCTCTTTTGGGTCCCAAATTATACTGAAGGGAACCCCTGTTTTTATGCAAGGCCAGCCCTGCATATTTGTTTCTTTAACATTTAGGACTGAAGTAGCTCCAGACATTTGGAGATAGCTCACATCCTGCTGGACTTGGGTGAATGACCTAACTTCTCTAAAATGGAGCATGACTGCATTGTTTATATGTGGTTTTGCTTTGTTACCAGGCAATTGATATGAACTCCATTGACATATTGTGTATCAGAGGAGTTTTGTGCCTTATCACGCTGGCAGAGCAAAAAGTGTGATGGCTGCTTTGGGGAGTGGAAGAGGCTGAAATGAAGACAAAGAGTGAAGATGGAGAAACAAGATGATGGTGGTGGAGAGAACCAGAGAAGAGAGAAGGCTAAGGTGGAGCTGAGAAGGAGCAGAGAGACTTTTCTTCTTCCTAACAGCAGCAGAGGGAAGAATCCAGCTGAAGACAACACGGAGACATCTGGCTTCAGGAGTAACAACAGATCGTCTGGTCGCCGACTCCTTCAAAATGGTGAGCTTTGTGAACATTCTCATTTTAATCTGTTGTGGATAATGAGTACTCAGCAGATGTATTCTGTGAGCATTTCTTGGTGGAAGCAGCCTATTCAAACTGAGGTATTCCAACATAACCTTTGAGAGGAGGGGAATGTACATGAGGACTCCATACTTTTATTTGAGAAGCTAGGATGGGAGGATTTGGATGAGGTATTGAAAGTTGTGTTCTTTGTTTTCATTCTGAAATATGAGGGTTCATTTGTACTATGCAAACTACTTCCTTCTCATGTTTTATTTATTATTATTATTTTTTTTTTTACCACATATTTAACGTGCGTCAGCAGGCTGCTTTTGTTCATTGCATGGTTTGCTTTGGAAATAATGTCGCATAGGAAGAGGGAGCAGAGCCATAAGGAAACTTAAAACATTACTTAAGGCCTGATGTCTCTTAATAGTCATCTTATGTAAGCCATTTCTCTGTGTGGCACACATACAACCACCCCTGCTTCCATTCAGTACCTTGTGGTAACTATGTGTAAGATTACGGATTTGCTCCCTTCTCTTCCCTTTACCCCATTTCCTTCCTTCTGCCAGGCTGAATTTGGGTGTGAGGGTTGTCAGGGGGAGTCTATCTTCACACTAATTTGCCATCTCTGAATCATACTTTGCTTAAAAGAAGAAAATTCAGATCTCAACTATATATAGGTAGTAACCAATAGATTTCACTGCTATCTTTATACACATGGAAGCAGATACAATCTCAGAAGTCCCTTCTGACTCTAGAATTCTTGGATTCTGTGACTCTTTGGGGATTTTTTTTTAAGTTAAGCTCCATGCTGGGCATGGGCCCAATGTAGGGCTTGAACTCATGACCCTGAGATTGAGACCTGAGATGAGATCAAGAGTCGGACACTTAACTGACTGGACTACCCAGGTTCCTGTCTTTGGGGATTTTTAATGGGAAGTTACTGTGGAAGTGAAATGACTGATAAGTGACCATAATTTGCAGAGAAATCCGAGAAATGATGCCATATTGGCATAACTGCTTTTGAAGATGTGATGATGCAGTAAAGAAAATACAGTTTTGGAGTGTAGCTTGGGTTGGATCTTTCAGCATTTGTATCTCTTCTCCAATGTTATTATTTTCTATTTGGCACCATATCCAAGAAATTATTACTATTCAGTAATGCTTTCTATCATTAAAAATAGCCAGAACCCCCCCCCCCCCCGCTTTTTTAAAATATGGAAATGTTTAAAGAAATGGAAGGACTTAGGGGCAATTATATCAGAAATGATTCTCAGTCAAGTTTTGCTACTTGACAGCTTATCAGAAAAGACTTCAGAGAGCTTAATTTAACTTCTTTGTGTACCCATCAGAGAGTGGGAAGAATTCCTTAATTTCAGGTAATTAATTACAGGTTTACAAGTGTATGATGATCTAAATTTCATGTGATATAACTACCTTTCCACCTAAGAATCGATACCAGTTACTTCATGATTGGTACACCAGGTCAGAAATGAAAAGATCTGAATTTTGAGTCAGTCAGAAAGACAAAGACTACTGAGGTATCTAGAACTATCACGAAGAAAGTTTTTTTTTTTTTAAAGATTTTATTTATTTATTTGACAGAGAGAGATCACAAGTAGACAGAGAGGCAGGCAGAGAGAGAGAGAGAGAGAGAGGGAAGCAGGCTCCCTGCTGAGCAGAGAGCCCGATGCGGGCCTCGATCCCAGGACCCTGAGATCATGACCTGAGCCGAAGGCAGTGGCTTAACCCACTGAGCCACCCAGGCGCCCACGAAGAAAGTTTTTAAGAAAATTCCTTATTGTCTTGAGTTCAGCTGCTTAGAAACCATTAGTGTTCTCAAACTTAAAAAAAAAATCCCTTCTGCTATTTTGCTCCCTCTTCCACTCCTTTTCTTCCCTTTCTTGTGCCCATATTTAAAATTGTTCACTGACAACTTATGTAGTAGTCTGTTTGCTATCTTTCTGGACACAAAGGAATCATGTCCTCATGTATGGAAGCTGGTCCTAGTGCAGTGGGAAGGGAATTCGGTTTCGATCTCAGACCCCAAAGAAGTCTCAGATTTGCCTCTACTGGGTGTGTGACCTTAAGTGAATCACTTAATGTTTCTGAGCTTTGTTTCACCATCTTTAAAATCAAGACAATGATACTTACTCCACAAAGTTCTTATGAAGGTTGTATAAGGTGTTTGTGCAAAACACTTTACCTTGCAGATTGCTGCTGAGTTCTTAATTAATTAGGCTTAGAAAGTAAAACAGACATGTGGTCAGTTATCTAGGGTCCTTTAAGGCAGAGCTCACCCATATATTTTCCTGAAATGTTTTGAATTACAATATGTGGCAAAGTTTTTTTTATGTGTAAGTGCTACCTCTGGGTGTAATCACTTATTAACATCCGGTTACTTTCTTTGTTACTATTTTCTGGTTAATTTTGGGAGAGAAAAGTTATCTGTTCTCCCAGGAGCATTTTTCTTTTATTTTGATGTTCTTTGTCAAATACCTTTCCTTCTAAGCGCTAACATTTATGTTAATGTGGCATTGAGATATTGTAGCAAAATTAAATCTGCACAGGGAATAAATAAATGTGTCTTTAAGTGGAAATCTGTGTAGGTTCCAGAAAAGAAAACTTAAAGATTTTCGGCTGGTTATGTTATTATTAGAAACAACAGGATTCCTAATAGCAGAAGGCTTTACATAAGGATGTACAGGTGATGTAGGATTTAACTACTGAAAAACGTAATAAGGCAATATTTCCCAAGATTATAAATAATCTGTGAATGGTACTAGGAAAAACTAAATTTATTGCTCCATGTCATCACTTCGAATCTCCGATGTCAGGAAAAAGGTCAAGGTCAAAAACACAGATGGAGCTCATGCTAGTCAGGCAAAAGCTCTAGCACCCCTGATAGGTATCAAGAAGCCTTTGCCCAAGTTGGAATGGGTCAAGCTATTTTCCTTAAAGTCAAACATCTTAAGGATGATTTTGGTTAGTTCATTGTTGGATTTATTCTATTGTGAGTTTATCTTCAAACAGTGTTGCACTTGGGTTGGCTGCAGGCAGCTACTAATAATCTTTGATCTTGACCTTAGCGTCTTTCACCATCTGAAGATTGAGTCTGAGAATGGGTAAAGTTCTGTTCATGGATCATAAAACACCATTGACTATTTCCATCATCATGTCAGGCTTTGAGGGAAGAAGTGGATTCGTCCTAGTTCTGGCAAAGTTTTCTTCATACCTATCAGTGTTGCCAGATAAGAATCCATTGCCTAATGTGCAGCAAGCCAAGCACTGAGACCAGTTTTACAGCTGGTTTTATTGCAGAGTGCCAAGCGAGGAGAGGGGAGAAAAATGATCAAATCGGCCTCCTTGAAGGGTTGGGGTTGGGTATATTTAAGAATGAGGTCTGGATGTCACAGGGTACTGAGGCTGACTGCAATATGCTAATTGAATATATGGAAAACAGGAGGTGTCCTCCCTTCTGAGCACTCACATTCAGAAATCATGTCTTTTTGTGGGACAACATGTTCATTAAATGGTATTGTAAACATGATCAACGCAGAGGGAAGATTGAGGGGTTACTTTTGTTCACACTTGGTGCCTTCTGTGCAATTTAAAAGGATTATTCTGGGTTTGTTCTGGTCTCAGCTAGTCTTACCAGTGGTTAGTCAACTTCAGCAAAACAAGTTCATAAATCAGTGGGGTTAACCAGAGTGTGTCCTTCAAGTAGAATGGTCAAGCATTTGTTAACTCGGTGTGCCAGTTTTCATTAGCTCATGCAGAACCTCTTTGCTGACAAATATGAGACCATCTTGATTCCTGATGTTGGACTTTTTTCACATCTCAAAGATCAATCTTTAGAGCAAGCAAATGCTACCTGGCAGTGTGTGCACGTACGTGTGCACATGTGTGTATGTGTCAAGGGGAAGGGTATGATCCAGAGTGCACTCCATTTTTCTCTTCAGAAAGTCCTCTGTAAAGATCTGCCCCAGTTGCCCACACCAATAACCCACATGTTAACATGTCCCTTATTGGTTCTTCTCCTTTCCTTGTCTTACTTTCCTCACTTTTTCTGGGATCACTTCCTAAATAAACTGCCTGCACACAAGTACTTCTGTTTTTGTATAACCCGAACTGTAAGACAGAACCATTAAAACAATAAATCCTTCGGTGCTGAAAATGCAACACAAAGATGTATTCATCCTACTTGAAAAAAAAAATCACATTTTTAAAGGAAGAGATATTGTAAATAAGCCAAAACCAAATAAACAAACCTTCGTTGTCCAATCACACACACATGCGCACACCTGTACACACGCATTCCACACTCAGATTGGTCTAAACAAGTGGACAATAGCTTGAGTCGACGATAACTTAAGCAAAGAAATTGCTGAAACATAAAGCCAGAAAACAGAAATTATGAAAAAGATGTAGATGATAAATTAGAAGTTGTAAACCACAGTCAAGAATAAAACTGAACGAAAGAAATAAGATGCATTGGAATCTGGGTAGTTAATACAACCAGCATGAACTAACACAATGACACTTCGGTATGTGTGGCAACATGTATGTAATGTCTGTAAACTTCATTGAAATTCATATTCAGGGCATTCTTGTCAACAAATTGGATAAAAGAATGGTTGTCTTTGAAGGGGATGACCATGGAGGAATAATACTGTGCTAGAAACCCTTTGGGTTTTTTAATCCTAGTTAATCCCTGAACCCTCTGACATTTGGCAAATCAATTAATTTCTCTGGGTGTGTGTTTTCCTGACTTAGCCCATTGTGTCAATAAGAACTCAGATTTTATAATGACCACAAAAAGACTTTGAATAATATAAAATTCTGTGCAAATGTAAGAGTTTATTATTTTTTTAAAAAGAGGTAGGATATGAGAACAGATGCTTGCTACTCTTAAATTTATTGGGGCCTCAAGGAAGTACAGTATACTTCAAGAGAGTAGAACTTTGCCAGATGTAAAGTTCTCTGGGTGAAATTTCCCTTTCAAAGTGTACACATGTCTTATTTTATTTATTCACTTCTTTTTTTTAAAAGATTTTATTTATTTATTTGACAGACAGAGATTACAAGTAGGCAGAGAGGCAAGCAGAGAGAGAGGAGGAAGCAGGCTCTCCGTGGAGCAGAGAGCCCGATGCGGGGCTCGATCCCAGGACCCTGAGATCATGACCTGAGCCGAAGGCAGAGGCTTTAACCCACTGAGCCACCCAGGCGCCCCTATTTATTCACTTCTGATTTTTGTATAGTTAAATGTCTGATTTGAAGAACCTAATGTTGATTTCATTTTCTTATACTAAGCCCCAAACTCAAGCATTGTTCCCATCTCAGGATGGCTTAATAAACTAATAGCTTGTGCCCCTGGAAATTTGAAAAATTTCTGAGTTATCCTGAGTGCTCTGAGAAAGGAGCTTCTGTCTCTTGGATACTCAACTACTCTAAGATATCTTTAACTGTGGATTCCTATCGTATGCTCAGAACTATGAAAGGTAAAATGGACTAAGCAAAAGAGTTCCTTCCCTCAAGGAGTTTATAATCTAGCTGGGGAAGTAGGGAGCAAATGTGCACCTAGGAAATTAACACAAATACAAGCCAGTATTAATTCAGATACCTATTGAGAACCTTCGATAGGCGTACTCTAGATGTTTTGGAAGAAAGTACAACTTGTCTTTGAATACTGTGTTATAACCATTCAGTCCATTCTGGGGGTCAGAACTGTTAATATTATTGGTCAGTGTCCTTTGAAATTCTCTTACCAAGTCATCTAATACAATGGGAAGGCGAATGTCACAAGTAATTCCCCTTCTTCATTCTTCTTTTTCCTCCACACCCCATCAGGGAAAAACCCCTTCTATCTCTAGAACTTGCATGAAAAACCAGCGAAATAATCCAGTGATACTGCTAAGATTAGTGACCCAACCCCTGCTCAACGGGTGCATTTCTAAACCACATATGTCAGGGTTGTCACAACATATAGGTCAGTGTGTGGTTTCCTACACTGTGGTCACTCTGGGGAGAGAAAGCAGGACTGTTCTTATGAGAAAAAGGTGTTCACTGAAAAAGACAAGGCAGAGATGGTGGGCTGAGAAAACACAGGAGCTCCTGAAGGTCATCTTATTCATCTGGAAATTCTCCCATTGGCCACTGTCCCTCTTTGGCCATGGCTTGTGTTCAGATTGAGCTGATTCTATTCTACCTAGCAAGCCCCAGGCCAGAGGAAGGACAGTGTGGCTTGGTGGGAGTAGATGAGGACATGGCCATCAGTATATGCTGGTGAGATGACTGTTTCCTCATGTCTCTTACGTTAACAGTTTCAAGAATTGCTGGTAAGAGACTTTTAAAGACTGAGGGAGAAAGAAAGAAGATGTATCTTATCAGAATGACACAAGAATTCTGGAGGAGGGCGCCTGGGTGGCTCAGTGGGTTAAAGCCTCTGCCTTCGGCTCAGGTCATGATCTCAGGGTCCTGGGATCGAGCCCCGCATCGGGCTCTCTGCTCAGCAGGGAGCCTGCTTCCCTCTGTCTCTCTGCCTGTCTCTCTGCCTACTTGTAATCTCTGTCTGTCAAATAAATAAATAAAATCTTTAAAAAAAAAAGAATTCTGAAGGAGAAGGTGAGAGATAAGGACACACTGACTGCTACAGGGTATGCTGATGGTCAGTCCTTGAGCGGTGAGTCCTGGAAATGTATGAGGGCATGTTCTCATGTCAGAATATTATATCCCTTAGTCAGCTTAGGAGAAAGGCTAATTTAAAAGAAATAACCTGGTAATTTTTCCATATTGATTTATGCTCAGAAGAGATCTTGGATTGAGTTCTATTGGGTAATTTCTCCTACACTGAGGCAGAATGAGGTCAGGTTAAAAGGTCAGATTCTAGAGCCAGATAGTGATTTAAAAATCCATTTCCAACACTTTCTAGTGGCATGACCTTGGACAATTTGCTTTAACTTCTGTCCTCTTACCTATATAATGGAGATAATAAAAGTATCCATGTCACAGAGTGTTGTAAGGATTAAATAAACTCTTAGATAAGAAATGGTCAAAAGTCAGTAGTCATGGTCAAGGTCAAAACTCAGTAGTTGTTTGGCCATGGTCATGGTCCAAACTCAGTAGTTGTTTGACCATGGTCATGGTCAAAACTCAGTAGTTGTTTCTCAGGGAAGTTATGTGAAACCCGCTTCAGCACAGTCTGCATAGCCAAGAGTTGGAACACATGGGTTTTGCAGTTAGAGTAGCTCTGGAGTCAATAGAGTTGTTTCCTTTGCTTGCTATGTGATCTGGGACAAGTTATTTAATTTTCTAAGTAAGCATCATGTTCTCCATCTGTGAGTTGGGATAGTAGCAGCATTTACCTCATAGTATGTTCTGAGGAATGAGTGAGATGATTTACATAACGATCTTGATGTAAGATCTGGCAAACAGTGAATGCTGCTTGTTTAATACACACACAGACATCACACATACACAAACACTGTATTTTGCATCTGACATGACTGACTCTTTGCTCCTTAAAAAGAAAACCTGAAAAACCTTTGTTTTCCTGGGAAAGTGTAGAATAATGACTCTGACCTGATTACTTATATAACTGGGAAAAATATATCCTTTTCAACTCTCTCTCACATTTCCCCTTTCTATCTCCCATATCAGAAGTAGAAGAAAAGGGAAATCTGTTGCAAAACAGGAGAGGAGGAAGAAGAGAACCAAAGCTGACTTAGTACATGACCCCTCTTCTCACAGATGTTGGCCAGCCAGGACTGGCTTTATAATTTGTGGGGCTCAGTGCAAAGTGAAAGTGCAAGGCCCCTAGTTCAGAAGTTGTTAGTTCTTAAGAAATCCTCATAATTGTAGGAGGAAAAGTCATCTGTTACAAAAAACCCACCCCCAAACATTACTAGTCATTGAATAATGTGTGTGTGTGTGTGTGTGTGTGTGTGTCCTGAAATGATGCAAAGTATTCATTTTCTTGGTCTAAGTATCAGTCAATTTCTTATGCTTAATCAATGTTTAAGCCCTTGGGAGGACTTACCATTCCTCAAAGAAGTGAAAGCTTGATTTTTGTTTCCCTTTGTTAGATATCACTTATACTAGCTTGGGGGTATTAAGAGAATGAGACGTGAACGGGGAATAAAGGTGCCTCTATCTTCAGAAGCCAACAATGCATATTAAAGAGATACTTTTATCTATTATATAGTCTGCGGGAAATTTAGTGATGGACTTTAATTCTTTCAGAGACTGTCACATGGCTCAAGCCACCCATCTTTTCTTGTTCTATGGCCAGAGATTTGGGAGACTGGGCCCTGGGGTGCAGCAACAGAGATACTGGAGGGGATATAGGGACAAATGAGGGAGAGAAGGGGGGTTTGAGGAAAACTGCTTGAGTTAGAGGAAGGAGAAAGGTGGTTAGATTAAGAAGTAGGGGAGAAAAGGATTTTGTAATGGGTGTGCTGGGGAGAGAAGAAGAGGACACTGAAGATGAATGAAGTCTAGTTTGAAAGGTTCTGAAGTTAACCTGTGGCTTAGGAAGTCCCTGGGAAAGAGGAGAATCCCTGGAGTTTGAGATCTTATAGCAGGTCCTTTCCCTTCATGGGTGAATAGAAAGCCCCAAGGGACCATGGAGAGAACACTGGTCATCGTAGATCCCCTGACACTATCACTCCTTAACTTTGTGGGTTGGTCACTTCTCGCAGTGATTCAGAGTCCTCACAGGCAAAGCAGAGGGCCTTACACATTTCAGTCTCAAACCAGACCATGAATTCCAGGCAAGTGAATGAATGAGAGGGAGAGGAAAGTTAAGATAAAGGAAGGAAAGCACAGCCAGAGACAAGAAGGGTGGAGAAGAGACGCTCAGGAGAATACAAGGAGATTGGGTAGGAGAGAGCGAAGTCTGGCCATTTTTGCATGTTAAACTTTTCTTTACAGGTTTTTCAGTAATAGTTTTAATGAGATATTTACATACCACAGAATTCTACCTTTTAAACTGTGCAACTCAGTGGTTTTTGGTATATTTACAGAGTTGTGCAACAACTACCACTATCTAATTCTAGAATCTTTTCTTCACCCCCAGAAGAAACTACCCATTAGCAGTTGCTCTCATTCTCCTCTTGTTCCCTGTCTCCCAAAACTGAACACCTGCTTTCTGTCCCTAGGGATTTGCCTATTCTAGACATTTCATATAAATGGAATCATACAATATGTGATGTTTGTGACTGGTTTCATTCCCTTAGCATGAATCAATACTTCATTTCTTAATTGCTAAATTATATTCCATTGTATAGATATATCACCTTTTGTCCTATCCATCAAGTAAGAAATATTTAGGTTGTTTCCACTTTCGGGCTATGATGAATAATGGTGCAAATAACATTCTCATACAAGTTCTTACGTGGACAGTTTTTCATTTCTCTTGGGTGGATAACTTAGGAGTGGAATTGCTGTGTCATGTGGAACTCTATATTTAATATTTTGAAGAACTGCTAAGCAATTTTCCAGAATGACTAAACCATTTTACAATCTTACCAGTAATGAATGAAAGTCCAGTTTCTCCTCATCCTTATCAACACTTACTGTTTTCTATCTTTTTCTTTAGTCATCCTAGTGGGAATGAACTTATATCTCATTATGGTTTTAATTTACATTTCCATAATGACTAATGTTGAGAATCATCTAATATACTTATTGACCATTTATATATTGTCATTGGAGAAATGTCCACTCATATGATTTTGATTGACTTGTCTTTTTATCATTGAGTTGTAGAGCTCTTTATATATTCTGGATATAAATTCCTTATTAAATAATAACTAGAAAATATATTTTTTAATTTTTAATTTTAATTTTAATTTTTTAAAGGATTTTATTTATTTATTTGACAGACAGAGATGACAGGTAGGCAGAGAGGCAGGCAGGGAGAGAGGAGGAAGCAGGCTCCCTGCTGAGCAGAGAGCCCGATGTGGGGCTCGATCCCAGGACCCTGAGATCATGACCTGAGCTGAAGGCAGCAGCTTTAACCCACTGGGCCACCCAGGCACCCCAATAACTAGAAAATATTTTAACACATTTGGTGTCTTTGCACTTTTTTGATATTTTTGAAGCATAAATGTTTTACATTTTATGGAGGCTCACTTAATCTATATTTCTATTTTGCTCATGCTTTAGAGTCATATCTAAGCAACCATTGCCCAATCCAGTATTGTTAAGAATTTACCATTTTTTTCTTCTAAGTTTTATGGTTTAAACTATTGCTTTTAGGTTTATGATCCACTATGAATTAGTTTTTTGAGTAAAGATCCTGTTTAATTCTTTTGAATGTGGATATCCAGTTGTCCCAAAATCATTTGTTGAGAAAACTCTTCTTTCCCTACACTTGTGAAGAATCAGTTGACCATAAATGTAAAAATTTATTTGTGGACCCTGAAGTCTATTTTATTGATCCACGTGTTCATCTGAATGCCAGTGCATTGTCTTGGTTACTGTACCTTTGTAGTAAATTTTGAAAATGTGGATTGGGAGTCCTCCAACTTTGTTCTTTATATTGTTTTCTTTTTGATATTTGTTTAGGGTATTTTACCTCAATTTTATTTCCACATGAATTTCTTGAGGCAATTTGTAAATTTCTGCAAAAAAAAAAAAAGCTGTGTTTTTGATAAGCATTGTGTTGAATGTGCAGATCAGTTTGGGAACTATTGCCATCTTAACAATATTGTTTTCTGATCTGTGAACATGGGCTGTCTTTCCATTATGTTGCTCTTAATATCCTTCATCAGTGTTTTATAGTTTCAGGGTATAAGTCTTACACTTTAAAAAATATGTATTCCTAATACTTTACAGTTTTTTGATACTATTATAATTAATTCCTTTTCCAGATTATTCATTGTTAGTGTATAGAAGTGCAATTAATATTTGTATATTTATCTTGTATCCTGCAGATTCTCTGAAATTGTTAATCAGTTCTAATAGTTTTCTCAGGGATTTCTTGGCAAGATTATGTCATATGCAAGTAGAGATAGCTTTACTTCTTTCTTTCCAATCTGATTTCCTGTTATTTCTTTTTTTCCCCATTGCCTTTATAGAACCTGTAGTGTACTCTAGGACAGAAGTGGTGAGAAGAGATATCTGTGTTTTATTCCTGATCTAAAGGGTAAAGCATTAATTATGATGTTACCTGTGGGTTTTTCATAGGTAGTCTTTATCAGAGCAAGGAAGATCTGTTCTGATATTCATAGGACATTGAACGTTTGGAGTATGAATGGGTGTTGGATCTTGTCGCTTTTCTGTATCAGATGAGATTAGTTTTTGCCTTATTTTTTGTTAATATGCCATATTACATTAATTGGTTTTGTATGCTAAACAACCTCACATTCCTGGAATAATTCCACTTTGTTATGGTATATAATATTTCTTATTTGTTGCTGGATTTGGTTTGCTAGTATTATGCTGAGTATTTTTAATTCTATATTCCTGATTGGCATTAGTCTGTGTTCTTTTCTGATAATGTCTTTGTCTGATTTTGGTTTCAGGGTAACACTAGCCACATAGAATAATTTGGTAAGTGTTCTCTCCTTCTCTATCTTTTGGAAGAGTTGGCGAATTTGTATTATTCCTTAAACCTTTTATAGATCTCATGAGTGAAGCCATCTGGGCTTGGGCTTTTTTGGAGGGAAGTTTTTAAATGACTAATTTAATACCTTCATTTGTTATAATCATTCAAATTTTCAATTTCTTCTTGAGTAGTTTCTATACTTTGTATCATTCTAAGAACTTCTCTACTTCATTTAAATTATCTAATGTGTGAACACAGTTGTTCTCACTATTCCCTCATTATCCTTTTATTTCTCTAAAGTTGTACTGATATTTTCTCTTTAATTCCTGATTTTAGTAATTTGAGTCTTTTTTTTTTTTTTTAAAGATTTTATTTATTTGAAAGAGAGATAGTGAGAGAGTGAACAAGACGGGGTAAGGTGAGAGGGAGGAAGAGACTCCTCTGAGTAGGAAGACCAGTGTGGGGCTCAATTCGTGGACTCTGGGATCATGACTTGAGCCAAAAGCAGCTGCTTAACCAACTGAGTCAGCCAGGTGCCCCTGTAATTTGAGTCTTATCTCCTTTCTATTTGTTAGTCTAACTAAATGTTGCCAATTTTGCTGATCTTTTCAAAGAGATGGTTTTTGGTTTCATTGAGCTTTCCTGATTTTTTTTTTAAAGATTTTATTTATTTATTTGACAGAGAGAAATCACAAGTAGGCAGAGAGGCAGGCAGAGAGAGAGGAGGAAGCAGGCTCCCTGCTGAGCAGAAAGCCCGATGTGGGGTTTGAACCCAGGACCTGGGATCATGACCTGAACCGAAGGCAGCAGCTTAACCCACTGAGCCACCCAGGTGCCCCGAGCTTTCCTGATTTTTTCTATTTTTTATTTCATTTCCTTTCTAATTTTTACTGCTTTTTTCTTTGTTTCTTTTGCATTTAGTTTACTTTTCCTTTCCTAGTTTCTTAAGGTGGAAGGTTAGATTATTGATGCCTTCTTCTTTGAGGTAGGCATTTACAGCTATAGTTTTCTCCCAGGCATTGCTTCACCTCATCTACATCCCGTAAGTGCTGGGATGCTGTATTTTATTTTTATTCTACCTCAAAGTATCCTCTAATTACCTTTGTAGTTTCTTTTTTGACCTATTAGTTACTTAGGAAAGCATTAATTTCTACATATTCTTATTTTCTCAAATTTCCTTTTCTTATTAATTTCTAATTCCACTGTAGTCTGAAAACATACTTTGTATGATTTCAACTTGTTAAATTTATTGAGACTTGTTTTACAACCTATTTAATTGTATATCCTATGGACTGTTCCATCTGAACTTGAGAAAAATGTCTTCGGTTGATGGTGGAGTGCAGGGGGACACAGATGTTTGATAGGCCGTCTTGGTTTTTGTTTTATTCATCTTCTAATTTCTTGTTGTTCTTCTGTCTTGTTGCTATATCCATTACTGAAAGGGAGTATTGAAGCTTTCAATTACTATCATTTAATTTTCTATTTCTCCCTTCAGTTCTGTGTTTTTGTGCATTGTATTTTACACATTATATACTGCTATTGAATGCATCAATGTTTATAATTGTTATATCTTCTTGATAGATCGACTCTTATTATAAAAAGTCCTTTTTTTTAATTTCTAGTTTTTTACAGAGCACATTTTGTCTGATAGTGGTATAACACCTCAGCTTTTTAGGTTACTGTTGGCATAGTATATCTTATTCCATTCCTCTATCTATTCAGGTGTTTTAATCTAAAATGTATCTCTGGTCCACCACATATAATCAGGTCATATTTTTTCTTTGTTTTCAACCAATTCTTCCAGTATCTGCCTTTCAACTGAATGTTTAATCCATTTACATTTAATATAACTACAAATCAGGTAGGATTTACATCTTCTCTGTCGTAATTTTTTGTTATTTTCTAGTGTACCATTTTTTTTAAAGATTTTTTTTTTTAAATTTACCTATTTGACAGAGAGACAGATCACAAGTAGGCAGGGGTGGGTGGGATGCAGGCTCCCTGCTGAGCAGAGGCCCTGATACGGGGCTTGATCCCACAACCCTGGGATCATGACCTGAGCTGAAGGCAGAGGCTTAACCCACTGAGCCACCCAGGTGCCCCTCTAGTGTACCATTTTAATTCCCTTGTTCTTTCTTCAATTATATATTTTCAAGTTGTTTCCATAGAGATTTCCCTGGAGCTTACACTTCTTAAGTTAAAACAATTTTGTTAAAACTTGCTCCATTATCACTCCATTCTTTCCACCCTCCTTTATGCTTTATTGTCATACTAATTACATCATTATATATAAGCCCATCAACATAGTTTTATAATTATTACTTTATGTAGTTATCTTTTTTTATTTTTAGTTTTTTGCAGCTGTCCTTTAAAGCAGATAGGAGAAAAAAAGAAAATTATAAACAAAAATACATTTATACTGTCATTTATATTTACCTATGCACTTAATGTTATTTATGCTTTTTATTCTTTGTGTGGATCTAAGTTACTATCTAGTGTACTCTAACTTAACCTGAAAGGCTCCTTTTACTATTTCTTGTAGTGTAGTTCTGATAGTAAGCAGTTTTTGCTATCTGAAATTATCTTATGTTCTTTATTTTTGAGGGGAAGTTTGCTGGATATGGAATTCTTTTTTTTTTTTTTAAGTTTCTGAGGTATAATTTAGTGATTCATCAGTTGCAAAAAGTACTCAGTACTCATTGCACCAAGTGCCCTCCATAATGCCCAAAACCCAGTTACCACATTCCTCCATGCACCTCCCCTGCAGCAACGCTCAGTTTGTTTCCTGTAGTTAATTATAAACAATTATAAACATTATGGTGGGTGCCTGGGTGGTTCAGTTGGTTAACTGTCTGCCTTTGGCTCAGTTCGTGACCTCAGAGTCCTGGGATCGAGTCCCACATTGAGCTCCCTGTTCCACTGGGGTCCTGCTTCTCTCTCTGCCTCTCTCTCTCTCATGAATAAATAAATGAAAAAAATTTTAAGAAGAGTCTTTAACGGTTTATCTCCCTCTCTGTTTTCATATTATTTTATTTTTCCTTCCCTTTCCCTATGTTCATCTGTTTTGTTTCTTAAATCCCACATATGCATGAAATCATATGGTATTTGTCTTTCTCTACCTGGCTTATTTTGCTTAGCATAATATCCTCCAGTTCCATCTCTGTCGTTGCAAATGGCAAGATTTCATTCTTTTTTTTTTTTTAAAGATTTTTTTATTTATTTGAGAGAGAAGGAATTAGAGAGAAAGAACATGAGAGGGGGGAGGGTCAGAGGGAGAAGTAGACTCCTTGCTGAGCAAGGAACCCAATGTAGGACTCAATCCTGGGACTCCAGGATCATGACCTGAGATGAAGGCTGTTGCTTAAGTAACTGAGCCACCCAGGTGCCCCAAAATTTCATTCTTTTTGATGGCTGAGTAATACTCCATTGTGTATATATACTACTTCACCTTTATCCATTCAACTGTTGATGGACATCAGAGCTCTTTCCATATTTTGGCTATTTGGACATTGCTGTTGAGGAACCTCCATACTGTTCTCCAGATTGGCTGCAGCAATTTACATTCCCACCAATAGTGTAAGAGGATTCCCCTTTCTCTGCATCCTTGCTAACACCTGTTGTTTCCTCAGTTGTTAATTTTAGCCATTCTGACTGGTGTGAGGTGGCATCTCATGTGGTTTTGATTTGTATTTTCCTGATACCAAGTGATGTGGAGCACTTTTTCATGTGTCTGTTGGCCATTTGTATGTCTTTTTTTTTTCCCCCATAAATGTCTGTTCAAGTCTTCTGCCCATTTCTTGACTGGGTTTTTTGTTATTTTGGGGGTGTTGAGTTTAATGTTTTTAATAGATTTTGAATACTAGCTCTTTTTCTGTTAAGACATTTGGAAATATCCTCTCCCATTCTATAAGTTGACTTTCAGTTTTATTGACTATTTCCTTTTCTGTGCAATTTTTTTTTTATCTTGATGAAATCCCAAAAGTTCTTTTTTGTTTTTGTTTCTCTTGCTTTTGGAGATGTGTCCAAGGGGTTGCTGCAACTGAGGTCAATAGGTTGCGGCCTGTGTTCTCTAGGATTTTGATAGATTCCTGTCTCACATTTAGGTCTTTCATCCATTTAGAGTTTATTTTTGTGTATGGTGTGAGGAAATGGTCCAGCTTCATTATTCTGCATGTGGCTGTCTAATTTTCCCAACACCATTTGTTGAAGACACTGTCTTTTTTTCCATTGGATATCTTTCCTGCTTTGTCAAAGATTAATTGACCATAGAGCTGAGGTTCCATTTCTGCATTCTCTCTTCTGTTCCTTTGATCTATGTGTCTATTTTGGTGCCAGTACCATAATGTCTTGATGATTACAGCTTTGTAAGATGGCTTGAAGTTTGGAATTGTGATGCCTTCATCTTTGGTTTTCTTTTTCAGCATTACTTTAGCTACTTGAGGTCTTTTCTGATTCCATGCAAATTTTAGAATTGTTTGTTCCAGCTCTGAAAAATGATGTATTTTGATAGGGATTGTATTGAATGTGTAGATTGATTTGGATAGCCTAGATATTTTCACAATATTTGTTCTTCCAATCCATGAGCATGGAATATTTTTCCATTTCTTTATGTCTTCTCAGTTTCTTTCATGAATGTTCTATAGTTTTTAGAGTACAGATCCTTTACCTCAGATCCTTTACCTCTTTGGTTGTGTTTATTCCTAGTTATCTTATGGTTTTTGGTCCAATTGTAAATGTGATCAGTTCCTTGATTTCTTTTTCTTCTGACTCACTGTTAGTGTTTAGAAATGCAACTGACTTCTGTACCTTGACTTTTATATCCTGTGACTTTGCTGAATTCCTCTATCAGTTCTAGTAATTTTGGGGTGGAGTCTTTTGGGTTTTCTTCATAAAATATCATGTTATCTGAAAAGTGAGAGTTTGACTTCTTCTTTGCCATTCTGGTATCTTTTATTTCTGTTTGTTGTCTGATTGCTGAGGCTAGGACTTCGGGTACTATGTTGAACAATGGTGGTGAGTGGACATTCCTGTCATGTTCTGGACTTTAGGGGAAAAGCTCTGTTTTTCCCCACTGAGGATGATATTTGCTATGGGTTTTTTATATATGGCATATATGATATTGAGGTGTGTTCCTTCTATCCCTACACTGTGGAGAGTTTTTATCAAGAAAGAATGTTCTAGGGGCGGCTCAGTGGGTAAAGCCTCTGCCTTCAGCTCAGGTCATGATCCAGGGTCCTGGGATTGAGCCCCACATCAGGCTCTCTGCTTAGCAGGGAGCCTGCTTCCTCCTCTCTCTCTCTCTGCCTGCCTCTCTGCCTACTTGTGATCTCTCTCTCTGTCAAATAAATAAATAAAAAGAAGGGAAAGAATGTTCTATTTTGTCAAAATTTTTTTGGATATGTAATTCTTGCTTGAGAGTCTTTTCCCCCAGCACTTTGAATATGTTGTCCTACCACTTTTTAACTTCCATACTTTCTGATGAACAGTTAGCTATTAATCTCATTCATTTCCCTTTAATGTAATGAATCATTTTTTTTTCCTTATGGCTTTTGAGGTTCTCTGTCTTTTTACAGTATGACTTTCATGTGCATAGGTGTGCTTATCTTTCAGTTTTTCCTAGTTAGATTTTATTAAAGTTTTTTTGATGTACTGTATTGATTATAACAATCATAACAATATATTATATATGTGTTATTACATGCATACAGTATATTATATTGGTTTTCATTGAATTCAGGAAAATTTCAGCCATTATTTCTTCAAGTATTCTTTATGTCATTTTCTATCCATCCTAATAACGGGGCCCAGTTGTGTGCATGTTTATATGCTTTGTGATGTCCCACACAGCTCTTAGGATATGTCCGTTTTTCTTTATACCTTTTTTCTGTTTGCTCTTCAGATTGGATATCTTATCTTGATCTCAATTTACCTATCTCCAGTTTGTAGATTCTTTTTGCTGTTTGTTCAAATTTTTAAGCCCTTCTAAGTACTTTGTTATCAAACTTTTTAATCCCTTGAATTCCTATTTGATTCTCTTTCCTTTCCCATAATTTCTGTATCTTTATTGATATTATTTTTTATTTGTTTGACAATCATTTATACTCTTTTTAAAATTCTTTTTATATGAAAAAAAATTCTTTTTATATGATTTCTATTACTTTTAATGAATTTGTAATAGCTTAAAATCTTTGCTTACTAATTCCAACATCTGGGCTTTCTTAAGGGGATTTTCTAATGACTACTTGTTTTTTTGTATATTTGGGACATCCTTTCTGTTTTTTGTTTTTTTTTTAGCATGTATTTTCATTTTGGGGGGATATTGGATATTTATAGGAAAGAGATTTGGAGAGAGGATATTGTACTTGGGAGCTGAAGAGTAGGTGGACTTGAGAAAGAAATAAGTCCAAGTTGAAAAATTAGAATAATGTAAGGAAAATAATTGAAACTACTAATAATTTTACCTTCCAAAAACAAATTGGGGTGTTTCCTTTTTTTTTTTTGTATAAATATATCAATATAGTACATATTATAACTACCTACTCGAACAATACACACATGTATATGGACACACACAAGTATGTTATGTCTCTGTGAGTGTATTTTTAAGCAAATTGCTATCATATGGTGGGTTTATGCTTTTTCCTCACATAATGATTATGGCTGCCCTTGACATTTATTTAAATAATGAAATCAAGTAATATATATGTGAATTTTTTATTTAGTATGACCCTAGTACATAGGGATGCCTGGTAATGTTGCCTGTGTATAAAAGTACTAAGGGAGCTTCATGGTGTGACTTTTTACCAACTCTGTGGTCTCAGCTGGCCTCCTCCCCCTGCAGCTTCAACTAAAAGAGACCCAACTGCAAGAGATTTGTTTTCTGTGACATTTGCTATTTGTTGCTGGCTCACTGTTTCGATAGGGGAGGTGTTATGTTAAAGTCTGTAGGGGCAGTAGACCATGCACTTTTTGACACTGTTACTCATCTCTCTCAGGGAGAATGTCACCAAGTGTCACTTCCCCCATTTTTTTAATGGTATATTGGAGCTGCCCAAGTCCATGCTGTCACTCATGTGGCAAGTGGCAGACTTGACAGCCTCAGGGAAAGCGGGGGAGGAAATGTTTCATTGTCTTCCCCCTTTTCCCCCTTTCTTCTTAGTGTTTCTGTGTTGACATGAGCCCTTTAGGTTGCTTTGTCCATTGAGGGGTCTGGTAGACATGTTTTACCTTATAGCTCTGTGGTGGGAAACCTTGTTCATTTTAGATAATTTGAGAACACTGCTGGATTGTTGGGTTCCAGAAGGTGAACTTGTTAACAGAAATGTTTATGTTAGTTTCGGTTTCTGCCCATTACTCTGTGAAACCAAGGCATAGGGTAAAATTTCTCAGTTTTATTTTCTTGTGTTCCAAGGCCTTTCTGTACAACTGCCCCAAAATTTTAATGCACAAGAGCGCTTTCTTTGCAAACACAGACTTAAGTTAAAGTTTAAGCTGTATTTTCTCATTAGACTGACAGCAATCTTGAAGACACCATCCATTTCCTCCCTGTGTTCAGTGGCCTGCCTGGGCACCAGAGAACCACTTTTCCCACAGGATAGGAGACTTCTGTGGTCAACTGTGTATACAGAGCAGTAGATTAAACCAGTTTGTATAGTTTTCTGCACGAGTCAGTCCACACATATGCACTACTGAGTCCTGAATACTGCATATTAGCTGAACTCTGTAGAGACGGGGCCTCTCATGCTTGTGGGAACACCAGTTACTCTCTCATTGTGTAGCATCTTTGGGGCCTGGGGTGGTGAGAAGCAAACTTCAGGAAAGGCTGTCTGTCTCAAGTAAGTTCTAATCTATTATTTTAAAACATAATAGGGTGATTCTACTATATCTTATATTCTATTTGATGGAGAGTTGTTGTCTAACAGAATGTGAGTTTAACTTATGCAGTATCCAGGTTAGGCTTGCTTGGTGAGGCAGCATGATCAGAGGCAGATGAAGGGAGCTACCTAGTCCCAGCCCTGCCACTCCATACAAGCCTGTTTCCTCCTTAGGACCCAGGTTGCCACTAGTTTGTCTGGTATCTGAGAGCAGATCTGAGAGGCGGAGCAGCATGGTGGCCAAGAGTGCCAGTGACAGAAATACGTGGGCCAAGTTCTGGCTGCCTCTAACCTACTGACCGCTGCGTGTCTCTACATAAATGATGTACCTGTCAGCCTCAGTTTGGTCGTATAGGGTTACTGGCAAGGATTCTAGGTGCTAAAACATTTGAAAATTTAGTACTATGCTTAGTATATAGGCAATGTCCTATATAGTATATAGGCAAAGTAATAGTTACTGTTATTGAAGAGGGGCACATTCCTAAGAATAGCCCAAATGTTGTAGAGCCCATTCCTCCTGTCATCTGCTCATTTGGGACCTTGATCTCTTGCAGATACCCTTTGTCCTTTTCCTCCACTTCCTCAAGCTCCCAACCACTTATGTCTTCAGTGGTATGTAATGAGAGCACTTACTTACATTGTATCACGTAATCCTTACCTTATTGCTCTAAGTAAGTAGTTTTCTTTCACTGAAGTCTGTTTTAGCCGCACTGTTTAAAATTGCTAACTACAGCGGCACCTGCGTGGCTCAGTCGGTTAAGTACCTGCCTTTGGCTCAGGTCACGGTTCCAGGGTCCTTCCTGGGATAGAGCTTCCTTCTCAGCGGGGAATCTGCTTCTCCCTCACCTTCTCCCTCTCCCCCCTGCTCCTGCTCTCTCTCAAATAAAGTATTTAAAATAAAATAAGTAAATAAATAAATTGTTAATGGCAACCCCCACCAAACTTAATCCCTGGTTCTCCCCCCACACACAGGACTTATCTTCTAACATAATGCATATGTACCATGTTTATTTATTATTTATATTTTGTTTACATCCTCCTTTAGAGCCTAGGTTCCATAAGGACAGGGAATTTTTATAAATCTCTTTCTGACTGACACGTTCTAAATGCCAATATAGCACTTGTACATAATAGATGCACAGTCAGTATTTGTTCAACAAATATGTGAACCATATTGATTGAACAACAAGAACAAAAAATGTGTGACCATGACAACTTCTGTCTTAAGGAAATGAGTTCTGATAAGTTATGTAAACTGACTAAGTGATAGCCAATAGGGTTTGGAATCTGGGTTTGAATCAATCCAAAAGCCCAGTCTCTTGACCATTTTTCTCTACTTTTGTCACCTAAGGACACTTGGGGGTTTTTCAAGGGATGTCTCTTCTGTGTTGACATTTTAAAAAATGCTATTCTTCTTTGGTAACACAACTAGGTTCCTAGAACCCTCAGGTGACCGAGCTAGGTGGTCTGTATTGATATGGAGTTCTCTTTTTGTGTGACTACCTCTTAGAAGCACTCTAGAGAGGCTGGAGAGGTGTTGTTTGTGCCCCCCGTGTTTCCCTAGCTAAGTCTTCAGTGTAGTACAGAACCATGAGTGCATGGGCTAAACCAGGTGTGACCCAAGCAGCAGCCGCCATGCTACCCTCATTCATGTCTTTCCCTTCCTGTAACAGCTAAGATTTAGAATTCACCGTGGGTATGTGAATACCTAAACAGTATATTGTATAGTTTTTGGAAGCTGAGTGGTAAGCACAAATCTCTTTGTATATAGAAATTTCGGTGTTGTTACTATCACTGCTCCTAGGAGATGGTGATCTGAATAGAATTTTTAGATTATAGTTTGGCTTCAGTGTTCTGAGAGTTTATAAAATCCCCATTTCTGTGGGTTTGTGTCCTTTGAAAGCTTCCTTACTATACTCTGGTTTTAGGAAGGAGTAGAAAGAGAAATGTATGTTAAATCTGTTACCTTAACCTTAGAACCTCCAAAAACAGAATTTCCTTCTAGAGCTCATTTAATCCTCTTCAAGGAGAGCTCATCTGCTGTATTGGGGGGAAATATTAATAGTGTTCATTCTTACTTTAATTAGTTCAGTATGATAATTTAATCAGTTCCTTAAGGTAATGCTCAGTCTGGTAACTGGAGAGCATGTCTAGGGAAGGAGGTCTGAGGGGAAGACTGTGTCTTTGGGGCCTGAAGCCCAGGTAATGTTCCTGTTTAACTGGCATTTTCCTATGAAGTTGGTGACTGGTACGGTCTCTCCTGCTTGCTCAGAAGCTGGCAGTGCTCCTTCAGTTGGTTTGCCTTATACCTGGCTTCCACTGGCTGCAGGCCTGGGTGTCCACCATGTTCTCCCGCTCTCCACTGGCCCACGGATCCACCTCAGCCTCAGCAGTAAGGTTACTTGCCACTGTCACTGTGGATTCAGGGGCTAGTCTGCTCGATCTTGACTTATCCCCAGGCCCCAAGGAAACCAAGGATGGCTTTGGAAAGCTAACTTGAGAGATTCTTTCCACTCTTCCTAACTGAGGTGGTCGTATGTGTCAAAGTAGTGCAGAAGGTAATTAACTCTCCGCAGTCCTTACTGGGGAGGAGGCAAAGAGCAGTGCTTCTGCCCTCAGGGTTTTGCTAATGTACTTCCCTCTCTGAGGTCCGAGAAGGTAAGGGAGGATGGCCTTTTCTTGTATCCAGAATCACATATTCCTTCTGTCTTTGAGTAGCATCCTTTCCACACTGCAGGTGATCTCTGTAGGTGTTGGGTCTTAATGTGAATGAATAAAGGAGTTAAGAGGAATTCTCTTTCAACATCATAGTGATTATATTTCTATTTTGTATATTAGAAGCTAAATATTTTCTCCTTTTTCCTCTTTGCATTTCTTTAAGATTTTGTTTATTCATTTGACAGAGAGAGAGAGAGAGTGAGAGAGAGCATGAGAGGGAAAAGGTCAGAGGGAGAAGCAGACCCCCCATGGAGCTGGGAGCCCGATGCGGGATTTGATCCCAGCACTCTAGGATCATGACCTGAGCCAAAGGCAGATACTTAACCTGCTGAGCCACCCAGGTGCCCCTCCTCTTTGCATTTCTTTTGTAAAATATCCTTGTATTTCTCCAGACCAATGGATTTCTTGGGTTGACCTACAACAAAGAGGCAAAAGGAATAGTAGATATTTTTCCAAATACCATTCACTGTACTTCTGGTGAATATAATTACATTGGTGTAGGCTAAAATGACTCTGAAAACCTGGGGTTGGTTACATCATGGGTGCCTGGAGAATGTCTTGGACTGTAGGATTCTGCTTATGGACAGGGTTTAGGGAGGAGGCTTGCCAGCTATATGTTAGTTGTGTGATATAGGGTCATTTCTTAACACTTCCTTTGTAAAATTGGGTTGCCAAGACAACGAAGTGGAAATTCTATAAAGAACTTCAAGCTTCATAAATTGTTACCATCACTGTTGCTAATACTACTCCTCTTAATGCTGCATTCAGAAGGGGTCCATTTCTTTGATTTGAAACACTTTAAAGCGTAGTGTTCTAATTTTGCTGATTTAGGGTGTTCCCGTTCCGAATAATCTAGAATTCAGCACAAGTATCTTTGGGATGGCAGATAAAAAGATGCAGGAAGAAGTTAACACACTAAGAATTGTTAGAAATAATTAAGGACAGTGTTAATGAACAAGTGAATGGCCGCCCTGGACAGAGGTTGCCCAAACCTAGTCAACTTTGCTGTTTCAATTGTTTGTCCCTGAGTTGGTAACTCTTTTGGTTAGGTGGGCTTAAGGACTGAAAGAACTTCTGTAAGTATGAGAAATCTTTTTTAAACTCTCAGCTAATTTCATGGGGTGAATTAAATGTCTGACTTGATACCTTCAACTTAAAGCATTTTGAAGGGATTGAATATGCCAGAATCTTTTTTTAAAAGATTTTACTTATTTATTTGACAGAGATCACAAGTAGGCAGAGAGGCAGGCAGAGAGAGAGGGGGAAGCGGCTCCCCGCTGAGCAGAGAGCCCGATGCGGGACTCCATCCCACGACCCCGGGATCATGACCTGAGCTGAAGGCAGCGGCTTAACCCACTGAGCCATCCCAGGCGCCAGAACATGCCAGAATCTTAAGAAAGATTATGTTGGGTCATGGGATTTTGATTGATGTTTTTAATTTTTTCCCCCCTGAAGTCTCCCAAGTTTTTCTTTATGACATCTGTTACTTTTCCTATCAGAAAAGAAAAGATAGGGGCGCCTGGGTGGCTCAGTGGGTTAAGCCGCTGCCTTCAGCTCAGGTCATGATCTCAGGTCCTGGGATCGAGTCCCGCATCGGGCTCTCTGCTCAGCAAGAAGCCTGCTTCCCTCTCTCTCTCTGCCTGCCTCTCTGTATACTTGTGATCTCTCTCTGTCAAATAAATAAATAAAATCTTTAAAAAAAAAAAAAAAAGAAAAGAAAAGATAAAGATAAAAGCAAAATGATAATATAGAACTGAATTTTCATCTTAAGACTCACATTCTAATAACCACCATAGACTCGATCCATAGCAGACATGTTTCCTCTTTTACGATTCCATTTGAGCTCAATGTACATTTTTAAAATAGAATTTGAAATGGCTCAGTTGACACAAACTAGCATGCTAATTTTGTGGCAATACGGTGTTCCTAAAGATTAGCTTGGGGACAAGGATCTGAGTGGTTTTTTGCATTTCATCAACTTCTTGGACTTAAAACAGAGACTCTCATAGGGATGCTACCCTGAGGTTTGAATGAAGACTTAAAGATTCTGTGTATGTTTTTTGTTGTCTGCTTTTTATATATATAAGCATTTATATATGAACAAGATATCAATATGCAAGTTAAAAGAAAAAGACATTTTGAAAAGTTAAGCAAGTCTTCACCTGTACAATGAGGAGAGGGTCTCTGAGGTCCCTTCCATCTGTAGAATTCTTTTTTTGTGTTTCAACCCAAAAATCTACTGGTGGGAAGTTGAGAAAAATGCTATTCTCAAGGCTGGCCATATGGGGGTGCAGTGACTCCTCAAAGAACCGGTGCTCAGTAAGCCCGAAAGCAAAATGTTACACTCCAGAGCTGAGTTAATTCCAGGAGACGCCTGACCAGTTTATTATGCTTCTAGTTCCTGGCAAGAGAAGAAACTTTATAATTTTCCATAATTTAGAAAAAGATGTGTTTTGAACTGTGACAAAGGCAGTGCCAATGCATGTGACTTTCTCTTCTAGTCTTGTGACTGAAAGAGGTATTTGAGGTTTGAACTCTGTATTTGTAGATGGCTTTCTTTTGTTCTCTTTAAATCTGTGACTTAAATAGCCACACTAGTGTGCTGTGTGCCTTAATCGCCTTTCCCTGAGCCTTAGTTAGCTGTCTCTCGGTCCTCCGTCCTCTCTACACGTGCCCTAATTCTTCTCCTTTCCTTCCCCACTAAGTTACATCTCATGACTCTATTTCTTCCACTCTTAAACTCATCACAGTTAGGAGCCCACACGTGTTCCTAGGTCACTGGTGAACTTCGTGTTAACAAACCCAGGATGCTTTCTCAGTCCTTATCTTACACACTATCTTAAAACTTTCTGTCCTTTACTTCCTTGACTCCAAACTGTCCTGACAGTCCTCCTCCTTCTTTAACTATTCCTCTCTGGTCTTTATGGACTTTTCCTTTTCTGTGTGTCCATTAACCACTGGTGAACCCCGCAGGTTCTAAAGTGTTCATTTCTTTCTTTACACACTTTGCTTGGGGGATATCATAACTATCTATCATCGTTTTATTTTACAGTGGAATGGTGATGAATGCTAAATTTTTACTTTTATCTTTGACCTCATCTGTGATCTTTGGTCTTCATGTATCCTATAGGAATCACAAACTCAGCATATCCCAAACTGTCCTCATTGTCATTCTCTGCTCTCACCACCTCCAGTCTTCCCCACCAATCCCCCCACGATGTACTATGGCTCCTTGATTTTTAGCTTAATTACTGTCACCATTATCTAAGACTTAGCAGTCATGTGACACTTCTCAGTTCCCCAAAACTTCCATGTCTAGGCAGTCAACAGGATCTAATAGTTTTAGCTCTTAAACATTTTTTTTTTTTTCAAATCTGTGTCTTCAGCCCCATCCCTGATACCAACATCTTCATAGAGTCCCTTATCCTGTCTTTCCTGGAGCCTTGCAATATGTAGTCTTCTGTCTTCTGTCTCACTTTCCTTAAATCTGGTCTTCTACAAAGTAAAGAGATTATTTTTTTTTTTAAGGAAGGGCTCTTTTTTTTTTTTAAGATTTATTTATTTATTTGACAGTCAGAGATCACAAGTAGGCAGAGAGGCAGGCAGAGAGAGGGGGAAGCAGGCTCTCTGCTGAGCAGAGAGCCCGATGCGGGGCTCGATCCCAGGACCCTGGGATTATGACCTGAGCTGAAGGCAGAGGCTTTAACCCACTGAGCCACCCAGGTGCCCCCAAAGTAAAGAGATTTTGACAAAACCCAATCATTTAACTTTCTTGTTTAAACATTCTTAGGGGCTCCTCATCATTTCCAGATTAGAGTGCAAATTTCTTAAAGTCGCTTACAAACCCCTACACACCTGGCACTTTCTCTGGCTGCCTCCTGTCTTTATCTCTCACCAGTTCTTGGTCGTGACATTATACTCTAATGTCACTGCTTTTAACTCCTCACTCCCCTCCTACAGATTATGTCTCTGGCTATATTTATTTGTTCCCTTTTTTTCAAACTCCCTTTCCACCTTTCTTTGTCTTAATAGACATCTTTTTTTCTTCCTTATCTTTTATATTCTTGTCTCACGATACCTCCTCTGGAAGCTTGCCCTAAACCCTTGGTCGGATGACACACTTCTTTTTTCTCAGTCTCACAGCACTGTGTAGACTTCCAACTTAGAGGTTCACATATTTGAATGAAATGATATTTGCACCTGTCCCTTCTAATGGGCTCCAGCTCTTTGAGAGGAGGGATCAGGCCTATTCATTTTTCTCAGGAGAGCATTGTGCATAATGAGTATTCAATAAATTGTTGTTGAACAGAATTTGAGATTTTTGAGGCTCAGAGTCCTTGAGGGTACTCTGTGAAGTCTACTCCAATACTAAGAAAAACAAACTACAGTTTTAGTTGGAACCAGCTTCCTGGAAGAGAGAAGACTTGAGTTGTGCTGTGAAGAGATGGGTGTACGGGATTTGGACTGATCAAGAAAAGTGAGGGATATAAACAGACAGAATTGATGAGCAAAGGTGAGAAGTCTTACGTGGAGGATAATGCAGACACAATGCTAAGCAAACATCGTGTTTCCAGTGTGGAGTAGTGCGAGATGAGTTAGGATAGATAGAATCAACTTAACTACAAACTTCTAATGAGGGGCTGGTGGATTTCAGGCTAATTTCCACAGGCAGAAGGAAGCACTTGAGATTCTTGAACAGAGAAATGACATATTCAGAACCATACTACAGGAAGAATAATCCAGCACAAGATACACAACACGTTGAAGTGGCAAACAGATGGGAATCAGTGGGGCCACTAGGAAATTATCATGGCAATTCAACAGGTGTTAGATGATGAGTGCTTGGACCAAAATGGCAGCAATCTAGAAAAAAAAAAGGAGAATTAATTTTTGAATCATTAGAGGAAAAATTAAGAGACTGATTACTTGTGATGACACAGAGCAAAGAATTATGACATTCTTAGATGAAAGAGCAGAAAGTTGGGGATACAATTAACAAAAAAAGAGAGAAATTGGAAAGGAAGGATGGTTTGAGGGATGGTTTGTGACCTTGCTTTGAAATCTTTGAATGTGAGATCTTGACGCTTCACAATACTTCTATTTACAAGGTGTGCTTAAGAGGTGCTATATAAATTTGAGTGAACAAATGAAATCTTAAAGGGTTCATCAGCATATGAAACCATATTACTGACTTATGGGGTGGACTGAGTCAGGGGCAGTAGTATAGATTAAGGAATTATGTATGAGTTTAAACTTGTGAAAATCACTGGAGCATGTGAACTTACGAAGGAAGAGGTGTGGGGAGAGAAAGATAGAGGGCCCATGTGTGAGCCTTGGGATACTTCCATCTTTGAAGAGCCAATGAAAGCCAGTGAGTGTGTAAAATCAGCCAGATAGAGACTTGCAGCTCTGAGCCTAAACAGACTATACAACTCATTTGCCTGCCTCTCACATAGACCAGAGTTGTCTAAATCCACCAGAAGGCAAATTTCCAATAATGAAAAAAATTTTTTTTTTTTTTTACCATATATAGCATAAAAGTAGCAAGAATATTTGAAGGCTTTTATTGGTCAACTAGAGAAAAATGAATATTCTAGTAGAAAAATGGACTGGTGGCATAAGAACATTTCTTAAGCAAATAGAAAATTTAAGAACATGCAAGAGGGGGCGCCTGGGTGGCTCAGTCATTGGGCATCTGCCTTCGGCTCAGGTCATGATCTTGGAGTCCTGGGATGGAGCCCCATATTGGGCTCCCTGCTCAGCGGGAAGCCTGCTTCTCCCTCTCCCACTCCCCCTGCTTGTGTTTTCTCTCTCATTGTGTGTCTCTCTCTGTCAAATAAATAAAATCTCAAAAAAAAGAATTAAAGAAAGAAAGAAAGAAAGAAACAAACAAACAAACATGCAAGAGTCTTCAACTGACTTGGAAATAAAAGATAAAGTAACATGATAGGACTTTTTTGCTTAGCAAAATCTCCAGATTTGGCAAAGGTATAGGAAATAGGCACTCAGTAGAAAAATAAACTTACACAAACCTCTGGATGCTGATTTGGTGATCAGATTTGATCCAGTGATTTGGTTCAGTGTGTCCTTGAAACGTAGAAAATAATTGCTTGGCATAAAAATACACATATACAAGTACTCATTTCAGATTTTCTTATTAGTTATACAAGATATACCACAAACTCATTCTAGCTGATCTTAACAGTTATTAAAATTATTATATCCATTCATTATTTTTAACTTTTATCCCGGGTATTTGTATTGCAGTTCTCATAATTCTAAATTATTTTATATGTTACTCTCCTACACGTTGATTGTTTCCATCTGCTATTTCTACTGGTTAGTTTATGACATTGAGCTCTCCTCATTTACAGTTGCACTTGCCCACCTTCAAAATTCTCTGTCCACTTCGGATTTGCTGAGTATCATTTTGATGTGGCAGACTACCTGGTCTCTCCTTGGTGTATCATGAAACGATCTTTTACATTTCATCAGAGTGCCAAATGATTGCACACAAGTCAACCTTTTTTCATTTTTCGAGAGAGAGCACACACGAGCAAGTGTAAGAGCAAGTGTGGGGGGAGGGGTAGAGGAGGGGGAGAGAGAGAACCTCAAGCAGACTCCATGCCCAGTATGGAGCCTGAGGTGGAGCTCAGAGTCATGACCTTGAGATCATGACCCAAACTGAAATCAAGAGTTAGACTCTTAACCAACTGAGCCATGCAGGTACCCCACAAGTCAATCATTTTTTAAGTCTTTGAACTCTTAAATCTTTGAAAAAGTAAACAGTGGTTCAGAAATGCATAAAACACTTTAAACTGTCAGAAAGGAAGTCATATTTGACCGATCTTTTTATACTCCAGATTAAGTTAAAAATGGATAACTTGTTTTATTTTACATGTTCTGGAAATTCTGAATCTAGTTTCTAAAAAAAATAGTAAGAAAATACATACTTAGTAGCTTGTACAACTCCTCATGAATAGCAAATAAGCCCATCAACTGCAGGATCAGTATTTATAAAGAAATTAGTTAATATTAACTGGTAACATTTTCATTTGCTGGAGTGGTCCCTCCTCACATTTGGGAAGTTATTCTAATGTTTTCTAGATAATAGTAAACATAGATAGATAGATGATAGATAGATGGCAAATATTTTGAAACTTTGGAAGATTTATAAATTATGAACACAAAATAAAATATTTTACTTTTCTAACAAACATAGAATGAAGTTTTAGGTATTGCCGTTTGGACATTATTTGACTATGCTATTGCCATGAACCAGGAGTGAAATAGAAGCTCTATTATCAGTCACTAGACATGTGTGAAGTGGTTAAGTGTCCAGGTTCATTTAAGTTTATCCTGAAGTCTCACTACTGCCCATTTTTATTAACTTGTTTTTTTTCTTCCTAGGGCAATGACATTTATTCAGCATATTGCTAAACGCTTCTTAAAAATACTGAGTAACACAACTTCATAGACAATGTTTTCCATTCAACGTACTGATTATAATTTGACTTTTCATCTCATGTAATTTTTCTACATGGACACAAAAAAGTACTGGAAGGAATGGGAACATGTATGTTTCTACAAATCTCATTTGAAGTGTGACTCTAACTTAGAGAAAGGTTTTGTTTCGCAGAGATATGCTGGGCAGAAAGAGATTGTAAAGCACTGATGTAATGTCACAAGAACAATTCACTGGACAGTCCTAGCCATTTATAGCTGATGACTACAAAGGCTGTAGTAGAACCCAGAGAGAACTTGTTACAGGTCCATTCTGCCTTTCTCATAGCGATGAAGGTAAAGATTTCCATTCCAGTTTACCATTTTATTTCTGAAATGACCTGCTGTTTCTGCTGTGCTTGTATAATGCTGTTATTTCACTGAAGATCCAGGGTTGCAAATCCTAGAGATTCGTGTGGCCACAGCCACTTCCTGGGATCGTCCCAAGAGAAATATACCCAGAGAGGTCCAGGAAAGGCAAAGCACATTCTCTATCTCCGTTAAACTCTTGGCACAAACTCCAATAGAGTTACTTTTTGAATTAATCAGATACCTCTTTGCCTAAGCCCCCACCAAAGTGAACTCTGTCCCTTGCTCTTGCCCTAGTCCTATCCAGGCTTGGCTTCTGTACTATTTCAGTCTCAAGACTGGGAGAAATAAATCCAAGGTAGAGAATGTCTTCTTAGGATCTAGCATATCTGTATTTAATCTGTAAGTCCCAGGGGAGTGTCTTCACCCACACAGGGGCAAGAGTCACCTACTGAAGTTTGGTTCTTTAATCTCCTGGCTGTATTAAGAGCTCTAGCTCCTGGTACTTCTATACATGATTTTGAAGCTAATCCAAAAAGGGTGGGTAGAGGAAGTATAGAGGAAGTGTCCAATGTGTGATAACTGTTGAGAGATAGGATTAAAATTCTTTTCTGTCACTTTATAACTTAGTCAAGTTACTTAATGACTCTGTGCCTCTGTTTTCTCATCTGTAAAATGGGGATAATACCACATGACTTATGAGAGTTAAATGACTTAACAGAGGCAAAGCTCTTTTGGAATATACCACGTATTTAATAAACATTTGTTATCATTATCCCAACATATCATGTGGCCATTCTGCCATAACGCCACATGGTTTGTTTTTTTAGGAAGTGGTTATCAGTGTTCAAAAAAAAAAAAATCAAGTTTTATTTGTGTAGTCATGGGCTTGGGTAGACTTGTCCTAACCACATTCATAATCAACTGACTTTGAAATTAGGCAACTGGCATATTAAGTTACAAAGGAAGGTGTAATTGCCAGTGATCTAGAATGTTTTGGTCTGATCGTTTGGTCAAGTTCTCTCCATGTAGAAAAATTACATGAGAGGGGAAGTCAAATTATAACCAATAGGTTGAATGGAAAACGTAAAGTTGATTATGAGAATATTATACGGGGCACTCAACATTGATGATCAGATGTATCCTACATCGCTCAGAGCAAATATATAGATTGGTAAGTCAAAGTGTCATCTTTTTCAGATAGTACAGAAGACGAAGGGAAAACATCACTTCTCGGACTTCTCTTTTCTAGTTTCCAAGCAGTCTGTCTCCTTTCCCATGAATGGGTTCCACTTTCAGAGTATACTGCAAATACACTAAAAGGGTTAGGTTTCCCAATCAATTAGTTACAGGCATAGTCTAGGCTTGTTTTTCTGTATTTACCTGCTATTTTTTTCTAGTTCAATTTAAAGGTTCCCAAATCTCAGCACACAATTATAAATACTCTCACAGAACAATGCTGTTAAATGTTATGTGCACAGAAAGCACCTGGACATCACGTTGAACTACAGAATCAGATGCAGAAGATCTGAGATGAGGCCTGAGGTGCTGATTTTCTTTAAAACATCTTAATTCTATTTAATTTTTTTCATGTTCCTCGATTCATTGTTTATGCACCACACCCAGTGCTCCATGCAATATGTGTCCTCCTTAATACCCCCCACCACGAGCTTCTGATTTTTAACAAGCTTCAGGTGATATCAGTGCTTTTGGCCTCTATTTCTTTTTTTTCTTTCCCTTGTTTTACAGTTAGAGAAAAACATAATCTCTAAGTTCTGGAAGGAGTGTATGGAGTGGATAGGGGCAGTCATTTGCTGTTTTACACAGGGAACTTTCTTCTCTTCTGTGTACCGACAGCATACGATTTCCCTGATCACTTCATAAGGCTTTTGTTAGAATGTTTGCTACAGGATGCTTTGTAAACTGTGGAGTCATATAAACTAAGTCATTACGTTTTACTAAATAAATCCTCCTAGCTATGTAGATTGTCCATGAAGAAGAAACTGCACAGTAAAGCAAGGCCTATAACTGATAGCCTCTGCCCTAATGTGTGATATGAGCGCCCGTCAGGGTCCACTGTTGTCCTCTGTGTTATCTATTCCAGGACAAAGTGCCACTACCAAGAGCACATAATTTTATTCTTGTTTCCAGTTTCCATGCAGATGAGTCCTGGTCCCTTTAACAAAACTGCCGAAGTGTATTTTATATACATATCACAATTCCTTGTTTAGGTCAGGTTTCAAATATCTGCTCAATATGTGGTGAAAAATCTCTTCCACTATTCTCACTTGATGGAGATCATACTTCCTCTGTTTATACACGTTATTTTTAGACATTGCTTTTGAATTATCCTCCTAATAACTACCGTTTTTTTAGTTCTCAACATGTCTTCATACCATGAATTATTATTTATTTTGAATACATGTGTTTTTCCCTAATTGTTGAAATAAACCTGGGAAGTGAGGATTTTGTATTGAGGTCAGATTCAATTAACCTGTAGTAAAATTACCCCCCAAATTTCAGTGGTTTAACAACAACAACAACAACACTGTTACCCAGTCATGGAAAGACCAGTGCTTGGTCAGGAAGGAGCCTTCATCTTAGAAGGCCATCATCTTGATTTGCACCTAGGTCTTAATCTATAAAGGTGACTGAGTGATGGTATGGAAAAGTCAGTGCTATTGAAAGAAAAGTTTCTTGCTATTTGTAGTTCCCCTGGAAGCAAGAGGCATTGTGTACCACGTAAGGCCACGTGGAGAAGTACCATAGTTGGGTCAGGAGGCAGAAGCAGGAGCAAGGGAAAATCATAGGCCCAGAGCCATTATTGTGCTTTCTGTGGGGAGGTAAGGCAGGGCAAGGGAGAGGCTAGTGTGAGTAGTGCTGGTGGGTTCTGGGCTATATGGGTGGTGTCTCTGGTATTTGCCTGGTTATTGGCCCTTGATGATTTGGGGCAGGGGACATACTGGCTTGGTATGTGAGAGTTGGATAAAGAAGGTAGTTGGAGGTATGAACTTGGGATTGGTTGGAGGGTTTTTGTTTGTTTGTTTGTTTTTGTAAACAAGAAAGGCTTTATTAGTTTACATTCATTGGATACTCACCTGTGTGTGTGTTTAATTTTTTTTTATTAACATATAATGTATTATTTGCCCCAGGGGTACAGGTCTGTGAATCATCAGGCTTACACACTTCACAGCACTCACCATAGCACATACCCTCCCCCATGTCCATTATCCAACCACCCTATCCCTAACCCCCGACCCCCCAGCAACCCTCAATTTGTTTTGTGAGATTTAGAGTCTCTTGTGGTTTGTCTCCCTCCCGATCCCATCTTGTTTCATTTTTTCCTTCCCTACCCCCCAAAACCCCCGACCCTGCCTCTCAAATTCCTTATATCAGAGAGATCATATGATAATGGTCTTTCTCAGATTGCCTTATTTCACTCAACATAATACCCTCTAGTTCCATCCATGTTGTGCAAATGGCAAGATTTAATTTCTTTTGATGGCTACATAGTATTCCATTGTATATACCACATCTTCTTTATTCATTCATCTGTTGATGGACATCTAGGTTCTTTCCATAGTTTGGCTATTGTGGACATTGCTGCTGTAAACATTTGGGTGCACGTGCCCCTTCAGATCCCTACATTTGTATCTTTAGGTTAAATCCCAGTAGTGCAACTGCTGGGTTGTAGGGTAGCTCTATTTTCAACTTTTTGAGGAATCTCCATGCTGGTTTCCAGAGTGGCTGTACCAGTTTGCAACACAACAAGAGTGTAGGAGGGCTCCCCTTTCTCTGCAACCTCGCCAACATCTGTTGTTTCCTGACTGGTTAATTTTAGCCATTCTGACCTTGTGAGGTGGTATCTCATTGTGGTTTTGATTTGTATCTCCCTGATGCTGAGTGATGTGGAGCACTTTTTCATGTGTCTGTTGGCCATTTGGATGTCTTCTTTGCAGAAATGTCTGCTCATGTCTTCTGTACATTTCTTGATTGGATTATTTGTTTTTTGGGTGTTGAGTTTGATAAGTTCTTTATAAATTTTGGATACTAACCCTTTATCTGATATGTCATTTGCAAATATCTTCTCCCATTCCATCAGTTGTCTTTTGGTTTTGTGACTGTTTCCTTTGCTGTGCAAAAGCTTTTATCTTGATGAAGTTCCAATAGTTCATTTTTGCCCTTGCTTCCCTTGCCTTTGGTGATGTTCCTAGGAAGAAGTTGCTGCGGCTGAGGTCGAAGAGGTTGCTGCCTGTGTTCTCCTCAAGGATTTTGATGGATTCCTGTCTCACATTAAGGTCGTTCATCCATTTTGAGTCTATTTTTGTGTGTGCTGTAAGGAAATGGTCCAGTTTCATTCTTCTGCATGTGGCTGTCCAATTTTCCCAGCACCATTTGTTGAAGAGACTGTCTTTTTTCCATTGGACATTCTCTCCTGCTTTGTCGAAGATTAGTTGACTGTAGAGTTGAGGGTCTATTTCTGGGCTCTCTGTTCTGTTCCATTGATCTCTGTGTCTGTTTTTGTGCTGGTACCATACTGTCTTGATAATTCCAGCTTTGTAATAGAGCTTGAAGTCTGGAATTGTGATGCCACCAACTTTGGCTTTCTTTTTCAACAATCCTCTGGCTACTTGGAGTCTTTCTGATTCCATATAAATTTTAGGATTATTTGTTCCATTTCTTTGAAAAAAATTGATGGTATAGGGATTGCATTAAATGTGTAGATTGCTTTAGATAGCATGAACATTTTCATGGTATTTGTTATTCCAATTCAGGAGCATGGAATGCTTTTCCATTTCTTTGTGTCTTCCTCAATTTCTTTCATGAGTACTTTATAGTTTTCTGAGTACAGATTCTTTGCCTCTATGATTAGGTTTATTCCTAGGTATCTTATGGTGTTGGGAGGAGTTGTAAATGGGATCAACTCTTTAATTTATCTTTCTTCTGTCTTCCTGTTGGTGTATGGAAATGCAACTGATTTCTGTGTGTTGATTTTATATCCTGACACTACTGAATTCCTGTATGAGTTTTAGCAGTTTTGGAGTGGAATCTTTTGGGTTTTCCACATAAAGTATCATATCACCTGCAAAGAGTGAAAGTTTGACTTCTTCTTTGCCAATTCAGATGCCTTTTATTTCTTTTTGTTTTCTGATTGCCAAGGCTAGGACTTCTAGTACTATGTTGAATAGCAATAGTGATAATGGACATCCCTGCCATGTTCCTGACTGTAGATGAAAGCTCTCATTTTTCCCCCATTGAGAATGATATTTTCTGTGGTTTTTTCATAGGTGGCTTTGATGATATTGAGATATATACCCTTGACCCCTATACTTTGAAGGTTTTAAAAAAATTTTATTTTTTCATGTTCCAAGATTCATTGTCTATGAACCACACCCAGTGTTCCATGCAATATGTGCCCTCCTTAATATGATTTTCATGCACTCAGGAAAGCTGAATTCCAGAGGGAATGTAAACAACTTTGGCAATTAGTTTGTCTGGATTAGTTTGATCAATAGATGCAAGAAAGACAACTATGGAATCTAAGAAAACAACACATCTCAACACATCACCTGAGTTTACCATATCAGAAAGAGAGAGAGGTCCAAAGAGAATATTTTTGAAGGTCCGGTCTCCCTGTTCACAGTCCAATTCTAATGGCTCCAAACTCCTTGCTTGGAAGGCTGAGATGGAGTCTTTCTATCGAGTAGGAAAAGGAGAAGATAGGATTGAATACATATATTGTTGCTGCCGTACTATAATTATCCCCAGTTTACAAAGGAATAAACTGAGGTTCTGGTGGATTGTGATTTGTCCAAAGAAATCATCTTACAAACAGGAAAACCAGGGCTTAAATTCAGGGATTCTGAAGTCGTTTTGCCCTGTATCACACAATCTCTGAACTGAATGTAGTAATAATCCTCACCATGAGAGAACAGGCTGGTGGATCATATTTTACATGATTACAATTGAGAGGGTACTGGGGTTATAATTATTGTGACAACCGTAACCTAATTGAACTAAGAGTTAAGGAACCAGCTAAGTCTTATTCTGCCATTCAGAAGATTTACTACAAAGGAAAGTGCCTGACTTTTCAGTTATATTATCATATTTTGAAGATCAAGTGTCAGGGGGATTAAATCAGCCTGATAAGTAACAACAACGGCCTTTAATTTTTCTCTGAAGAGAGAGATAAAGAACAAGTCTTATCACTAGCAAGTACTTTCTGGTGAAGTCGACTGCTGAGAGTCTGGCCAACCATCCCCAAGATTCCCACACCACATTCTTGCAAGTGCTACCTTGATAACACAACTAGAGAGTCATCTTCAATATTGTTGATGGGGAGGTCAGGGAGGGTACAGTCCAATACACCAGTCCAGAAAGCCCCAGTTTTCACCACAGTGAGTTCCTGGAAACCATGTCATAAGGCAGACAGAAAGCATATGAAGTGGACTGCATTTTATCAAATAAACAATGCTACACACCAGGTGAATGTTGTCCTACTGATCAAGCATTAAATATCAGTTAAGTTGACACATATGATTAGATGATTTCCGAAAACAGGGATAGGTGAATTTCTATTAAAATTTAAAAATAGTAATGTCACATTCTGGGTTTCATAAAATGAACCCAAATTAAAGGTCCCATTGAATCTGAAGAGGACTGCAATGGAGTATAAAGTGTGTAACACACAAATTATATTTCTACTGTTTTGTTATATTTGATCAAAAACAGTCTGCTAGTTTTAACAATTAGTAATTTTATTTCAACTTTATAATGTAAAGTTTCATTGAGCTTATCCAGAAAACTCGTCTCTTTAAGAATCTAAGGAAATGTGAGGTAAAATTTTGTATAGACATATTTTATCTTTTATGAATATTAAGTATATATGTTCAGAATCATTCCATGGATTTATTGAATAGAAGAGATGTACTAGGGAATTGTGGGGCAGTCCACAATAGGGAAATGGCAAGCATTGGCCCTGTACTTAAAGCCAATCCGACAAATATTGACAAATTTCTCCCTTAGGATTGCAGTAGTTTATTTCAGACATTTGTTGTTTCAATTAGTGTGTCTCATTCCCCAGATAAATCACAACAGATGCCCTGCTAACTAAAATATTTCTATATTAAAATCTCATCTACTCTGATACCCGGGTGCCTCAGATGGTTAAGTGTCTGTCTGCCCTTAACGCAGGTCATGATTGCAGTGCCCTGGGATTGAACCTCACATCTGGCTTCCAGCTCTGTGGGGATACTGCTTCTTCCTCTCCCTCTGCCTGCTGCTCCCCTGCTTGTACTCTCTCTCTCTGTCAAAAAATAAATAAAATCTTTAAAAATAATAAAAAATAAAATAACATAAAATAAATAAAATGAAAAAATAAAATAAAATCTCATCTACCAATGACCTAGCAGTTCCACTCCCAGATCTAAATGCAAGAGAAGTGAGAACTTACATCTTGCAAAAATGTGTTCTTGAATGTTCAATAATGTTAACATTATTAATAATAGTCAATAGGTAGAAAAAATTCAAATGTCCACCAGTTGATAAATGGATACCAAAACATGGTGTGTTCATACAATGAAATGTTATTTGACCATAAGAAGGAATGAAGTACTGATACATGCTACAACGTGAGAAAACCTTGAAGACATTATGCTAAATGAAAGAAAACAGACACAAAGGACTGCGTATTTATGATTCCACTGAGATGAAAAATTCACAATGGGAAAATCCATAGAGACAGAAAGTAGATTAGTGGTTGCCAGGGGCTGAGGACTGGCCTGGAAATGGAGTGATGGCTTAGAGATTGCTTAGAGTAGTTACTTTCCAGAGTGATGAAAATGTTCTAAAATTTATTCGAGTGATGGTTGTACAAATGTTGGGTTCTGAATTATATATTTTTAATGAGTGAATTGTATGGAATATGAATTATATCTCAGTAAAAACAATAACAAAACACTTCATCTACCAGACCATTCACCACCCCAAGAAGTGGTACTAAATCCTTTTTTTTTTTTAAATTTCTTTTCAGCATAACAGTATTCATTGTTTTTGTACCACACCCAGTGCTCCATGCAATCCGTGCCCTCTACAATACCCACCACCTGGTGCCCCCAACCTCCCACCCCCCGCCCCTTCAAAACCCTCAGATTGTTTTTCAGAGTCCATAGTCTCTCATGGTTCACCTCCCCTTCCAAATTCCCTCAACTCCCTTCTCCTCTCCATCTCCCCTTGTCCTCCATGCTATTTGTTATGCTCCACAAATAAGTGAAACCATATGATAATTGACTCTGTCTGCTTGACTTATTTCACTCAGCATAATCTTTTAATTATTATATATTACGATTTTAGGATCAAAAATATGGCTTTTGTAACAACATGCTTGGCTCTCTGATTTGGGAGAGGGAAAATAGATGATACAGTCCCAGCTCACACAGATTTAAAATATTATTGAGGAGGTAAGTCTTATATCAAAGAACACTTAGGGAAATCCTGCTGGTTATCATCTTTATGACTTGGGGGAGGGTCTGTTTCTGTTAGGTCAGAATTGTTTCTCTTCCATGTGATGTACTTTTTTGTATATTCATTCCACAAACATGAGTGTCTCCTACAGTCAGGGTACTGTGCTTATAAAGAAGGACCACTGTTTCATCTTCCGTCTCTTCTCAAAATGCCATGATCCAGTGGGATGAAGATTAGGAATGCTGAGACTGCCACCTTCGGAGGCGTCCTGGAGACTGGAAACGGATCTGTCATGAGGCTCTGGGAGACCTTGACATAGCTGACATAACTATTCATTGGTTCTGTTGTCCTAAGGAAGGCATTTATCTTTAAACTATAGTTTGCTTCTTCTGTAAAATGAGAAGACTGGATTCTCTCAGATTCCCTCCGGTTCTCTCCAACTTAGTATCCTAGATACGCTGCGGAGGATGTTAATCTAGGTCATTTTAGAAAGCATTTTCCCCTTTGTACTGCTTTTAAGGAAAGAAAATGAATACATTTTGAAAGAGAAACTCATAGTTTGTTTCAAAAAATGTACATTTGCCAGGGTGATATGAAACCCTAAAGTCGTATGGTCTGAGAGTTATTACCTCACCTCTTACATATGTAGAAGTACATCAACCATGTAGCCGAAAAGTGCAACTTCTCTCTACTCCCAGAAGGTGTTAGGATTATATCCTTTGCCTATTGTACTACATTTATTTACAATTTTAGGAAGAAGAACATTAATAATGAAACTTAAGTAATCACCCATAATGTTACTGGTTTCCATTTACCCCATTATTGAAGACTCACTCATTTATCTCTCGACATCTGTTGGCATTTGATCAAAAACCAAAAGATGCAAAAATGAGTCATGTCTTTGTGAGTCCTACTCTCTCTCTGTCCCCTTTACCTTTATGGCTGTGAGTGAGAGCGAAGGTGTGTCATACCCAAACCCACTGACAGCCAGTAATGGAGGAAATGCAAGGGAACTCTACAAAGCCCAAGGCAAGAATAGGTTGTTTGTTGTGGTGACGAGCCTGGAAAACGAAAGTTTGATGTTGTTTTTCTCTGGTAAGTATTTTGATCCTCCATTGTTATACTCCTTAGAGGAAGAAAAGCATGAAATAGAATTTTGCCTGGTACACATTCTTTGAGATAACGAGTGTTCCAGGTGCTTTTTGTGAATGTTGAATTTCAGAGCTGTTGGGCAAAAACGTTGTTATGGGCTAAATGTTCGTGTCCTTCAAAATTCACATGGTGAAGTTATAGACCCCAGTGGGATGGCCTTTGGGATGTGGCCAGTGTGATGGAGATAGGCCTTTGGGAAATAATTGGGTTTAAATTAGGTGAGGGCAGGACCCTCATGTTGGAACTGGTGTCCTGATAAGAAGAAGAAGATAGATCTCACTCTCCATGTATATGCATGGAAGAAAGGCCACATGAGTGCACAGCAAGAAGACTGTCATGCAGGAAGAGGGCCTTCACTTAGAGCTAAATCTGCAAGGACCTTGATCTTTCACTTCCCAAACTCCAGAACTGTGAGAAATCCGTGTGCATAGGTTAAATCACCCGCCTATGGTATTTTGTTATAGCAGCTCTTTAAGACTGTGTCTGCTCGTTGTGGCTGAGCTGCTTTGGCATCTTCAGTTCCCCAGGATATAGATTCACAGTGAACAATGTTACTTCTGCCTCTGGGACTGGTATAACCATATAATCTCTCTTCTCGCGATATACTTGCTGTACTGAAATAATCTAGGAGTAAAGCTAAGATAGACACCTTGTATTGAATGGAACATAACATGTCACAACGGGGAAGTCATGGAGCTTTTCCTCCTGGGAGGGCAGCTGCGACCTCGAACAAGAAGTAGGACTTGACTTCTGCAGCCGGGGCCTGGTGGCTCTTTTAGGTGGAGGAGCCGTCCCACAGTGCCTATGAATATGTTACAAAAGCCTTTTTATTTATTTATTTTTTAATTTTTTTTTAAAGATTTTATTTATTTATTTGACAGAGAGAGATCACAAGTAGATGGAGAGGCAGGCAGAGAGAGAGAGAGAGGGAAGCAGGCTCCCTGCTGAGCAGAGAGCCCGATGCGGGCCTCGATCCCAGGACCCTGAGATCATGACCTGAGCCGAAGGCAGCGGCTTAACCCACTGAGCCACCCAGGCGCCCACCTTTTTAAAATTTGTATCATAACTACCCAAATTTGGGAGGAAACCTAGCAGTCGTGTAGTGTCATCCTTTGTTGTAGATGAAGAGGCCCAAGAAGGTTAAGGGACATCTCTGGAGTCCCACAAGCCATTAACAGAGTTAGGTTCAGCACCTTGATCTTAGGAAGCTCATCCTGGTGGTTTTTTTCCCAGAGGATTATTTATAATAGATCAGATACTAGTTCCTCAAATGTATGGTGTATGTTTTTATTTAAGAATTTAGAAATATCAGGGACACCTGGGTGGCTTAGTCATTAGGCGGCTGCCTTCGGCTCAAGTCATGATCCCAGGGTCCTGGGAGTGAGCCCTGCATCGGGCTCCCTGCTCGGCGGGAAGACTGCTTCTCCCTCTCCCACTCCCTCTGCTTCTGTTCCTTTTCTCACTGTGTCTCTGTCTGTCAAATAAATAAAATCTTAAAAAAAAAAAAAAAAGAATTTGAAACACCAATTTGTTTCTCTCCCCCCAACACCTGGCAACCGCCATTCTACCCTGTTTCCATGACTGAGTATTGTGGATACAGCACGCATGTGGATTCAAGCAGTATTTGTCTTTTTGTGGCTGACTTATTTCATGTAGCACAATGTCCTTCAGGTTCATCCAGGTTGTTGAATATGGCAACATTTCCTTCTTTTTCAAAGGCTGATGAATATTCAATTGTATGTGTACACCACACCTTCTTTCTTTATTCACTTGTGTGTGTACCTTATGTTTTTTAATTTTCAAGTGAGTTTCCCATTTAGAACAAGAAACTGGGGGGTTTTGTTCCTCATTTTCTCTCTCACAATAGTGAACACAGTGTGCTGCACACGATTGTTACTCGATGTTTATTCACTGTTTTACTCCAGAAAACATAGTTAGGAAAGGTATTAACCATCCCTACTTAACCAGTTGCAAGATTAAGGCAGAGACCTGTCTGGGTTTACAAACGATCTGCCTCAGTCTTAGCTGAAGGCTGGAGGTGATAGTACTCCTACCTCAGAGAATTATTATGTCAAATTAAATGGTCACAAGTTCTTTGTCACTTCTCCCATCAAGAACTGGCATTTAGGGGCGCCTGGGTGGCTCAGTGGGTTAAAGCCTCTGCCTTCGGCTCAGGTCATGGTCCCAGGGTCCTGGGATTGAGCCCCGCATCGGGCTCTCTGCTCAGCGGGGAGCCTCCTTCCCCCTCTCTCTCTCTGTCTGCCTCTCTGCCTACCTGTGATCTCTGTCTGTCAAATAAATAAATAAAAAAAATCTTTAAAAAAAAAAAAAAGAACTGGCATTTATTTCTCCTCCCCTTGAATCTGGACTGGGTGTGACTGCTTTGATCTGTGCAGTAAACTGGAAGTCTGCTCTGGACCTTGCTTTTAAGACTGGCACTTCCTTCCTTGGTCTCTTGGAGCCCTGAGCTTTCGTGTAAAAAGTTCAACTACCCTGTGGAAATACCACATAAAGGCAGAATCTAGCCTTCCAGCAGTCACTGTAAAGACACCAGACATGGGGTGCCTGGGTGGCTCAGTGGGTTAAAGCCCCTGCCTTTGGCTCGGATCATGGTCTCAGGGTCCTGGGATCCAGCTCCGCATCGGGCTCTCTGCTCCGAAGGGAGCCTGCTTCCCCCTCTCTCTGTCTGCCTCTCTGCCTATTTGTGATCTCTCTCTGTCAAATAAATAAATAAAATCTTAAAAAAAAAAAAAAGACACCAGACATGTGAGCAAGGCTTTTCTTAGCTCCTCTGATAACAAGTTCACCAGTTCACTATTAACCCTCTGCCCAATCTCTTGACCTATATTACTATGAGATATAACCAAATGCTTTTTTTTAAAGTTAAGTTTGGACAGTTAATTGTGCTCAGTAGATAACTGAGTAATTGTTACCAGAAGTCACTGGGTTTATACCCAAGAAACATGTAGAGCGAGGCCAGTGTTAGCCCCTCATCCTTCTCCCTGACCTTCTCCTCCTCCCTCCTCTTCTTCCTATTATGATTTTCTGTAGCTTCTAAAATAACGTAGTGACTGAGCAAGTCCCAACGTTCTTGATCTCCAACATTCATTTGACCTTTGTGTCCCATGACACTATGCAACACCATTCTGGAAGGCATCAGTGACATTGCTTTTTTCCTATCTTTTCACTTTTTTTATGTTATGTTATAACCTGAGGCACCCATGAATCACTTGGGCATGTAAGATTTCAATTTGGCATATTTATAAATTTCTGTTCCTCATTCATTCATTCATTCATTCAAGACATATTTATTGGGCACTGACTGTGTACCAAGATCTGTGTTAGTTGATGGAAAAGCAGGAATGAATAAGGGAGACCAGTATCCTGTCCTTAAGGTGCTTATAGTTTACTGAGGACAATTTATTAATAAGTGAACAGGTAAAAATATTTCAGAGAAAAGTGCGGTGGAGGGAATAAATGCGGTACTCTGAGAGGAAAGAGCAGAGGACAGGTTTTTGGATGGGCCAATACTGAGATACAGCAGCTAGCTAGGCTGAAGCCTGGAAGGCTGAAATGAACCTGTCATGGGGAGCATCTGGGGAATATTATTCCAGGTGGAGAGGAGCAGGTGCAAAGTCCCTGAGGATGGAAAGATCTGGAAGGGAAAGAAAACCTGAAGCCTCCTGTGAGACGCGGTGGGAGAGCTGGGTGAAGGCTGGATCATGCTGGGGTTTGTGTACTCAATCTTGGCAAGAAGTTCAGGTTTTACTCTACATGAGGTGGGGGGGATGCTGAAAGTTTCAGCAAGGGGGGGCATAAGATGATTAATATTTTAGAGAGATCATCCAGGATAATGTAGGGAGAATGTGCTCACAAGGGGAAAACGTGGAAGCAAGAAGAGCACTTAGGAAGCCATTAGAAAGACGTCCAAGCAGAAGATGAGGGTGGCTTCATCGAGAGAAAAGGAGTGGATTCAAAGAGAGATAGAGGGCTCTGAGTGATGGGGCAGAATGGCATAGAGATAGAGATGCAGGTCCTACAATCAGTCTACCCGGGCTCCATCCTCCCAGTTTTAACACTTACAAATAATGGGAACTTTGGCAATGTCACTTCATTGTCCTCTGTCTCTCTCTGGAAGATTAGACTAATGATCTTTGCCTACAGAGACATTGTAAGTACTAAATAGGCTTAATACTTTTAAAGCAAAATTTTTTAAAGATTTATTTATTTATTTGAGAGAGAGAGAAAGTGCAAAAGCCGGGGGCTGGAGAGAAGGAAGAGAGAATCTAGAGTAGACTCTTCGCCGCTGAGTGTGGAGCCCTACATGGGGCCCATCTCAGGACACTGAGACCTGAGCTGAAACCAAGAGTCAGATGCCTGATGTTCCTGGCACATAGTAAACCCTCAGTAAACGTTCTCTATTTAATTTCTTAGGTGGCAACTGTAAGACTTGGTCATGAATTGGATTTGTGGAGTGAAGGAAAGAGATGAAGCAAAGACTGCTTTCCTTCAGTGGGACTCTGTAATTCCCAAGCTGAAATAATTTTCCATCTTTGTGCAATATCCTCAATATCTCAGTACTGTGGGTTTTTTTTTTTTTTAAAGATTTTATTTATTTATTTGACAGAGAGAGATCACAAGCAGGCAGAGAGGCAGGCAGAGAGAGAGGAGGAAGCAGACTCCCTGCGGAGCAGAGAGCCCGACGCGGGGCTCGATCCCAGGACCCTGAGATCATGACCTGAGCCGAAGGCAGCGGCTTAACCCACTGAGCCACCCAGGCGCCCCAGTACTGTGGGTTTTTTTGTATGACATGATCTTATCTTACACCCAGCCTTATAGTTCATTTTATGTGTGTAACTGATGATTTTTGGTAAACTTCTTAAAGATTGGAACCATGTCTAGTTTACAGGGTCTAAGACAGCACTTCCCAGGTAGGACAGTAGAGGAGAAGGTCAATGAAAATCATATGAGGATCTCCTACCAATTACAATACCCCACACCCCTCGTCTGCCCAAAAGATTCTGTAACTGTCACCAAAATGAGCCATTATTGCTTATGGGAAAGCATTTTGTCCCTGAGGTGTTTTGGGACAGGAAAAGTGTTGGGAACCCCAAATGCTAAACAGTAATATTGCACACATCTTGCATTGAGAATGGGTGTGCTCTCTATGGTACTTCAAAATTATAAATATAGAATTATCTATATGAAATGATAATGTTAACTATGATAATACTTGGAAATAATGAAGAATGAATGAGGTCAAGTAAGAAACCTAGAATAAAATAATATGGGTGTGACTACAATTATGTAAAATAGTAAGGATCAGAGGACAGAACTAAATAATTATCTTTTGTTGAAGGCTTTATTGGCTGTTTTTCCTACAAAGTCAATTAAAAATGAATCTCACAGAGCACTTGGGTGGCTTGGTTGGTTAAGCGTCCACCTTTGGCTCAGGTCATGATCCCAGGGTCCTGGGGTTGAGTCCTGCATTGGGCTCCCTGCTCCGGGGGGAGTCTGCTTCCCGCTCTGTTTTTCCACCCTGCCTGTGCACATGCACGCTCTCTCTCTCACTCAAATAAATAAAATCTTTAAAAAAAAAAAAACTAATCTCAGTATTCCTGAGTGCCTTCTGTATGGAGTTAACCTTTCAGATGCCTTGAGAGAACAGGATTCCTTTATCGAATAAGTTTGTGAATAGCTTCAGTGGAGAGTTCCCTCCCAGAAATACAGAGAACATAAAATCCTGTGGGAAATAGAGTTTTTCACTTTTTATTTTTCATTTTTCTTCTAATTTAACCTCCAAAGCTTTTCCCCCAAGGAACACCCTTAGTAGTTCCCAGAACTTTTCCCTGCAGAGCAATCTTAGGAAAACACAGGTCCAAGGCCACCTCACTTCCCCAAGTTCAGATCCGGGCCCTCACCAGGAGCTACACCCCCAATCACAAGACAGGGAGCCTAAGGATCCGAAGACTTTATTACCTCTTTATCTTTTCAATTACTTAAGGGGAATTCGATTTTCATATCTGATGACATTTCAACAGGTAGTTCTCTAAACACTTTTCTGTTTCAAGCTACTCACATAATGAATTTAAAAATCAGACTGGTGAATGCTAGAGGAAGTTTGTCATTTAAATAAACCAACTTGTAATGGATTCATTTTTTAAAGATTTTTTTCATCTGTTTGAGAGAGAACACGAGCGGGCAATTGGGAAGGGCAGAGGGAGAAGCAGACTCCCTGCTGAGTGGAGAACTCAACTTTCCCAGGACTCTGGGATTGTGACCTGAGCCCAAGGCAGACACTTAACCAACTGAGTCATCTGGGGACCCCCTGAGGTTCATTTTTTTTTTTTTAAGATTTTATTTATTTGTCAGAGAGAGAGGAGAGCGAGCGAGCACAGGCAGACAGAATGGCAGGCAGAGGCAGAGGGAGAAGTAGGCTCCCCGCCAAGCAAGGAGCCCGATGCGGGACTCGATCCCAGGACGCTGGGATCATGACCTGAGCCGAAGGCAGCTGCTCAACCAACTGAGCCACCCAGGCGTCCCGTGAGGTTCATTTTTAATGGAAGAATTATTTTTATCATGAAGACAGTCTCTTCTGATTTGTTGATTTAAAAAAATATATTAAAACTGAGTAGACTGAATTTTCTTGGACATTTTAATAGGAAGTTTTGACCTATGTCTGGAGGGTGATACAGGGAGAGTGCAAGTGAAGACAGGATATGGGCAAGAAGTATGGGGAATGCTGAGGAAGCCGTGGAAACTGCTGGTCCTTTCACCCCTGTCAAATTTTGAAGCTGGTAAAAACAGTGATAATTTTGGTTTTATTCCTTTTTATTTTTTCTTGAAATGTATTTGTTAAAATGAGATGAGTAAATCATAAGCTATGATAAACCATCTGGCTCTTGTTATATACGGTCTGAGTGAACCAATTTATTACTCTGTGACCTGTGATACACTTAAAATTTTAATTCAGTCAATACGGAATAGTGCCTCATACTTATTTTAAATGGTACCTCTTTATTACAAAGGCTGCACCTTTCCCACATGTTTTGGCCCTACGTTTACTCGTCTATAAACTACTTACATCATTTTAATTAATTCTTGTTAAACTTAGCTACTTTTATGGAAAGTTCAGAATATACTCAGGAAACAGAAATAAAAACTGAGTATGAACCATTCATTTTCTTCTTCACTAGGAAGAGAGTCAAGTGCAGTGTATTGAACCAGACCAAGACAACCTCCCCCCCACCCCCCACTCTCTCCTTCCCCTCACTGTAGAATGGGAGCTCCAGGAAGCAAGGGTCATCTGTCAAGTTCATTTACTATGTGCTCAGGACATCGTTAGTATTTAGTAATAGCAATGGGAAGGAGGAAGAAAAGTAGGCAGGAAGGCAAGCAGACAGGCAGGAAGGAAGGGAAGAAGGGAGGGGGCTGGTTTTGTACTTCTCAGAAATGTCCTAATAATAAACAGCATTATCCTTTAACTTATCTATCATTGAGCAACAGAAAATATGCTGTAGTTCTTTTTGTCCTACGTCCTTGCTCAAGTCACATGAATTCACTGGTCCTATTTTATGGGGTCTGCGAAGAGGTTCTCTGGGTTCCATCTGGTCTTAAATGATGCTGTGATCTCAAAGACACCCTCCATGCAGAACTTCAGTCCGAACTCAGCTAGAGATTACGATTGATATAGAGCTCCCAGAGATTTTTACAATCTGTATAAACATACATATGAAATCCTGCCTCCTTTTACTTCCTGGTACAAGCATGAGTGCCCTCATGCGTCCCCTCACCCCTTGTGTGAACGCACGCTCGCTCACACTTAAGGATCCTCTCCACCTTGCAGGCTTTCTCAAAATGTTTTCCCTCCTAGAATCCCCTCTCTGCTCCTCTTCCCCTATCGGCCTCCTGCCCACACTTCAAAGCTCTGTCTAAGTTTTATTCGAGTCACAGAATCATAAAGTTGTGCTCCCTACTTCATCTTTGCTCTCCATTTTCCCCTCCCGAGCTCCTTTGCCTTTCCAGGGAGCCCCCCTGCAGATAGAGTGCTCCCTCTGTCTGCCCCGTGGGGACGGTGTCTCTGCCTACTTCTGGTGACATTCTCAAACCTTGGACAGGTCCCTGGTTGTCCCCTGGGGCAATCCCCCCTGCCTGAAGCTGAGGCGGTTTGAACTCCTACGCAGAGCTCCTCTTCTGCCCTACTTCTGGATTTTACTGTAACTCGCTTAGCAGCGGAGATGCTGAAGGTGCAGAAAGGCCGTGTGGGTTTGCTTTTGATAATGCTCAGGTTGTTTCAAAAAATGCTCTGCATTTCCTGCCCTTGTTGATAGGCTCCTGGTGCTCTTTTCTTTTCTCTCTCTTTCTTTCTTTCTTTCTTTCTTTCTTTCTTTCTTTCTTTCTTTCTTCTCTCTCTCTTCTTCTTTTTTTTTGCTCTCTCTTTGGTCCTTGCCTTCTAGGGCACCCTCCCCTTATTTTCTGTTATGCATTTTGATTATTCACACTCCATTTTTTTTTTTTCAGAGTTTCTCATCAGCACAATGTCACTTTCCCCATTCCATTTCTTTGCTGCCTTACCCCTCCCTCCCCCAAATACCCAGACCTCCCTATCCTTTTGTCATCACTGTTACATTTCCCTGCCCTGGCGTCCAATTATTTAAGTAACAAGTGACTTCTATTATTTATGGAATAAGCTTCTTAAGTAAAAAGTTTCTAAGCCGTTTAGTGGATGTTCTGATATCAGACTGATCTCTGCTCAAATGTGACTTCTGACCCTGGTTGTTTGACCTTTGGTGAATTGCTTCAACTGTTTTGAATCTCAGTTTTATCCTCTCTTGAAAGAGGGATGAGGAGTTCCAACTTCCATATATTATGAGGTGTTCGGTAAGGTGATTTATGGATAGTGCTTGATGTCACAATGATACTATTCCCCTTCCATTTCTACGTCTTACTTTTTCATGAGGAAGCCATTCCATTTCTGTAGGATTTCTTATCTTTCTCTTCATTCATTTATCCAGTAAGTATTTGAGCACTGAGCACATGGTGGGCACTGAGGTAGTATTGGAAATACAATAATAAAACGTGCTAGAGGGACGCCAGGGTGGCTCAGTCGGTTAAGCATCTGCCTTTGGCTCAGGTCATGATCCCGGAGTCTTGGGATCGAGTCCCACACTGGGCTCTCTTGCACTGGGGAGCCTGCTTCCCCCTCTCCCTCTGCCCCTCCTCTCACTCATGCTCTCTAGCGTGCACACTCTCTCAAGTAAATAAATAAAATCTTGAAAAAAAATGCAGTAGTCAGTGTTGCTGTCATCGGAAGGCTTATAGTCTAGTGGGAGATTCAGATGAATAAGCTGGCGTCTCACATTCCATTTTTCTCCTGCTCCCTGAGGAAAAGCGCAGTGAGAATGTGCTTCTGATGTGTTAGGTACTGTGCTTCATGTTAGCGTCCCCAGCATGGGCCCCTTACCTCAGGGAGCTACAGCTTTAAAACTGGTTTATGTGTCAGATAAATGACAGTTTAGAAAAAAGACCTGACTATTTACAGAGGGGATGGGGTAAGAATTGGGGTGTTAGAGAGCATTTCACTGAGGTAGGTCAGGGAGCTGGGAGAGAGTTCTAGCATAAGCCACATAGTTGAAAAATGACAGTATGAAATTACATGACTCCTCTGGGCAGTTAGAGAGCTGCATGGGACTTAGTTCTGCTTGTGTATAAGTAGCATGGGGGGCAATGGTAGAAAAAAATGGGCTGTATGGTCATGAAGGGCCTTGAGTACCTTGTCTGAGAGTTTGATTGTTTTTTGAAAGTACAAGAAAGCCAGTGAAGCACACACGGAAATACATCTGAGAACTGTAACTGCTGGTTCTGTGAAGGAGAGAAAGGGGAGAGTTGGGATGCAGTGGTCTCTGCAACCAGGATGCCATTTGCCTTTAACAAAGGAGGAAAGTAAGGCATGGAGAGGTTAACGAGCATGTAAAAGGTCATAAAGGAGTAGAGCTGGCATGGAGACCTGGGTAGTCTGACTCCAGAACCTACATTCTAGCATGATGTGATTGGTGGTCTAATTCAGTAGGTCCCATCAGCATCTCTGTTGAGTTCCCAAGTGAGGCAGAAATTATAGCTCAGGATACAGTAGAATCACCAGCCATGGTAGGGCTCAAGAAGGAGAGCAGTGTAGGCAGTGAAAACATGCCCTGAGGCAAAGGTTGTTGGTGACTCAGAGTCCAGGCGTTTCAATTTCTGTAGCCTTGTGAACTGCTTGCTGTAGGACACATGGATCCTGTAGGCAGCTGAGGGACAAGTTCATCCGGAAATTCCTGAGATAAGTGAGAAAACTGTTCCAGGCAGGGAGGGGATGTGAAAAGGTCTCAGTTATGGGAATGTGCTGGGAAATGAAGGGCTAAGAGAAAAGCGTTGGTGCTGGGAAGAGGTAGAAGAGAAGAGACAACACAGATTCAAGACAGATGCTAGAGGGTCTTGAGACCTGAAGCTATCTCATTGCATAGGTAATTGAAACTTTAATGGAATTGGTCCATTCATTCATTTGAGGGTGGTTAGGAATGATCAGTTAGAGAAAGGAGATACATCAAAGGGAGAATGCAGCCCCCCACCCTCGTTGCTTTAATGGAAGACAAGCTCAAAGGACTTTCCTTGGACCCTCACACATAACAGCTCCAGCTGGTGCCCTCTTCCTCCTTCATCTAGATTTACTTCTTAATTTTTTTCTCTAACCTTTCTTTGTTTTTCTTTTTTAATGTAATTCCTTTGGTAGTCTTCCATTTTGGTTAATTTATAAGTTGGATTTTCCCCCACCTCTTGACTATCTTACTTCATTGAAGGAAAATGAGGTATTTTTAATCATCTTTTATATCTCCTCCTTTTACATTTTAAGTCTATTTCATTCCATTGTAGGCTCTAATTTATTTAAAAGACATATTTTAATTTTTTAAGTCACTTTATTTTTTTTAATATTTTATTTATTTATTTGACAGAGAGAGAGAGATCACAAGTAGGCGGAGAGGCAGGCAGAGAGAGAGGGGGAAGCAGGCTCCCCGCTGAGCAGAGAGCCCGATGCAGGACTCGATCCCAGGACCCTGGGATCATGACCTGAGCCGAAGGCAGAGGCTCAACCCACTGAGCCACCCAGGTGCCCCTTTAAGTCACCTTATTAAGTTTATGTATTAACTACTGTCAAGTTTAATTCTTATCTTGTCACTATTTTTGTTACATTTATTTTGTTTGCAGGTTCAGGCTTTGTTTTCCAACTCTAATCCTTTTTCTCATTTTAAGTTTTAGACATTTATGTCAGATTTTTGAGATTCTTATTTCTCTCACTCTTGTCCTCATATTTATTATCTCTTGTCTGAGTCCTACTATGTATAGAGCATCTGTGATGTCCTAGAAATTACAGTTCACTGATATATATTGTTCTCTCCTTATATGAGTAAATAGAAGTCTGAACAACCAAAGTCTTCTGATATGTACCGTTTCATGTGTTATGAAGAAAAATAAATTAAGAAAACAGGGACAGTGAGTAGAGAGAGGGCCTGCCTAAGAGGTATATATATATATATATTGTTTTTTTCAAAAAGAATAAACCAAACCTCTTTATTTCTATTGTTCCACACTGTCTGAAATACAAAAGCACTCAAAATCCTTAATGATTGGCTACTTTGTTTTTTCAGAAATATTCCACAATAATGAGTCACTGCTACCTCCACCAGGAGCAGTACCCTCTCCTTCAATGCTCTATATTAACATAAGATTTTTATAAAGCTGTATGCCAATGTATTAAGAATTATCTCTTTTTTTAAATTTAATTTTATTTTTTCAGTGTTCCAAGATTCATTGTTTATGCATCACACCCACCACTCCATGCAATACATGCCCTCCTTAATACCCATCACCAGGCTCACCCCTCTCCCTTCCAAAACCCTCGGTTTATTTCTCAGAGTCCATAGTCTTTCATGCTTCATCTCCCTCTGATTTCCCCCAATTCACTTTTCCTTTCTATCCCCTAATGTACTCCATGTTTCCTTCTGTTCCACAAGTAAGTGAAACCATATGATAATTGACTTTCTCTGTTTGACTTATTTCATTCAGCATACTCTCCTCCAATCCTGTCCATGTTGATACAAAAGTTGGGTATTCATCCTTTCTGATGGAGGCATAATATTCCATTGTATATATTGAACATATACAATAGGGCATCTTGGCTCTTTCCACATTTGGTGATTGTGGCCGTTGCTGCTATGAACATTGGGGCACATATGGCCCTTCTTTTCACTACATCTGTATCTTTGGGGTAAATACCAGTAGTGCAATTGCAGGGTCATAGGGTAGCTCTATTTTTAATTTCTTAAGGAATCTCCACACTGTTTTCCAATGTGGCTGCACCATCGTGCATTCCCACCAACAGTGTAAGAAGGTTCCTCTTTCTCCACATCCTCTCCAACACTTGTTGTTTCCTGTCTTGTTGATTTTGGCCATTCTAACTGGTGCAAGGTGGTATCTCAAAGTGGTTTTGATTTGAATCTCCCTGATGGCTAATGATGATGAACATTTTTCCATGTGTCTGTTAGCCATTTGTATATCTTCTTTGGAGACATGTCTGTTCATGTCTTCTGCCCATTTTTTGATGTGTTTATCTGTTTTTTGAGTGTTGAGTTTGAGGAGTTCTTTATAGATCTTGGATATCAGCCCTTTGTCTGTTGTGTCATTAGCAAATATCTTCTCCCATTCTGTGGGTTGTCTCTTTGTTTTGTTGACTGTTTCCTTTGCTGTGCAGAAGGTTTTGATCTTGATGAAGTCTGAAAAGCTCATTTTTGCTTTTGTTTTCTTTGCCTTTGGAGACATGTCTTGAAAGAAGTTACTGTGGCCAATGTCAAAGAGGTTACTGCCTGTGTTCTCCTCTTGGATTTTAATAGATTTCTGCCTCATGTTGAGGTCTTTTATCCATTTTGAGTTTATCTTTGTGTACGGTGTAAGAGAATGACTGAATTTCATTCTTCTATACATAGCTGTCCAATTTTCCCAGCACCATTTATTAAAGAGACTGCCTTTTTCCCACTGGATATTTTTTCCTTCTTTGTCAAAGAGTATTTGACCATAGAGTTGTGGGTCCATTTCTGGACTCTCTGCTCTGTTCCACTGGTCTATGTGTCTGTTTTTGGGCCAGTACCATGCTGTCTTGGTGATCACAGCTTTGTAGTAAAGCTTGATATCAGGAAATGTGATGCCTCCAGTTTTTTCTTTTTCAACATTTCCTTTTCATTTGGAGGTCTTTTCTGGTTCCATACAAATTTTAGGATTGTTTGTTCTAGCACTTTGAAAAATGCTAGTAGAATTTTGATCGGGATGGCATTGAAAATATAGATTGCTCTGGGAAGCATAGACATTTTAACAATGTTTATTCTTTTGATCCATGAGCATGGAATGGTCTTCCATCTTTTTGTGTCTTCTTCAATTTCTTTCATGAGTGTTCTGTAGTTCCTTGAGTACAGATCCTTTACTTCTTTGGTTAGGTTTATTCCAACCTAACCAATGGTTCTTGGTGCTATAGTAAATGGAATTGATTCTGTAATTTCCTTTCTATATTTTCTTTGTTAGTATATAAGAAAGCAACTGATTTCTGTGCATTGATTTTGTATCCTGCCACATTACTGAATTGCTATATGAATTCTAGTAGTTTGGGGGGTGGAGTCTTTTGGGTTTTCTATATAAAGTATCATGTCATCTGGGAAGAGAGAGAGTTGGACTTCTTCTTTGCCTATTTGAATATGTTTTATTTCTTTTTGTTGTCTGATTGCTGTTGCTAGGACTTCTAGTACTATGTTGAACAAGAGTGGCAAGATTGGGCATCTTTGTTGTGTTCCTAATCTCAAAGGGAAGGCTGTCAGTTTTTCACCATTGAGAATGATATTCGCCATGGGTTTTTCATAGATTTTATGAAGTTGAGGAATGTTCCCTTAATCCCTATACTTTGAAGAGTTTTAATCAGGAACAGATGCTGTATTTTGTCAAATGCTTTTTCTGCATCAGTTGAGAAGACCATGTGGTTCTTCTGTCTTCTTTTATTGATTTGTTCTATCACATTGATTGATTTGCAAATGTTGAACCACCCTTGCATCCCAGGGATAAATCCCACTTGGTCATGGTGGATAATCTTTTTAATGTACTGTTGGATCCTATTAGCTAGGATCTTGTTGAGAATCTTGGCATCCATATTCATCATGGATACTGGTCTGAAATTCTCATTTTTTTAAAAGATTTTATTTATTTATTTGGCAGACAGAGATCACAAGCAGGCAGAGAGAGAGAGGGAAGCAGGCTCCCTGCTGAGCAGAGAGCCCGATGTGGGGCTCGATCCCAGGACCCTGGGATCATGACCTGAGCCGAAGGCAGAGGCTTTAACCCACTGAGCCATCCAGGTGCCCCTGAAATTCTCATTTTTGATGGGGTCTTTGCCTGGGTTTGGAATCGAAGTAATGCTGGCTCCATAGAAAGAGTCTGGAAATTTTCCTTCTGTTTCTATTTTTTGAAACAGCTTCAGGAGAATAGGTATTATTCTTCTTTGAATGTTTGGTAGAATTCCCCAGGGAATCCATCAGGTTCTGGGCTCTTGTTTTTTGGGAGGTTTTTAATCACTGCTTCAATCTCATTACTAGATATTGGTCTCTTCATGTTGTCAGTTTCTTCCTGTTTCAGTCTTGGAAGTTTGTAGGTTTCCAAGAATTCATCCATTTCATCTAGGTTGCTTAACTTATTGGCATATAACTGTTGGTAATTTCTGATGATTGTTTCTATTTACTTGGTGTTAGTTGTGATCTCTCCCCTTTCATTCATCATTTTATTAATTTGAGTCCTCTCTCTTTTCTTTTGGATTAGTTTGGCCAGTGGTTTATTGATCTTATTGATTCGTTCAAAAAACCAGCTTCTAGTTTCATAGAATTTTTCTCCTTTATCTCTAGTTTCTATCTCATTGATCTCTGCTCTAATCTTGATTATTTCCCTTCTTGTGTGTGGGGTTGGTTTAATTTGTTGTTGATTCTCCTGTTCTCTAAAGTGTAAAGAGAGCTGGTGTATTCTGGATTTTTCTATTTTTTTTGAGGGAGGCTTGGGTGACTATATATTTCCCCCTTAGGACCTCCTTTGCCATATCCTGTAGGTTTTGTACCAGTGTGTATTCATTCTCATTGGTTTCCATGAATTGTTTAAGTTCTTCTTTGATTTCCTGGTTGATCTAAACATTCTTTTTTTTTTTTTTAAACATATAATGTACTATTAGCCCCAGGGGTACAGGTCTGTGACTCACTAGGTTTACACACTTCACAGCACTCACCATAGCACATACCCTCTCCAATGTCCATAACCAAACCACCCTCTCCCTACACCCCTCCCCCTGGCAACCCTCAGTTTGATTTGTGAGATTAAGAGTCTCTTATGGTTTGTCTCCCTCCCGATCCCATCTTGTTTCATTTATTCTTTCCTACCCCGCAAACCCCCCATGTTGCTTCTCGACTTCCTCGTTCTTAAGCAGGGTGTTCTTTAGCTTCCAAGTGTTTGAATTCCTTCCATACTTTTTCTTGTGGTTGAGCTCCGGTTTCAAAGCATTGTGGTCTGAGAATATGCAGGGAATAATCTCAGTCTTTTGGTATTGGTTAAGTCCTGATTTGTGACCAAGTATGTGGTCTATTTTGGAGAACGTTCCATGTGCACTCGAGAAGAATGAGTATTCTGTTGTTTTAGGGTGGAATGTTCTGTATATATCTATGAGGTCCATCTGGTCCAATGTGTCATTCAGTGCTCTTGTTTCTTTCTTTCTTTTTTTTTTTTTAAGATTTTATTTATTTATTTGACAGACAGAGATCACAAGTAGGCAGAGAGGCAGGCAGAGAGAGAGGAGGAAGCAGGCTCCCTCCTGAGCAGAGAGCCCGATGTGGGGCTTGATTCCAGGACCCTGGGATCATGACCTGAGCCGAAGGCAGAGGCTTTAACCCACTGAGCCACCCAGATGCCCCAATGCTCTTGTCTTTTTATTGATTTTATGCTTGGATGATCTATTACTGAGAGTGGCATGTTAAGATCCCCTACTGTTAATGTATTCATATCAATATGACTCTTTATCCTGATTAACAGTTGTCTTATGTAGTTGGCTCCTCCCTTATTGGGGGCATAAATATTTACAGTTGTTAGATCTTCATGGTGGAAAGATCCTTTAAGAATGATGTAGTGTCCTTCTTTATCTCTGACTACAGTCTTTAGTTTAAAAATCTAATTTATCTGGGCACCTGGGTGGCTCAGTGGGTTAAAGCCTCTGCCTTCGGCTCAGGTTATGATCTCAGGGTCCTGGGATCAAGGCCCACGTCGGGGTCTCTGCTCAGCAGGGAGCCTGCTTCCTCCTCTCTCCCTCTCTGCCTACCTCTCTGCCTACTTGTGATCTCTTTCTGTCAAATAAATAAATTTAAAAAATCTTTAAAAAAAATAAATAAAAATCTAATTTATCTGATATTAGAATTTCTACCCCAGCTTTCTTTTGAGACCCATTGGCATGAAAGATAGTTCTCCATCCCTTCACTTTCAGTCTGGATTTATATTTAGGTTCCAAATGGGTATCTTGTAGACAGCATATTGATAGGTTCTGTTGTTCTGTCCAGTCTGCAACCCTGTGCCATTTTATAGGAGGATTTAGGACATTCACATTGAGAGTGATTACTGAAAGTAAGTTTTTATTGGCATCATGTTGCTTGTGAAGTCCTTGTTTCTATGGATTGTCCCTGTAAATTTCTGTTCTATGTTACTCTTGGGTTCTTTCTTCTTTTATAGAACCTCCCTTATGGAGCCCCCGGGTGGCTCAGTGGGTTAAAGCCTCTGTCTTTGGCTCAAGTCATGATCCCAGGGTCCTGGGATTGAGCCCCACATTGGGCTCTTTGCTCAGCAGGGAGCCTGCTTCCTCCTCTCTGCCTACCTCTTTGCCTACTTGTGATCTCTGTCAAATAAATAAATAAGATCTTTAAAAAAGAAAAAAAGAACCCCCCCTTAATATTTCTCGTAGTGCCAGCTTGGTAGTCACATACCCACTTAAACCTTGGCAGTCTTGGAAGCTCTTTATCTCACCATCTATTTTGAATGTCAGCCTTGCTGGATAAAGTATTCTTGGCTGCATGTTCTTCTTATTTAGTGCCCTGAACATGTTTTGCCAGCCCTTTCAGGCTTGCCAGGTTTCTCTGGACAGGTCTGACGTTATTCTGATGGTCCTCTATCTGTACCTAAGGAATCTCTTCTCATAGCTGTCCTTCAGACCTCTTATCTGAAATTGTGATTCATGAATTTCACAATTAAGTGTCTGATGTCTTTCCAGACTCGTTGATCTTGGGCTGTATCCTTTCTGCCTCTAGGACATGAATACTTGCTCCATTCCCCAGATTAGGGAAATTTTCATCCAGAATTTGTTCAACTATATCTTCTAGTCTTCTCTCTTTCACCACCCCCCTCTGGGAGCCCAATAATTCTGATGTTGATACATTTCATGGAGCCATTTATTTCCCTAATTCTGTTTTCATGGCTTCTAAGCTATTTGTTCCAAGCCTCCTCCTGATCCTTTTTCTCTATCTGTTTTTCCTCTAGATCGCTAATTCTATCTTCTGGCTCACCTACCATAGCTGTTAGAGTATTTAGATTAGATTGCATCTCACTGATAGCATTTTTAACTTCTGCCAGGTGGGTTCTCAGTTCCTCCCTTAGAGATTCGATGTTCTCACTAATGGTTTTCTCCAACCTAGCCATTACCCAGATAATTGTCACCCTGAATTCTCTTTCTGACATACTGTCTATGTCCATATCCTAAAGTTTGGGTAGTCCCCTGAGGGAGAGGGCACAGTCTCTGAATTTTTCCTCTGTTGGGTATTCCTCCTCCTACTCATTTTGGTGAGATGTGGTTGAGATGATGTGTAGCTGAATATATCAACCACAATCCAGGCAAGGTACACCCTGAAAAGTTTTGGAACAATCAGAAGCCACCACCATAAAGAAAGAAGAAAGAAAAAAAGAGAGAGAAAAAGAGAAAAACCCAGCCAAAAGGAATACCCAAAGTAAAATTCATAAGGTACATAAATAAGAATGAATGAACAAAAAGACTGACAAAAGTAAAAGACAAGGAAAGAAAAAAAAAAAAACCTAGGAAAATGAACCCCAAGAATAAGATTTATATAATGCCAGAACAAAAACAAATACACAGAAACACTGACAGAAGAATAAGATGGGAGGGTGGTTAGAAATCCTTGATGTGGGCAAGGAAGTTTATTTTGGTTCTTCCTGAATGTATCTTGTTATCTTTGTTAAATGACTCAACTCTCCAGAGATACAGGGAGATTAAAACTGGTTTATATGTAGGGGTAGTATTGAATAGGGAAAAAGGATTACCTTGAAGCTTATATCTATATGTATATTAAAAAAGAAAAAGAACACAGGTATATGTATGAAAGAAGTTCAAGTTAAAAAGTTATTATGGAATATGTGTATTAAACCTCTACTTGTAACTGTTAAGTAGGTTATAAAATTCAAGGAACAGGAGTTGTGGGAACGAATTTAAAAAAAAGAAAAGGAAGAAAAGTTGTATCTATGAAATATACAGGTTTTGGGGCATTACTGGTAGCTTAATATACTGTTTTCCCCTGATGTTGGGGTTTTACAGTTTTATGGGGACCCTGTGGTAGTTGGCCTCTTGTTCTTTTGGCTTTCTTTCTGGGAGAGGGACCTGCTCTGTTGTTCTCCCATCAGTCTTGCTTGGGTTGAGTAGCCTTGCAGGTTATCAAGGGGCTTGGCTCTGTGGAAACCGGTTTTTCAGGCTTTTGTTCTCTGGAGGTTTTGTTCTTTGGTGGCTTTTTGTGGCTTTTCAGAGGGTCAGAACAATGAATCTGTCTGCACCCAGATCTCCACCTCAGAGAGAAGCCTCTGTTTGCTCCCCTCCCCTTTGTCTGCTCCCCTCCCCAGAACACACAGACTCCCCCTCTGCAAACTCTGCTGAACAGCACAACCTCCCACAAGTGGTTCACACCCCTAGCCACTGTCCCAGTGGTCTCCCAAGGTCCCCACTTGTCTCTGCACCCCTGTGCCACTAAAACTATGAGTGATATTGGTCCAAGGAGCCTGCTTTTGGTGGCTGCCTTTGCCAGGACTGCTGTCTGTATCCAAGCCCATGCGGGGCATGCTCAGACCCAGTGGTTGCACAGGTCACGGAAGGCTGCAGGCTGAGGGATCTCCACCGGAGTTTGCATTGGGCTCTCTCAGGGGCAGGTGGGGGTGCACCCACCCAAAGAGGTGGTGCAAGCAGTGGAAAGCTGTGGGCTCAGACTGCAGACTGGGGCACTGCTGTACTCTCTGTGGCACATGTGGTTGACAGCGGTGACTGTCCTGTGACCACGGGCTTTGGCCTGTGTCCATGACCACCCGATTCCACCAGTTGCCCCTTTAGATCTTTTGCTCTTTTTGAGCAAAACCTGACTCCAAGTTAATGGTGGTCTCCAACCACAGGACACTTTCATTGGGGTATTATGTTCCAATGGGTCATTTCTGTTGGCTCCCTCTGCCTTCTGTTTATCCTCTCGTATCAGTCAGAGTGATCCCACTCTGGTTTACCTCTCCACTGATGTCTTCTGCCCTCGTAGAGATCTAGAAGTGTATAATCTTACATTCAGGCTGATTTCATGGATGTTCAGAGTGTTCTGGTAGATATTTAGCTCACTTTAGGGGACTGGATGAAACACGGTCTCCTATTTCTCTGCCATCTTGCCCCTTTCACACGAGGTGATATTTAAATAGAGGGCTTAATACAGTGATTGAACCAGCTACGGTGGAATTCGGTTTAAGAACCTTTGAGGTAAATTGAATAGCATGTGTCAAGGCCCTGAGGTAATTGTAATGTGACAGTAACTGAGGGTCAAAGATATGGAGAATAATATTTGTAGGTTCTGAAAGGAATGGTGGGATATGTTCTTGTAAGGACTTTGGGACTTTATGAGGTTGAGAAACCATAAGGGGTTCTAAGTTAGAGAAGAGATATGCTCAGATTTACGTATAGGGTCACTATGGTTGATCTTTTGAAAATGGACTAGAGAAAGACAAGGGAAGAAGGAGACTATTATAATAGTCTAGGTAAGAAATCAGTGTGCAGCTGGGCCAGGATGGAGGTGAGAAGTAGCAAGATTCCTGACCCATGTGAACGTTTGAGAGGACAGAATTTGATGATACATACATTGAATGCATGATATGAGGGAGAAGTTAAGGAAGACTAAGATTTTTGGCCCAAGGAACCATAAAGATACAATTGCTCTATTCCACGGTGGGGAAGCCTGTGAGAGAAGCAGGCTAGACACACACATGGGGTTCTAGGTTTGATCACATTGGTTTGCAACACTTGGAAGACATCCAAATTGAGATAATAATGACTACAGAGGGAGTCTGGAGTTCAGCAATTAATTTCCATTGAAAATATAAATTTGTATTTGTACATCATTAGCATAGAAGTGGTATTTAAAACAGTGACAGTAGGTGAAATCACCTAAGACAGCGCTTTTCAAACTTTTTAGACCATAAGCTACAATTCAGACATGCACGTCACATTATAATGTGGTAAACACATACACACACACACACATACATGCACAGTGATCCAAAAGTTTCATGAAACAGGGGCTCCTGGGTGGCTCAGTGTGCTAAGAGTCTGACTCTTGATCTTGGCTCAGGTCTTCATCTCAGGGTCTTGAGTTCAAGTCCCCCTTTGACTTGTATTTTACTCAACCAACTGCATGACCTAGATGCCCCAATAAAGAAGAAAAAGCCCTTTTAATAAATATCCTTGAAGTTGAAACATATGTTGCAAGAGTTTAAGAACAATAACTGTAAATGACAAAAAGCTCAAAAAAGGACATGGTTAAAGATCTAATGAGAGGTTACAATATAGCTGGCAATCTGGTTATTTCTGAGACACACAGCACTTTGAAAATCAGAATATCAAGTGATGGCTTCATACCAAAACTTATGAAAACCTTAGGAATTGAAACCAGGTGGTGGGTATTAGAGAGGGCACGGATTGCATGGAGCACTGGGTGTGATGCAAAAACAATGAATACTGTTACGCTGAAAAGAAATAAAAAATTTTAAAAAAGAAAAAGAAAAAACAAACCAAAAAAATGAAGCCCAAAGAGTAGGAATTGCATATAGTCTCTAGAATAGTTAAAGCATTTACCCAAACATAACCTAAGGTTTATTATTTGTTTAGCAGTGCTTCCATACTTAACACTTAACATACTTAGCACTTAACATACCAAATAAAAAGACATAATTAGTCAGAGACTTCATTTATAATTTAAGCCCCTGGGAGTTTGTTTAAACACACACACACACACATACACACACACCTCAGAAAGTTATAATGCATATGCCTTAATAGGATTACAGATCATTAAAAAACTTAAGAGTTAACTATTTATTTAGCCAAGGTAGCAGGAAGAGAGTTCAACGGCAAATATGTAGAGTTATATAGTTGTTAACAAAATTTAGCCCCTTTAATATTGAGAAGTTTTAACTAAGTAATCAAAGATCTGATAAAAACAAAAGTTTTGGTTCTCTGGACAAACAAAAGAGAACAAAAAAACCCTTTGTTTGCATTTTCTTTCTTTCTTTCTTTCTTTCTTTCTTTCTTTTTTTTTGGATAAGAAGTTTTAATCACATATTTGAATTTTACTGACTACTTTTTAAAAATAATATATAATGTATTATTTGTTTCAGGGGTACAGGTCTGTGGTTCATCAGTCTTACACAATACACAGCACTCACCATAGCACATACCCTCCCCGATGTCCATCACCCAGCCACCTCATCCTTCCACCTCCCCTCCCCTCCAGCAACCCTCGGTTTGTTTCCTGGAGTCCAGAGTCTCTCATGTTTTGTCTCCCTCTTTAGTTTTATCTTGCTTCATTTTTTCCTCTCTTCCACTATGATCCTCTGCATTGTTTCTTAAATTCCACATATCAGTGAAATTATATGATAATTGTCTATTTGTTCTTTGGGTGTTGAGTTTGACAAGTTCTTTATAGATTTTGGATACTAGCCCTTTATCTGGTAAGACATTTGCAACTATCTTCTCCCATTCTGTCAATTACCTTTCAGTTTTTTTGGTTATTTCCTTTGCTGTGCAAAAGCTTCTTATCTTGATGAAGTCCCAATAGTTCATTTTTACTTTTGTTTCCCTTGCCTTTGGAGTTGTGTCTAGGAAAAAGTTGCTGCATCTGTGGTCAATGCTTGTGTTCTTCTCAAGGATTTTGGTGGATTCCATCTCACATTTAGGTCTTTCATCCATTTTGAGTCTATTTTTGTGATGGTCCCATTTCATTATGGGAGTGGCTATCCATATTTTCCCAGCACCATTTGTTGAAGAGACTTTTTTTTCCATTGGACATTCTTTCCTGCTTTGTCAAAGATGAGTTGACCACAAAGTTGAAGGTCCATTTCTGAGTTCTCTATTCTGTTCCATTGATTTATGTGTCTGTTTCTGTGCCAGTATGATACTGTCTTGATGATTCCAGCTTTGTAATAGAGCTTAAAGTCCAGAATTGTGATGCTGATGAAGTTCTAGAATATAGGGGAGGTTCAGTGGGGTAAGGTCTGGAGCCGATGACCAAGAAAGAATTCTTGAGACATCTTTGGTGCAAAATGGTTGTTTATTAAAGCACTGGGACAGGACCTGTGGGCAGGAAGAAGTGCTGCCCTGGGTTTGTGAGGGATGGCAGGTGGGGGAAGTAAGGAAAAGGGAGGTTTCAATAAAACGTTCATATGCTAAAGACGACCTACAAGATACCAGGATACCAGAGGCCTTGCCATCGCCAAGGTCATTCTGCCCTTTTTAGCAAACTATTAAGAACAGTTGGGAGATTCCTAAAGAATGTCACATATGTCCCACCCAGAAGTGGGGGTGGGAGAAGTTTGGAAGGTGTCAGCTTTTGCTTTGTCCTCAGCCAGCCTTCTGTTCCCTCACCAATGCCACCAGCTTTAGTTTTCCTTTTAAAGATTCCTCTGGATAATCGGGGTGTTTTCTGGTTCCATACAAATTTTAGGATTATTTATTCCATTTCTGTGAAAGAAGTTGATGGTATTTTGATATGGATTGCATTGAATATGTAGATTGCTCTAGGTAGCATAGACATTTTCACAATGTTTGTTCTTCCAATCCATAAGCATGGAATGCTTTTCCATTTCTTTGTGTCTTCCTCAGTTTCTTTCATGAGTATTCTATAGTTTACTGAGTACAGATCCTTTGCCTCTTTGGTGAGATTTATTCTTAGGTATCTTATGGTTTTGGGTGCAATTGTAAATGGGATAGATTCCTTAATTTCTCTTTCTTCTGTCTCATTGTTAGTGTATAGAAATGCAACTGATTTCTGTGTGTTGATTTTATATCCTGCCACTTTACTGAATTTTTGTTTGTATCTTCTTATGAAGAGCAGATCAACAATCTAAGAAAACTTTGTCTTTTGAACAGAGAGAAAAGTAGAATTTCAATCTTCTATTAGCGTCCTTTTAAAATCCATTCATTTCAATCTCAGTCCTGATTGAAGAGGGAGCAGAAGTGTAGGTAAGAACAAAGCACAAGCTGACACCACACAATACACCCCCCCACACACACATACAGCCTAGGATAGAATCCCTGTGACATTCCTCTAGGGAACTTCCAACTGTCTTAAGGTAGATGCTTTGCTAGAAGGAAAAACATACTTAGCCTGATAATAGCAAGACCTCCAGTATCCTGAGAGTCTTCTTTAGCATATGAAAGTCCTTTTGGACACCTCCCTTTTTCCTTACCTGCCCAACCCTCTGGTATGTTATCAGTTGCTCCTCAGGACCCCAGTACAGCTCTTCTGCCCAGGGGTCCTGTCCCCATGCTTTAATAAAATCACCTTTTTGCTATCAGACGCATGAAAAAATGTTCATCATCACTAGCCATCAGGGAAATTCAAATTAAAACCACATTGAGATACCACCTTACACCAGTTAGAATGGCCAAAATTAGCAAGACAGGAAACAACGCGTGTTGGAGAGGATGTGGAGAAAGGGGAACCCTCTTACACTGTTGGTGGGAATGCAAGTTGGTGCAGCCACTTTGGAAAACAGTGTGGAGATTCCTTAAAAAATTAAAATAGAGCTTCCCTAGGGCCCTGCAATTGCTCTACTGGGTATTTACCCCAAAGATACAGATGTAGTGAAAAGAAGGGCCATCTGTACCCCAATGTTCATAGCAGCAATGGCCATGGTCGCCAAACTGTGGAAGGAACCAAGATGCCCTTCAACGGACGAATGGATAAGGAAGATGTGGTCCATATACACTATGGAGTATTATGCCTCCATCAGAAAGGATGAATACCCAACTTTTGTATCAACATGGATGGGACTGGAAGAGATTATGCTGAGTGAAATAAGTCAAGCAGAGAGAGTCAATTATCATATGGTTTCACTTATTTCTGGAGCATAACAAATAACATGGAGGACATGGGGAGATGGAGAGGAGAAGGGAGTTGAGGGAAATTGGAAGGGGAGGTGAACCATGAGAGACTATGGACTCTGAAAAACAATCTGAGGGTTTTGAAGGGGCGAGGGGTGGGAGGTTGGGGGAGCCAGGTGGAGGGTATTATGGAGGGCATGTATTGCATGGAGCACTGGGTGTGGTGCATAAACAATGAATTCTGTTACACTGAAAAGAAATAATAATTTTTAAAAAATCATCCTTTTGCACCAAAGTTATCTCAACAATTCTTTCTTGGCCCTTGGCTAGGACCTCATCCAAAATTCAAAAGTACATCACTGACCACATCACAGATTGTGAACTCTCACACCAGAATTCTTTAGATGACTAACTTATGACATTGTATACTCTTAAAAACATGTTTTTCCATAGTACATTTTTAAAATAAAGTACAAGGTATGTTACCCTTAGACCCAAGTATCCTTAGCTTCTCTGTAATAAGAAGTCAAAAGTGCAAACCCATGTTCCTAATCAATGCTTTAGTAGTTTCTCTTACTTGGGATAGACTTCGAGGTCCAATGAATTCAATCCAATTTATTATCCGAGCAAAACTTTAAAGTTCTAGGTTACCATAGACTTTGAAAGCTATCTTAACAATTACCCATGAAAACTTAGACAAAATTAGCCATCATTAAGTCATCTTTTTGCTGACACATTGCAACAGAGGTAACAAGAGCTTCTTTGCTAGTCAACCTTGAATGAAAGTTTCATATTTAAAGCTGATAACTCTAAAGACACATCTATTCCAATTAAATCATCTAACTTAAATTCGTTTAAATACCGAATATGTTCCACCTTGGTCCATTTAAAAGTCACTCAATTTGTTTCCCGTGGACAGTTTTGACTTGGGACACTGATGGGGAAATCTGAGGCAGGCAGTGGGAGTCCAGGGGGTGCTCTTGGCTCTAGGACAGGGAGGGGAGGAGAAGGAGCCAGTGGTGCAGGAGGCTCTGAGGACGAGGACAAGGAAGGCATAGAAGCCGGTTAGGCAGGCTGCAACCAAGGTGGTGCAGAAACAGGAGGAGGGGGAGGGTAAGGCAGAAGAGGTAGGTGCCCTAGGAAGGCTGGAGGCAGATAAAGACAGAAGTCTCCCAGTCCTAGAGCTTATCAGCTTGAATGGATGAAAAGACATACGCTTTTTCCATCAATAAACGGAATTAGGCAGTACAGAGGCTAATTGGGCCAGAGGAGACAGGGGACTTCCCCAAAACAAAACAAATCTTCTGAAATATAGGTCAATTAATTTACTGTCCAAAGGTCAGTGTGTTTAATTGAGTTATATTGTGTGTTTGGGAACGTCACAGTGAGATTACAACACAATGTAGAAGCAAGATACAATTCAGTGTTCTGTCTTGTATTTTTTTCCTTTTATTTTTCAAAAGATTTTATTTATTTGTCAGAGAAACAGAGACAGAGAGCACCTGTGAACAAGGACCCAGGACCCAGGACCCCAGGATCATGACCTGAGCCAAAGGCAGATGCTTAACCTGACTGAGCCTCCCAGGCATCCCACATATTTTCTTTTCTTAATATTCCTCCAGGAGCCACAGCAAAGCAAATTCCTCACTTTGTCATTTTCAGGCATAGGCTTCAGGTGACCTAAGAACTGTTTATCTCTGGTCTGTCCACCTACTTTTTCCTCATGCCTCTTTTTAGTCCCCTTTTCCCAAAGCCTCACTGGGACAGAATGCCAAAATTCCATTTCCCTATTAAACAGAGAAATTTAGGCATCCTTTGGAATGGTCTTTCTCTTTCAGACTGAATATGGGGTCTACAGTTACAGAAGTAATGGCTTCTTAAAATATTTCTTCAGGGATGCCTGGTTGGCTCAGTTGGTTAAGCGTCTGCCTTGGGCTCAGGTCATAATCCCAGGTCCCTCAGTCCTGGGTCCTGGGGTCAAGTCCCACACTGGGCACCTTGCTCAGCAGGGAGACTGGTTCTCCCTCTGCCTGCTACTCCCCCTGCTTATGCACTCTCTCTCTGACAAATAAATTAAATAAAATCTTAAAAAAATGTATTTCTTCAAATGAAAATGTTTTCTTCCCCAAAGTAACTTTGTAGTCCTCTTAAGGAATCCACTTGAATACTTACAGCTTTCAAAAAAAATCATGAGCCCCACTCCTGACTTCATGTCTATTGCTATGTACAATGTAGTACTATTCCAGTCTGTGTTGTTATGCCCCAATAATGGATCCGTGATTAAAGGAGCGAGACTGATACAAAGCGAAGGTCAAGCAAAGCTTTATTTTGCACCAAGCACCAAGAATCTAACCAAACGTTCGGGGCCTCACCTCTTACAAGAGAGGGCGACCCTTCTCTGTTTCACAGACTAGCTTTTAAGGGCAAAGGCCATGCGGTCGGGCCTGGCCACGCACAGGTGACCTATGAGATCGTAACACACTCAGGAAACTCCACAGTGATGCTAGGTGACCAACTGAGTTACAATTTACCCTAGTAGACATTTGATTTAGCCTATCACACCTTGGTTAGGATTGGCACCCGAAAGGCTCCCAAAGGGCGGGGCCCATACTCCTTGGTAACCAGGGAGACAGTATGCATCCCCCCACTGAGCGGATGTCTCCACCTGGCCTGACCCACCCTTGTATCTGGGCTTTGTGACCTGAAGCTGGTTTGCGGCACTTGTCTCCAAGTAAATCCCCTGGGGGAAGGGGAGCAGGGACAGTTTCTGAATAGGTCCTTACATTCCCCCCTTTTCTTCGGAGACTAGTCAAATCTTTGACTTTTTAGCCAGTTCTATACCCTCCTTTTAACGGCTGCTAGTTGTTTTAATGTGACTCCAGTGTGATTTACCCAGAAACAGTATTTCTCTCCTAAGGTTATGCAGAGCCTCCCTCCTCCTTTTATCAGAAACAATAAGTTAAGCCCCCCCTTTTTTATTCGCAATTGCTTATACCTCCCGCCTAGATCTTAACAACAGGGCCAACAATGAATTTAATGAACTCATTGTTTTTTGAGTCTTAGTTTTTAGTCCACGATTGGCGGGATCCATTGGCAGAGGCTTCCACTTCTGGGGGGCGTTCTCGTCCTCGGCTCCTTTGACGTGACCTGTGTGAATCCAGGCCCTGATGCCTTCTACTTTTATTGTCATGGGGGTGGTCAGGATGACAGTAAACGGTCCCTTCCAGCGAGGCTCCAAGCCTCCCACTTGGCGGCAGTGCATCCAAACTAAGTCCCTGGGTTGGCAAGGATGTGGCTCCACCTCTGTCTCCAGCCCAGTGTGGGCAGTCCGAATCCCTGTATGGGCTCTTTTTAAGACAGACTGTAATGCCTGCAGTGACTGGAGTACAGACTGAGCAGTCATTTCTGCTATAGCAACCTCTTTCTCTTTTCCCTCTTCCCATTCTAGTTCTTTCCACATTTACCGCCTGACATTGAACACATCTATCAACCACATCCTGAGCCATACGCCCTAATTTAGAAACTTAGACCTGCTTGCCCATAAGCTCTTTAAACTTGTGTGTCCCCAAATGAGTGCCCTGATGTATTTGGCTTACTAATTTTCTACTATTCCCACTAACTCAGTCAGATTCTTCCTTTCAAATCCTTCAATTTTCTGAAGTTTCCTCCTTCCTGGGGCTGTCTGACTGGCAAAAGCAAGATCGTCACACAAGTTATCGTGCAACTTCTCTGAAGTTTACCTTAAGTTGTCTAGCTTAGGTAAACAAACACTTAATAACAATCTAATCTAGAATTTGACACCCATAAAGGCATGTTATTAAAACAATTTTTCTCTCTAAAATAACCATTCCCAGAGATATCAAAATCAGGACCAATTCATTTGAAGAACAAGTCCAGTTTTAACAAACTTGGCCTAATTATTTACATAAGCTCAGCAAGAACAGTAAGTAATCATATAGATCTTTTAGAATCTGCTTTGCTGGAACTTTTTATAAGGAATCTCTAGGTTGAACTTCTAGTAGCCTCTCCGGGCCAGAAGCCAAACCACGTACTTGCCCTCAGACATGCCTGCAATACCTGTCGACTTGGGCAAATTCCTCTCCCTGAGGTACCCAAAGTATCTTGAGGCTCCTCCTCCTACCAGGGAGTGACATACTTTACTCACCTGGTGAGGCTGCTGGGAACTCTGTAAGTAAGGTATCAGGCCAACAGTTCCAAAAGGCTTTACGGCTCCAGGTTTTGTAAAGTCAACCTTAGTTCCTTTAAGCTGTCTGGTCATATCTGAGTCTTTTCAAATATGACGTTCCAGTCAAAGCCTTGGTAAAATTACCAGAGTTTCCAATGGTGTCCTGTTACAAGGAGAACAGATTCTTATTGAACTTATGCAAATGACTGATTGCCACGGAGGAATACTTATTAGCCCTTTTGGTTTCAGAGGGTTCAGATAGAGAGAAAAGTTGAATACCTTGATTCATTTACAAAGGAACACCTTTATATCTCTATAAGTTACAGGTAACTTAAGAAAAAGTTTCCCTAGTCTAGAGGAGCAAACATTACAGAACCAGTAATGTTTAAAACATTAAGAGACACAACATTACAACCTTTCAGTTCATCTAGTCCCATGTTACTAATTCTGGTTTAGTCTGAATGTAGCCCTTACTTCTGTAAATCTTTACCCATTTCAGTTCCCAGATTTTAACATATCAAAGTCTTCCCATATGAATTTCCTTTAAGGTGGAATTCATCTTACAAGAGAATTAAAGCAATTACAAATGACAAAAACTCATTATAGATATGGTTAAAAATCAAGTGATGACCCTTATCAAAACATTAAACTCTAGGAACTGTTTAGAACCTCTAGAATAATTATAGCATTTACCCAAATGCAACCCAAGGTTTATCAGTAACTTAGCATATCAAGGAAGCCTTATGAGCCAAAGAGATCTCATTTACAACTCTGGGCAGGCAAAGATCAAACCATTTACATTTCAATTAACTGAAGAAAACTTTGCCCTTTTAAACAGAGAGAAAACCAGCTTTTCTATACCAGTGTCTTTCCTTATTTATTTATTTATTTATTAATTATTATTATTATTTTTTTTTAATTTTTATTTTTTTCAGCATAACAGTATTCATTATTTTTGCACCACACCCAGTGCTCCATGCAATCCGTGCCCTCTACAATACCCACCACCTGGTGCCCCCAACCTCCCACCCCCCACCCCTTCAAAATTCTCAGATCATTTTTCAGAGTCCATAGTCTCTCATGGTTCACCTCCCCTTCCAATTTCCCTCAACTCCCTTCTCCTCTCCATCTCCCCTTGTCCTCCATGCTATTTGTTATGCTCCACAAATAAGTGAAACCATATGATAATTGACTCTCTCTGCTTGACTTATTTCACTCAGCATAATCTCTTCCAGTCCCGTCCATGTTGCTACAAAACTTGGGGATTCATCCTTTCTTTCTTTTTTTTTTTTTTTTTACAGCTTTATAAACATATATTTTTATCCCCAGGGGTACAGTTCTGCGAATCGCCAGGTTTACACACTTCACAGCACTCACCATAGCACATACCCTCCCCAATATCCATAACCCCACCCCCTCTCCCAACCCCCTCCCCCCATCAACCCTCAGTTTGTTTTGTGAGATTAAGAGTCACTTATGGTTTGTCTCCCTCCCAATCCCATCTTGTTTCATTTACTCTTCTCCTACCCCCTCGACCCCCCATGTTGCCTCTCCTCTCCCTCATATCAGGGAGATCATATGATAGTTGTCTTTCTCCGATTGACTTATTTCGCTAAGCATGATACCCTCTAGTTCCATCCACGTCGTCGCAAATGGCAAGATTTCATTTCTTTTGATGGCTGCATAGTATTCCATTGTGTATATATACCACATCTTCTTTATCCATTCGTCTGTTGATGGACATCTAGGTTCTTTCCATAGTTTGGCTATTGTAGACATTGCTGCTATAAACATTCGGGTGCATGTGCCCCTTCAGATCACTATGTTTGTATCTTTAGGGTAAATACCCAGCAGTGCAATTGCAGGGTCATAGGGTAGTTCTATTTTCAACATTTTGAGGAACCTCCATGCTGTTTTCCAGAGTGGTTGCACCAGCTTGCATTCCCACCAACAGTGTAGGAGGGTTCCCCTTTCTCCGCATCCTCGCCAGCATCTGTCATTTCCTGACTTGTTCATTTTAGCCATTCTGACTGGTGTGAGGTGATATCTCATGGTGGTTTTGATTTGTATTTCCCTGATGCCGAGTGATATGGAGCACTTTTTCATGTGTCTGTTGGCCATCTGGATGTCTTCTTTGCAGAAATGTCTGTTCATGTCCTCTGCCCATTTCTTGATTGGATTATTTGTTCTTTGGGTGTTGAGTTTGCTAAGTTCTTTATAGATTTTGGACACTAGCCCTTTATCTGATATGTCATTTGCAAATATCTTCTCCCATTCTGTCAGTTGTCTTTTGGTTTTGTTCACTGTTTCCTTTGCTGTGCAAAAGCTTTTGATCTTGATAAAATCCCAATAGTTCATTTTTGCCCTTGCTTCCCTTGCCTTTGGTGATGTTCCTAGGAAGATGTTGCTGCGGCTGACGTCGAAGAGGTTGCTGCCTGTGTTCTCCTCGAGGATTTTGATGGATTCCTTTCTCACATTGAGATCCTTCATCCATTTTGAGTCTGTTTTCGTGTGTGGTGTAAGGAAATGATCCAATTTCATTTTTCTGCATGTGGCTGTCCAATTATTTATTAATTATTTTTAAGCATGCAGTCTTAAGATATGAGTTTTCTGGGTTTCCCTCCCATCATGAATGATGTCGCAGACAAAGGGAGGAGGATCTTTCAGATGCTGTCCTGCTCACGTCCCTCGCAGGAACTTAGGAGTGTCTTAGCTAAGGTCTGTCCGTATAAACCCCGGACCAGGCTACTCTGTGGAGTAGATGACCGTTATGTCATATGATGCCCCGCGAGACTTAGGGTGCAGCCCACTCAGACTCCATAGCTGAAGCGGTGGAGCCATACACACACATTCACACAGTCAGGCAGTCTTCAGATTCGAACAGGTTGGACACCTCCCCCCACCGGGTCTCCCCTTCCATTCTTTAGGAATGGATCTAGCTCAGACAGTGGCCCCAGGCCTGTTTTTCTTTCTTATTCAAACAGGATCATGCATCTGGTATTTTTCTCTCCTTTTTACCTATTTCCTACTTTTCTACAGAGTTGTTTCCCTTATTTCCATCAGTCTTAATTACACTTAGCAGAATTTTGTACTCTTAGAAATATCTTAACCTCTACTGAAGATTAAATATAAACCAATTGTGAACTGTTACAACAGAATTCTTCAGATGGCAAATTTATCAATCAGTTAAGAACAAAACTTATTTACCAACAGATTTCAAAATCACAAATCTAGTTCCAGTAATCAGTGCTCTAGCATTTTATCCCATTTGGTTAAAGGTTACCAAAGACTTTGAAAGCTACCTTAAGAATTACCCATTAAAACTCTGAGACAGACAATTAGCCATCAGTTCTAGTCATCTCTTTGCTAACAGATTTCAACAGATTTTAACACAGATTTTTTTGACCTTAAGTAAAAACTCTGAAGTTTCACATTTACTACTGTTAACTCAAAAGACATGTTTATCCTAATTAACTCAACAAACTTAACTTAGTTCAAATACTGATTTATGTTCCACCTGGGCCCACTCCACTTCGAAAGTTTACCTGAGACCCGGGTGGGAAGATCTGGAGTGGGGGGTGTTAGGTCCAGGGGGCGCTCTTCTTGTTTCCCGACAGCGAAGAACAGAACAAGGTGCCACCAGAAGGCAGAGAAAGGTTCCCAGTTCCAGGGCTCATCAGTTCCCAGAGAGGAGCCCACACCATGCTTTCCCGCCAGCAAGGGGGAGGGGCTAGGCAGTCTCCGTCGGGCCAGAGAGGGCAGGGAATGTCCCCGAAACAAACTTGTTTCGGCAGCTGCTTGGGAATATTCCTTAAGTCTCTGTCTCGAGTTAGACTAACCCCAGTTGGCTCCAGTTATAGCTATTAAGAGTCAGAGTTCCCTTACTCTATTTGCCCTATTCCTTCAAACACAACAAACAGCACAGCAGACAACAAAAAGACAAGACAAAGACAACCGCAGGCCCAGCAGTTCTTACCCAGAACCTGCCACCGGTGGGGACTTTTTGATCTTCTGGCCGTCCAGGGGGACTCAAATGCCCTGGCTGCCTAGGGGGACTCTAACCCCCAGTGACCGCCTGGGGGGACTCGAACTCCCTGACTGCCTAGGGGGACTCGAACCCCCTGGCGATCTACCAGTAGAGGGAAGTGGTTTCCCCGCATCCTCTCCAGCCCTGGGGAGCATGGCAGCGTCCGGCTTCACCCCGGTGGGCTATACCTGGAGCTCCACCCAGACAGACTGACCGATCTCACAGAGCACCTGGAGAGCGGTGGATCCCACAGAGTAAAATCTGTGAGATCTTACCTCAAGGCTTTTCCCAGAAATTCTGATGCTGGCTCAGTTCTCGTCGTTTAATCCCGGATGAGCCCCCATATGTTATGCCCCAGTAATGGGTCCGTGATTAAAGGAGCGAGACTGATACAAAGCGAAGGTCAAGCAAAGTTTTATTTCGCACCAAGCACCAAGAATCTAATCTAGTACTAAATAAATACATTAGAAAAGAGGAAAAGACTCAAATAAATAATCCAAGCTCCCATCTTGTGGTAGGCAAATAATGTCGCTACAGAACCTGTGAATATGTTAGGTGACAAAAGTGACTTTGCAGAGGTGATTAAATTAAGTGTATTGAGATGGGGCTATTATCCTGGCAGTTCTGGTTTAATCACAAGAGACTGTATAATCAGAAGTTGGGGATGAGAGAAATTTGGAAATACTAGCTGATTGCTTTAAAGATAGAAGAAGGAGTCATGAGGCAAAGAATGCAGACAACCTTTAGAAACTGGAAAATGCAAGGAAGTAAATTCTCCCCTAGAGCATCCAAAGAAAGCAGCCTTACACTTTGATTTTAGCCCATGAAACTTCTGAGCTACAGAACAGTATAATAATAATTTGTGTTGTTTTAAGTCACTAAGTTTGTGGTAATTTGTTACAGTGGTAACTTTGATACTAAGACTGGGGTCCTGCTATTACACATATCTACAAATATGGAAGCATATTTGGTGTTGGGCAATGGTAGAGAATGGAAGAATTTTGAGAAGCATAACAGAGCAAGTGTATGTTGCTTTGAACCAACTGATGGGAGAAACATGGATGTTAATGGTTCTGCTAGTGAGGATTCAGAAGTAAGGAGAAGAAGTAAGGAGTATGGTAGAGAAAACACATACTGTCTTAGAGAATACAGAAATCATCATGAGAGAATACAGAAATCATCATGCCCCATATCTCGGAGCACCCCTAGTTTCACCATGAGAAGACAAGGGTTTTAAGCTCCATTTGCTGTTTCAAAAGAACAAAGTGTACAGGTGGCTGACTGAGTTCCAGGTTTACCTGATAGTTCATAAGAACTATCTTATGAGATAGATAGTTCTATCTCATAAGTAGAACTATGAATATGGTAAGTGCTGCTGGTGAGAGCTATGAAAATGAGGACCATGTTATTGAAACCTGCAGGGAAGAGCAATCCTGTTAAATACTCACAGAAAGCTTAGCTGGACTGTGTCTGCCATTTTGTGGAACGCAGGGGATGAACCTGGAGATTTAACTGAGATTTCCAAGTAGTGGTAAAGACATGTTTCTTCTGGCTTTTCATAACTAAAATGTGTGAGGACAGAGATAAACTTAGGGAAGATGGTTAGCTGAAGAGGAAAGAAAACTTGATGATTTGCGAAATTCTCAGTCTATCAATACTGCGGAATACAATAAAATTAGATTCACTGTTAGGAAAACATACTCTGGTGAGAAAGGCAAGGGTGTGCCTTTCTCAGTGGGCAAGACAATTTTTTGCTGGTGCCATGAGAGAAACCAGACATCACAGTATGCAGTCATACAGGGGTGCTCTTTAAAGAGATTAGATGTGTGACTCATGGAGCCCCTCAGCTACCTCAGCAGAAGCCAAAAATAAAAATGAATTTTCTAGCGATGACCTATGCAGACCTCTATTGTGTGATGGAGTAAATCCCCATCATGTACACAGGAGATCGTCAAGTTTCCAGAAAGTTTCCTAGCAACAGAAATGCAGCCAGCTTGGACTGAAGTGGATAGAAAGAGGATGAAACAAAAGACTCCAGAAACAGACTGATAAAACAACCAGTGGCAAACACTTCTTGAAAAAGGAAAGATGACTCCAGTGGCAGAGCCTCAAGGCCAAAGGGCAGAGCTTCCAGCCCAGCGAGGATAATTCCCAGGCTTGGAAACCAAATACTCTTTTTCCAATTAGATGAATAAAACTCAGCCATCCCTTAAATATTAATGGCAGAAACAGACAAATTATCATCATTTTCAAATGAAATAATAGAGGAAATAAAAAGGAAATAAAAAGGAAACTGTAACATATGATAACATACAAAGTAAGGAAAACAGGGTTTGTTTTATTTATTTATTATTTTTGATTTAATTTAATTTTTAATTTTTAATTTATTTTTTATTTTTTTAACATATAATTAGCCCCGGGGTACAGGTCTGTGAATCGCCAGGTTTACACACTTCACAGCAACTCACCATAGCACATACCTTCCCCAATGTCCATAACCCCATCATAATTTTTTTAAAGATTGTATTTATTTATCTGACAGAGAGAGAGAGATAGAAAGAGAGCACAAACGGGGGGAGGCCAGGGGGAGAAGGAGAGTCAGGCTCTCCTCTGAACAGGGAGCCCAGCACAGGGTTCCATCCCAGAACCCTGGGATCATGACCTGAGCCCAAGGCAGATGCTTAACCGACTGAGCCACCCAGGCACCCCGAAAATATATATATTTTTTAAATCATAGAATTTTTTTTCTATAAAGGGATACAACAAAATAAAAGACCAAAAATAAAGTAGAATGATGTCAATTTAGCAAGCCAGTTGTCGATATAATTTTCTCAAGTTGTAGAACCAGTTACTAAATACCCCATTCAGGTAGCCTCATCACCACAACATAAATTCTTGTAGATGCATAGGAAAATAATTTTTTATTCAATAAGAAACTTTCAAGTAGTCTGAATAGAAATAACCTCATATAGGGGTACCTGGGTGGCTCAGTGGGTTAAAGCCTCTGCCTTCAGCTCAGGTCATGATCTCAGGGTCCTGGGATCGAGCCCCACATGGGGCTCTCTGCTCAGCAGGGAGCCTGCTTCCCTCTCTCTCTCTCTGCCTACTTGTGATCTCTCTCTCTCTGTCAAATAAAATCTTAAAAAAAAAAAAAAGAAATAACCTCATATAAAAGACAGTTAAACATATCTGTCTCTGGTACGGCTCACTAAAATTTTGAAGAGCTGTTAAAATGAGCTTTTATAATTAAAATGATAATTTGTAATGTTATAAGTGACAAGATTAAAGCGTTTTTTAAAAAACAATTTTAACAGTTTTTTCAACATTTGTAAACACTTTTCAACAGTTTTTCACATTTGTAAAGGACCTACATTTTTGTATACGTTAGTTGATATCTAAATTCCAGGTACTCTCCAAACAAGCCTGGCCGTCTCTACATCAACACAAATCTTGGTATTATACAAAGGCCAACACCCTTGAACATCATTGAATCAAGAGAAAAATCTCCTAGGAGTTTCTGTCTTCCACTTTTCCATTGTTCAAGTAAAGGGACTGCAAGCTGACCAACCACAAAGGGAGAGAACTTTGAAACATTCCCCATATCTCAGAGCACCCCTAGTTTCACCATGAGAAGACAAGGGTTTTAAGCTCCATTTGCTGTTTCAAAAGAACAAAGTGTACAGGTGGCTGACTGAGTTCCAGGTTTACCTGATACCCTTTGCATCTGAGCCTTCACTAATACAGGACTTCATAACCTAGACTTCTTCAATTATTTCCTTAAAGGATTTTCTTTATTCTTCATATGGTATATGCATTTTCCCTTGAGCTTCCCCTAGCTGATTTCCTCCAAACTATGTCACCATATCCTTAGGAAATTCCAAGTTATGAAAGTAGAGTTCCTTCCCTTCTCACTTACTTTTTTTTTTTAAATTAGGAACACATCAGGATTTATTTCCATAGATGGGAATAATTTGCCAGTACAACTAGTAGGAGGCTTGAGGGTGCCTTTTGTCTACTACTCCATCTCCACATACACATACACAGCTAAATGCGTGGTAAAGCCTAGGTAAGCAGGACTCATGACAGATGAAGCATTTTCTAGCTCAGTCGATAGGTTGGCCTTGAAAACTGGATTCAAAATGTTGTCTCTGGAAGAAACCTGCTATTTACCAACTTACTATGAAAAACCACCTTGCAGTGCTACTTTTAGGTAAAGGGCTATCAGCATCCGGATGGATAAAATAAAAATAATCCTATCTGAGAGGCACCTTTTTTGGGACATATATTTTCCTTCTCATGACTTAGCCATATAACCGTGTAAAATTAAGCATTCCTTGCGAACACCAAAGGCTACTTTTGTAGGAAAGATGTCTCAAATGTTTCTTTCTCTGCTTTGATACTAAACTCAGTCTAGCACTTGCTCATTTGGGGACTAGACTCAGCACATCTGCCTGCAGAATCCCTGCTTTATGTGCAATACCTAAGCTAGAGCTTGAACAGTACATAAGTAACAGTAGATGAATCAAAAATTGTTGAATTTTTTCATGTGTCTGATAGCCATGTTCATCATCATTAGCCATCAGGGAGATTCAAATTAAAACCACAGTGAGATACCACCTTACACCAGTTAGAATGGCCAAAATTAGCAAGACAGGAAACAACATGTGTTGGAGAGTTGTGGAGAAAGGGGAACCCTCTTACGCTGTTGGTGGGAATGCAAGCCGGTGTAGCCACTTTGGAAAACAGTGTGGAGATTCCTTAAGAAATTAAAAATAGAGCTTCCCTATGACCCTACAATTGCACTACTGGGTATTTACCCCAAAGATACAGATGTGGTGAAAAGAAGGGCCATCCATACCCCAATGTTTATAGCAGCAATGGCCACGGTCGCCAAACTGTGGAAAGAACCAAGATGCCCTTCAATGGACGAATGGATAAGGAAGATGTGGTCCATATACACTATGGAGTATTATGCCTCCATCAGAAAGGATGAATACCCAACTTTTGTAGCAACATGGACGGGACTGGAAGAGATTATGCTGAGTGAAATAAGTCAAGCAGAGAGAGTCAATTATTATATGGTTTCACTTATTTCTGGAGCATAACAAATAATGTGGAGGACATAGGGAGATGGAGAGGAGAAGGGAGTTGAGGGAAATTGGAAGGGGAGGTGAACCATGAGAGACTATGGACTCTGAAAAACAATCTGAAGGTTTTGAAGGGGTGGGGGGGGGTGGGAGGTAGGGGGAGCCAGGTGGTGGGTATTAAGGAGGGCACGTATTGCCTGGAGCACTGGGTGTGGTGCATTAAGATTGAATTCTGTTACGCTGAAAAGAATTTTTAAAAAAGTAAAAAAAAAAAATAACTAGAGAAGTTTGATGTTTTATGATTTATTAGTCAAAGAAAATAGGAAATTAAAAGGATGTGGTTCATTCCAAGATATGTCTATTTCTTAAACTCAGATGAGCACTAAGCCTGAAAAAAACTTCTCACTTATTAAGAAAATAAATAACACAAATTTCTTCTTAAGAGTGATTATTACTGGGGCACCTGGGTGGCTCAGTGGGTTGGGCCACTGCCTTCGGCTCGGGTCATGATCTCAGGGTCCTGGGATCGAGTCCCGCATTGGGTTCTCTGCTCGGTGGAGATCCTGCTTCCCTCTCTCTCTCTGCCTGCCTCTCCATCTACTTGTGATCTCTCTCTGTCAAATAAATAAATAAAATCTTAAAAAAAAAAAAGAGTGATTATTACTGTCATTTTCATTTATATGCTACCAGAGTTGTGTGTTTTTAATTTCATAAGAAAACAGGTGAAATAGAGGTTAAGAGCCACAGAATGATGGTAAAGTTCTGCAGGTGTGCATTTTAATCAGGTATTACACAGTGGGTGAGACCATAAATGGGAAGTACTGAGGATGACCATGGGGTTTTCGAAGAAGAAATGGTGGAAGATCAGAACTGTGCAATCATAAAGACTAAGTGGTTCTCTGATTTTTCATTCAAATGCTTAATGTCACTCTAATGCTTAGTAATATGATAAAATGTATGCTGCACTCTGTAAAAGACATATTTTTATAAATTAAATTGAAATATTTTTATTTAAAAAAAATTGTTGAATTTGTTACAACTGTCCTAAAGCTGTTATACCCATAGGTCCAATTGCAGCTTACCTGGCGTACTGAATACTGAATACAGAGAAGTAAATAAAACATTTTCGGGTCTTAAATATTCCCACCAGCTCATCCTGAGAATTAGAGCACAGACTTTTCAGTCAGCAGCTTGAAATTGCATTGCTGCCGTCCCACAGTAGTAGTTGCTGTTCAATTCCTTGGATTGTATGATCTCTCCACTTCTTCCCTTAATTGAAATTAGAAATCTGTCACCTGTGAGACGCATTGTTCTTCTACCTCTTAACAGTTCAGCTCTATCAAATTCCCTTTACAAAATGCTTCCAGAGTGCAGGTTCTGAAAGAGTGGTCCCCAAACCTGGGAACTTGTTAGGAATGCATGTTTTTTTCACACCACCCCAAGACCTGAAACTGTAGGGATAGGGCCCAGCAAGGTGTATTTTAACAAACCCTCCAGGGGATTCTTAAGTATAGTCAAATTTGGGAATCACTGTTCCAAAGCACTTCCCTTCAGCCTCTGTTTACGTGCTTTTCTCATTCATAATTCATGCCATTTTGTGACACATCCTCTGCCTCTTCGAGACAGTGCCATCTACCATGTTCACGGTCATTTATGCACATCTAAGGGCTGCATTTCAACTCCCAAGTCATACTTATTCTGGATGACTTTAGTGTTTAGGGGACAGAGACCCAAGGCCTTAGCCTCAGAGTTCCTTGACATCAACAACCACGGCCCACACCATGCTTTAGCAAATGACACCTCAGGTCACATATTGAACTTTGCCATCACTTGAAAATGTTCTACTTCTGAAATCTTGAAGTCCTCAGATTTGACCTTGATTAACATCCCAACAACGTCAATTAGCAACCTGACCATCCTCTCAATTCCTTCTCTCAACAATATTTACTATTTCATTCAAAAAGACCTCAGATTTTCCATTGCTCCTTCTTCACCTACTGCATTACCCTCCCCAGACTCATTCTTTTACTTTCTAGTCCAAATCTTATAACGCACTATTTAAATTCTTCTCTTTCAAACAACTTCCCTATACCTGATTTTCAGCTAGGATCAGTCAGTTCTACATGATCAAATCTGAACTTTTTTCCATGTTCTCCACTTTCTATACTCTTACATTTCTGCTGCTGGAGGGAATCACAGGAGTGACAAGTTAATGCCACAAACTGCCTTGTAAACATTAGTGGGTTCTTCCTGCAATTCCGCCAGTAGCAATGCCAATCCTTTACCAATGTAAAACTTACAGGTTTCCTGTATCAAAGGTAATATCAGAGTGAGCAGATACTAACTTTCTGTTTCTCACCTCCACATGTGCAAACTTACTATTTGTAGTCATATTTGCCCATTTAATTTGTTTTTCAGATGTGAAGTTCTTATCTATATGTAATCTTCTGCCTTCTGTAGTGTTTTGGTCTGGCAGTTGCCCCCTTCAGTATTATTTTCCAGTGGCTCCTTCTCTTGAAGAATAGAAATATATTCAAACTTTCTTATTTATAAAAATAACATAACACCCTACCCCACCCAAATCCAATAAAAAAGCAGCTAGAGCATCATCTCACTCTTTTTGTTAATAATCAGATTTTGGAGAAGTTATCCATGTTTTCTGTAAATACTTCCACAGCTTTCATTTTTTTTTCCAATAAAATAATTTTTCCTTGTAACTTCTGTAAAACTGCTCTCTCCAATGTCAGCAGAACATGTCTAAATATCAAATCTATTTTTCAGGAATGCATCTTGTTTCTATCTCTCTGGTCACATGTGCCTGGTCCTTTTCACTGGATATTATCTTTTTTACTTGTTTGTTTTATGATTTTGTTCTACAAGACTTCATCTTTTATCCTCGCCTCACTCTGAACACTGTCTCTAGATGACCTCATCCCTGCTTATCTTTTTCACTACTGCCAGACCTCCAGTGGAGATTCTCCTGAATTCAAAACCTGGATGTTTTGCTGCCCATGAATATCCCCATCAAAATGTCTGTTAGTATTACAAACTCAGCAGATTCACAACTGGCTCATAGTCTTCTCCCTCAGATTTATTTCCTTTGTTTTCTTGAGCTGAGTGAATGGGACTAGTCACCCCAGTTAGGAAACCAGAAGTCTTTCCTCTGTGACTTAGCCTCTTAAATCTTATTTGACCTTTTTCACTCCCTTTTACATATTCCTTCTCTTAGTTATCTCACACGTAGTCATTGCTGTAGTTCTACAACCATCCTCCTTGTCTCCTTTCTAACCTGCCTTTAATCTTAGCCTTCCTACTACTTTTGTTTGGTCCCTATTCTAGTTAGACAAGTCCCAGAAAGAAGCTATGTTCAAGAGGCCAAGACTGAACTGGATTTTGTCATATAAGGCAGAGTTTTCACCCCAGAATTGCATTGCATCATGCGGATTGGTAAATGCCAGTATTATACCCAGAAGGACAAAAGGTCTATAATGATGTCATCCGTGGATGGTGAGACTCAGAAGATGGAACATGGACCCAAATGGGGCAAAGAGTCCCAGAAATCTGATGGAGAAGGTTTGGAATATGTGATGGGCATGGATGGATGAGTTTCAAGGTAGAGCACAGGTGCCCCATTTATGTGACTTCTATGACAGGTAATATGGGCCAGCTGAAGACTTTAAGAGGTCAAATGTGACAGAGTTGCTAGAATCATATTCTGGAAGGAAAATCAGATCATGTAATTTCTTGCTTAAAGCACTCCCTTTTCTGCATAAAACTTTTACTGTGGAGCACAAGACTCATTGTGATTTGACCCTTTCTTAACTGCACACCTCATCTCTCACCACTCAGCTTGAGAGAGCTAGTTAGAAGGTCCTGCCTGAGTGCAGTAAGCCATTTGGTATCATAATGCAGGGAGTTTTCTCTGCCTGAAATGCCTCTTTTCTTTCCAGTCTGCCATTCTCCAGTTTATTCTTTCAAGCCCAACTTAAATAACTCATTTTCCTGGACTTTGAAAACAGAGTGAGTCAAACCCTTCTCCCTTCCCCATCAATTTTGGACTGTTTATTTGTGTTCCTTGATCACACCTCTTTGAGAATCACCATTATTTTGTTTTTCTCATTAACGTATATGTTCTTTTTTTTTTTTTTAAAGATTTATTTATTTATTTGACAGACAGAGTTCACAAGTAGGCAGAGAGGCAGGCTGAGAGAGAGAGGAAGGGAAGCAGGCTCCCCGCCGAGCAGAGAGCCCGATGCGGGGCTCGATCCCAGGACCCTGGGATCATGACCTGAGCCGAAGGCAGTGGCTTTAACCCACTGAGCCACCCAGGCGCCCCAACGTATATGTTCTTTGAGTGAAGAGTGTTCCTTATCTTTGTAAACCCAAGACTTCCTTCAAGGTAGGTTTGTTAAATGAATTAATAAGTATAGAAAAAGAGGTTAAGTTCTAAAAGTAAGTAAATAGTCCTAGCACAAAGCAAACAAAGCTTTACAGATGTAAGTCAAGCACAGACCATTCGTTTCTTCAAAGATGGTGCTTAGGTACATCATTGCTTCACTCTGGGCTCCGCCCCAAGAGCATCCTTGTAGCCAAGGAGCTTCAGAGACTGGTTAGCAGATGAGGACCAAAGGGTAGAAACTTTTTTAAGCAATTTTTTTTAAAAGATTTTTTTTATTCATTTATTTGACAGAGAGAGATCACAAGCAGGCAGAGAGGCAGGCAGAGAGAGAGGAAGGGAAGCAGGCTCCCCACTGAGCGGAGAGCCCGATGGGGGCTCGATCCCAGGACCCTGAGATCATGACCTGAGCCGAAGGCAGCAGCTTAACCCACTGAGCCACCCAGGTGCCCCCAAAGGGTAGAAACTTGACCGTGCTTTTTCCCCTGTGGCCATGTTAGAGAGTTGTTATTTTCTTCTAGTAATAAAGACCGACTACATGTTTTTGAGCAGGTCAGTGATAGAATGAAAGATGGGTTTTAGAAAATTACATCTGTTGCTACCAAGAAAAGACGGGGAAGCGGATAGACTAGTTATTCCTGGAGCAACATGGAATGAGGTAATGAGCATAGTGGGGTAGGGACATACCTGTAGCGAATCAATTGCTGCAAATGTCAAAGGGCTTTTATGACTGTGATGGTTCAGAGCCACTGCTTGAAGAACCTCTCTCTGGTATGCTATACTGTATTTCCCCCCACCCGGTATCTGAATGTCATTTTAAGGTCAAGTCATAAAAGTCATTTTAAGATCAACAGTTGATCTCGGGTATTTTTTATTTTGGAGACCCCCCACCTCACATAATGCCAAACATATTAAATCCCCCCCCAACATCCCATAGAATATACTAAAGATATACAGATTAAGGCATGTTAAAGTATGCCATTAAAAAAAAAATGTTACATTTTGTTAATGTTGACAGCAAACCCTGATTACAACTTTCATGGGTATTTTTTTTCCTTTTCTTCTGTGCAAAATGTAATAAATAGTCACTGTAATAAGGCCATAATAAGAAGGATATAATCATCGTGGCAAACCAACCAACCAACCAACCTTGTAATGAGATACTATTTCTCTGTTACCAAGGATTAGAGAGATGGTTAAGAGACCAATGACTTCCTGGATTCCAGATGTTTTTTAATAATAACAAACTCTTTCATGCTAAATTGTTTATACCCCCCACAGGCCTAGCTTTTATTTTTCTTCTCCTTCCATATTCAACCCTCTCAAGGATAACATTATATACTAATACTACTTGCAGAAAAAAAATAAATTTTAAGCCAACGGGAATTTTTAACAAAAAAAGAACATTTTAACTGGTTCTTCCCATATATTCTGCTGGGGCTGAACCTGTATAGCACTTATTGTGAAAAAGTTCTTGAGGCCGTGCCTATTTCTTTGAGCCCTGATAAAGTAGCATAGTTTAAGGATGTAGTTAGGCTTTAGTATCCATTTAATAGAACATTCAGCAGAGAATGATAAAAAAGTAGAACTCATGAAACAATTGTCCACAGTGATTGAAGTTCCTTTACTGTTCTTTAACTTCTCCAGCTACCAAAGCTATAAAGTTAAAGGAGATTTACTTACTGTTATAAGAAAGAGAAAAACAAACTTGACAACTTTCATGTCTGCTATTTGAAACCAAAGTACATTGACAAGAAAACCTGGACTTCCTTTTTTTTGTCTTCTTTGCTGAGAGAAAACAGATTGTGTTTCTTGTGGGAAGTTCTTAGAGGCACCTGCACACTGTCAGCCACTTTCTGAAATCACAAATAAGATCAAACAACATCCTGCAAAGCCCTAAATAGAGTGAAAGAAAAACTCCTACTGTATCTCTCTCAGGGAGTTCCCCAGGCAGGAGAAACCTGGCCTGCCTATCTCACTTCTAAAACGAGATAAAGGGTGTCATTTGTAGAGTTTTCTCAATATTTCACCATAATTGGATAATTGGAAATGATGTATTTCTTTTTAGTGAATTTTCCATTTAACTGAAACTTACTCTTTCAAGCACTATATATATATAATTTTATTTTTTACCACTACTAATTAAAAGATTTCTAAAAAGTGTATACCGTGTTGCCTTATTAAATGATATACTAGATAGCATTAGATACTCTCCAAATGACTTTGGGTTATCATTATGTTATCAATTATTAACTTTCATTTCCTTGAGAGGATTTGAGATATATAAAGTTATTTGTCATCACATTAGAATGCCTTAGATAGTTCTAAATCCTGTGGCTTTGCTGTGTGTATCTTAACTGTCAGTTATTACGATTTCATCTTCAAGAAACAACTTATTCTCTGAGAAATTAAAGAAACCTACATAAATCCGTCAAAATCCTAGAGGAGAACACAGGCAGCAACCTCTGTGATTTTGGCCTCAGCAACTTCTTGCTAGACAGATCTCCAAAGGCAAGGGAAACAAAGGCAAAAATGAACTATTGGGACTTTATTGAGATAAAAAGCTTTTGCACAGCAAAAGAAATAATCAACAAAACTGAAAGGTAATTGACAGAATGGGAGAAGATATTTGCAAATGTCTTATCAGATAAAGAGCTAGTATCAAAATCTATAAAGAACTTCTCAAACTCAACACCCAAAGAACAGATAATCCAATCAAGAAATGGGCAGAAGACATGAATAGATATTTCTAAAAAAAAAAAGACATATGAATGGCCAATAGACACCAGAAAAAGTGTTCAACAAGGGAAATACAAATCAAAACCACAATGGGATACCACCTCACACCTGTCAAAATGCCTAAATTAACAAGTCAGGAAATGACAGATGTTGGAAAGGATGTGGAGAATGGGGAACCCTCTTATACTGCTGCTGGGAATACAAGCTGTTGCAGGCACTTTGGAAAACAGTATGGTGGTTCCTGAAAAAGTTGAAAATAGAGCTATCATATGACCCAGCAATTGCACTACTGGGTATTTACCCCAAAGATACAAACATAGTGATCCGAAGGGGCACCTGCACCCCAATGTTTATAGCAGCAATGTCCAAAATAACCAACTGTGGAAAGAGCCAAGATGGCCATTGACAGATGAATGGATAAAGAAGTTGTGGTATAGATATATACAATGGAATATTACTCAGTCATCAAAAAATAAAATCTTACCACTTGCAATGACATGGATGGGACTAGAGGGTATTATCCTAAGCAAAACAAGTCAATCAGAGAAAGACAATTATCAAATGATTTTGCTCATATGTGGAATTTAAGAAACAAAATAGAGGACCATCAGGGAAGGAAGGGAAAAATAAGACTAAACCAGAGAGGTAGACAAAAACCATGAGTCTCTTGACCACAAGAAACAAACTGAGGGGGGCGTCTGGGTGGCTCAGTTGGTTGAGCGACTGCCTTCGGCTCGGGTCATGATCCTGGAGTCCTGGGATCGAGTCCCGCATCAGGCTCCCAGCTCCACGGGGAGTCTGCTTCTCCCTCTGACCTTCTCCTCGCTCATGCTCTCTCTCACTGTCTCTCTCTCAAATAAATAAATAAAATGTTTAAAAAAAAAAAAGAAACAAACTGAGGGTCGCTGGAGGGGAGGGAATGGGTGATGGGGTAACTGGGTGATGGGCATTAAGGAGGGCACATGATGTAATGAGCACTGGGTATTATATAAGCCTGAAGAATTACTGACCTCTACCTCTGAAACCAATAATACACTATGTGTTAATTAGTTGAATTTAAATTGAAAATAAAATAAAAATAAAGAGACCTAAATAAGTGAACAGGTATTTCACGTTTATGGCTCAGAAGACATAATCTTTTTTTAAGACATCAGTTATCTAAAAATAGATACATAGATTCAGTGTAACCTCAGTCAAAATCTTACAAAGCTCTTTTGTAGAAAGACAACCTGATTCTAAAATTTGCATGTAAATACAAAAAGCCTGTTGTGGAGAGCAAGATGGAATCACTCATGTCCAACAGGGGCCTGTGTGAAGCAATGGCACAAGCAGTTAGGGAGAGCAGCAGTGAGAGATGGCAAAGACCAACATCAGTGGACACCCGGGACTGATAACAAGCAAAAGAGGAGGAGGCCTACTGGGACCCAAGACTGTGAAATTCTTTTAAAAGGAAGGACATGGGGAGCCTGGGTGGCTCAGAGGGTTAAAGCCTCTGCCTTCGGCTCAGGTCATGATCCCAGAGTCCTGGGATCGAGTCCCGCATTGGGCTCTCTGCTCAGCAGGGAGCCTGCTTCCCCACCCTGCTCTCTGCCTGCCTCTCTGCCTACTTGTGATCTCTGTCTGTCAAATAAATAAATAAAAAAAATCTTAAAAAAAAAAATAAAAGGAAGGACACTTGCAGCAAACTCTCAGACTTTTCAAACATGACTCCACCGTCTGACCACTTAAAAATGCAGCTGCTCCCAATTGAAGCTTTGCCCAATTAATCTCCAAATACAGCTGAGATCTTTTACTGCTTGAACATAGTCAGCAGTAAGTGCCTAGAGCTGACCCAATTGGATGAGGCCTTATCTCACCTGTGCGCTCACATACTGACTCAGTGTTTGGTTCATTAACTTCCTATGCCCTCTGTTATCTTGTTTGTGTCACTTGTCTTCTGGTCTGCTTTGTGCCATAGAAGAAGCCAAGCTAATCTCATGGTGAAGTGTCACTGAGTTTGGTATCCCGAGCTGCTATATAAGTAGGTTAACCTTGATTTATGAGTGAATAAAGCTGACATTGTGGAAACACACAACTCGTGTGTGTGCTTTCATAACACGCTCATGATATCTATAACAGCCGAGAGAATTTTTAAAAAGAACAAAGTTGGAGTAATTGCACTTTTTGATTTTAAAATTATATACCTATAAGGCTATAATCATAAAACTTCAGTAATGAGGAGAGTTGAGTATTGAGCTAAAGAGACTCCTGTAGGGGCGCCTGGGTGGCTCAATGGGTTAAGCCTCTGCCTTCGGCTGGGGTCATGATCTCAGGGTCCTGGGACTGAGCCCTGTATCAGGCTCTGTGCTAGGTGGGGAGCCTGCTCCACCCCCCCCCACCTCCTGCCTCTCTGCCTACTTGTGATCTCTCTGTCAAATAAATAAATAAAATCTTTAAAAAAAAAAAAGAGAGACTCTTGTAAATCAAAGGAAAACAAATGTGCTCAAAAATATACCCAGTTGGCTTAGTCTCTTAAGTGCCTGACTTCGACTCAGGTTGTGGTCTCAGGATCTTGGGATCAGGCCCTGTGTCGGGCTCCACAATTAGCTGGGAGTCTGCTTAGGATTCTCTCTCCCTCTCTCAAATAAATAAAATCTTAAAAAATGTAAAAAATATATATATATATACCCAGTTATATATAGTCAGTTGATTTTCAACAAAAGGTGCCAAGGCAATTCAGGAAGAGAAGGGATAGTCTTTTTTTTTTTTTTTTTTTTTTTGAGAAGGGATAGTCTTTTTAACAAGTTGTCCTAGAACAATTGGGTATTCTTATGCAAAAAGTGAACCTTGACCCTTATTTCATAGGATACATAGTAGATACATAGTAATTAATGCAAAATGGGCCATAAATCTAAATGGAAGAGATAAAACTATAAAATTCTAAAGGAAAATGTAAGAAAAAAAATCTGTAAGATTTTCAGTCTGGCAATAAGTTTTATGTATGACACCAAAAGCATGATCCATAACAGAAAAAGTTAATAAATTAAACTTTATAAAAATTGAAACTTTTCTTTTCTGATGATTCATGCAATGACATGGATGAATCTTAAATGCATTTTTCTAGGTGGAAAACGCTAAACCCCAAAGGCTACATATTGTATGAGTCCATTTATATGACATTCTAAACTTAAAATTACAGAGACAGAAAACAACATTTCCTACCAAGGGTTTGAGGAAGTGGGGAGGCTAGACTGCAATTGGGCTGCACAAGGGAATTTTGGGGTGATGAAACTGGTCTGAATGGTACTGTGGTGATGGATATATCACTCTGTGCTTTTGCTAAAACCTATAGAAGTGTACGTCACAAAGTGTGAACTACACTGTATGCAAATTTTTAAAAAATCAACTGAGATTGAAAAGATCCCAGGAATGAAGAGTATGGGATAAATAAATCAAGCCATATCAAATAAATCAAACCGTATCACAGATGCGTGACATAACCTTCCTAAAGAGGATGGGGAAGAAAGAAACCATCACAGACCAGAGAAGACTAAGGAGAAATAAAATGCAATATGGCTCCTAGACCAGCAAAACACATTAATAGGAAAATTTATCAAATCCAAATGAGTTTGAAACTTAATTAAGTTAACAACCTATTAATAGTGATGTGTCAATGCTAGTTTCTTAGTTTTGGCAAATATTTCATAGTAATATAAGCTGATAGCTTTAGGGGAAACAGAAGCAGGGTGAGGGATATATGAGAACTCTTTGTAACTTTTTTATAAATCTAAAATTACTTCTTGGGACACCTGGATGGCTCAGTCGGTTAAGCCACTACCTTCCGCTCAGGTCATGATCCCAGTTTCCTGGGATCAAGTCCCGCATCAGGCTCCTTGGTCCGCAGGGAGCCTGCTTCTTTTTCTGCCTCTGCCTGCCACACTGTTTGCTTGTGCGCTTGTGCTCTCTCTCTGACAAATAAATACATAAATAAAATCTTAAAAAAAATATATTTCTAGATAAAAGTTTAAATAAATAAATAAATAAGGGTCTAAAACATGTCTTTTATATATTCTGATTTTATACATACTGAATTTATATATCTTGATATAAGTATATATCTTGAGTATATATAAGTATATATATATATATATATATATATGTATGTATATATGTATATATCTTGATATGAGGAAGAATAAACAAACTGAACTTGCCGAAGTCCAAATAATAAATATGGAAGCAATGAGGGAAATAAAAATCACCACTACAACGTGAGAGTAGTAATTGCTGCAGGTAATGCCCATTGATGAATACAAAAATTAGTGACCAAAATTTTAAGGAAAAAGAATATTCACACAGTTTTAAAGTAACTCCCTAAATATGAATTGCCATCCTGGTTTTAACATAGGTCCACAAATTCTTTGATGCGCCCTTCTCCAGGTGGTGTATATTGATTTCTACCCCTTGTGTAAGACTTAGTGACTTGGTTGTAAAGAATATAGACAGGGAAAAATAATAACTTTACAGTGAAGAATGTTGTAGATACCTCTTTACCAAGTGGTCAAAATTAACTTCATAAGTAATAGGTCACGTTGATATCATGTACTGATAATGATATGATAAAAAGGGGACTTCACATGTGTGTTAGTCCTCCCCCAAAATTTGTAACCTGAGTATATTCCTGAGAAAGCCTCCAAAAATGCAAGAGTAAGGACCATCTATAAAATACCTGAGTAATATCCTTCAACAGTGTCAAAGTCAGGAAAAATAAGGGAAGTCTGAGAAACTATTGCAGATTGAAGGACACTGACAACTAAATAGGTTGGATCTAGGAATGGGAAAAACATATCAGCAAAAAAAAATAAATCTGAATAAAGTCTGTAATTTAGGTAATAGTGTTAACAAATGTTAATTTCTACTTTCAATGAATTAACTACATGGTTATGTAATATTAACATTAAGGGAAGCTCGATGAAGGACATGTGGGAACTCTACTATCTAGGCAACTGCAGAATAAGAAATCTAAAATTATAAAAGATAACTTATTTAATTTCAGGAGATATTTGCAAATGATGTCTCTGATAAAGGGCTAATATCCAGAATATACAAATAACTTAAACAAGCCAATACCCAAAAAACAAGTAATCCAATTAAAATGGGAAGAAGGCATGAGCAGACATTTCTCCAAAGAAGACATCCAGATGGCCAACAGACACATAAAAAAAATTCTCAATATCACTCATCGTCAGGGAGATGCAAATCAAAACCACAACGAGCTATCACCTCACACCTGTCAGAATGGCTAAAATCAATAACACAGGAAACGAATGTGGAGAGATAGGAACCCTCGTGCACTGTTGTTGGGAATGCAAACTGGTGCAGCCACTCTGGAAACAGTATGGAGGTTGCTCAAAAAATTAAAAATAGAACTACCATATGATCCTGTGATTCTACTACTGGGTATTCACCCAACGAATACAAAAGCACTAATTCAAAAATATATATACATCCTTATGTTTGTTTATTGCAGCATTATTTATAATAGCCAAATTAGGAAGCAGCCTAAGTGTCCCTTGATAGTTGAATAGACAAAGAAGATTATCTATAATGGAATACTATTCGGCCATAAAAAAGAATGAAATCTTGCCATTTGCAATGACATGGATGAAGCTAGAAATTATAATCCTAAATTAAATAAGTCAATCAGTTAGAGAAAGACAAATACCATATAATTTCACTCATATGTGGAATTTAAGGAGCAAAGTAAATGAGCAAAGAAAAAAAGAGAGAAACAAATCAAGAAACAGACTCTTTTTTTTTTTCTTAAGATTTTATTTGTCAGAGAGAGTGAGAGAGAGAGCCCAAGCAGGGAGAGCAGCAGGCAGAGGGAGACAGAGGCTCTGCATGGAACAAGAAGCCCAACTTGATTCCCAGACTCTGAGACCATGACCTGAGCTGAAGACTGATATTTAACAACGGAGTCAGCCAAGCATCCCAAGAAACAGACTCCTAATTATAGAACACAAACTGGTAGTTATCAGAGAGGTGGGTGATAGGGGGAATGGGCGAAATAGGGGATGAGGTTTAAAGAATACCCCTGTGGTGGTGAGCACTGGTTAAGGTATGGAAATGCTGCATCACTATATTGTACGCCTGAAACTACTATAATACTGTATGCTAATGATACTGGAATTAAAAATTTAAAATCTAAAATTACTTTGAAACCAAAAGTTGTTTTTTTTTTAAAGATTTTATTTGGCAGACAGAGATCACAAGTAGGCTGAGAGGCAGGCAGAGAGAGAGAGGAAGGGAAGCAGGCTCCCTGCTGAGCAGAGAACCCGATGCGGGGCTCGATCCCAGGACCCTGAGATCATGACCTGAGCCGAAGGCAGCGGCTTAACCCACTGAGCCACCCAGGCACCCCTGAAACCAAAAGTTTAATAAAAGTATTTTTAAAGTTATTGCTTCTAAATATTATTGCATATTCTACTAAAACATTAAAATTAGCCTAGTAAAATGGTAAGGATGAGACCTCTACTTTTTTTTTTAATTTTTTTATTTTTTTCAGCATAACAGTATTCATTATTTTTGCACCACACCCAGTGCTCCATGCAATCCGTGCCCTCTACAATACCCACCACCTGGTGCCCCCAACCTCCCACCCCCCACCCCTTCAAAATTCTCAGATCGTTTTTCAGAGTCCATAGTCTCTCATGGTTCACCTCCCCTTCCAATTTCCCTCAACTCCCTTCTCCTCTCCATCTCCCCTTGTCCTCCATGCTATTTGTTATGCTCCACAAATAAGTGAAACCATATGATAATTGACTCTCTCTGCTTGACTTATTTCACTCAGCATCATCTCTTCCAGTCCCGTCCATGTTGCTACAAAACTTGGGGATTCATCCTTTCTTTCTTTTTTTTTTTTTTTTACAGCTTTATAAACATATATTTTTATCCCCAGGGGTACAGGTCTGCGAATCGCCAGGTTTACACACTTCACAACACTCACCATAGCACATACCCTCCCCGATATCCATAACCCCACCCCCTCTCCCAACCCCCTCCCCCCATCAACCCTCAGTTTGTTTTGTGAGATTAAGAGTCACTTATGGTTTGTCTCCCTCCCAATCCCATCTTGTTTCATTTACTCTTCTCCTACCCCCTCGACCCCCCATGTTGCATCTCCTCTCCCTCATATCAGGGAGATCATATGATAGTTGTCTTTCTCCGATTGACTTATTTCGCTAAGCATGATACCCTCTAGTTCCATCCACGTCGTCGCAAATGGCAAGATTTCATTTCTTTTGATGGCTGCATAGTATTCCATTGTGTATATATACCACATCTTCGTTATCCATTCGTCTGTAGATGGACATCTAGGTTCTTTCCATAGTTTGGCTATTGTAGACATTGCTGCTATAAACATTCGGGTGCACGTGCCCCTTCGGATCACTACGTTTGTATCTTTAGGGTAAATACCCAGCAGTGCAATTGCAGGGTCATAGGGTAGTTCTATTTTCAACATTTTGAGGAACCTCCATGCTGTTTTCCAGAGTGGTTGCACCAGCTTGCATTCCCACCAACAGTGTAGGAGGGTTCCCCTTTCTCCGCATCCTCGCCAGCATCTGTCATTTCCTGACTTGTTCATTTTAGCCATTCTGACTGGTGTGAGGTGATATCTCATGGTGGTTTTGATTTGTATTTCCCTGATGCCGAGGGATATGGAGCACTTTTTCATGTGTCTGTTGGCCATCTGGATGTCTTCTTTGCAGAAATGTCTGTTCATGTCCTCTGCCCATTTCTTGATTGGATTATTTGTTCTTTGGGTGTTGAGTTTGCTAAGTTCTTTATAGATTTTGGACACTAGCCCTTTATCTGATATGTTATTTGCAAATATCTTCTCCCATTCTGTCAGTTGTCTTTTGGTTTTGTTCACTGTTTCCTTTGCTGTGCAAAAGCTTTTGATCTTGATAAAATCCCAAAAGTTCATTTTTGCCCTTGCTTCCCTTGCCTTTGGTGATGTTCCTAGGAAGATGTTGCTGCGGCTGAGGTCGAAGAGGTTGCTGCCTGTGTTCTTCTCGAGGATTTTGATGGATTCCTTTCTCACATTGAGATCCTTCATCCATTTTGAGTCTATTTTCGTGTGTGGTGTAAGGAAATGATCCAATTTCATTTTTCTGCATGTGGCTGTCCAATTTTCCCAACACCATTTATTGAAGAGGCTGTCTTTTTTCCATTGGACATTCTTTCCTGCTTTGTCGAAGATGAGTTGACCATAGAGTTGAGGGTCCATTTCTGGGCTCTCTATTCTGTTCCATTGATCTATGTGTCTGTTTTTGTGCCAGTACCATGCTGTCTTGATGATGACAGCTTTGTAATAGAGCTTGAAGTCCGGAATTGTGATGCCACCAACTTTGGCTTTCTTTTTCAATATTCCTTTGGCTATTCGAGGTCTTTTCTGGTTCCATATAAATTTTAGGATTATTTGTTCCATTTCTTTGAAAAAAATGGATGGTACTTTGATAGGAATTGCATTAAATGTGTAGATTGCTTTAGGTAGCATAGACATTTTCACAATATTTATTCTTCCAATCCAGGAGCATGGAACATTTTTCCATTTCTTTGTGTCTTCCTCAATTTCTTTCATGAGTACTTTATAGTTTTCTGAGTATAGATTCTTAGTCTCTTTGGTTAGGTTTATTCCTAGGTATCTTATAGTTTTGGGTGCAATTGTAAATGGGATGGACTCCTTAATTTCTCTTTCTTCTGTCTTGTTGTTGGTGTAGAGAAATGCAACTGATTTCTGTGCATTGATTTTATATCCTGACACTTTACTGAATTCCTGTACAAGTTCTAGCAGTTTTGGAGTGGAGTCTTTTGGGTTTTCCACATAGAGTATCATATCATCTGCGAAGAGTGATAGTTTGACTTCTTCTTTGCCGATTTGGATGCCTTTAATTTCCTTTTGTTGTCTGATTGCTGAGGCTAGGACTTCTAGTACTATGTTGAATAGCAGTGGTGATAACGGACATCCCTGCCGTGTTCCTGACCTTAGCGGAAAAGCTTTCAGTTTTTCTCCATTGAGAATGATATTTGTGGTGGGTTTTTCATAGATGGCTTTGATAATATTGAGGTATGTGCCGTCTATCCCTACACTTTGAAGAGTTTTGATCAGGAAGGGATGCTGTACTTTGTCAAATGCTTTTTCAGCATCTATGGAGAGTATCATATGGTTCTTGTTCTTTCTTTTATTAATGTGTTGTATCACATTGATTGATTTGCGGATGTTGAACCAGCCTTGCAGCCCTGGAATAAATCCCACTTGGTCGTGGTGAATAATCCTTTTAACGTACTGTTGAATCCTATTGGCTAGTATTTTGGCGAGAATTTTTGCATCTGTGTTCATCAAGGATATTGGTCTGTAGTTCTCTTTTTTGTTGGGATCCTTGTCTGGTTTTGGGATCAAGGTGATGCTGGCCTCATAAAATGAGTTTGGAAGTTTTCCTTCTATTGCTATTTTTTGGAACAGTTTCAGGAGAATAGGAATGAGTTCTTCTTTAAATGTTTGGTAGAATTCCCCCGGGAAGCCGTGTGGCCCTGGGCTTTTGTTTGTTTGGAGATTTTTGATGACTGTTTCAATCTCCTTACTGGTTATGGGTCTGTTCAGGCTTTCTATTTCTTCCTGGTTCAGTTGTGGTAGTTTATATGTCTCTAGGAATGCATCCATTTCTTCCAGATTGTCAAATTTGTTGGCATAGAGTTGCTCATAGTATGTTCTTATAATTGTCTGTATTTCTTTGGTGTTCGTTGTGATCTCTCCTCTTTCATTCATGATTTTATTTATTTGGGTCCTCTCTCTTTTCTTTTTGATAAGTCTGGCCAGGGGTTTATCAATCTTATTAATTCTTTCAAAGAACCAGCTCCTAGTTTCGTTGATTTGTTCTATTGTTTTTTTGGTTTCTATTTCATTGATTTCTGCTCTGATCTTTATGATTTCTCTTCTCCTGCTGGGTTTAGGGTTTCTTTCTTGTTCTTTCTCCAGCTCCTTTAGGTGTAGGGTTAGGTTGTGTACCTGAGACCTTTCTTGTTTCTTGAGAAAGGCTTGTACCGCTATATATTTTCCTCTCAGGACTGCCTTTGTTGTGTCCCACAGATTCTGAACTGTTGTGTTTTCATTATCATTTGTTTCCATAAATTTTTTCAATTCTTCTTTGATTTCCTGGTTGACCCATTCATTCTTTAGAAGGATGCTGTTTAGTCTCCATGTATTTGGGTTCTTTCCAAATTTCCTCTTGTGATTGAGTTCTAGCTTCAGAGCATTGTGGTCTGAAAATATGCAGGGAATGATCCCAATCTTTTGATACCGGTTGAGACTTGATTTAGGACCAAGAATGTGATCTATTCTGGAGAACGTTCCATGTGCACTAGAGAAGAATGTGTATTCTGTTGCTTTGGGATGAAATGTTCTGAATATATCTGTGATGTCCATCTGGTCCAGTGTGTCATTTAAGGCCTTGATTTCCTTGTTGATCTTTTGCTTGGATGATCTGTCCATTTCAGTGAGGGGAGTGTTAAAATCCCCTACTATTATTGTATTCTTGTCGATGTGTTCCTTTGATTTTGTTATTAATTGGTTTATATAGTTGGCTGCTCCCACGTTAGGGGCATAGATATTTAAAATTGTTAGATCTTCTTGTTGGACAGTTCCTTTGAGTATGATATAGTGTCCTTCCTCATCTCTTATTATAATCTTTGGCTTAAAATCTAATTGATCTGATATAAGGATTGCCACTCCTGCTTTCTTCGGATGTCCATTAGCATGGTAAATTCTTTTCCACCCCCTCACTTTAAACCTGGAGGTGTCTTCGGGTTTAAGATGAGTTTCTTGTAGGCAACATATAGATGGGTTTTGTTTTTTTTATCCATTCTGATACCCTGTGTCTTTTGATTGGGGCATTTAGCCCATTAACATTCAGGGTAAGTATTGAGAGATATGAATTTAGTGCCATTGTATTGCCTGTAAGGTGACTGTTATTGTATATTGTCTCTGTTTCTTTCTGATCTACTACTTTGAGGGTCTCTCTTTGCTTAGAGGACCCCTTTCAATATTTCCTGTAGAGCTGGTTTGGTATTTGCAAATTCTTCCAGTTTTTGTTTGTCCTGGAAGCTTTTAATCTCTCCGTCTATTTTCAATGATAGCCTAGCTGGATATAGTATTCTTGGCTGCATGTTTTTCTCATTTAGTACTCTGAATATATCATGCCAGCTCTTTCTGGCCTGCCAGGTCTCTGTGGATAAGTCTGCTGCCAATCTAATATTTTTACCATTGTACGTTACAGACTTCTTTTCCCGGGCTGCTTTCAGGATCTTTTCTTTGTCACTAAGACTTGTCAATTTTACTATTAGGTGACGGGGTGTAAACCTATTCTTATTGATTTTGAGGGGGGTTCTCTGAACCTCCTGGATTTTGATGCTTGTTCCCTTTGCCATATTGGGGAAATTCTCTCCAATAATTCTCTCCAATATACCTTCTGCTCCCCTCTCTGTTTCCTCTTCTTCTGGAATCCCAATTATTCTAATGTTGTTTCGTCTTATGGTGTCACTTATCTCTCGAATTCTCCCCTCGTGGTCCAGTAGCTGTTTGTCCCTCTTTTGCTCAGCTTCTTTATTCTCTGTCATTTGGTCTTCTATATCGCTAATTCTTTCTTCTGCCTCATTTATCCTAGCAGTGAGAGCCTCCATTTTTGATTGTACCTCATTAATAGCTTTTTTGATTTCAACTTGGTTAGATTTTAGTTCTTTTATTTCTCCAGAAAGGGCTTTTATATCTCCCGAGAGGGTTGCTTTAATATCTTCCATGCCTTTTTCGAGCCCGGCTAGAACCTTGAGAATCGTCATTCTGAACTCTATATCTGACATATTAACAATGTCTGTATTGATTAGGTCCCTAGCCTTTGGTATTGCCTCTTGTTCTTTTTTTTGTTGTGAATTTTTCTGCCTTGTCATTTTGTCCAGATAAGAGTTTATGAAGGAGCAAGTAAAATACTAAAAGGGTGGCAACAACCCCAGGAAAATATGCTTTAGCCAAATCAGAAGAGATCCCAAATTGTGAGGGGGGAGAAAGGGGATAAAAAGGGGTTCAGAAAGAAAGAAAAAAAAAACTATTAAAAAAAAGAAAGCCGATAAAGAAAAAATATAAAAAGAGGAAAAAATATATATATATTAGATAAACTATTTAAAAAACGTTAAAAAAAGAAAACGGTAAAAGTTAAAAAAAATTTAGCAGAAGAAGAGAAAAAGAAAAAAAAATTGAAAAAGAAAAAAAAATTAAATTAACTGCAAGGCTAAAAAAATCATGGGGAGAAAGCCATGAGTTCCGTGCTTTGCTTTCTTCTCCTCTGGAATTCCGCCGCTCTCCTTGGTAGGTGAACTTGGTCCTGGCTGGGTTTCCCGTAGATCTTCTGGGGGAGGGGCCCGTTGCAGTGATTCTCAAGCGTCTTTGCCCCAGGCGGAGTTGCACCGCCCTTACCCGGGGCCGCGCTGAGTCATCCGCTCGGGTTCGCTTTCGGGAGCTTCTGTTCCCTGAGCGCTTTCCGTAGAGTCCGGAGGACGGGAATAAAGATGGCGGCCTCCCGGTGTCCGGCCCGGAGGAGCCGAGAGCCCGGGGCCCCACTCCTCAGTGCGCCCTCAGAGAACAGCGCCAAATGACTCCCGTCACCCTGGCCTCCGGCCGCGCTCCGAGCTGACCGAGCCTGCGACCGGTTCACGGCAACCCCGAGCTGAGAGTCACTCCTCGGCTCTGTCTCTGTAGCCGGCTTCCCCGTTCTAATACCGGTAAGCTCTGCGACACTGAGACACCCCCGATCCTTCTGCGACCCTGCGGGACCTGAGGCCGCGCTGACCCCGCCTGGGCTTCACCCCAGTTAAGCCTCTGGAGCGATGTCCCTCAGCGGAACAGACTTTTAAAAGTCCTGATTTTGCTCCGTTGCTCCGCCGCTCGCCGGGAGCCGGCCCCTCCCCCCGCGGTCTATCTTCCCGTCGCTTTGGATTCACTTCTCCACCAGTCCTACCTTGCAGAAAGTGGTTGATTTTCTGTTTCTGGAATTGCTGTTCTTCTTCTCTTCAATCTCCCGTTGGATTTGTAGGTGTTTGCAATCTTTAGATAAGCTATTTAGCTGATCTCCCGCTACCCGAAGTAGTCTCAGCCTGCTACTTCTCCGCCATCTTGACTGTCCTCCGAGACCTTTACATTTTTAAAAAAAGATTTTATTTATTTATTTGACATAGGGAGAGAGAGCACAGGCAGGTGGAGCAGCAGCAGAGGGAGAGGGAGAAGCAGGCTCCTTGCTCAGCTCCAATGCGGGGCTCCATCCCAGGATCCTGGGATCATGACCTGAGCCAAAGGCAGTCACTTAACCAATTGAGCCACCCAGGCACCCCTACATTCTTTCTTTTTTTTTTTTTTAAGATTTTATTTATTTATTTGACAGAGAGAGATCACAAGTAGACGGAGAGGCAGGCAGAGAGAGAGAGGGAAGCAGGCTTCTCGCTGAGCAGAGAGCCTGATGTGGGACTCTATCCCAGGACCCTGAGATCATGACCCGAGCCGAAGGCAGTGGCTTAACCCACTGAACCACCCAGGCGCCCCCCTACATTATTTCTTATTGGGATATAATTGACACACAATATTACATTAGTTTCAGGTGTACAATATAGAGATTCAACAACTATATGTTATCCTATGGTTACCAAAAATGTAGTTACTATCTGTCACCATACCACATGGTTAAAGGACCATTTCATTGACTATATTTCCTATGTTGTCCCTATGTTGTACCATTCCCTATGTTGTACTCCCATGTTGTGCCTATGATGTATTCATTCCATAATTGAAAATTTGTACTTCCCAATTTCCTTTACTTATCCCTCCCACTCATCCCTGCCCTGTCCCTCTGGAAACCACTTGATTGTTCTCAGTATTTGTAGGTATGTTTCTGGGTTTGTTTGGTTTTGTTTTTTAGTTTCCACATTTAAGTGAAATTATATGGTATTTGTCTTTCTCAATCTGACTTATTTTACTTACCATAATACCCTCTAGGTCCACCCATGTTGTGGCAAATGGCAAGATCTCATTCTTTTTTATGGCTGAGTAATATTCCACTGTGTGTTTATGTCTATATCTGTATATCTATATCACATCTTATTTTTGCATTCATCTGTTGATGGACACTTGGGTTGCTTCTATAATTTGGCTATTGTAAATAATGTTGCAGTAATCATAGGGATGCTTATACTTTTTCAAATCAGTGTTTTCATTTTCCTTGTGTAAATACACCATATTGGAATTACTGGATCATATATTTTTGACACATATTTTTTAAACATTTTATTTACTTATTTGTCAGAGAGAGAACACAAGCAGGGGGAACAGTAGGCAGAGGGAGAAGCAGGCTCCCTGCTGAGCAGGGAACCCGATGTGGGATTCAGTCTCAGGGATCATGACCTGAGCTGAAGGCAGATGCACAACCAACTCAGCCACTCAGGCATCCCTGGATCATATATTTTGATTTTTATATCTCATTGTGATTTTGATTTCCATTTCCTTGATTGTTAGTCATATTGAACAGTTTTTCATGGGTCTGTTGGCCATCTGGTCTCTCTCTTCTTTGGAATAATGTCTATTCAGGACTACTGTCCATGTTTCCAATCAAATTATTTGTTTTTCTGGTGGTGGGTTGCATTAAGTCCTTTATATATTTCGGATATTAACCCTTTATTGGATATATCATTTGCAAATACCTTCTCCTATTTGGTAAGCTTAAGAGCTTTGATTTTAACTATCTGAATTAAAATCTTGGTTCTGTTTTACTAGGTATATAACTTGGATAAGGTATTTAAACCTTCCAAGTCTCAGTGTTCTTCTCTGTAAAGTGGAAATAATATTTTATAGCTCATAGGTTTTGTGAGGATTGGATAATGCACAGTATCTCATATATCATCATTGCTCAATAAATAGCTATTACTAAAAATGACCATTGCTTTCTTTATACCAGCATAGTTTAATTTCTATCTTAATAGTTAATTATACATAAATGGTATTTTATGTGCTCAGCTTATTAACTTCAACATACAAACTATGAGAGAAGGCATTTTGGAGTTAAATCTGTTGCAGAGATCTGCATTAGCAGAGAACATATCATTAGCATATCATTATGCTAGCAGAGAACATATCATTAGCAGAGAACTTAACATGGCTGTTTGTGCTTGGGGGAGGGTTGGCCTTTGTTGGAGGCAGGGGCTTCAAAGAAAGGCTTGTTGGATCATGCCTTGGATGTTAAAATTTCCCGCTAAATTTTTAGAGCAAGACTGACACAAAAAGACATGGTGTGCTACTCTCAGCCGTGACGTCCCTTATGCTTCCCTTTTAGACTCTGCTACCTCTTTCTTTCAGGAAGGAAAACCAGACAAGGGGATACATGATCAGATTCAGTTTTTCCTCTCCCTCTCTCCCAGGAGAAGGAACACATGGCTGTAAATAGAGTAATACAAAGGAGTAGTGAAGCAAAACATGCCATGGTGGCAATCCTGGAAATTTTGTTCCAACCAAGTTAACATCATGGATATGATGAAATTGGACACAGTCCATGAAATCCTGCATTCTCAGTCTGACACTGACAGTTCTGTGAATGTCTGTGTCTGAGTGAGTATTAATATTCACTTGGCTAAAACCAACAAAAACAAAGTTATTCTCCCTATGTGAGCCCAAACCTCACTTTCCTGTTCTTTCAGTAAATATATTTGCATACATACACCTTACAAATGAATAGGTTTTGCCATGGGAAGAGTGACTTCACAGGCAGCGAGTTTAGGGTTTTATTTTTATTTAATTTTTAAGATACTTAAGGTATTTTAGGGATTCATTATTATTCCTTAAGGTTTTAAAATTGAGATCCTATAAGTGATATACTACTGTTTTTCCTCTCATCTTTCTCCAGTGCCTCCTACTTTTCCTCATCCTTCTTTTCTACTTAGAGCACTGTCATTTGCTGCCTAGAACTGGCTTATTTCCACCGCTTCATAATTTGAGGCTAACATTTAGTGCTTACTAAGCTTTGCTTCATGTAAGCTACGATGGTGGGGAGTATTAGCATTTACAGAGCACTCCAGAAAGACTTTCCACCTATATCTCACTCGATGCTCATAGCCACCAGTGAAGTAGGAAGGATGGGTTTTCAGATAGGCCAAGGTCAAACCAGGTTTTAACTTTCCAAATTCAGGTTTGTTCCCCTCGCATCCCATTACTAGAGACTCAGCTACATGACAATGGGCCCAGGGGAAGAGTTTTTTTTTTTTTTTTTTTTAATCATTTTACTGAAAAGATCAGAGGAAGCTCATTTTACCCGATGACTCAGAACAAGAAAGGACTGCCCTGCACATCTATCAGGACATCTCTGCTCTGAGAACACACAGATGTGTCATTCCCTCTGTGGCCGGGTGGGGTAGGTTATACTGCCCCACAGTCTTGTGTCCTTCTCTGCTGAGTCACTCAGCAGAGGCTCCACTTAGGGCCTTTGTCAGTCAGACCCTTGGGAACCCAGAACACATAGTATGATCAATTTGCCATTTTAAAATTCTGAAACTGTCTCAAATGTTCATGAAAGTTATAAGACTCAAAAGTGAGAATATCTTATTCATTTGAGAGTAAGTTGTTGACAGGATATTCTTCTCTACTTAAAAACTTGTATTCCTAACAAACAGGGGCATTCTCCTAAATAACCACATGTCACAACCATGAAAATCAGGAAATTCCATTGACACATTGTACCACCCTGTCCTATCCCCCTATTGAACTTTTAACTTTGGTCCCTATGATGTCCTTCATAAGACAAGTGTCCACTTCAGAATCACACATTGCATTTCCTTGTGTCTCTTTTGTGTGCCTCCATCTTTAGTCATCTTTCCTTGATTTTTGTGACTTGAACACTTTGGAAGATGACAGATTTGTTATTTTGTAGAGTATCCTTCAGTTTGATCTTCTCTGATGTTCCATCATGATCAGACTCAGGTTATTCTTTGGTAGGCAACAGCACAGAAGTGAGGCTGTGTTGTTCTCATCACATCCTATCAGGTAGCTTACAGTTTTGATTTGCCATATTGATGGTGCCAATTTGATCATTTTATTAAGGTGATCTTACCACACTAAGGTGATACCCTCCACTGTAAGCTTACTATTTCCCCTTTATAAATTATATGTATTGGGGTGGGGGGGAGATTGCTTTGAAACTAAGTAAATATTTCATTTCAAATTAAACTATTTTTTCACTTATTTATACTAATCTAGTCTTAGGGATTGCCATTTTGTTCAATAGATTAAAATGCATTACTGTCATTATTTATTTTAATTGTTCAAGTTGCCTGTAGTTTGGCCAGTAGGAGCCTCTTCAGTCTGGATTCTTTGTCTGTTGACACAACCTCATCATTCTTTGAGAACTTTCTGACTTTATGGCCCAGCAAAATATCACAGGCTCATTTTGTGCTTTTCCTACCCCAGATATGGAATCAGATGTTTCTCTAAGGAGTTCTGGTGCCTTTTAGTGGACAATAGTTAGACACCATGATCTGGAAGCTGGATGCACTCATTGTTCTTGGGATGTCACTGCTCTCAGGCCCTCTCAACGGAGCTAGTGAGGGGAGTGTGTGTGTGTGTGTGTGTGTGTGTGTGTGTGTGTAAACACAAATTTTCATCTATATCTTTTGTGTATATATATTAAAATCCATATTTTCATGCCAATTATTTTTAATTCTAATCCAACACCACACGATTTATCCCAATTTTCTTCCTTCCTATATTTGTAACTCTCTTTTCCAACAATGAGAAAGTAGACTTCTGTTATCCTGAATATGCTTCCTATTTGATCAGCCTACCTGTTTGTAATTAATCTTCTATTGTCACTGCCCTAATTTCTAGTGGACCTCAGCCCAACACCACTTGAACTCAAATGTCCTATATTGACTGTATCCTCAGGCTGGAGCCCTCTGGTGTCTTAAGGTTCTAATGCTCTTCTCACCTTGCTCAGGTTACAACATTTGACCCTGGACGGTCCCTCTTCATCCCACTTGGACACAGACAGCTTGTGTAAGGCTTCCCACCTATGTGGATACCCTCATCAGCCTACTTAGACTCCTGACACCCATGTTATGTTGCGTTCCCATGCAGATACCCCCTCACTTGGGCCTCAATGCCCTATACTACACTATCTTCTGTGTTGATACACTCTGTAACTTTCTTGAACTCAGACATATCCTATCTTCCTCCAAGCTCCCTGAAAAGATGGCCAGTTTATACAGTCACCTGGGTGCCCTTTTCACTTTCACTAGGCCATTTCATGCATCCCTCTATTGTGGAAGTCTTACTAACTCTACTCAGGGTCTCCCACCTTTGCCAAGCATCCCCCCCCCTTTTTTAAGATCTTATTTATTTATTTATCAGAAAGAGAGAGCACAAGCAGGGGGAGTGACAAGTAGAGTGAGAATCTGGCTCTCCACTGAGCAAGGAGCCTGATACAGGACTCAATCCCAGGACCCTGGGATCATCATCTGAGCTAAAGGCAGATGCTTAACTGACTGAGCCACCAGGCATCCCATTAGGCAACCCTTATTCATGGACTACCTATTCACCCTTCTTTGGTTATGACTCCTGTGTAGATGCCACCCTTACCACGTATGGGCTCTAACACTTTATATCAAGATATTCCTCTTATACCCCATGTTTTAGTAACTATCTGGCTACATCCTACCTAATGTCTTTATAATACATTGCTCAGGAAGGACAGGGGAAGTAAAAGAGGAAAGGAACCATTTTATTTTTGAGATTTTATTTTTACTCTTTCTTCTCTCACATTTCCTAAAACTGCAAAAAGAGAGGTTACTAAGCATAACATCTAAGTAAATTTATTATTAGGATTTTTAAATAACTGGGAAGGAAAACCAAGTTGAGGTAAAGCCTAAGATAAATTGACCTTTGAGAAATCCTTAAGACATTTCAAGTTTCTAGGATTTTGTAAGAAAGCAAGCCCAATTTATTTAGCCAAACTGCATATGATATGTTGATGCCTGTACTCTGCCTTTCAACATAGTTTACATTTCCAAAATAAGTTTAGGCTCTATGTTCACCAGAAAAACCTTTGTAATAAATTCTGGCTCCTGCAGTGCTTTATCCTGACTACTCAAAGCAAGAATTCTGAATCATCTGATTATAACTGACCTTTGATAATAAAATGCCCTATGTTATTTTCCAGTTGTTTTCCATGTATAAAAATAGATTGATTCACAAGTTTGGGAAAATTTTTTTGTAACCCCACCACAAGGTCTAACAAAGGGTTTAAGCTCATTAAGCTGGGCTTGATGCAAAATGATACTTCAGAGAGAGAGAGAGAGAGAGAGAGAGAAGCTATGCCTAGAGTCAAGAAGGGGATTTCCCTTCATATTACTCTTTCTCTCTCTCCCCTTTACCACCCTGACCTCATCCCTACCTCCAACCTCCACCTTCACCTAGATTCGTTTGTGTTGTTATTTTCTGAACCGTAAAGGAGGCCAAAACTGTTTATTTACTGAAGATATTGCATGCTGAGTAATACCTGGAGAAATACATAGGTTTCGGACACAGTCACCAGGGAAGTAGCAACTTCTACCATTGTTGATGTGCTCATCTTTGGTCGGTGACACAGGAGAACATTGGAATTTCCCTGGGCTTCTGAGAGGAATAGAAGAAGTGGTGGACAGGCTGAGAGGAAATAATGCATTTTTTTAGGGGTGTAAATTCAAGGCTGTTTTAAGAAAGCCAGAGATGCCATGGTACCTGGGTGGTTCCGTCAGTTAAGTGTCCAACTCTTTCTTTTGGCTTAGACCCTAATCGCAGAGTCAGGAGACCAAGCCCAAGTCAGGCTCTGTGCTCAGGACCGAGTCTGCTGGAGATTCTTTCCCTCTCTTTCCTCCTCTACTCCTCACCCCCCTCACCCACTCCCCACTCTCTCTTCTCTCTCAAATAAATAAATAAAATTAAAAAAAAAAAAAGAAAAGAGGGTGCCTGGGTGGCTCAGTGGGTTAAGCCGCTGCCTTCGGCTCAGGTCATGATCTCGGGGTCCTGGGATCGAGTCCCGCATTGGGCTCTCTGCTCAGCAGGGAGCCTGCTTCCTCCTCTCTCTCTGCCTGCCTCTCTGCCTGCTTGTGATCTCTCTCTGTCAAATCAATCAATCAATCAATAAATAAATCTTTAAAAAAAAAGAAAAGAAAACCGGAGATGCCAGCTTTATTTTTTCCTTTGATTTCTTTATTAATAAAGAAATTCTTATTTTATTGGCTACAAATGTCTCCAAAAGAGATTTGTCTTTTTCAATATCACTGCCTACTTTAGCCTTATTGACATCCTTGAATCTTTGTTCAAAATACCTATGACTAGATCTTGAGGTGTAATTCTTCGTATTCCATTTCTTTTAAAATCAATAAAGGAAATGTATATTCAATTTCTTGGAATAAATGTTGCCTTCACAGAAAGCATGACTTTCTTAAGAGATGATGATGATGATTACTTTCATGTATTATATCCATTCTTATATATTAAATCATACCTTGTTTTTGGTTGGTAATAATGTTATTAAGATATTTAGGGAAACTTTTTTCTCTGACTATAAAAATGACTTATTTTGGGGCGCCTGGGTGGCTCAGTGGGTTAAGCCGCTGCCTTCGGCTCAGGTCATGATCTCAGGGTCCTGGGATCGAGCCCCACATCGGGCTCTCTGCTCAGCAGGGAGCCTGCTTCCTCCCCTCTCTCTGCCTGCCTCTCTGCCTGCTTGTGATCTCTCTCTGTCAAATAAATAAATAAAATCTTTTTAAAAAAATGACTTATTTTCTAGGCTTTTTACAAAACCATTTGGTTGATGTCTGATTGACATACAAAAGCTGTATATATTTAATGTGTACTTTTGTGAATTTGGAGATAAGTATACACCAATGAAACCATCACCTTAGTTAATGCCATAAACATATCCCTCACTTCTAGAAGTTTCCTCCCACTTTTATTTACTAGATTATTTTTTGTGGTAAGGACACTTAACAAATTGTTAATTATACAATATAGTATTGTTACAGTTGAACTTAGCCGAAAGGCCAAGAAGCAATGCCACAATATAGTATTGTTAACTACAGGCACTATGCTGTGCAGTAGATCTTTAGGATTTATTTATTTTGCATAACTGAAAGTTTGTACCCTTTGACCAATATCTCCCCATTTCCCTTCCTCCTCAGCTACCATTCTACTGCTCCTATGAGTTTGACTATTTTAGATTCCTCATAAATGTGAGATCATGTAGTATTTGTCCTTCTGTGTTTAACTTACTTTACTTATCATGATGTCTCCCAGGTTCATCCATGTTGTCCCAAATGGCAGGATTTCCTTTTTTTTTTTTTTTTTTAAGATTTTTTTTTTAAATTTGTTTGAGAGAGAGAGTCCAAGCGCGAGTGGAGGGGGGTTGAGTGACAGAGGAAGAGAGACAAGCAGACCCTCTGCTGAGCAGGGAGCCTGACTCAGGGCCAATTCCAAGGTTCTGGGATCATGACCCAAGCGGAAGGCAGATGGCTTAACTGACTGAGCCACACAAGCGCCCCAAGATTTTCTTCCTTTTTAAGCCTGAATATTATTCCATTGTATATATATATATGCCACATCACCTCTATCCATTCATTCACTGATGAGCATTTAGGTTGCTATGTCTTGGCTGTTGTAAATAATGATGCAGTGAACATGGGAATGCAGATATCTCTTCAAGATTCCGATTGCACTTACTTTGCATGTATTTCCAGAAGTGGAATGGCTTGATCATATATTAGTTCTGTTTTTAATTTATTGAGGAACTTTCATACGGTTTCCATAATATCTACATCATTTTACATTCCCACCAGCAGTGTACAAAGGTCCTTTTTTTCTCCACATCTACAACACCTGTTACCTTTTGTTTTTTAGTAATAGCCATTTTAACAGATGTGAGGTGAGCTGTCATTATGCTTTTGATTTGTGTTTCTCTGATACTTAATGATGTTGACCACCTCACATATCTGTTGGTCATTTGTGTGTCATCTTTGGAGAATGTTTATTCAAGTCTCTTGACCATTTTTAATCAGATCATTATTATTGCTTTTGAGTTGTAGGAGTTTTTTTTAAAAAATACATTTTGGATATTAACCCCTAATCAGAAATATGGTTTGCGAATATCTTCTCCCTTCTTTCCTTTTATTAATTGTTTCTTTTGGTGTGCAGAAGCTTTTTTAAAATTTCACGTAGTGTCCCTCGTCAATCTTGACTTTCATCACCTGGACCAGGTTTTCTAGTTGTTTCCTGTGAAGTTGCAGTGCCTAGAGTAAACCAGAAATAGTATAGAATATGGAACTTAGACATAATTTTGCTTTAGAGAATTCACAATTTAAACTTGTTTTTAAATAAGGTAAAATTTCTCAGCTAAATATGTGTTTTAACAAATGTTTATTGATTACCAATTAATTTGCAAGTTGGGGGTTAGGAATAGAAAAGAGTGAGCAGAGACAAATTCTCTGTCTCTAGAGACATTATAACTCAATGGGGAACGTTATAACTCAATGGGGAACAATTGTATATAAAATAGCAAAATATAATTAATAACTAATTAATTAATATAATTAACACTAATTAAAGGAAGGAGAAATTAATTCTTCCTGAGGTGAGAAGAATTTCCCAAATAAGACTGATTTTTGGTTTCCCTTTTTTTCCAAGGCCTGAAATGAGACTATAAGAATTCAGGGAAGAATGCACAATGGAGAAGGGCTGTAGCAAACGATTCTTGGTGGCAAATGTGGTAGGAAATAATTCTGGAAAGGAAGCTTGGGATTAGGTATGAACTCTTAGGTTCTAGATTAAGGAGTTTAGACTTTATTCTCCTGGTAGCATGGAGGGGACTTCTCAGGAAGAGAGTGGCATGAGCTGATTAGCAGTGTGGGGACTGAGTAATGGAGTGAATGGGGTTTGTATCATAAAGTAAGTCATCCATTTATTTATTCCACAAATATTTGTTGAGTACTGGTGGTACAGAATCTATTAAGACATTTTTTTTTTCTGTGTTTGAAGTTTCTGGCCTAGTGGAGGAGGTAGTACCATGTAATTGGTATCATGATAGTGACAGCACAGGATAGATTTAAATTAAACTGATGGTAAGAGGTGAGAATAAAGGAAAGCTGTATGGGTAGGTGGCGCTGAGTTTTCAAGGAGAGGTTCTCATTAGCTAGACTTACATCAGTTGTGTGTATGGATATGCGTGATGATGGTAGTGGGATATGTGTGGCAATTGGGTATTCCAAGGAAGAGACTGTTGTATAAATGAATGGACATGAGATGTAGATTCAGAGGGAACAAGCAGCAAATTATGTCATGTGGCTGAACTGAGCCATGTATGGTGGGTATGACAGGAAATGGGCCTAAGAAATAGGCAGAAACTAAATAATGAAAGGCCTTGGTTGGTCAATGAATTGTTTTATACTAAAAGTAGTGGGCATCTATAAAGTTTAAGAAAATGGCATAATCCTATTTGGGCTTTAGAAATATCACATAGACATTTGTGAATAGAGACTAGTCAAACTACAGGCAAGAAAGCTAGTTGGGTGAGTGTTGTGGTTGCCCAGGTAAGGAGTAATATGACTCTGAATTAAGGAAATAATGGGGTAAAATGGAGAGATTGAAGAGATTTAAGGAAGTAAAAGCTATAGAATAAAAAAGGAAGTTTGGTTATGAGACTGAGTAAGAGGGAGAATTCTAACGGGTGAACAGATAGAAACTTAAGGTGCTGTGCATTGGGGCAAGACGCGGAGAATAAAGAAAAGAGGATTTGGGGAAAATGCTAAATTTAGGATTTGACATGCTGAGTTTGGAGGTGCTTATGGGCCATAGTTCTATAGCCTGAAGAATGCTGACCTTTAAGAGTGGAAAAGAAGGATCCATGAAGGAGAAAAAAGAAGAAAATAGCATGATGTTCCAGAAGTGAAGAAGGACAGATGTCCACAAATGTGTCAATGAGCAACAGTATCAGATTTCATGAGGACTAAATGAAACAAGATGGAATTGGGAGGAGACAAACCGTAAGTGACTCTTAATCTCACAAAACAAACTGAGGGTTGATGGGGGGAGGGGTGGTTGGGAGAGAGGGAGTGGGGTTATGGACATTGGGGAGGTATGTGCTATGGCGAGTGCTGTGAAGTGTGTAGACCTGGAGATTCACAGACATGTACCCCTGGGATAAAAATATACTATATGTTATAAAAATAAAAATAAATAAAAAAAGATTTCATGAGGACAAATGAGAAAAGGACAGTAGCATGCATGGAGCTTGCTGGAGACTTTAGAGAGAAGCATGGTGGAGGCAGGAGCTAACTTTCTGTGAGTTGAGAAGGGATGAGATGTGCGAATGAAAGGAAGAGGAGGTGGCAATTTCTTTTTAAGAAGCATGGATTCCTGGAACAAGTTATTGTCATTGATTTGGCATTATAGGGTGATGCTAAAATATGTATGTGCAGATACAGCTGTTGTGCCCACAACAGCTTCCCTAACCTGAAGTTTGTTCTCTCCCTAATAGCAGGATGAGGCCTGATGGTAGGAATGGACAGAGCTTGTGGAGGGCAGTGAATGTAAAGAAATGCTCTGCTGAAGGTAGAAAAAAGAATAAGAAGTGGGCAACTGGACATTGTTCAAACAATTGGTTCATATCAAGGAGGAACGATCCTAAAGAGTGGGGCAGAGAGAGGGGTCCAAAAACAGGAATATTAGCAGACTAAACCCAATGGACAAAAAGATTTCAAAGCTTTTGAGATTAAATGCTAGTTCGTGGCTGAGTAACTCAAAACCAGTAGACTGTGACTTGAGAATCACAGCATCATTTTAATGTAGGAATTCTAGGAAAAGCCCCAGAGGCAGGCTGTCTTAGACTTCCCACAGACATGCAAATAGTATTAAATATGTTTGGTCTTCTACACATTCATTAAAATATAAGTTTCTGGGTGCCAGGAAACCTGAGAGGGCTGGCTTTGATTTTTCAAAAATAATCATGACATTTTTGATCATTGAAGATACAGGCTTATTGGAAAAAGAATTACCAAAATGTGTAGAAAGTGAAAGTTTCCCATCATCTACCACCCCCATAACCACAGTAACCAGTATATGTATACCATCAATTGTGTTTTTACAAAAATGGGATAATGCTAGTAAGAATGTCTTTTATGTCAGTAATGGAGACAGTTTTCATCTTTTATCTTTTTCCTTAACAAACCAACAAAAACAAAACTTGTGTTTCATAGGGTGCAAATTAGTAAAATTATTTTAACAGATTTTTGTCAATGGATAAGTAGGTTATTTACAGTCTGCCACTTCAGGCAGACTGTAATCATCATTCTTGTGCGCCTATGTGCATGGACATTTCTATTGGTTATATGTCTAGGAGTCAAATCACATCCATTTCTAAAAATACACATATAAAAATTATGTATATTTTGCCAAACTACCCCGAGAGAGCTGTTAGAGGAGCTAATAGTACCAGTAGCAGAAATTCTTACTTTGGATTACATCAACTGTGGATATCATCAGTGTCCGTGAACTGCAATAGGGAAGAAAAATTAACATCTTTATTTTCTTTCACCTCTAACCAGAATTTAGCTTTCCCTTTAATTATTAGTGAGGACCACCACAGTATTAGCAGTAACTATGATTTTGTTGCTAATAGAAATCACAAATATTTTCGTTGTTGCTGCCAATTTCTTGAACTATTGTTTATACTTTTCACCACTTTAAAATTTTGGTAGTTATGAGTCCTACCAATATATCTTCTTTTTTAATGTGTTTAAAAAGAAGATATATTTCTATATCACAGGTTTCTTTAAAGATTTATTTATTTGTTTTTAGAGAACACAAGAGAGTGAGCAGGGTGAAGGGCAGAGGGAGAGAATCCCAAGCAGACTCCCTGCTGAGCACAGAGTCCAAGCAGGGACTCAGTCTTGTGACCCTAAGATCATGATCTAAGCTGAAACCAAGAGTCAGACTGAACCACCCAGGTGCCCCTCTATATCACAGTTTTTAAAAAAACTTTGATAAATGTATTTTAACATTTTTGCTTCTTTTATAATATTGCATAGTTTATTTTATGTTTTTAATAGCATTATTGTGAGAAATGGTCTATAGGCTTCACCAGACTCTCAGAATCTGTGACAAAACATGGTTCAAATTCCCATAACGTAGAAGCACAGTAAAAAAAAAAAAAAAAAAGAATGATAATAGTAATAATAGGAAACGTTTATGGTGCTATGACATGCTAGACACTGTTTTAATCAGTTACTTAAATTAACTCAGTTAATCTTCACAGTAACCCAATTTGGGAAGTAATCTGGCTATTTTCATTTTCCAGGCAAAAAAGTAAAGCATGGAGAGGCTAATATGTGTAGTTCTGTAGCCAGTTCTGTAGCCCGACCATAACCTCAGCAGTGCACTTCCAGTCTGTGTGCTCACCCACTTGGATGAGCTGGTGTCAGAGCAATGGATCTAAATGCATGATAATTTAAAGTCAGTTACTTTGCCTGATCACCCTGACTTCACAGCCTGACCTGAGAAATATAATTCCATATATCCATTTCCATCTATACTCTATGGAAATACAGAGGTAGGATACATAAAGGAGTTAAGCAGGGGCACATAGATTTTCATTTCTGAATATAGTTGATAACTTCTTACCTACGCGACCCCATTTATTAATAAATTCATCCCACAAATATTTTGAGCCCCTAGCATAATGGGTACTTTCTCAGGCATTGGGGATGTAGCAGTGACTTAGCAAGATGAGGTTCCTGCCTTTCTGGACTTTACACTTTGGTGAGGAAAGTGAGAAACAAAATATACCACAGAAACAAACAGGATTGTTTCAGAGGGAGACAGTTGCTATAAAGACAATAAAATAGGGTAACAGAATAGAGGCAGGGGTGGGAGATGTGACTTAGGGCAGGTGGTTGAGATCTATTGTAGGATGCCCCAGGCCAGGACAGCCGTGATGTGGAGGACCCAAGCTGCATGGAGATCGAGGGATAGAGAGCACATCGCGGGAAAGTGTCTGGCTGTACGGAGTAAATTGTTGAGACAGGACAGAGTCACGGGGTTGAAGGAATGGGGGGTGAGAATGGGCCACCTTCAGTCCATCTGGAGTTTACTTTTGTGTTTGGTATAAGGAAGTGGTCCAGTTTCATTCTTTTGCATGTTTCTGTCCAGTTTTCCCAGCGCCATTTATTGAAGAGATTTTCCCCCTTGGATATTCTTGCCTCCTTTGTCACATGTTATCGGCCACATAAGCGTGGCTTCGTTTCTGGGCTTCCTATTCTTTTGACCTGTGTGTCCATTTTTGTGGCAGATGGTACCTGCACTTGTGCTGAGCACAACGTAATGTATAAACTTGTCCAATCACAATGTTGTACACCTGAAACTAATGTAGCACTGTGTGTAAACTATACTCAAAAAAAAAATTAAGGGACGCCTGGGTGGCTCAGTTGGTTAGGCAGCTGCCTTCGGCTCAGGTCATGATCCCAGCGTCCTGGGATCGAGTCCCACATCGGGCTCCTTGCTCATCAGGGAGCCTGCTTCTCCCTCTGCCTCTGCCTGCCATTCTGTCTGCCTGTGCTTGCTTTCTCTCCCTCTCTCTCTCTGACAAATAAAGAAATAAAATCTTAAAAAAAAAAAAATTTAAAAAATGAAGCAGATATTGGCATTAGAACTAAACCAAGGATCTATTACTTTGGCATAAAGAATTCCCTGTGCTGGGCAGGGTGCCCAGGTGTCTCAGTCGGTTAAGCATCTGTCTTCGCTTAGGTCATGATCCCAAGGTCCTGGGATCGAGTCCTGGGTCAGGCTGCCTGCTCAGTGAGAAGCCTACTTCTCCCTCTCCCTCTGCTGCTTCCTCTGCTTGTTCTCTCTCTGTCTTATAAATAAACCAAGTCTTAAAAGAAAAAAAAAATGAGTTCCCTGTGCCCCCGTGCCACATTGTTAAAATTGAAAATATACAATACAAAAGATAGTTGAGTAAGAGGTTCTTTTTTTGTTAATTTAAATAATCTAAATCTTTTATGGTCAAAAAAAGGGGGAGAGAAAGAAAGGAGAGGAGAGGATGAGGAGAGAAAGAAGAGAGGGAACGGAAGGAGGGAAGAAGGGAAGAAGAGAAGAAAGAATGGGCCACCTCCTGGGGAAGATGTCTTTCCAGGGACAGAATTTGCTTTGAAACCTTTCTCCCTCAGCGTCATCAGCAGGAATGTCTCACTCCACCACCAGGGCCATCACTTAAGAATCCTGGCTGGCGTTCAGAGTGTGCTTAGTGAGAGTCAAGCCGTACCTCTCCCCGTCAGCTCCCTGCCTTAACCACGGACACCTTCCCACCAGACCGTGTATGCCTGTAAAGGTTTTCAGGTTGCTCTGCATGCTCCCTCCACCCCCAGGGGACTGAGGTAGAAAATACCGGGAAGGAAATTGATTCTGCCAGTTCTAGAACACCGACAACGCACTGTCACCCTAAAGAGGCAGACTCATCTCCAGAAAAGTGAGTCTGTCCACAGTTTCGAGTTTCAGTTCTGTTATATTGTCTCACCACTGACCAACTTTGAGCTGTCAGAGTAGAGTACTTCTACTGTAAATCTACGAAAATCAAAGTAAAAAGTACAGGGGGGAGAAAAGATTCCAGTGCGGCACTGGGGAGCTAAATAAAACCAGGCTGGCAGGAACATGGGCTTAAACTCCCAAAAAGCATGAGCTTCCTTTCTTTCTTTCTTTCTTTTTTTTTTTTTTCAAAGATTTTATTTATTCATTGATTTGACAGACAGAGATCACAAGTAGGCAGAGAGGCAGGCAGAGAGAGAGGAAGGGAAGCAGGCTCCCGGCTGAGCAGAAAGCCCGATGCGCAGTTCGATCCCAGGAACCCAAGATCATGACCCGAGCCGAAGGCAGAGGCCCCAGCCCCCTGAGCCACCCAGGCTGCCCCAAGCATGAGCTTACTTTCAACTTGGTGGAACATCTGCAGATGCTGAGAGAAGAGCCCCAAAGCAGTTTCTCCCAGGAACACATTTTCCTGAACAGGTTCGTTTCCTGGAGTGCCCTGAAGGAGTGGAGGCACAGACCGTGGTTCTTAAAAACCTCAAGATCGTTTTCAAAAGGGAAGGGAGTTCTACCCTGAGGAGTCTTAAACTAATATGAACCAGGCTAACAGAACATGTTCTGCCTTTCTAACACTGACTGAGTCAGTTTGGCTTTATGAAAATTTGTGTATAGCCCCAGCCAGTTTTAGGCCGGCACGTGACCTTTTGGCGAATACCTTCCCAGCTGGTCCTCCAGCTCCAGAATCCTACAGGACAACTTAAAGTGTGGTTAAGACTGAAGTGAAAAAAAAAAAAAAAAAGCCTCTGCCTTCGACTCAGGTCATGATCCCGTGTCCTGGATCAAACCCAGCATCCGGCTGTCTGCTCAGCAGGGAGCCTGCTTCCCTTCCTCTTGCTCTGCCTGCCTCTCTGCCTACTTGGATCTGTCTGTCAAATAAATAATAAAATCTTAAAAAAAAATTGCTGGAAGGAGAACACCAAGCTGCATGATGTCAGTGAACTATATAAATATATTTTTTTAAAAATGAGGAGTAAGCTTGGAGGGAGAAGAGGGAAGAGAGGACAAAATGACTCAAACAGTTAAATAGGCCCTACTAAGCAGGAAGAGAAGCAGCCACTGGAAGGGACAAAGAATTCCAAAGAAACATTCAGAATACGCAATCCACCCATTTTCAAGACTTTACCTGTTTTTAAAGTCCCTTTTATCTAGACAGAAAGATCCTACTTACTCCCCTTCCCATTCATATTGTGTAGTCAAATCCCCCCTCAATGATGTAAACCAGTCTTGATCTACTTATAAAAGTTTTAAAATATATATATGATTAAGTCTAAGACCACTGGGTCAGTGATACTGAGCTTGAGGCTCACACCTAAGAACACCTAATTAATGCTTGTTTGTTGATGAAGACCAAGGAAAAGATTTGAGTATAGGTGTTTGAGACTATTAGAAACTGTTTCAGTGTTTTGAATTAAATACTTGTTAGCAGCCATACTATGCCTATTCCCAAGTGATATTTTGATTGTATTTTGCACCGCATTAATTTATTTTGGTAATAAGTATATATGTATTACTTCATTGATAAAAAATATTCACACTTTCTGAGCTTCACATGAAATTAATAAGCATATAGCTAAGTATAGCCCAGATGCTAGAGATTCTTTAGATAATCAATCAGGGACATTTCTTTTTATTTAAGACTTTATTTATTTAGGGGCGCCTGGGTGGCTCAGTGGGTTAAGCCGCTGCCTTCGGCTCAGGTCATGATCTCAGGGTCCTGGGATCGAGCCCCGCATCGGGCTCTAGCCCCGCATCGGGCTCTCTGCTCAGTGGGGAGCCTGCTTCCTCCTCTCTCTCTGCCTGCCTCTCTGCCTGCTTGTGATCTCTCTCTGTCAAATAAATAAATAAAATCTTTAAAAAAGAAAAAAGAAAAAAGAAAAGACTTTATTTATTTATTAAAAAAAAGACTTTATTTATTTGAGAGAGAAAGCAAGCATGAGAGGGGGAAGGTCAGAGGGAGAAGCAGACCCCCTTCTGAGCAGGAAGCCCAATAGGGGACCTTGATCCTGGGACTCCAGGATCATGACCTGAGCTGAAGGCAGTCACTCAACCAACTGAGCCACCCAGGGACCCAGATCAGGTGTATTTGTTTCAGAGTATGTGTTCTCAGCATGGTGCCTTGTCTGGTGGCCTGATTAGATTTCCCCAGTATCTCATCTTCTCCCTTATTAGCGGTGCTAGTCCAGAACTCCTTGGTTCTCTCCTCTCGGTTCTCTAAAGTTAATAAGGCAGTCTCTCATTCTCTTCTGTCTTATATTTGCGTTGGCAAAAACTACTCACCATCCTAATTTCCTTCCCATTTTCCTACTGTATTTCAGGAAATAGAAATGTAGCAAGATGAGTGGCAATGCATACCTTTCAACGGAGCGAGAAATAGCTGCTTTCCTAAGGAAAGTCATCAGATATGAATTTTCCAGTCTACACTAAAATCCAGAGCAAAAATTGTTACCTTGCATGAAAACATTTTTGACAGAGCTGGTGGATCTCTCATCCAGTACAGAACCCACAAACCATTTTAACCTGACCAACATGCTGACACCTTTTGAAGGAGTCCATCAAAAACAGAAGAGTTCCAATGGCTACTGACGAAACTCTAAATATGTAAAACCAGAGAAGAAAGTTTTAAAAATACACCAGTACTTCATGAAGGGAGGGAAGAGAATATTCAAACATGCAAGGAAGCACCATTTTTAAAGTAAGGGATGATTAGAAGAGGAACAAGGCAATACAAAAAGTAGTAATTGGCGAGTCTGTGTTGAAATAATGAAGTTTAGAACAGCAAATCTAAGATGGTCTAGCATCATACAGGACAAGAAAACAGAGATGCTGAGTGAGTTTCATCTGTTTTTTTTGTTTTGTTTTGTTTTGTTTTGTTTTGTTTTGTTGTTGTTGTTGTTTTGAAGTCACAGGGGGAAATGGAAAAACTAGTTAGGATGCTTGCTAACTAAGAGCCATAGAATGAAAAGTTGGAAAAGACTTGTGAGATATTTATCCCAATCTTCTTACTTTATTGGTGAGGAGATGGAGATCTCAAGTGTTTCAGTGACTTACAAAGTTACCCAGGAGCTTTATGACAGATCCAAAATAAGAATCTGGTCCCCTAACTCCAGCCCAAGTTCCTTACTGAATATATCACTGTGTTTCTGCTTGTCCTTTTCCTTCATCATCTGGCCACAAATTTCCCACTGAGCACTTCTTTAAACAGCATTCCATTTTTGGTATAAAATGTTTTCAATTTAATTCATCAAGGTACTTTCTAATTTCTCCTGTTATTTCCTTCTTGGACTCCTTCATACAGGAAGTTTAATTTAAAAGATATATGCAAATTTCCTAAATTTTCCTTGTTTTTGACTTCTAGTTTAACTTTGGTATGAGAATATTCTTTGTACAATTTCAGTTGTTTTAAATGTACGGAGACTTGGGGTTTTTGTTTTTGTTTTTGTTTTTACCTATACTAGAGAATGTTCCATGTGTACTGGAGATGAATGTATCTTACACTGTCCTTGGGTTGAGTGCTGTGCAGATATCTGTTATATCTATTTGTTTTATACTCTTGTCCAAGTCTTTTATTTCCTTGTTGATCTTCTACCTAGTTGTGTTATCTATTGCTTAAACTGAGTATCAAAGTATTCCAACTATTATTGTTAAATAATTTCTTTCTCCCATATATTCTTCCAGATTTGGCTTCATGCATTTTGGGGCTCAATCGTTAGGAGACTATATGTTTACAGTTGCTGTATATATTCCTCATGGAACCAGCTTATCATCAGTATGCAATTTCTCTGTTATCTCTAGTAATATTTTTTGTTTGTTTTAAAATATATTTTTGTCTGATATTAGTAAAATCACTCCAGTTCTCTTTTGAAATATATTTTTCTATCCTTTGCTTTCAACCTATTTGTCTTTGAATCTAAATTGTATCTCCTATAACGTGTTTAATTGATTAGATCTGCAATGCCGGCTAAACAGAAAGTCTTCGTCAGAATGAAGAGAATGGCATGAGTTTGTGTAAGAGTCAACAAGTTTAACTAATGTCTCATTTTCTTATAAACCCAGGGCTCCAAAGACATTGACAGGGCAATGTACCAATTACCATGGACAATCATAGTCATATTATTGATAAACTATAAATTTCTTGAAGATGAAGTACCTCATTCATCTCTAAATACCCTAATCCTTAGCACAAACATAGTTTGTCTACCCAGATCCTTTCTTCCCTTCTCCCTTGCCCAGAGACACCCAATTGTGTTTAGATATTAGAATCCCATCTGCTTTCAAAGACATTGAGCCTCTCTCCAGCTCTGAAGGAGAGGGGTAAATTTTTACTAATCTCCACAAGCCAGTAGTGATACTCTCAATCTCTTTGTCAATGATAAATTAGGAATGAACATATGACACAATTCTGGTTTATGAAAATTTATTTTTTTCTAATGCAGTCTGATAAACCGTGCCTTTTGATTGGATGGTTTAACCCATTTACATCTAATGTTGTTATTGACATTGTAGATAATACATCTTCCATTTTCCTTTTTAAATTTTTTTAAAATTTTCTTCCTCTTTGTTTCTCCTTTACTATCTCTTTTGTATTAAGGGAATATTTTCCTGTGAAACATTTTAAATCTTATTTAAAAAATTACTTTCTTTGGGGCTACTTTAGAATTTACCATAGGCTCTTTTTTAAAAAAATTTCTTTCAGTGTTCCAAAATTCATTGTTTATGTACCACACCCAGTGCTCTGTGCAATATGTGTCCTCCCTTAATACCCACCACCAGGCTCACACAACCCCCACTCCCTTCTCTCCAAAACCCTCAGTCTGTTTCTCAGAGTCCACAGTCTCTCATGGTTTTTCTCCCCCTCCAGTTGCCCCTAACTCACTTCTCCTCTCCATCACCCGGTGTCCTCTGTGTTATTCCTTATGCTCCACAAGTAAGTGAAACCATATGATAATTGACTTTCTCTGCTTGACTTATTTCACTCAGCATAATCTCCTCCAGTCCTATCCATATTGATTCAAAAATTGGGTATTCATCCTTTCTGATGGAGGCATAATACTCCATTGTATATATGGACTACATCTTCTTTATCCATTCTTCTGTTGAAGGGCATCTTGGCTCTTTCCACAGTTTGGTGACTGTGGCCATTGCTGTTATGAATGTTGGAGTACAGATGACCCTTCTTTTCACTACATGTGTTTCTTTGGAGTAATTCTCCAGTAGTGCAATTGCAGGGTCATAGGGAAGCTCTATTTTTAATTTCTTAAGGAATCTCCACACTGTTTTCCAAAGTGGCTGCACCAACTTGCATTCCCACCAACAGTGTAAGAGGGTTCCCCTTTCTCCACATCCTCTCCAACACTTGTTGTTTCCTGTCTTGTTGATTTTGGTCATTCTAACTGGTGCAAGGTGGTATCTCAATGTGATTTTCATTTGAATCTCTCTGATGGCTAGTAATGACCAATATTTTTTCATGTGTCTGTTAGCCATTTGTATGTCTTCTTTGGAGAAGTGCCTATTCATGTCTTCTGCCCCCTTTTTTGACATGATTATCTGTTTTTTGAGTGTTGAGTTTGAGGAGTTCTTTATAGATTGTGGCTATTCTCCTGAAACTGTTCCAAAAAATAGAAACAGAAGGAAAACTTCCAGACTCTTTCTATGAAGCCAGCATTACCCTGATCCCCAAACCAGGCAAAGACCTCACCAAAAAGGAGAATTTCAGACCAATATCCCTGATGAATATGGATGCCAAGATTCTCAGTAAGATCTAGCTAATAGGACCCAATAGTACAATATGCTCTCAACTTATCAAAGTCTACTTCAGATTTATAACAATTTTAATTTCAAAAACATAGAAAGTTTGTTTTTATAAAGCTCCATTTTCTTCTACCCTTTTGTGCTGTCATTATTTCACAAATTATGCCTTCTTATGTTACAAATCCAGCAATACATTCCTGTAATTATTACTTTATGTTATCTTATTTTTATTTTATAAATAAAAATATTTTATTTATCTATTTGACAGAGAGAGAATGAGATTACAGAGAGGCAGGCAGAGAAAGAGGGGGAAGTAGGCTCCCCACTGAGCAAAGAGCCTGATCCCAGGACCCCGAGATCATGACCCAAGCCAAAGGCCGAGGCTCAACCCACTGAGCCACCCAGGAGTCCCTTATTTTTATTTTAAAAAGCTGATTGAAGAAAAGAGAACAAGTGTATATTTATAGACTTTTTAAATTAAGATTTTATTTATTTATTTGACAGAGAGCAAGAGAGGGAATACAAGCAGGGGAAATGGGAGAGGGAGAAGCAGGCTTCTTGCTGAGCAGGGAGCCTGATACAGGCTTGATCCCAGGACCCTGGGGTCAGGACCTGAGCCAAAGGCAGACACTTAATGACTGAACCACCCAGGCGCCCCTATTTATAGACTTTGTTATATTAATCTTATTTTAACATCTCTGGCTTTCTCCATTTATTTTTGTGGATTAGAGTTACCATCTGGTGACATTTTCTTACTCGATGCAGTTTTGTTCCTATCCACACACTTTAAGTGGTTATTGTCAACTATATTATATTTCTATATGTTACGGGTTGCAAGATATAATTATGTACACATCGTATCAAACAATTAAGGTTTAAATCAGTTACTATTAAAAATAAGATGAAATATGCCATTATATTTTCTTTTATAGTTGCCTACATAATTATCTCTACCAGAGCTTTTGTTCTTCTATGTGGATTTGAATTACTACCTGCTAGCAATTGATTTCAGCCTGTGAACCTCTTTATAGCATTTCCTGTAAGCCAGTTTTGACAGCAAATTACTGAAATTCTCTCAGATTCTTTTTCTTTTAATCTTGGAATGTCTTTTGCCTTCATTTTTGTAAGATAGTTTTGCTCTATGTAGGATTCTTGGTTGAGGATTTTTTTAATTTCAGCACTTTGAATATGTCATCCCACTGCCTTTCTGACTTCCATTGTTTCTAGTGAGATATCAGCTATAATTGTTTTTCTCTTCTACGTTATGAATTGTTTTAATCTTACTGTTTTCAAGATTTTCTTTTTATCCCTAGATTTCATCATTTTACCATGATGTGTCTAAGAGTGGATCTCTGTGTTTATATTACTCAGTGTTGATAGAGCTTTTTGGATGTATAGAATGTTTTGTTTTGTTTTATCAAATTTGAGAAATTATTATTTTTTGAGTTATTATTTCTTTGAGTATTTTCCTGTCCTTTTCTGTTTATCCTCTTCTGGTATTCTTTTTTTTTTTTTTAAGATTTTATTTATTTATTTGAGAGAGACAGTGAGAGAGAGCATAAGAGAGCAGAAGGTCAGAGGGAGAAGCAGACTCCCCATGGAGCTGGGAGCCCGATGTGGGACTTGATCCTGGTACTCCGGGATCATGACCTGCCAAAAGGCAGTTGTTTAACCAACTGAGCCACCCAGGCACCCCTCTTCTGGTGTTCTTTTGATGTATATATCAGTGTTCTCAGTGGTATCCCAAATTTGTCTGAGACTTTATTTTTCTTCATTCTTTTATCTCTCTGTTATTCAGGTTGTATAATCTCTGTTGATCTATTTTTAAGTTTACTGATTGTTTCTTTTGGTGTCTCAAATTTACTGTTGATCTCCTCTAGTAAATTTTTCATATTGGTTGTCATACTTTTAAACTCCAGAATTCCACATGATCTCTTTTATAATTTCTATCTTTTTTTCCTCTGATGTCATTGCCATATCTTTTTTTTTTTAATTTATTTTTTTTTTAATTTTATTTTTTATAAACATATATTTTTATCCCCAGGGGTACAGGTCTGCGAATCGCCAGGTTTACACACTTCACAGCACTCACCATAGCACATACCCTCCCCAATATCCATAACCCCACCCCCCCTCTCCCAACCCCCTCCCCCCATCAACCCTCAGTTTGTTTTGTGAGATTAAGAGTCACTTATGGTTTGTCTCCCTCCCAATCCCATCTTGTTTCATTTACTCTTCTCCTACCCCCTTAACCCCCCATGTTGCATCTCCTCTCCCTCATATCAGGGAGATCATATGATAGTTGTCTTTCTCCGATTGACTTATTTCACTAAGCATGATACCCTCTAGTTCCATCCACGTCATCGCAAATGGCAAGATTTCATTTCTTTTGATGGCTGCATAGTATTCCATTGTGTATATATACCACATCTTCGTTATCCATTCGTCTGTTGATGGACATCTAGGTTCTTCCCATAGTTTGGCTATTGTAGACATTGCTGCTATAAACATTCGGGTGCACGTGCCCCTTCGGATCACTACGTTTGTATCTTTAGGGTAAATACCCAGCAGTGCAATTGCTGGGTCATAGGGTAGTTCTATTTTCAACATTTTGAGGAACCTCCATGCTGTTTTCCAGAGTGGTTGCACCAGCTTGCATTCCCACCAACAGTGTAGGAGGGTTCCCCTTTCTCCACATCCTCGCCAGCATCTGTCATTTCCTGACTTGTTCATTTTAGCCATTCTGACTGGTGTGAGGTGATATCTCATGGTGGTTTTGATTTGTATTTCCCTGATGCCGAGGGATATGGAGCACTTTTTCATGTGTCTGTTGGCCATCTGGATGTCTTCTTTGCAGAAATGTCTGTTCATGTCCTCTGCCCATTTCTTGATTGGATTATTTGTTCTTTGGGTGTTGAGTTTGCTAAGTTCTTTATAGATTTTGGACACTAGCCCTTTATCTGATATGTCATTTGCAAATATCTTCTCCCATTCTGTCAGTTGTCTTTTGGTTTTGTTCACTGTTTCCTTTGCTGTGCAAAAGCTTTTGATCTTGATAAAATCCCAATAGTTCATTTTTGCCCTTGCTTCCCTTGCCTTTGGTGATGTTCCTAGGAAGATGTTGCTGCGGCTGAGGTCGAAGAGGTTGCTGCCTGTGTTCTCCTCGAGGATTTTGATGGATTCCTTTCTCACATTGAGATCCTTCATCCATTTTGAGTCTATTTTCATGTGTGGTGTAAGGAAATGGTCCAATTTCATTTTTCTGCATGTGGCTGTCCAATTTTCCCAACACCATTTATTGAAGAGGCCATATCTTTATTTAATTCTTTAGCAATTGTTTCCTTTAGTTTTTGAAAATATTTATGATGACAATTTTTAAGTCGTCATCGGATAAGACTCCCACCTGGGCCCATTCGGGACAATTTCTTTTGCCTGCATTTTCCCCTGTGCATGGATAATAATTTCCTGTTTCTTTCCCCCTCATAATTTTTGGTTGTAAGCTGGCCATTTTAAATAACATACGTAGTAACTCTGGACACTGATGCCACCATGCCCATGCCCAGGGGCTTGATTCTGTCATTGTTTGCTTGTGCATTTATTTGTTTAGTGTCTTAGCTACCCTAACTCTTTGAAGTTTGTTTCCCTCCACAGTGGGCAATAACCTCTGATGTTCTGCCCCATTTTTTTTTTCTTATTTTATCTGTTAGACTGCTACCTGAGGATTGCCCTTACTTCAGCATGAGCCATTTGTTGGCCAAAAATTGTGCTTAAGGCTCCTTGACCAATTAGATTTTTACTTTTTAACCACTGGATATAGTATGACTTCAAAGCTGCTGTAATAGTTCGGAGAGTTTACATTTTTGCCCCTACATTCGGCCAGCCAAAGTCTAGTAGCTTGGATTTTTCCTCTCCAATTACTCTGGAAGGGCATGGCCTTGGGCATCACACTATCTTCCAGACTGTCAAAGATACGTATGACTTTATTTTTTTTAAATGGTTTTAATTAACATATTTTAATTAATGTATTATGTGCCCCAGGGGTACAGGTCTATGAATTGTCAGGCTTACACATTTCGTAGCACTCACCATAGCACTCACCATAGCACATACCCTCCCCAATGTCCATCACCCCCCCACCCTCTCCTTATCCCCCCACCCCCCAGCAGCCCTCAGTTTGTTTTGTGAGATTAAGAGTCTCTTATGGTTTGTCTCCCTTCTGATCCCATCTTGTTTCATTTTTTCCTTTCCTATCCCCCAAACGCCCCATCCTGCCTCTCAAATTCCTCATATCAGAGAGATCATATGATAGTTGGTATGACTTTATTTTTAAGCCTGGTTTCCTAGGCTTTGTCTCTGACTCAGAGTAGCTTATTATCAGTCAGTGTTTGGTCAGAGGTTATGTTTATGTCCTTAGTACCAGTGAGATGTCTGCCTTAGGTTGGTTGATTTGTGTGCAGTTTGGGGGAATGTTTTAAATTTGCCTCATGTCCTGTTCTGAAAGGGTGCAACCTAGTACATGTGTGCAATCTTTCTGAAGCCCAGAATTGATTATAATCCTGGCAGGGGTGGGGTGGGGACAGTTCTTGGTTGTTTATTTCCCTGGGTCTTTCTCTTAGACTTCTGATTGTTCTGCCATTTTGCTCATTTCTGCTGTTTTGAAGATATAATGTCCATTCAGTTGCTCTCCACTGTTTTTGTCAATGTCTTGAGGCATGACATTCTCCATATACTATTACATATATTGTCAGTCTCCTGAGGCAGAGCTGTGGAGTTTTGTTTCAATAGTATACCTCTCCTCACTGAGCAGAACCTCTACACTGCTGAACCAGACCTCGGGTGCTCCTCTGCCTTTCGAAGTGATACCCCTCTTCTACAAGCAGTTACTGGAGGGAGATTGTAGCCCCTGTTTTTATCAGATTGTCCTCCTGGTGTAGAACAACTGTTCCAAAGGCAAATTGGTTGAGGGACAATGGGGTTCCCCAATGTTTTGGTCTGCTGTGCTTGGAGTAGAGACTCTACCCAATGAGTGGGGGCTGTGTGGGGGAAGAACCCTGGACTTCTTGGACCCACATGCCTGGAACAGAGCTTTTGCCACATGGGGTTGAAGGGATGAGAAATACAGCAGCCTACTCCTCTCAGGATAAAACCATAGCCCTAGACTGGGAGCTGTGGGAAAAGGGACTTTCCATTTTCCTGCTTGCATAAACTCAGGATAGAAATTCTATAGCACAGATTTGAGGGGTGGTGACAGTAATAGAATGGATCCTGGTTCAAAGGTACAGTCTCTTGCTGTTCTTACCAAGATGTAATGGGTTGTGTGTTTTGTTTTGAATGAACGTTTCTCCATTTGCTGGATTCTCTTAGGATAATTTCCAGAGATTTTAAATGATTACTATTATTGATTTTATATTTTTAATAATTTTCCCTAGTTAGATGCTTTTTTGTTGGGGAGAGTCTGTTGTGTTCCTCACTCCATCATTCTGGAAGTTGGCCCTTGTCTTTTATTTTTTTAATTGAATAAATGTGTTTTTAACTGTTTGTAATTAATAATAATATCCATGGTTAAGGGACTTCTCTGTGCCCCCTTTGAATGGGAATTTTGTTTACTTGTGCAAGGTAATCTATATTATTTAGGGAAAAAAGCCAAACTGATCAAATACGCACCAGCTTAAAAGTGATGGAGTAGTAGGGAGAGGGTGGTGGGGTTATGGACATTGGGGAGGGTATGTGATATGGTGAGTGCTGTGAAGTGTGTAAACCTGGCAATTCACAGACTTGTACCCCTGGGGCTAATAATACATTATATGTTTATAAAAATTTTTTTTAAAAAGTGATGGAGTAGCAATAAGGACATATTAAATTTTTTAAAACTGTGAATTTCTATAAACTTAGATATTTGAATTAATACTTTCCTCTGTAGCCCTTGGCAAATCACATAATCTATTGGGTGCCTCATTCATTCAGGAGGGGATGATAATCTTAAACTGCTCAGAATTTAATTACGAAGATAAACTAATTGGGTGGGTTAATAAAAGGTTGTGGGAAAACGGTGGAATCCAATCAGATGGACTTAGGTTCAAAACCTGGGCTCTGTCACTTACCAACAAGTTACTAATCCTTTCTGTCTCAGTTTGCTTATTTGCAAAATGAAAACAATACAGCTATCTCAATCAATTATTGGCATTAAATGAGATAATTTATACAAGTGCCTGATACATTGTTTTCCATAGAGTAAAATATAGGTTGTAAATTCTTCCTATTTTTGTTATTATTAGGTATTATTAATACTAATATTAATAATAATGAAAATTATTTAGGTAGTTAATCATACAAATACCACAGTTCTATTAATTAGGATGTTTTAGTTGCAAGTAACTGAAAAATCAGCTCAGAAGTTTCTTTCTTACAAAAAGTCTAGAAGGAGGGGAGTTTCAGGGTTTGTTAAGTTAGTGGCTCAAAGGTGTCATGAGGGAGCTAGATTTATTCACTTTCAGAGTTTTCCTTATGGTCTTAGGTTGATTCTTTTTAAGATGCAAGATGGCAGCTACAGTTCTAGGCATCAAATGCAAGTTTCAGTGTTGATAGGCTGAAAAGAGACTGCCTCAGTCTTTGGCTCCTTTTATTTATTTATTTAATTCTAATTTTAATTAAAAAACTAGTTTCAGAGGTGGAATTTAGTGATTCATCAGTTGCATATAATACCCAGTGCTCATTACATCAGTGCCCTCCTTAATGCCCATCACCCAATTATCCCCACCCCCACCCACTTTCCCTCTAGCAACCCCAGTTTGTTTCCTAGAGTTCAGCCTCTCATGGTTTGCCTCACTCTCAATTTTTATCTTATATTATTTGTCCTTCCCTTCCCCTATGTTCATCTGTTTTGTTTCTTAAATTCCACATGAGTTAAATCATCTGGTATTTGTCTTTCTCTGACTGACTTATTTCACTTAGCACAATACCCTCTAGTTCCATCCATGTCATTGCAATGGCAAGATTTCATTCTTTTTGATGGCTGAGTAATATTCCATTATATATATGTATATATAATATATATACACCCCACATCTTCTGTATCCATTCATCTGTTGATAGACATCTGGGCTTTTTCCATATTTTGGCTATTGTGGACATTGCTGCTATAAACATTGGGGTGCATGTGCCCTTTTGAATCATTACGCTTGTATCCTTTGGATAAATACCCAATAGTGTAATTGCTGGGTGGTAGGGTAGCTCTCTCTGGTCCCTCCCCTCCTTTTTTTTTTTTAAGATTTTATGTGTTCATCTGAGACAAAGAGAGAGAGAGAGAAAGAGAGAGCGAGCATAGCAGAGGGAGAGGGAGAGGGAGAAACAAACTTCTCACTGAGTTGGGAGCCTGACATGGGGCTCAATCCTAGGACCCCAAGATCATGACCTGAGCCAAGAACAGACACTCAACCATCTGAGCCACCCAGATACCCCTCTTTTGTTCCTTGTTAAGAACAAAATCAGTGCTCCCAAAATGTCCCTAAAAGGTTTCCCCTCAGTTCTCATAAGCCAGAATTGTGTCATATGGTCATTCCTAATTTATCATTGACAAAGGGATTGAGAGTATCACTACTGGTTTGTGGAGATTAGTAAAACTTTACCTCCCTCCCTCAGGGGTGGAGAGAGGCACAATATCTTGGAAAGCAGATTGGATTCTAATATCTGAACACAATTGGGTGTCTCTGAGCAAAGGATAAGGGAAGAAGGGATTTGGGTAGACAACCTGCAGTATCTACTACATTTGTGCTAAGGATTAAGGTTTTTAGAGATGAATGGGATACTTTATCTTCAAGGAAGTTATAGTTTATTAATAATATGACTATACTTGTCCATGGTAACCAGTACATTGCCCTGTCAATGTCTTTAAACCCATGGGTTTATAAGAAAATGAGACATTAACTAAACTTGTTGACTCTCATACAAACTCATCTCATTCCCTTCATTCTGACCAAGACATTCTGTTTAGCCAGCATTGCAGATTTAATCAATCAAACTGGCTAAAAACAATAAAGGGAAATTTGAAAAGTACCCCCTAATGATGGGAAGGTATCACCAATACCTAGAAAAGTTGTTTATCTTATCTGTAAAGAAACTAATTCATGTTGATTTGAAGAATCCATTGATTGATATTCTAGACTGTTTTGAAGATAACACTCAGGGTTCTATCTAGTGGCCCAGATCTTCTGAGTTTCTACCCACAGTGGAACACATTCTGTCAGGTAGGTATTTGAAAGTTTTGCAGAAAAGAATAATGAAGATTTAGTTCTATTTTGAATGAACACCAAAGAAAGTCTTATTCTTGGCTAGAGTTGAGGGTAGAAAATATAATTGAAAGTGGTTTTAATTTTAGGATCTCATACCTGGTAGTTTCTGGAGAAAGAAGTACCAGTGTCTATTAAGTATATATTATTTGTCCATATTTCCAAGTTACACATGTAAGCATTTAATATATGTTTTATGTTTTGGTAGGAAATGATGAACCCACAAAGGAAAAACTCCCAAGGATCTTAATAGAAACGTATTGTTATAATACAAAACAACAAGTGATAGGGCACTTTCTGCTGTAGGACTTCTGCAGAAGGAGAACGAACAAGCAGACAAAACAAGGGGAGAAGCAGAGAAAGAGCGACAGGTATAACCTAATAATGACACATAGCACACACATAGAAACACACAATCATCGAATATTTACTGGGTCCTTACTACAAGAGACATTATCCTAAAAAGGTATAAAGAGAAAAAATACAAATTCCCATGCTCAAAAAACTGACAAGATTGCAAGAGAGAATACGCATACTCAAAGTACTACAAACAAATCAAAACAGCTAATCATTTTTAATAATAATACCAAATGCATGCATAATGGTTATTATGTGCCAGGAACTGCTCTAAACATTTTACCTATATTAACTCATTTAAACTTATAAATCCCACTGACATAGTTTATTTTTTTTATTCTTTATTTTTTTCCCCACTAATATAGTATAAAGTGATTAACCCCATATCACAGAGGAGGACACTAAAGTACAGAAATAATTTGCCCAAGTTTGTATAGCTAGAAAGTGGAGAAGCTGGGAGGATAGCCCAGGCAATCTGGCCCCAGAGTCTATGCTGTACATGGCGATTCATAATTATGTCTAAGGTGACTTCACAGACAAGATAATTTGGGCTTATTAGGAAAATATAAAGAAAACACAGTGACTTCAGAGAAAGGAGATCTTGGTTCTAGCTAGAGGGGTAAATATGCCTTTCTGGATGAGAAATCATTTGGAAGATATAGAGGATTTAGGTCGGGACAGTCTCTGGGGGAGACCAGTATTGTTGGTATAGCATGAGGTTTTAGGAACATGAAGATTTTTTCCAGTTTAGTTGGACGATAGTTGGGATAAGAGACTAACAGAAGGTAAACAGAGGAAAGAATCCTAAACCGTTAGAGCTAGCATCTGCCTTAACCATCATGTAGTCTAGCTCCTTGATTTACTGAGGAGGATGCGGTACCTGACACACTAGTAGATGCTAAGCAAATAGTTGAATCAAATTTTCTTCTCCTTCCCTCCCCTTTATTTATTTTCTTTTTTGGTAAACTTATTTTCATTCTTCTTCCCCCTCTTTCTTTTCTTCTTCCTTTATCAATAGAAAGGGGGGAAAAACAGACATGGACCCACCTTGCATCCACACACAGTGTGCTCCTGCCCAGGATCTGTATCTCTTGGCCTGAAGGTTGGCTTGGGAATGATGTTCTGCCCAAGTTCATGACAGGTCGCCAGTGCCAGAATGCCCATAACCCCCCAGAGGAGCCTTCAAGCAATGGCTGAGGGGATTTGGTACATAAATTCCTCAGCTTCTTCCCTGACACACTGGTGAGAGTCCTCTGGGGCATGTGTTTCATGATTTCCCAGCGTTTCCCCACAGAACGGATCTCTAGACCCCTCCAGAAAAAGCAGGTGTCTTCACTGGCTGCCTTCTCTTTCCTCTCACTTTCTCCACTCCCTTTTCAACCTTTCAGATAAACAACTGGCACATGAATATTTGTCTGATGGTATGGGATCATAAATGATGGAACCAGGTCCTAGCTCAGGGAGGAAGGGCAATAAAAGAATAGATTGAGGGACTAGTGCAGGGGGAGCAAAAGGATGTTTCACAGGATTAGGACTAACTGTCTACTGACTGTCGAGCTAGCTCTCTTATCTTCATCATCCTGCCCTCTCATGTTTCTTGACATTCCAAGCCTAAGCAACGGAATCCCAGAAGTGTCATTGTTGTATCTACTGGGAAAATCCTGAATGGCCCAACTTCTGGGCTGAACTTTCCTTTCCAAAGCTGATAACGTCTCTGGTTTCTTGGCAGTTGAACGAGGAGGAGGAGGCCACCAGTGCTAACGAGCACCATGATTCTGGGAACAAGGGTGTTCCCAAAACACAGACACCGATAACTGTCATTTTCAGAATTACTGTGGGTGGTGCTGGTGATGAAGGCAGCCCAGAGTAGTTGCCTACTTATCTAGAGGACAGTGAGTTTTCTGGAACTATGGAGATGGGCCTGGGCCAGGAAGAGACTTTTCTCTGAGTGTATGAATTTCACAAACAAAAGCAGAGTTTAGCCTTACCCTTGCGACAAGGAGAATGCTGCCTCCAGCAGGGCGGGGCTCACCTGTGCCTAGTGTCTCCAGCTTCAGGCATCTATCTCCTAATTAGACCTTCTTTATACTACAAGGTAGAATCTCAAAGTTCCTGGTGTATAGCAGGTGGACAAGAGGAAAGGATATCTTTAGCAGCCCCCATGAAAGTATCTTTTAAAAGTCTAGAGCAGAGGCACCTGGGTGGCTCAGTGGTTGAGCGTCTATCTTTTGCTGTGGTCCTGGTCCCAGGGTCCTAGGATGGAGCCCCACAACGGGCTCCCTGCTTGGTGGGAAGCCTGCTTCTCTCTCTCCTACTCCCCCTGCTTGTGTTCCCTAGAGTAGTAAGAGAATGCAGCCAACTGATGTTCAGAAACACCTAATATCCTAGGGAAACAGACATTCAACTTTGGGATGGTTAACACTAGATTTTCTGATGAGGTTATCACTAGTATTGTCTTTGCGACCAGATGACAATGAAACCCTTTTTATGCTGTAAACACTTAGACAGTAAGAATAATGTGAGAAAAAGTTTTCTAACACTTTGGGGTTTGGAATGTAATTTGAGTGTTTGAAATTTAAAATGAGAGTATAAATATGGGGAACCCGAAGGTAGATGGTTTTCTAAAAATCAACTCATTGGAAATAATTGTTCAAATTAGGATATTGGTCAAAAAAAGATATTTCCAATCTCTGTAGCTTTTTACCCAGTAATGGTTCCCATTTCATTATAAAAATCATTTGTTTACAAAAAGGGATAGCATTACATATGTATTGAGGTTCTAGGGTTAATAGTACAACAAAGTCCATGAAAACTAAATTAATTTTAAAAATCTAGAAAGTATTTCCAATTTCTTTATTTCTTAGTCTATTTTTAAAACAACATTCTAAACCATGATGCTCTTTTAAAAAGTATTTGGCAAAAACAAGAAAAGAACCCAGATATTCATTTGTTCTTTTGGAAGTTTTACTTTTCTTTGTAAAGACTGATTTGTCACAATTCCTTATGTTTAAAAAACTTTAGGAAAGCATAGTTAAATACCATAGAGAGTGGACAAAATAGCTTTTAAGGTGTGTTCTTAAAAGATTAAAATTACTCTAGATTGTTTAAAACTTAATGGCATATGAGCAAGTGGGTAGGTACTTTAAAGAATTACCAACTCATTTTGAGTAATTTACTTAGAGAAACATTATTTCATAATTTCTAAAAATATTAACTAATGACTTTAAAATAACTTTATAAGACTTGAGAAATATATAAAAATACTAAAATAAAAATAAACACTGGTAAACAAGTGCAACAAAAATGATGCCTGAACCAAATACTTCCAGAAGAAAAGACTTAAAATGAATTATAGCATAAATAATTATAAAATGCTCTCATGATACATAGAAATTATATGTATATAATTATACATCTATTAATAATATATTATTTTAACATAATACAGAAATTAATAATGTAATATTAATTATTATTATAAATAGTTTAAAAGCAGTGATGGGAAAAATTTTTATTTTTAGCTAATTTGTGATTTTAACCAAATTGTTTTAGAACAATTCATGCAGATGGAGAAATTTTAGTCATAAAACCTATACAGGGCAGTCAGTCATTTTACCAGAAGTTGATACAAGGTCAAGTGACTTTCACGTGCATGATTTCCAAAATGACAGTGAAATCTAGAAATAAAGGCCTTGAGGGGGATGACTGGTGGATTGGAGTCCTCACTCCTTTTTCTGATGTACTGTGCCTTTGGATGTCCCTGTGTTTTAAGGTAGCATATACAGTATCATAGTATGTGATTATGTGGCTGCTGGGCAGAGAAGGCCTGAGAAATGGGTGTTGATCTGGTAGAAAGATGTTGCTCAAAGGGCAGCTCTTCAACATGACAGACAATGCCAAAGGCAATCCTTTTAATGCTTTAGGGCAAAAGCTTTTAATACTATAGTCTATGCATTGCTCCCTGGAGGAGAGTAGTAAGGTAAGTCATAATAAAGCACTCTAGTGAACAAATTAGGGTCTGTACAAGCTGTAGAACAGAACTGGGTATGTCAAAAACAGTATCATTTTATTTGTATCCCAGATTCCCTTAGTGGAGACAGAAGTGCAAAGATACTCACTTTAAAGAGAGAGACAAAGATAGAGACAGAGTTCTGAGGCATTTTTATAGATCATTATGATATTAGTTTCCCCAGGCTCGATAACACCAAAACTAGAAAAGGACACCTGGTCAAATTCTTTGCAAATTCTGAGTCATAAAAAACTTGTGACTAGTACTGTACATTTCATATTACTAAATTAGAGCCCATAGGAGGTTTTATATGACTGGTTCTTGGCCAAAAGATCAGAGAATATCCTTTCATCTGTCACTGTTAGCTGAAAAGGCAGTAGATTTTTTTTTATAAGCAAAGGTAGTGGGCTGAGCATGTGTATTTCCTGAAGGGTGACTTTGACATTTGAAAGTGAAACTCAGTTAGAAGTCTAGATATATCCACTGAAAAACAATCTGTGAGCTCTGAAACTGCAAAACAATTTTGTGGATCATTCAGTGAAGTTGTTTCTTGGTCTGGTCTCCTTTAATAATGCTGTGGTATTGACAAAATTGCATCATTTGGGTGTTTTCTTTCTATTTTTTATCTGCTTGAGTGCTAACGATTAAATGAAATTTTGGTAATAAGAATGTAATCATGATGGGACGCCTGGGTGGCTCACTTGGTTAAGCAGCTGCCTTCGGCTCAGGTCATGATCCCAGAGTCCTGGGATCGAGTCTCACATCGGGCTCCTTGCTTGGCAGGGAGCCTGCTTCTCCCTCTGCCTCTGCCTGCCACTCTGTATGCCTGTGCTCGCTCTCTCTTCCTCTCTCTCTCTGATAAATAAATAAAATCTTAAAAAAAAAAAAAAGAATGTAATCATGAAAAACTTTTAAATTTACCGTTTTTTTTTTTTTTTTTTTTTTTGTACTTAAAATACTTACGAGGGTAATGAATGCTTGGTGTAGTAGTCAAGCAAATACAAGTGAATAAAATACATCTCCCTTGCTGATCCTCCCTGGAAGTGGACAATATATATTATCCGTTCACTGTGTGTCCTTCCACACCTTTCTTAAATGTATTAACTTGCAAAGATGGCAAAACATTCTTCACATTCCCGTGTGCTTTCTTTTTTGGTGACACAACGTGACTTTGTAGCTCCTTCCAGGAAGAAGTAGGGTCTGTTTCTCCATGCTTTGGATGTGGGCTTGCTTGGTTACAGTGAGTTCCTATAGTCACTGGGACATGATAGATGTGACATGGGGATAGCAAACATGATGAAAAGTCCTTGCCTTTGGGGCTTGTCCTAAATATGAATTTTTATCACATCTATTGTTATTCCTAGAATCCACTGAAATTAGGAAACAAAAGTAGTACATAAGTAAAGGATTTCTGAAGTCTTTGGCTTAGAGAGATTTTTCTTATCATATTTTGTATGACCTTTGGATTTTTATGCAATACAATCTTAATCTTCTATCTATGCATGTGTAAATATATGCTTTATTTTTAAGAGGGCAAGCAAATGAGAATACATGACCCCTTTCTTTGAAAAACCTTTGAATAAAGTTGAAAAGACAAGGCATTATAGCTGCATTCTTTTACTTTTCCATACTCTACTCTTCACTCCAACCACTGCTTGTCTCCCTGAAAATTCTTGATGTTCCCTTTTGCTTGCTCTTCCTATCCTCTAAGGATCATGAGGGAGAATGATGTGATAAATTAGTTAACACCAACATGACAGGAATTTATCAGGCTGTCCCTTCAATATGAGTATTTGCCTTTTTGAAGAAACATAGAGAGAGACTAATGAATGCTTATTCCAAAAGCATGACTTGATAATGGAATTTTAGGCCAGAAATATCTGAGAAGGTCTACACATAACCTTTTTCACCTCATCCAGCCTGTTTCTAGTATCTTCTCAGATTAAACATTACCCCAGGATTCAATTGTGTATAATTGAAGATAGGATATTTTTCCATTTTATCAAGAGAGATGATTAAAGATTAGAATTATAGTAGTGTGTTTATGATTAGAATTAGGATACTGATCAGTAATGTAGTCAGAAGAATTTTTCTCATAAGTGGCAGGAGAGGGAAAAAGCCAACATGTGACCTAGCTAAAACCATATACAAACATCTTGGTATATCAAAGCATTAGAAACAATCATGTCATTTTTCAAGATGTATGAAAAATTACAATAAAATCAATTTATCAGCAACAACACTTACAAGCCAGTTATTTCGTCGCAAAGCACCCATAGCATGGCCAACTATTATACATCTATCAACAGTTATGGACCTGTAGTGTTATAGACTGACACAATAGAGATAGTTATGTATGTAGTTGGGTAGGAAGATAGATAGAGACATGCATAGAGATATAAGTTTGTTTTATAAGAAATATTTGTATATAATTCAGTTCAGTGTAGAGTTGTTTTCTGCTTTTACCTACTGTCTTCCTGTTATGCCTGGCTCATAGTGTTTATCTATATGTCCACCTTGCTGTCATTCTTGGTGAATTCAGTGTGTACATGGGAAGCCCATATAACACTCTGGCCTCCCAAGATCTTGATCTCCTCCACTCCAGTGATCTTTATCTATATTCCACATAAACCACATACTCTAGTGAGCACACAGTGGACCTTGAGATCACTCACCCTCCCTACTCTCTCTTAAAATCTTAAATTCAGATATTTCAGGTCATAGACTCTGGTCCTCCAATTCTATACCTTGATTACTTTTTCTATACCCAATTTTCATACCTCATCAGGACCACCAGTCTCTTGATCCCTCTTCATCCCCATGAAGTCAGCCACTTCCTATCCTTTTCCTTTTCTATGCAGCTTAAACTATATAATTCACCACTTTTATTAATATTCTTTAATATTAATTTGATCAATACCTTTGCCTCTTGGCCTTCCACTCCACTAGCTTGTTAAGACCCAAACTATTTATAATATATGTCAATCCAACTGTTTTCTCTCTCTCTTTATGTCCAGGCTACTGAGCTAAATTATTGTCATGATAAAAACATTGTCTTTGGTCTTAACTGGCCCTCATTGCTGCCAAACAGCCAAATATTTCATCAGTTCTGGCTCTCATTTCTAATAGTAACTAAGAGTTTATTCACTGTCCTCAAACCTCTTACCTGTCCTACCTCTTACATAGTCTCAACATGTTACCTCTCTCACCTTCTATGATGCCAAAAAAGTAAAAATCTGTAAGTAGGAACTCTCCATCTTCATGCAACCTCATCGACAAGCTTACCAGCATCTACATCTATATTTGCCTTCATCCTTTTGTTTCCAGGGAGACACCTGCTCCTTTTTGTGTAGGCAGCATCTCTACCTTTGCTCCCCATCCTATTACATTCCTGACTCTTCAGGGAACTTATACCATCAAATTTCTTTTTCTCTTTATCTTCAACTTTTCCTTCTTTCCATGTTGTTTGCTGCTAGTGTTCTTTCTCTTTATGATTAGTGCTTTTAGTCACCTCACTAGTAATTCTTCTTTACCCCCCAAAATGAATATATGTAGAAATGTTTTTTTTTTTTTTTCTACACAATGTGAGGTAGGGTCAAGTTTCACATTTTTCATATAGATATTTAACTGCGCCAACAGTGTTTATTGAAAGCAATATGTTTTCCCATACCTGGTATAAATCAAGTGTCCATCTATACATCTCTTCCCCCGTAATTCTTTACTGCCTTGTTAGCTTTCTGATACCATCAAGATCTACTTTTTGAGGGAGGAGGTTGAGTCCAGTTTTCTAGATTCTGAAGGAACACTAGAATCCTTCAGTGTTCTAGGATTTTATATAGCTCTTTCCAAATTTGCTACTTTAAAAAAGTTAATCCCAGTCCCTGCTGAAATCTCCATATTATCTTTTATCTCCCTGAAAATGACAAGTAGAATTAATCTAAAGTTGTGCCTGATAACCATAGTATTTGGAGCTCCTGTAGGTCTATTTCTGTATCTGTTGTTTCTGCTGGTTCTCACCTATGTTATCTTGTCTCCCCCTGTGTATGATTCTTATTATCTAGTAGATTTTGTATTTGAAAAATTTTATTATTTGAAACAGTATTTGAGGCCTAGGATAATGTCATCATTCAGAGAAATTTGCTTCTTTCAGACTCTGTAGAACTTGCAACCTGGATCCACTGAAATCTAATAACAGGCAATGATCTGATTTGATTCTGGGCTACATGCTCTGTAAGGACATGTCTACCTCTAGCTTAACCATACTGCCAGAGTACTCCTTCAAATCAGGGAGTTTACAGTCACTAGTCCCTTGCGAGCCCTGGACTATCAGTTAGCTTTGAAAATCTGTGTACTTTCCAGAGAAACAATATTCTTCCACAACACAACCTTCAAATGAAAGAGAGAAGAAAAGAAAAGAAAACAAACAAAAGAAAGAGTAAATCTTAATGTAGAAATACCAAATATAAAATACATAAAAGTAATAGTGCTCTGTTGAAACTAGATAGTAGAACCTAGAGTATGGAAGTATAGCTCCTTCATCTTGCCTTGGCTTTTATGATGTTTTTTTTCCCTAAATTACCTCCAATGATTTTGCCTCTTTTTTTTTTTTTTAAAGATTTTATTTATTTATTTGACAGAGAGAGATCACAAGTAAACAGAGAGGCAGGCAGAGAGAGAGAGAGAGAGAGGGAAGCAGGCTCCCTGCCGAGCAGAGAGCCCGATGCGGGACTCGATCCCAGGACCCTGAGATCATGACCTGAGCCGAAGGCAGCGGCTTAACCCACTGAGTCACCCAGGCGCCCGATTTTGCCTCTTCTAAAACATCTTTCAAAAACCATGGACTTTTATTTTATTTTTTGAAGATTTTATTCATTTATTTGAGAGTTAGTGAGAGAGAGAGAGAGCATGAGTTGGGAGGAGGGATAGAGGGAGGGAGAGAAACAGGCTCCCCATGATCAGGGAGCCCGATGCAGGGCTCCATCGCAGGACCCCAAGATCATGACCTCAGCTGAAGGCAGACGCTTAACTGACTGAGTCATGCGGGTACTCCCCAAACCATGGAATTTTAGAAATAAACACTTACATCTATTTTTATAAAGCTAGGTTGGCTCAAGAAAAGGCCTAAGCAATGTACACAAGCCCCTTATATCTAATTAACTTTATTTACATCTATAGTCATAGGCTGCATCCTTAAACTCAGGCTTTTGTGAATAAACTTTGAGCCGAGAGCAATAGAACAGGAGGGTGCTGGGGCTCAGTACAGCTTAATATGGATCAATGAAGATCTTAATCTTTATTAAGATTAATGAAATCTTTAAAAAAAAGAATGAGAGGATGCAGTTGGCTCTGTACAAACTAGTAGTAGGCAAATGATCCCAAACCTCCTGTTCATTATAAGTGGACAGAATATTTTAATTACTTGCTCATTCATTTATGAAATACTTTTGGAGTACTTATAATGCTCTAGACTTTGAAGATGCTATAATTTTAAGAAGTAGGCAATGTATTTTTTATCTTCTAGTCCTCTGCCTAAATTATGTGGAAGGCTCTTTCATGTTATGGTTTTGATACAATGTGCAGGCACCAAGCTCTCAGGAAGTCTGCCTATATCCCTTCAATAACAACTATAATTTCCCCCTTTCCCACCTTTTATCTGGATTCTTTATTCCCTCTTTTCTCAATGACATCTCTTCCTTTGAAATCTCCTTAGGTCGAACCACAGATTCTCTTGTAGCCCAGGAGCCTGGGTTGCTGGGTCTGCTTTGTTGCTTACCTACAAATTCTTCCTGATCCTGAGCTCAAGAGCCCCTATTACATGGAAAGTCATGCCATCTAAGTCTACTTCTACCCTTTCTCACCAGATTCAGGCAGCAGCAGTTTCATACCCTGAGTGGTTTAAGTAACTTATTAATAATTGCAATTGAATTTCTCCCTTTGTCACTCTTTGCAGTCATTTGTCCGACCAAAGGTTACTCTCTACAACTGATGCAGAATTTAATAAGTGGCCCACAGTTGGTCTTCAACATCCCATTCTGTTCTTTATCCTGGTCGTTTATCTAACATCCTTGTAGTTACTTTATGTCTGTTCTCCAATAATCCCTTCCTCTCTACTCAACAACACACTTATATGGATATGCCTTGAACTGAGTCAGCTCCCGGAAGAATGTGACCTTTGAGGTCTTGAACTCTGCACTTTCCCTTTTGACTACAACCTCTTATCTTTCTATACTTCTTTCTCTCATGCTCAGTAAAGTTCATCATTAAAATAAATTTGAATTTCAGCTCCCTTAATCTGACTTATTACATTAATTTCCCTCATGTCCCTTACTGCCTTTACTTTCCTCCCAAATGCAGTTCCATATCCCATAGCTTTTCTCATCTCCCCATTATGCTGGTAAGTGAAAACATCCAGTTTGTGACTTAATGTTGTGATTATTCTGGTTCTGATTTAGGTTTTCTGGAACCTCCTGGAGAAAAAGTGCATGATTCATTTCATTACAGATATATCATCTCTAATCTCAGTCTGTCTTGCTCAGTGGTTCCTTTTCTCTTCTCCCAGCAGCTTCTTTTCCTGATCTCCGCAGAAAACACACCAAACTTCTTCACTCTGCTGAGAGCCGCAGCAGCTAATGATCCAGGTTCCTGCCTCACTGAGAAGAGAAACACCATCAAGCAAAAATGTTCTTATAGCACACCTATTTTTTTTCATTCACTTTTTCCTCTTGTTGAAGTGGAGGAAATACCTCTGAATTGCTAGGTTAATTCTTCCACCTATTTTTTGGTCATATTTCCTCTCCCATCCTCAAGGATTTTGTCTCATCAATCAGCTTCTCTGCATCTCCACTTCTCTCTCTCTCTGCATAAGTTTCAAACACTCAACCCACGGATACGTTTGTTATCTCCCCTTTCTAAAAAACCCTATACCACCCAACTTTCTCCTTCACTTTACCATCATTTATTTTCTTTCCTACCCAATTTATTTTATTTTTTTAAAAGATCTTATTTATTTGCCAGAGAGAGAGAGAGAGACAGTGAGAGAGGGAACACAGGCAGGGGAGATGGAGAGGGAGAAGCAGGTTCCCAGGACCCTGGGATCATGACCTGAGCTGAAGGCAGCTGCTTAACCCACTGAGCCACCTAGGAACCCCTCCTATGCAAGTTATTATATAGGACTTATTTGCCATCTTTAGTTTTCTATATTCCATACATTATTACTCATTAAAATTTGACTTCTGCTCCTGATCTGGCCTTCTCAAAGGTCACTAATGAAAAAAAACCCTATTTCCCAAATTCAGTGGTTTCTCTGCTGTCCTCATTCTTTGAATCTCGATGTGGTATTTGACATTACTGACCACTTTCTGGAAAGTCTGTCCTCCTTCAATTTCAAGATATATTGTTTTTTCTTATTCTCTTCCTGTCTACTATTCTTTTGATCTCTTCTTCTGTCTCTTAATTGTTGTTTATCAGAATTCCAAGTTCTGTTCTTTTCTTGCCCTTCACTCTTGCTCAGAGTGTTTCAATAGTTCTCTCTTCGGCTCTAACTAGTAAGCCCTAGAACATGTCTTGACCTTCCCCTGGACGTCCCTTGAACTAGAGATTCACATTTCTAACTGCTTCCTAGAAATCTCTTCCCTTGTCTTTCTTCTGCAGATATACTTCAGGTCTAATTTAGAATTTATTATCTTTTTCTCTATGTCACACCACCCTGAAAAAACCTAAAATGTCCTGTTTTTCTTGCACTGTCTTTCCCTGTTACTAATCCCCTTATTTCCTCAATTGTCTGAGTTGGATACTCTGGAATCATCTGACTCCTCTTCCTTCACCTTCTGAAATCAATTGGTCAGGTCCTCTCAATTTTACCTCTAAAGCATCTTTCTACTTGATGTGGCTCTCCATGTCCGTTCCTGAACATTCTTATCAAGGGAGCCCTGGATATTTCACAGATGTGTAGGTGATCTCTGAGTCCTGCTTCTCTTCACCTTAGGTCTCTCTACTCCTATGCCCAACTTACGCTTTCCCATAACATGACCCAAATGATGCTGAGTTACTGTGTGTTGGAAGGAATTTTTAAACAAGCAAGAAGACTATTTATCAGTCTTTCATCAGAATTTTCTTAGTCATTTAAAAAAAGGAAAGAAATGCAAGAGAACCATGCACACTACAAACTGGATAATCAAAAGCTAATTTTTTGAATTGTTTCTGTTGAAAAGCTTTTAGAATCTTTGCTCTTCTCTTCCTGGTTTGGAGACTTTTAGAATTGTATCCTTGATCATGAAAGCCCTACAAAGCAAAGTACAAAATGAATAGAGGAGACAAAACTTAATCAATTTTGCTACTTATTAGAAGTTCTCATTGAGGGACGCCTGGGTGGCTCAGTTGGTTAAGCGGCTGCCTTCGGCTCAGGTCATGATCCCAGCATCCTGGGATCGAGTCCCACATCGGGCTCCTTGCTCGGCAGGGAACCTGCTTCTCCCTCTGTCTCTGCCTGCCTCTCTGCCTACTTGTGATCTCTCTCTCTCTCTGACAAGTAAATAAATAAAATCTTTAAAAAAAAAAAAAAAAGAACTCATTGAAATACGTTGTTGAGAGGAGGGTGTGATAAATAAGGCAAAGGACTTGGGATTTTAAGTAGATGCTAATTACATATATATTCATTCACTATTGGTGTCAATGACTTAGAGTTGACCGTTTTAAGTCTGAACTTTTTACTTTGGTATATAGTCTGCATAGATATTTTTCTTTCTTTCTTTTTTTTTTTTTTTTTAAAGATTTTATTTATTTATTTGACAGAGAGAGATCACAAGTAGATGGAGAGGCAGGCAGAGAGAGAGAGAGAGGGAAGCAGGCTCCCTGCTGAGCAGAGAGCCCGATGCGGGACTCGATCCCAGGACCCTGAGATCATGACCTGAGCCGAAGGCAGCGGCTTAACCCACTGAGCCACCCAGGCACCCCATGCATAGATATTTTTCTAAAGGTTTATTTCCAATGTCAAAAAAACCCCAAAAAACAAAAAACAAAAACTCCAAAACAAAGCTCTGAATGTTTAACAATGCATGAATTAATTATGGAATCAGAATAAAACTCAATGGTTTTGGAATTTTCTGTTGAACCATGTAACAGTCAGGAGTCTACATTATTGCTTTACCTTAGATTATAATAAAATTGGGGCAAAGAACAGTGCAAAGAGGGTTTTATTTTCAATGAGAACTAACTTCTAGCTCTAGAATTGATTATGTCAACCAGGCTTTATTCATCCGTGTGTGTGCATGTGTGTGTATTATAAGGTATAGATATCTCAAATTAGTGAAAGTGATTTAAAATGGCTTTTAAAATACAAATAAGTATTTTCACAATGCTTTGAAATTTGGTAGGATTATAATGTGGATAACTGATGTCTTCTCTAAAATATATATCTGACATTCTTTAGCCTAGGAAAAAAATAATTTCTGGACAAACCATAATCTGCTGGCAATATGCTGAGCTCAAAATCAGGTCATTTAGTTTCTCTTCTATTAAGATTAAATGTCATGATGAAAACACGGTGCAGCACTGACCTTACCAGACACTTGAAAATACTATCTGTGTGGTAAAATGAAATAAACTTTTCTTGTTTCAAATGAAACAAGAAACAAACAAGAAACAAAAATGGGTTTCAGAATGTGCATTAGCCAGTTTTAAGATTCAGTGACTAACACTGTTATTAATTTATGTATACCAGTGACAGTGTTAGTCACTGAGTTTTTGGATGTGTTAATGAAGAGCAGCTGTAGAAGTTTTTAAAGCCAGATGTGGCAATAGCAGTATGTAACACAAAGCTTTTTCACAATTTAATGTTTGTATGATTCTCCTAATTATTTAGCAGACCTGCACCAGGGCAAATAACAGGTCATTTTCTAACTGTGTAAGCTTGGTTTTTATTAGATAATGGAGCAGCTGTGTTTTTTTTTTTTTTTTTTTTTTTTACGGGTTATATTTCATTACAAATGAGATAATAGCTACCATAGAAAATAGATATCTAAAAATTTCATGGGATTCCCTGAAGACAAAAATGTCTAAAGGACCAAGTCTTCTGAGGATTATATAACAATACCTGAGTTTTGAAGTTAACACAAATTCCCTAGCTCAGAACCTAAATGAAGTTAGCCCAAATTAAAAATTGCTGGTAGGTATAGCAATTTGAAATAGAATTGAAAAAGATACATAGTTTCATAAATATATTATGTCATGCAAGCATATGTAATATCTCATATATTTATAATATGTTCCTGCTGGGAAAGGGTGGCAACTACGTTTTGACCCATCTGTGACATGACATTAGGGTGGTAGTAAGTAGCTTGAGCCAGAGAATATATAAAGAAGTAATATTTTTATGGGCTGATATGATTATTTTAGTGAGTCTTCAAGACTTTTAATTAAACTTCTGAAGATTTCTTCATATATTCCTAAGAAGTAAGAATTAAAGACAGGCCAAAGTATGTAACTGTCTATTGAGAAAAGAATGCATTCTCTCATGGCCATTGTGAAATGAACATATTGCATTCCTTCATGAAGTACTTTAAGTTCACTTTTGTGGGTTTCATAAGAATCCTTGAGGATCATTACCTTCCTTTCCCATGCTTTTAGCTTGTGTACCTTAATCTTCAGTTAGGGACAATTTATTTTTAAAACTGAAATGGAGAGTAAGAAATTCAGTCACAGCAAGTGAGTCTTTTGGTGGAGAAAAATCTGGAGGGAAATTCACCATTAATTTTTAGGCTAGTCAAGTCATAACTCTTAACCCATGGGAATTCCATTATTGCTCTTTAGAACTTTTGACCCAGCCAGTAGCACACACTAGTATTGCTAGTGTGGGCTTTCTTCTTCTTAAACACCACCCCACTTTGTAGTCTTTCCAAATAACTTCTCGCTATATATCCTTACCTTAAAACATAATTAATCCTTTTCTTTCTCAAATGTTGAGCACTTAGCAAGTGAGACAGTGAAGTGTCTCTCTGTCTTCATGAACTGGAAGTAGGTTATTTTCCTCCCATATCTTTGCCGTGATCCACACTGAACGTGGTGCTCTTCTAGTCCTGAAGGTTTTGGAGCTGAGAGAACAACCTAGTTTTTCAGAGCATCCCTGAGATCAAGAGGAGTTGGACTTCTGCTTCCTTCAATGGAGTTTCTAATCACAATAAATCTAAATAATGCAAAAATAGTTTGAGTTGTAATTAAAAGATAAGTAAGTGCTCATGGTTATTTATCTAAGTGGCTGAACTGCACAAACCTAATGTCTGAATTATTCCAGAGAATAGATTGCTGACTGTTGTGTAGTTTAATTTTTTTAAGATTTTATTTATTTATTTGACAGAGATCACAAGCAGGCAGAGAGGCAGGCAGAGAGAGAGGGAGAAGCAGGCTCCCCGCCGAGCAGAGAGCCTGATGCGGGGCTCGATCCCAGGACCCTGAGATCATGACCTGAGCCGAAGGCAGAGGCTTAATCCACTGAGTCACCCAGGCGCTCCTTGCTGTGTAGTTTAAATGGGAAGTTTTGAGTCAAAGAATTCGGAATTCTTTTTTTTTTAATAGTTTTTTAAAAATTTTTATTTATTTTCAGCGTAACAGTATTCATTGTTTTTGCACCACACCCAGTGCTCCATGCAATCCGTGCCCTCTCCAATACCCACCACCTGGTTCCCCCAACCTCCCACCCCCCGCCCCTTCAAAACCCTCAGATTGTTTTTCAGAGTCCAAGTCTCTCATGGTTCACCTCCCCTTCCAATTTCCCAAAGATAAGGGGCACCTGGGTGACTCAGTCAGTTGAGCGTCCAATTCCTGGTTCGGCTCAGGTCATGATGTTAGGGTTGTGGGATCAAACCCTGTGTCAGGATCCACCCTCAACAGGAGTCTGCCTGAAGATTCTCTCTCCCTCTCCATCTGTCCCTCCCCACTCTCTGGTGGGCTTGCTCTCTCTCTAAAATATATAAATAGATGTTTAAAAAAATCAACAAAATTTGAGTCTCTTTTAGAGAGATTTTCTTAGTAGTTGGTAAAAACTAGTTCTCTCTCTTAAATGGGAGAATGTTTTCCTACTGCCACAGGGGCTTTGCGTATGCTGATCCCTCAAGGGCTTTGTAGAACCCTCCTTCACCTCTATTATTAACTTTTCTGATACTGCAGATTCAGCTTACACACTCCTGCCTTGAGTATGCCAACCCATGACCCCTGAATTCTTGTTATATGCTCTCATAAATCTTTGCCAACATCATCCAAGGCACTTATGCAAGCAGTACTTACCCATTTTTTGTCGTGTGATTGGTTTTTGGTGTGTGTCCTTCACTAAACTCTAAGCTCTATCTGTTTTTCTAACTGCAAACAGTCCCAAGTGCCTAACAGAGTCCTTTGTATGCATTGTAGATATTTAATGCATATTTGTGACTAAAACAGAAGAATAATCATGGGAACGGAATACTTTCCCCCAGAAATTAATCTGTTTTCCTAATTGTAAACTACGAATTTCTAATGACTAATTTTCTACAGATCTTTCCATATTTCGGTATGGGTTTGTTCTAATCTATGAAGACCACATTTCACATATATTTGGTGACTTACTCACTACCAAACTCGGTATAGCTTAAATACCATTGTAACCTTTTAAACCTTATATAGCTTTGCTTACAGCAAACCACTGTCAATATCATTTTTAATGTTGACTTTCTTGCATGGCTGTCTGCACTTAACTTCTCCATTTCTGGTTACCCTTACTTCTAGTCATGCTAAAAGCTATGTTAGGTTGGAATTCTCAGAGACTGGGAAAAATGGGATAGAGAGAGGGTAGGGAGTCGAAAAGGTTAAATTTCAGACAAAATGCCCTAGAGAATAACTTCATTATGATCTTAAAGGAAACTCCAGGATATGAATTACATAAGAGACGTAGACTTTTATGTTCTTGCACTGGTTAGTCATTGGCTAACATGGAGGGAGTAAACTTTCCAAGACTTCTTTGGCTTCCTGCCCTTGTAGGAAAAACAGCTCTAGTAGCTAGCAGAGTGTGAGGCAGAATTTCATATGAGGGCACCAGAAGAAAAAGAAAAAGCACACAGAAGCTGGTGAAGATCTATAGAAACATGAGAAAAGATTAGAGGGGATCTGGGAAGAGTACCAGCAGTATCTGCTCTAGAGGCTCAACCCGAAACTTTATCAGATAGATGACCACTTCTGTGCTCAACTGTGTATTGTATCATTTTGGATCCAACTACCATCTATTCACAAGACATGTAAATCTACTTGTCTGTCCCTGAACTTTACTAATTCCAACACAGGTCATCAAAGATAAACTAGAGGTACCTGACAGATGATCCCCACCAGTGAGAAATGTAAAAGAAAAAAGAAAAACCAGAGAAGATCCAGCATCAAAAATAATGAACTAAATTAGATGGCCCTACTGTGGCTCTTGCCTCACTCTGTCTGCCTCATTAAATACCTATAAAACTATTGAACAATGTGAACGGACTATGAGGAAACACTGACTGGGTCTTGAGAAAGAGAGGTTGAAAAATTCAGGGATATTTAATGGGCCTTTGCCTGATTTATTGGATTAACCCTTTACAATTTTATATTTGGCAAGGAGAAAAGCACACAGATGTAATTATGGTATTTGACCAACAATACAGAATAGTCCCAAAGCCTAGGAAGTAGAGACCTTAGAAGAATCTTGCAGGAAAATATCAAGCGGCAGGGTGCAGTTGTGCTTTGGCTTTCTAGAAAGGTAGCTAATTAGAAAAAAAAATGTTGGGAGGGGATGGGACAGTTGCAAACAAAGGAATCTAAAATCTTGATATCGATCTTAGCTCAGATATCTTAATTGCCATCAAATAAAATTGTGTTTTATAAATTTACATTGATTAAGACATAAACTAGAAGTAAAGGAAACGCTAAAACTAGGTAAAAGACTGTTTTCCCGAATGACATTTTTTTTAAATAAAGATTTTTGTTTATTTATTTGACAGAGATCACAAGTAGGCAGAGAGGGAGGCAGAGAGAGAGAGAGAGAGAGAAGCAGGCTCCCTGCTGAGCAGAAAGCCCGACGAGGGGCTCCATCCCAGGACTCTGGGATCATGACCTGAGCTGAAGGCAGAGGCTTAACCCACTGAGCCACCCAGGCGCCCCCCGAATGACATTTTTACAGGAGATTATTTTTGACGTGTTAAAAGAGGTCAAGACATACAAATGGGTAGATAGTGATGGGGGGTGGTAAATTCAGCAAGGAGTGGCTCACCCGGGCATCCTGTGTGATGGCATCTCCATTTACATGAACTGGACACCATGGCAATGGAAAAACACTTTTACATGGTTGCACACTCCTGAATCCTCAAGGCTCTGGTGAGTAAGCTAGCTATAACTGTACGGCTCAGAAGAAATATGTGAACATTATGCCCACAAAACTCAGCCAAGTATGCCAAGTTCTCTCTGTCTTAGCTCTGAAGTCCCTACTGATCTCAGAGTCCCACATCACCAGTGCCCACCCATGTGGAAAAAGCAAGTGTTGACTCTGTCTTCTACCTCAGGATGACTTAATATATGACAGGGCCAATATTCTTTTTTTTTTGTTATCTGCATTCAGAAATTGTCATTTCCTTTTCTGCCTTCAAGGTCTAATAATCACTTTGGAAACTACTGCTTCCTTCCTATGTATTCATCATACATCCTGCTCTCACGTGTGGGTCTGAATACTTGCTTAGAACATGCCTCCAGTTTTTTTTTTTCCCCTTGATTTTCACCGTGGAAATATTTCTGGAAGAAGTTGGCCATAGCTTTTGATGGAAGGATAAGGAACTAGGTAAATTGCTTGCCCTTAATAAGTCTTCAGATTTTTAAACTGTACTTTTATCCTTGAGAGATAAAAATGCTCTCCTGGAATTTAACACAGTAACTTATATCATTGATGGTTTTATTTATTTATTTATTTATTTTTGCCATACTCATTTTCCTTTGGGTACTTAGAAAAACATGTCTGTTGTGGCTTAGCAGATTTCCAGGATCTTACTATGGAGTTTTTCTTCTGGCTTCGATCTAGTGGGAATTGATTGCTAAAGGACTGGCGTTTTCATCTCAAATCTAGATTTCAAAAGTTTCACATAGCGCTGGGAAATGGTGGAGGTGCCAGTGCAGGGGTGATAGGTGGCTCATTTGGTTAAGCGGCTGCCTTTGGTTTAGGTCTCTATCCCAGCGTCCTGGGGTTGAGTCCCGCATCGGGCTCCTTGCTCCACAGGGAGCCTGCTTCTCCCTCTGCCTCTGCCTGCCACTCTGCCTGCCTGTGCTCTCTCTACCTCTCTGACAAATGAATAAATAAAATCTTTAAAAAAAAAAAAAAGGTCACTGATATTCTTGCTTCGTCACCTCAGCTGGAATGTGAATTTAATTGATTTTATTACTAGTGAAACCGAAAAAGAGGTTTCATTGACAACAAAAGTCTTGAAGCTAAATTTTCATTTTGACTTAATTTTAGTTGAGCCCAGGAGTGGTTTCTCATAAAAATGAATTTGTTCTGACTTGATCTTGTGGTGTTGGAATGGCCAAGACTCAGGATCCCATACTTGGCTATTTTCATCCAGAATAGGTTCAAATGTCACACATGCCAAGAAAAGGGAAAGTGTGAGATAAAAAGGAGCATGTATCTCTCTGACCCTTTGAGGTTGTAGGTAGTAACTACCCATGGCATCTGCCCCAGGAGCCTGGAGATATATTCAAAAGGAGTATTTTTAAAACTCCACAACTGCGTGCATTTGCCAGAGATACAAGCAAGGTTGCATGGTTTATGCCAAAACCTCAAATGCAACATCTCCCATCCTGAACTTCCGTGGAAACTCCTTCTCATCAATCTTAGTCCTTGTTTTACTCATCCTTATGTTGAAAAACTTTGTTTAAGAGGACAAAGGACAAAAAGTGTTCCCCACTCATTTCATATTTTCCTAGGTGACTAAGTTCTCATTCAGTACCAGAGAGAATGTTTATTCCAAAGCTGCCTGTTTTATAATGTGGCTCCAGGATATTCCACCTACATCTGTGCAAAGGGTAACACGGACCAGCTGGTGAGAGTGTAGCAGTAGCTTTCACTGGAAAACAGCTCAAGGCATGCCTACTCTCTGAGACTGAGTCCTGCATCTGCTGTTGCCCCAGGTTATCATCAGCCTGGCCTCTGAGCTATGGTTGGAGAAGCCCGCTGCCCCTGACAACGTTCAGTAAGCGTGACACCAGTTGCTGTTTTCCCTACCTTGGTATGAAGTCTAGCCAGATCATTTGCATAATGCAGGCCACATATTTTCAATTCTTGTCTAGACGTGTACCTGTTCAGCTCTATCATCCAAAGACCGAGATGAAGTTACCTTCATCCAAAGACCAGGATCGCCATCCTGTGAGGCTAGCAAGGAACAGATGTGCTTCTGAGCCTCAATCAAAACCAAAGTGAACCAATTCATGACTAATGTTTTCCACTTGTTTCCTGAGGCACACCTTTGTTTCTCCTCTCTTGCCCTTATATCTTATACTCAATCATTTTATTCATTTTCTTGGCACTGTTTCTGCTGTTTTTCTTGCTTCCCTGACTGCCTCCTTCCCTTGGTTTTTATTACAAATGAATCCAAATCCAATTTATTTTCCAGGTTTTAGCATGTCTTTACTTGGTTTATGATGATTTGTTTGTTTCTTGGTGTTGTTTTTAAACATCTTAATCTTAATGTAAACTTTTTAGTTTTTTTTTTTTTTTTTCCTTCAGGTTTCTGGATTTAACTTTGCTTAGAAAGGAAGTCCTGCCTATATGATGAAATCAACTTTTTATTTTCTTCTGCATTGGGAATCCATTTTGATATAAAGTGTGATGTAATCTAGTTTTATTTGCTTTTTTGTTTCTCTAAACGGCTAGCTAGTTATCTGAGCATAATTTATCACATAATCCATCTTTCTTTACTGATTCAAGCACCATCTTTATTTTATGCTAATTTCCCATGTAGATTCGGGTTTGTCTCTGGGTTCTACTTATGAGTCCATGGATCGATCTCTCTACCAGCGCAAAGTCGTTTTCATCATTTTGGCTTAAATTTGTTCTTTTATGCCTTTGTCCGACGTATTTAGTCTTTGTCCTACATATTTACTGAGGGCCTCCTGTGTAACTGGCATTCTTCACTGTGTTGGATAGTTCTGCATATTTTTTATTGTTTATTTCAGGTATTTCTTTTTTTTTTTTAATCCTAGATGGTATCTTTTCCCCACTATATTTTGTCACTTATTTTTGTATTCAAGAACTACTGATTTTTGTGTATTAATTTTTAGCTAGTGATTATGCTAGTTCATCTTGTTGTTAGCAGTAGTTTTTTATTTGACCTTAAGGCTTTCATATCTAGGTATACATATCTACTATTTGAAAAAAAATGTAATTTACTTCATCTTTTATGGTTTTGATTTTCTTTCTCTTGCCTAATCACATGAATTAGCAATTCTAGAATAACCTTGAATAATGATGTTGATAACAGTTATTTTAATTCAGTATTAGATTATAAGGAGATGTTCTTGGTGCCTCACCATAAAAGTCTTGATTTCAGACATAAAACTTTTTTTCACAAAAAGTAACAGATCAAATTTTATTTTGAATTTTATTACCATGAAGCTGATTTAATTATTGCCCTCCTTGACTATGACTATAATAGAGTATATTGATAGATTTCTTGTGTAAGCCATCCTGTCCCCCTTTCATTTTAAATATATTTTAGGTTAAATCATGAGGAAGTGAATTAAGCAGATGGTTACCACTACCCCTCTTTTGGATTTTTCAAAAACAGAGTCCACAGAGTTGGCCACGGAATCCAATATCTCTCCCTCTTCCTTTGTCTAAATGAGAAACAAGCAAACAAACAAAAACTATGCATGTGTAGCAATAAAATTAAAAATTATAAGGCACAGAGTAAAGAATGTGACATTTGTAACCTTGCACAGTAAAAGATGTGAATTTATAAGCTTGCCAGTTTAAAATATCTCACTAGAATTCAACATAACATGGGGCTCAGATTTGACTCCCCTATTACCAAGACTCAACAGCTAAGCAAAAGAATTTCAAATGCACGTTTACCTTCCTTGAGCTTACCTCAAAAATAAACTTGTTTTGAATGATTATTTAATCAGTGTAAAAGCAGACCAGCTGGCCCTGGCCTTAAACCACATCACAATAGGGGTCACTTACAAAGAGTTCTCATCTGGTGCCCCAACATCGAAAACCTCAGATTTACTGAGGTCTTGGAGGCAGCAGCAGAGAGCTTCTGTGCTGGACACCATATAGCAAACTGCCTAAAATCATCTTTGGTCATCTCTTTCTGCTCCCCAAATCACTCATGGTGGTTATCAAAGGTCAGTCCCTCTCTCCAAAGCCCCCTCTCTCCAGTGTCTTCAGGGCAGAGCTCTTTTCCCATTGGTTCCTCCTCATCAGCCTGACTCAGCAGCCCCTCTGCTGCCTTATCCCAAAAATCTGTTTCCTACCACCTTTGGAAAAGACTTGAGTTTTTTAAGAGATGTAGTTCCTGCCATAGTTCTAGCAAATAAAGCTTGTTAACACTTTAAATTATGCCACTGCTATCACAGCCACACTTCTCAAGGCTTAATGATGACACAGGGGTGAATTTCCATCTTATAAGTAGGAGTCATCAGAGAAAAAGAAATCCACTCAGAGGAAGGAGGAATTTGATACCAACACCTCTCATGCTCCTTCCTTCCTAAGAACACTCAAGAGTTTTTCATTGATGTCTTGATATGTTATTTGTATAGAAATTATCTTGATCACATAAAAGCATTGCTTCTAGAGGCTGCCCATGGAGGCAAAGATATAGATTTTAAATACAGAGTTCTGTTCAGTGTTATCTTTTCCAACCCATTGATGACTCTTGCAAGTCAATGTTACTTTTATGCAAATCAATGTAGGATTGTCCTTAACATTTATGCACAGACTATTTGGAAATTCCTAGTGGAATCCTCTGAATTTTAAATGAAAGATGTAGTTTGTGAGATCATTTGAACCCTTGGGCATTTAACTAACTGACTTATTTTCTTGTCAGGAACTCATAACTGAAGATAAAAGTTGCAGAAGAGAGCCAGCTTGGATTTTTTTTAGACCCTATCGCATCCAAGCAGAAACAGAAAAAAGAAGAGAATTTTTCTACCAATGCTTCATCAGTTGAGGATTTTCTGCTGTAGAGCAGAAACTATAGATAAGTTGTGAAAAATATGTATTAAGGAGGAGTTGGGCTGAGGAGGTGAATTTTTTTGAATAGTGGAGCTCTCCTCTTATTTGTCCGTTCTAGAGAAGCAATTTCCCTTCTCACTGGAGTTTGGTTTCTAAAGAATGAGGCTTCCTAAGCAAACAGTTTACCATTCCTCCCCATTAAAGTGATTTCATAATAGGAAAGGCCTTCCATTATGTCATGCTGGGTTTTTTCAAGCAATGAGAAGAAATGGTTTATTATAGTGAAACAAAAATTAAAGTATTAAAAGTGGAGACAGGACATCTCTGAATGCAAACTTGGCTGTTCTCTCAGACATGTTGTTTATTCCCCACTTGTGGAGCATCTATTTCTGTAGCTCTATCAAGGAAGTGAGAATCAGGTTTTACTCTAAATATTGCTGTTCTTACGTTAGCCAGGTTTAAAAATGGAATCATAGGAATAGAAAGGACTTCCAGGGTATTTTTATTTTCAGACATTCCCACACTTCACAGTAGCCCTTCCTAAATTCTTCCCCAATTATATCCTGTTTGCCAAGACCTGAGGAAGAGATGTTCTACCGTCTATTTCAGAGTCCAACATTGTCCCGGTCAGGAAACTGGCTTCCCAGTTGATTCAAGTGCATTCAATCCAAGCCTGTGTCCTTTCTACCTCAGTGGTACAAGTAGGAGCTAATAAATTAATCTTAAATCATAAAATCTTAGCATAAAAAGAGACTCTCAAATGTCAGCTAAGTCAGTAATTCCAAACCAGAATAGTAAAATGATGGATTTCTATCATCAACCCTAAGAGAAGAAAAGTTTTGTGGGAAAGGGCAAGAGATGATAATTCACCAAGTGGTCAGAAAATAGACTTGTTTGGACCAGGGGTGCACATACTCCAGGTGCCTGGGTAGCTGCACATCAGATCACCTGGACAGCTTGTTAAAAGTCCAGATTACTAGACTCTCCTAGGCCTACCCTAGATCCCAGTTCAATAGGCCTGTATTGCTAGAGTGCTCCCGTGATTTCAGATTCTAAACCAGTGTTCCCCTATCCTGGCCAAACTAGAAAGCTTTCCTGTATATCTAGCCTAGCTCTGCTTAAAAGCCTCTAGTGATGGGGAGGATTGCAAGGGTGGGGCTGCGGGTCTGTTACCTAATGAAGCAATCTCTTTTTCAAGCAATTTTAATTATTACAAAAACTCTTCCATGTACTAAATTGAAATCTGCCTCTTCTTGACTCTCATTCATTGGCTTTAGTTCTGCACTGTAGGTCAACAGACAACAAATATGTTAAGTCTCCAACAGATTAACTCTGAATGTTCGTTGATCAGATGTCATGTTTCCTTTCTGTTTCCTTTTTTTTAAAACAAAACAGAACAAAAGAAATCGTGATTCTCTGAAATCAGGAAAAGGGCCTGGAACGCCTTAACCAAGACTTTTAAGCCCCACAACTTGATCCATACTCCAATTAAATAGCCAACTATAGTTCATTATGAATTAAAACTTGCTTGATCAAAATGTTTTCCCTGTCCCACCCTTAATGTGTAGTAAAGGTCTTCTGGGAAGCCTCAGATGGCATGTCCCATCCCATCTATGCTGTTGTTTGCTATTTGTCAAACCTCTTGTGTAAAACCAAGAGGGAACTTCCTCAGAGATTTTGTGGCTTAATGATGCAAAAGCAACATTGTCCCCTGACTCCCTCTGTGTAAGAAACTCAGGGGGAATAAAAATAAATAAATAAATAAATAAATAAATAAATAAATAAATAAATAAATAAATAAAATAAGGACGTTGCTTAGACTGAGAATTGAAGAAGGTGAGGGGCCCAGTTACATCCTTCACAAAGACTTAATCATTTCATTGCTCCAGAATCTGGAGGGTGTTTTTCCCTGTCAATGCCATCTTCCTGCCATCTTCATCAATATCATATCAACTGTTAGGGGACACACCTGGGTGGTCAAGCATCACTAAGCCAATTATTAAAAAAATTTAAAAAAAAAGAGTTCAGCTAGGGTAACAAGCATCTCATTGAGTGCTATTACTGTAAAGAAGTCCCTTTTGGGAGGTCATGTACTTATTTTAAAAAGATAATATTTCTGAAAGCATATTAGGAGTCTTTTTTTGGGGGGAGTTGGTTGGTCTTCAGAGACAGCTTATAATAAAAGAATGTTTATCTTATCACTTCATAATTCAACCTTGTTTTGGATTAAAGAAAACGTCTTCTAGACTATACACCCACTTTGTTGATCAGTTTGGGTTCCAAATGACTTTTAGCTGCTTTCAATAATTACCTTCATAGGCCAAAGATTTACCACCTTTGGAGATACGCAAAATAATATCTCACAAATTCAGACCAGCTTAGTAACCTTTATTAGACTTCATTCACATAACTTCTTGCCTCTTCTTGCCAAGCTTTCCCCCTGTGCTCTGTACTATAACACGCTGTCTGCCTTGACATGTGGTATTTGCTGTACTTGGAGTGTCCATCTCTATTCTCTTACTCACTAATTTTACTCTTCTTTTAGATCCTGGCCTAAATGTCACTTTTCAAGGGAAGAATTTTACCATATGGTTCCAACTTTTATTACTAAACTTTCATTTCAGATTATCTTCTGAAAACATTTTTATCACCCTACCTTCCAGTAGATCACCACCCTCACTGCTTTGGGTCTTAGGGGATGTTACCGCTGCAAGAGGTCCCTTGCTTCTACAGAACCCACTGGGACCTAAGCTGAGTGACAAGCCTGGTAGTTGTGGATTTTACCCAGGAATGAATAGCACATCTTGTTTTCTACTAACATTCTTCCTTTTCCTCTCTCTGTTGTCTTTTACTCCTTTTACATCTCAGCATGTATACCACCTCCTCAAAGACTCTCTCACTGATTTCCCCCAGAGTGAGGTCATCTATCCCATCATGTATACTCATAGTCCCTGTGCTAATTCCATCATAACAGCTGCCATGTAGCATGGTACTTGCCTGTGCAGTTGTCTGGTGGCTTGTTACTACAATATGAATTAGCTCCTCAAGAAGAGGAACTCTGTCTTACTGACCTGTGAACCCCAGTTACTGACTGTGAACCGCTCAGTCAGTGATTGCCAAATAAATAGCTAAATGGACAAACAGATGGATGGACTGGTCTAAAGAGAAGCTTGAAGAATTCTGGGTGAACAGAATCTACCTTGCCCCTTTGCCTTTTGGGTGGTTTCTTACCTTTTTCTCAAAAGGGTTATGTTAGAGATCTCTACTCTTGTGGTGCGGTGGTGTTAATTGCTTTTATTTTTATTTTTTAAATTTCTTCCAGGTCAGAAGATTCCCAGGGGATACTGACAGTAAAGTCCCCAAGCTGAGCAAGGAAAGGGACATCATTGATGCATTTAGTTTCTCACGCTTGAGACTGAAAGTTGCCCTATTTTTCAATTGGTAGGTTGGCTGGGAAATTTTAAAATCTTATCCAAACCTCACTCTTGGCATTCCTGGTCTTAACATGAAATGTTATACGGCTCCTATCTCTCGGGACAGTGAATTCACTGGAAGCGGCATCACATTCTTGTGTTGGAGATTGGTATGCAACATTCCTTCCGCTCTTACGTTGCCTAAAAAAAAAAAAAAGAAAAGAAAAGAAAAAAAATCCGGTATTTTTTCATTGGCATGTACTCTCCTGTCAGCCATGGTCTTCCCAGGGGTTGCATTCTTCTTGTATAAGTTTGGCATTCTTTCAGTTACGTTTGGCTGGTGAGTCATAGGGACCCAAGGCAGTATAGAGGGAATATACAGACCTGACATGGAGTGTATGGTCTTAAACACCTGGATTTGTATTTTACAGTGTGACTAAAGGGGCTCAAGGCACATTCCAGTTAAAGATACTTCTGCATTCCATTATGGGCAACTTTACACCACCTCCACGGAGAAAAATGAAATGGATCTTGGGTCTTTCCCATTTATTCATACCTGATATCTCTTCCAAATTGACTTCCATGCAACATTTTCTCATATTTAAATGGTGGTGCATGGTAAATTACAGATTAAAGTTAACTCAACAGAAGGTCAGTATACCAGCAAGAAAATGACATATACAGAAAGCTTATGATCCTGAAGCAATGAGTAATTTCTTGGGTGGCTTTTGGGCATTAGTCTCATGATTTTAGTCTCACCTCCATGAGTCCCATAAGTTATTTCAGAAAATAAACAAACCTTAGTATACATCTCCAGTTTTACTTCCTAGTTCTCCTTTTGGGCCTAGGAACTATCTGTCTTCCACTAAACTGTAAATTCCAGAAGAACAGAGGCCATGTTTATTTACCTGGAGTCTAGAACAGTGCCCAGTACTTTGTAGGCACTCATAAATAATTGATAAATGAACAAAACCAATGAATGGTTAGCATCTACTCAATTGGAAGAAAGCTCATAGAATTTCTTTTGAACCTCTATAGTTGTTCCACGGCAGGATTAAGGGGAGGCCCACAGATCTCTGCACACTTGGATTGGGACCCTCTCTAGGCCCCCAAGCTCTGTGCTGGATATTCCTTTTTAATCTCACCACTTCACACTGCCTGAGGACTAAATGCTGTGAGGCACTGTGGTCAGAACTGAGCTTACCCTCATGGTGTCCCACCTCTCTTCACCTCACGTAGCTCCGTATATTCCTTAGTTGTACTCCATCACACATAATTTCCCAGTCAGATCCCCTAAACCCTTCTGGTCTTTGTTCTCACAGTCAAGCCTCAGGAAAGTCCCCTACATACACAACCTCTTTCCCCATTACTCTCTTCATTAGCTTGTCCTAACTGAAATCCAGATCGCCTTTGTAGACTCCACTTCTCCCAGAACTTTTCAAGTGAAGTTAATTTTTTTTCTCTCGCAACTCTGGTACCATGGTATTGGGGGTGAGATGTGTGTCCTTGATTCTCATTGTTTTTTCCAAATACTATTAACCTTTCCATTAAAAATTGTTGGAAAGGGGTACCTAGCTGGCTCAGTTGGTAGAGCATGTGACTCTTTTTTTTTTAATTTAAATTTTATTATTTTTTTAAACATATAATATATTTTTATCCCCAGGGGTACAGGTCTGTGAATCGCCAGGTTTACACATTTCACAGCACTCACCATAGCACATACCCTCCCCAATGTCCATAACCCCACCCCCCTCTCCCAACCCCCTCCCCCCATCAACCCTCAGTTTGTTTTGTGAGATTAAGAGTCACTTATGGTTTGTCTCCCTCCCAATCCCATCTTGTTTCATTTACTCTTCTCCTACCCCCTTAACCCCCGATGTTGCATCTCCACTTCCTCATATCAGGGAGATCATATGATAGTTGTCTTTCTCCGATTGACTTATTTCGCTAAGCATGATACCCTCTAGTTCCATCCACGTCGTCGCAAATGGCAAGATTTCATTTCTTTTGATGGCTGCATAGTATTCCATTGTGTATATATACCACATCTTCTTTATGCATTCATCTGTTGATGGACATCTAGGTTTTTTCCATAGTTTGGCTATTGTAGACATGAGCATGTGACTCTTTTTTTTTTTTAAAGATTTTATTTATTTATTTGACAGAGAGGTCACAAGCAGGCAGAGAGGCAGGCAGAGAGAGAGGAGGAAGCAGGCTCCCTGCTGAGCAGAGAGCCCGATGCGGGGCTCGATCCCAGGACTCTGAGATCATGACCTGAGCCGAAGGCAGCGGCTTAACCCACTGAGCCACCCAGGCGCCCCGAGCATGTGACTCTTGATCTCAGTGTTGTGAGTTTGAGACCCATGTGAGGTATAGGTATTACTTAAAACAAACAAAAACCTTAAAAATAAATAAATAAATAAATAAATATTCTCAGAAAACACTTGTCATTTGGTTCTATAAGCATCACCCACATGTCTTTAAGTTCTAGGTCTCCCCTGTTTGTTTGTTTGTTTGTTTTCAGTAAAAAGTTTAGTCTCTAGCTTACTCTGTTTTTTCCTACCTATTGCTCTTGCCAGAATGCCTTCATATCCCCAGAGATAGTCCATCCTAGAATCTAGGAGAGAAGACAATGAAAGAAGAAACAACTAATTGCATAGAACTAAGAGAATGTCAACTGAATGTAGTGGTGTAGACATGGGAGAAGAAGTTGGGAAGGTGCATGGAGGAGAGGTACTCGAGTGTGAGGGACACAAACACTTCAGTGTAGCTCGAGGATTGATGTGAGAGAGAAGAAAAAAGAGAAGACTCTGGAAAGGTGGACAGAGGGCCAATCTTGGAGGATGTTAAATGTTGTAAAGAGTTTAGACTTTATCCTGTATGCAGTAAGGAGATTTTATGAGGTTTTTTTTAAGTAGTAAAGTTTTAATTTTAGACAGTTCTGTCTGGTAAGGAGACTACTTAGGAAGTCCAGAAAGAGAGATGAGTACTAAAATTAAGCAATGGGCGATGGAGTGGAAATGGGAGTCTTCAAGTAAGTGTTAAGGGGGATGAATTATTAGGTCTTGGTGACTAGTTGGATGGAGTAATTACCGTGACTCATCTGAGTCAGGGCCTCTAAAGTGTTGTGTGTATGCGTGTGTGTGTGTTTAATTGGCAGTATTAACTGGAAGGAACAATATTTAGTGTTTACTGAGCATGTATAATGTGCCAACTACTTTTTAAAGAATTTTACCTCAATCTAATAGTACTAACAACTGTGTTAAGTAGATATTATTAGCCCTGTTTTACAGGTGAGAAAACTGAGGCACAGAAAGCTTGAGTAACTTGTCTATGGTTTTACTACCAGTAAGTGGTAGAGCTGGCCATCAAACCCAGGCGATTGGCTCCAAAAACTCTATGTTAAACCACTAGGTTAACAAACTATTATTATTATTTCTATCTTAATACAACTAGATTTCTTGAGTTAGTTTCCAGACATATTTTGGGGCCCTGAGAGTAAGGCACAGGACAGATGTGGGCTTGGCTTTTTTGTTTGCTTGTTAGTTTGTTGGAGGCAAGTGTAGATAAATGCTATAGAATGCAAGTCCAAGTGGGGTCTTGCAGCAAGGGCTGTGGTCGGATGAAAGCACAAATGACTAAAGGCATTGAGTCTCAGGAAGGGAAGGCCAGGGCTCAGGAACAGGGAAGGCAGACTTCAAAGACAAAAAGATATGACTTTACTGGGAGGGCCTTTTGGCCCCTCCAGCAATTTGGTGGGCAAAGCAAAGAATTGGTCCATTTGGTTGGGATAGATGTTAAATACCCTATGTATCTACGTGCATATGGGAGACTTAGAGGAACACCTAGAATGCCAGTCACTTCTCTTGTTGCACACATTCATAATGATTGCATCCTTCACCGATAGACAGTAGCATGTTAAAGACGTGCAGAAATGATCAGGGTTACAAATGCCTTAGATCATAAACTATGATATCTCCACACATTGCTGAGTTAGGAATGTTTCAGTCTTAGTTTCACACTATTTTCCATTCTACTTGCCAATAACAGGTTTAATGTAAGGCAGGAAGGACCTAGATAGATTAGATCACCTACTGCTTTGGGATGAAAATTGAAAAACATGAACCTCAGTGCATTCCTTGGAGGTCAGAAAGTCAGTACTTGTTAGAACAAGAGCAGAAGGCAATTCCCAAGATCTTGGCAGAAAATACATTTGCCCATCTGAAACTATAATTCTGGTGTTTGCAGCATTATATTTCACTCTGTTTTAAAGTATGGATATTGGGGTGTCTGGGTGGCTCAGTCATTAAGTGTCTGCCTTTGGCTCAGGTCATGATCCCAGGGTGCTGGGATCCAGCCCCACATCTGGCTACCTGCTCAGCAGGAAGCCTTCTTCTCTGTCTCCCAGTCCCCCTGCTTGTGTTCCCTCTTTTGCTGTCTTTCTCTGTCAAGTAAATAAAATCTTTTTTTTTTTTATTTTTTTTTTTAAAGATTTTATTTATTTATTTGACAGACAGAGATCACAAGTAGGCAGAGAGGAAGGCAGAGAGAGAGGAGGAAGCAGGCTCTCCGCTGAGCAGAGAGCCCGATGCGGGACTCGATCCCAGGACCCTGGGATCATGACCCGAGCCGAAGGCAGAGGCTTCAACCCGCTGAGCCACCCAGGCGCCCCTCAAGTAAATAAAATCTTAAAAAAATAATGCATGGATATTATTTAGAATGAAAAGAAAGGATAAGCAGAATAATTAGCTCCTAAACTAAGGAAACATGAGTTAGCAACAGAGATTATGCCTGGAAAGAAACAAAGATCTGAGAAGCTGCTCTCAGGTTCATTGCCCTTTGCTCCTGGAAACCTGTTTCTGAGGGCCAGAGCATTATAAGAAGATTTGCTGAGAAAGAACCATCAAACAGAGTCAGAAAACCATATTGGGATTTAAATTTTAAAGTAATTCCTTTAACCCACTTGAAAAGTGCCAAATAAGAGGGAATTCTTTTTGCTTGTTTGTTTGTAGGTGGGCACACCATTTCTTTCTTTCTTTCTTTCTTTCTTTCTTTCTTTCTTTCTTTCTTTCTTTCTTTCTTTCTTTCTTTCTTTCCTTCCTTCCTTCCTTCCTTCCTTCCTTCCTTCCTTCCTTTCTTTTTCTTCTAATTCCAGTATGGTTAACATGTAGTGTTATATTAGTTTTGGGTATACAATATAGTGATTCAATAATTCTGTACATTACTCAGTGCTCATCGGGATAAGTGTCCTCTTAACCTACTTCACCGGTCCCCCACCCACCTCCCTTCTGGTAGCATCAGTTTGTTCTCTGGTAGCATAGATAAGAGTCTGTTTTTGATTTGTCTCTTTTCATCTTTGTTTTATTTCTTAAATTCCACATACGAGTGAAATCATATGGTATTTGTCTTTCTGTGACTGACTTATTTCACTTAACATTACACCCTCTAGATCCATCTATATTGTTGCAAATGGCAAAATTTCATTCTTTTCAAATAAGAGGGAATTTTTGCCTTTCAGCCAACTATACTTAAAACATTAAAAGCCCAAGAAATCTGAAGTTGAACTGCATAATTCTCCTCTTACTGTTGTATACCCTCACATAATATCTGGCAGAGGATTTGGAACATCACTAAAGTGACAAAATCTTAATCCATGTCTTCTAAATATGAGTCAACTGTCATAAACACATACTCCATCTTAGTCTGGCCACAGAACCAAAATGAGGGGAAGGTCAGTGTAAGGTACCATGAAGCAGCTGAGCTACCTGTGTACTACTGTGTTTACCTCTGAAGTCTCTATCTTAAGACGGGCACTAATAAATTCAAATATATATAAAGGAAAATAACCAAAATGATTAGGGACTTGGAAATAATTTATAAAGGAAGCAGTGAAAGACCATGAGAACTCTTGGCCTCAAAGTTAAAAAAGGAAGAATTGATGTGATTCCATGTTTGAAGAAATATCATGTGAGAAAAAGGAACAAGCTTATTTTTGTTGGTCTATAGGGCAGATGTATGGTAGAAGTTTTAGAGAGGCAGGTTCAAACACATGATCGGAAAGAGGAATAATTCAAACTTTTCACTTGTGGAACGTGTTGTATTGTACTGGAAACAATCAAGGAAAACCTGTCATGGATATTATAGGGGTTAGGGCTTATACCCTGGGTGCAAATTATACAGTTCTGGATCTCAAATTCTGGACACTTTTCCTTCAAACTGCTTAACCCCAGGATAGCACTGTATAAAAGAGAGTGTGATGGCAACTATGTAGGGATCGCTAATGTAAAGCAGGTGCCCCTATTTCCTGGAGAAGGTAAGATTTGACTTGCAACCTGAATGGCCAAAAAAGGGGGTCAGCTATGTGATAACTGGGAGAGGACCCTTCTAGGCAAGAAAACAGCAAGTATAATCACTCATGAGGGCGGTAAGACTGTGGGGACCAGAGTCTAGTGAGTGTGGAAGGGGAGTATAGTGGGGAGGAGGTAAGAAAGTGTGAGTGGACCAGATTGTGAAGACTTTTGTAGGCTATAAAAATAAATCCGTGTTTTGTTACCAGTGCATTTGAAGTCATTTAAGGAAGGAAGTAATACAGTGGGATTGTCCTTTCGAAAAAATCTTTTGGCTTCTGTGTAGCAAATGGATGGGAAGGAGTCAGATGAAGCCAGGAAAAGGGTTGTAAGCAATTGCTGGACACAGACATGTAAAAATAAAAGTAAATCAAAATAGCTTAATGAACATGTTAGGTTAGTTGTTAACAAGATCTACCATACACTACTCATAGGATAAATAAATCCTTGCTGATGAATTAAGTGTCTGGGATGGAAGCCAAGTCCCCCCCACCCCGGCCGCATGAACTGTATTCTTTTTATTTGGCTCTTGGATAATGAAATGAATGGCAAACACTATGTATACATTCATATTTTGGAAAGCTCAGAGGGTGAATCACTGTCTTGTGAGAGAAGGAATGTTCAAAACTGGGATCTGTGTATCCTCAATGGGTTGCTGTTCAACTAAAAGAAAATCCACAAACACAGAGGAAGCAGAAGGCGTTGGTAGGAAATACAGCAGAAAGAGATTCAAGAGTTATGGTCTCTTAAGTCCCCTGCTACTGATGCTGCTTATATTGGTGTAGTTATTTAATCTAAAGGTGGCTTCTGTCTTTTGTCCCAGCATTGCCTCCACTCCTCTGCACCTCTTCTAAAGGCTCTGTACTATCCGGTTGGCTTTGGGCTACATAGCAGAGGGTCTCACCTTCCATCTCTTGGATGCCCAGAGCAGTGGTTCTCAGTCTTTAGCTTGCATCAGCATCATCTCAAGGCCTATGAAAACACAGATTGATGGACTCCATCCCCAGGGTTTCTCATTCAGCAAGTGGAACTCATGGATCATTCATGTCTATTCTCAGGTGATGCCAGTGCTTAGAACTGAAAGAATGGAACATGAGGAAGGGCAGAACTACCCTCTGCTTGGAGATGGTGGCAAGGCTGGAAGCTTTGGGGTTCTGGGATGAGTGCATGGAATCAAATTTCATGTGATTTTGAGTTTCAGATGTTGGGAGCTTTTTTCTCTTTCCTCTAGTCCAGTATTTCTCAATCTTGGCCATTCATTGGAACCATTCAAGGAGTTTTTAAAAATACTCATTCCTGGGTCCCATGCCCAGAAATTTCTGATTTAATTGGTCGAAGATATAGCTGGGCGTCACAATGTTTAATTGCTTTCCAGGTCATCGTGGAGCCAGTGTTCTAGCCTCTGCTTCTTTCTGGGTGTAATCACTAGCTTTCTCTACCCTGAGGCCAATTCTTCATTTTCCAGTGTGGAGCATGGTGGGCTGAGTAGAAGGGACAAAGGTGAATGGCTATTGGTGTTCGCTGTTGTCAGTTTGAGAACAGAAAAGACTACCAGGAAGACAAGCTCAGTGGCAACTGGACAGCTGGGCTAAAAGTGGCTCCCAGTTAGTGGTTCTAGAGAGTGAGCTTTTTTTTTTTTTTTTTTATAAAAGGGAAGGGAGATCATTCTTTTTAACTTTGCAAATTAAAATTTAACAAAATCCTTATTATTTTATAAGAACGATAATAGCTTGTGATTCTTTTAAAAGTAATTAGTTTTTGGTCTTGATGGAGATTGTTTTAAGAAAAAAGTTTCAATTGCTTTCAGAGGCCTTGTTTGCAGATGAACTCTTACCTTGTTGTCATACTGAAGCAGGTTCGGCCTATGCATTTGGTTGTTGTTTCCCCCGTGACATCATTTTTTCCAGCCACCCATTTGGAACATTCATATATTGTTACCCCGTCCTTGTCAGATCTCAGACTGCCTAAGACATGGAGGGGACAAGGGGAATTGTGAAGACCCACAGTACTCCTGGGCCCTGGCTACAGTTAGAGTACTTGCTAGAAATACACCAGGGAATAGAGAGTGAGTCATAGCCTTGCAAAGACATGTTCACCAGATAACCATCAGAAGGATTTCCTGTTTGCCTCTGAGGGACACAAATAATATTTTTTTTCCCTCTGATTTTTCCCATTTATACTGCAAATAACTCCATAGATGATGTATCGTTTGACCCCTGTCAGAATGCTCTTGCTCTGCTCATTCAAATATAGAAGGAAAGATAGACCTCAGGGTCCTTGAGTGAATCTGTAACTTAATGGGTGAGTTTGACAACAAGAAAATTTTCCCCTAAGTGGAGAGAATTAGCAGGCCTTCCACCTGGAGCATTTGGAACGGGGAAGACTTCTTTGTGCATGTGCCCCGGTACTGAAGTATATGTAGACAGTCAGCAGTAGACTAAACTATCTCCCCCCGGTGATTGTGATACATTTTGAAAAACGTTGCCTTGGATAATGTTCAATTCTGGGCTTGATCATTGAACATACTGCAAATTGTAATGCCTAGAATATAGAAAAGAAGAGCTAAAATTTATAGTAGAAATGACTTGTATATTTGATAGAAGACAAAGTTGCAGATGGAGGGGGAAGAGGAGAGAAGGGGCACACTGAGATCAAAGAAGAATAATTTTTTAAAAATATTTTATTTACTTATTTGAGAGGGAAAGCATGAGTGGGGGGTGGGGGGAGTGGCGGAGAGAGAGGCAGATGCCACACTGAGCAGGGAGCCCGATGCAGGGCTTGATCCTAGGACCTCAAGATCATGACCTGAGCCAAGGGCAGATGCTTAACCAACTGAGCCACCCAGGCACCCCACAGAAGAATAATTCTTTTTTTCAAAAAAGATTTTATTTATTTATTTGACAGAGAAAGACAGAGCAAGAGAGGGAACACAAGCAGGAGGTATGGGAGAGGGAGAAGTAGGCTTCCTGCTGAGAAGAGAGCTGGATGCAAGACTCTGGTATCACGACCTGAACCAAAGGCAGACGCTCAATGGCTGAGCCACCCAAGTGCCCCTAGAAGAATAATTTTAAGGTAGATAGAGAACATAAGCATTCTGAGACCCACAGATTAACATGCCATGAAGCCTCAAATCACTGATATACCTCGGTCCAACATGTCTCAGATATACATCCCATGTGTTGCTCTATTGTGGAAAAACCAGATGATTTAGAATGCTCTTGATTTTTCTAAATGAGAATCGTGTACCATAAATATCAGTTTTAAAGTGTACAATTAAATAGTATTTAGTATGTTCACAAACGTGTAAATATCAGCATTATAATTTCTGAATATTTATTATTGAAGTATAATTAATGTATAGTATCCTATTAGTTTCAGGTGTATATCATAGTGGTTCAGTATTTTTATAAATTATGAAATAATTCCCATGAAAAGTCTAGTTACCACCTGTCACCATGGAAAGTTATTATAATATTATTAACTATGTTACCTATGCTGTACATTACATCCACATGCCTCATTTACTTTATAACTGGAAGGTTGTACATGCTAGTTCTCTTCACCTGTTTCATCTACGCTCAAACCCTCCCCTCTGGTAATCTAAGAGTCTGTTTCTATTTTCTCTTTTTTATTTAGTTTGTTTTTAGATTCCACATGTAAGTGAAATCATATGGTATTTGTCTTTGTCTGCCTTATTCTACTTAGCATTATACCCTCCAGGTCCACCCATGTTTCACAAGTGGCAAGGTCTTGTTCTTTTTTGTGGCTGAATAATATTCCATTGTGTATATATTCTACATCTTCTTTACTCATTCATCTATGGATGGACACTTAAGTTGCTCCCATATCTTAGCTATTGTAAATAATTCTGTAATAAGCATAAGGATACTTCTATTTCTTTGAATTGGTGCTTTTGTTTTCTTTGTATAGATACCCAGAAGTAGTATATTCCAGAATATTTTCATTACCTTTTAAAGAAATCTCCTAAACGTTAGCAGTCCCTCCACAATTCTCTCCTCCCCCCCAATCCTTGGAAACCACAAACAGACATTCTGACTTTATGAATTTGTTTATTTTGGAAATATATAAATAGAACTGTACATGTGGGGCCTCTTAGCACTGGCTTCTTTCACTTAGCATGTTGCAGAATGTATCAATATTTCATTCCTTTTTTATGGCTAATATTTCACTCTAGGGATATACCACATTTTATTTATTCATTTATCAGTTGATAGACATTTGGCTTCTCTCCACAATTATCTATTAGGAATAATGTTGCGATGGATATTTGTTTTGTTTTGTTTTTTTTGTTTTTTTTGTTTTTTTTAAAGATTTTATTTATTTATTTGACAGAGAGAAATCACAAGTAAGCAGAGAGGCAGGCAGAGAGAGAGAGAGGAGGAAGCAGGCTCCCTGCCGAGCAGTAAGCCCGATGTGGGGCTCGAACCCAGGACCTGGGATCATGACCTGAGCCAAAGGCAGCGGCCCAACCCACTGAGCCACCCAGGCGCCCCATGCGATGGATATTTGTACACACATTTTTGTGTGAATATGTGTTTTCATTTTCTTGGGTATATACTACAAGTGAAATTGCAGGCTCATATGGTTATTCTATGTTGAAACTTTTGAGGAACTGACAGATTATTTTCCAGAGTGGTTGCACATTTTACATTTCCCCAGAAATCTGTGAAATTTACAAATTTCCCACATCTTTGCAAACATTTGCCATTGTCTTTCTTTTTAAGTATGGCCATCCTAATGAGTGTGAACCAGCAGCTAATTAAGGATTTGACTTGCATTTCTCTGAGGACAGATGATATTGAGCTCATTGACCATTTGGGTATCTTTGTTAGAGAAATGTCTATTCGATGTCTTTTCCATTTTAAAATTGGATTGTTGTAGGTGTTCTTTTTATATTCTGAATATACAGGTCCCTTATCATATGTTATCTGTAAATATTTCCCCTCATTTTGCGGGTTGTACTTTCTTTTTTTTTAAATATTTTATTTATTTATTTGACAGACAGAGATCACAAGTAGGCAGAGAGGCAGGCAGAGAGAGAGAGGAGGAAGTAGGCTCCCTGCTAACTAGAGAGCCTGATGCAGGGCTCAATCCCAGAACCCTGGGATCATGACCTGAGCCGAAGGCAGAGGCTTTAACCCACTGAGCCACCCAGGCACCCATTGTGGGTTGTACTTTCAATTTCTTGACAGTAATATTGGTAGAACAAAGGCTTTTAATTTTGTTGTAGTCCATTTTTTCCTAAAACCTGTGGTTTTAATGTTGTATCTAAGAAATTGCTTTTCTTCTAAGAATTTTACCATTTTACCTCTTACATGTGACTCTGTGATCCATTTTGAATTAATTTTTAATGTATAGTGTAAATTAGAGGTTCAACTCCATTCTTTGCATCTGAATATCTACTTGTCCCAGCACCATTTTTCAGAAAGACTATTATCTCCCCACTCAGTTATCATCCAACACTTGCTGAAAATCAATAGACCATAATGTACAGACTTTTATATCTGGGCTGTTTGCATTTCTATATACATTTTAGAATCATCTTGTCAATTTATTAAAAAAAAAAAAGGCAGCTGGAATTTTACCAATACTGCTCTCCTCTTTGCTTTCACTTCTCTCTGATGCTTTTAAAATGGCTTTTTTGGTAATGTATCTAATATTTCTTAATTGTTACTGGGTGGGGGTGATTATCCTGTCTTGACCTCCTGTGTCCTTCTTGGAAGTAAAAGTTTTCTCAGCTCATTTTTCACATGAATTGGTAGCTCTCATGTGCAACGATCTATGGTCTAGGAAAGTTTGCATTTAAAATATAAATATGTCCTATATTTAAGTCATGTGTTTTCATCTAGGATGTGGAAAATGTGTCTTTTCTTCATTTTCCTTTTATAGACAAGCTTCTGTCTTATTGGTTTTTTTGTTTTTGTTTTTTTTCTGAGAGACATAGACATGACTGATACCTCTTTACTTAGAAATATATGATTTAATCATGCCTCACTTTTGTGTTCTTTGGGTCATAAAATTTATATTTGTTTGGCCATCTGAAATTATGTGTTTTTTTCTCAGTAGGAAAAAGAAGCTAGAGGAAATGAATTTTTGAAAGAGGAGTAGTCACTAGTTTCAGGCTTTGAATGTCATTTTAATTTTGAGTGTAAGATTTCTTATACCCTGGGTTTCCTTCCATTTTTCCCCCATGAGAGAATTACAATTAAGCAGCAAACTTTGCATGTTGCCACTTAATATGTAGAGAGTATAAAGTGTGCTTGGTGTCAGTGAGTGCTTCTATCCACCTGATCACCCTCAAACGTATTTTTAAGAATGCTGAGTTCTGGAAAGCCTAACAAAAAAACCAAAAGCCAAAAATCCTCTCAATTATTTTATTTTCTTAAATAAGATTTATTTATTTATTTGAGGGGGGAAGGGGCAGAGGGAAAAAGACAATCTTGAGCAGACTCCACACAGAGCATGGAACCCAGTGAGGGGCTCAATCTTATGTCCCAAGATCATGACCTAAGATGAAGTCAAGAGTCAGATGCTTAATCAACTGAGCCACCCAGGTTATTTCCTACTATAATTTTTATTTGAGCTTCACTTTGGAGTTCAGGTACTTTCCCCACAATTTCCCTAATAATATCAAATATGGGTAATATATTTAATCGGTGGGGTTATTAATTTATTAAATTATTTTCAAATTCATTTATTCATTCACACATGCATCCTTTATTTCAACAAATATTTATCGAATTCCAGACACTGAATGATTCAAAGATAAGATTCCAGATACTGCGACTCAAAGATAAGTAAAATTTATATTTAGATTATACCTTAAGGAGCTCAAAATTTAGTGGGGATAGGAGGGAATAGACACCAAAACATGTAATTTTAAAATAATGTAATCTGAGTAATATATAGAATTGTTGAATCATAGTATTGTACACCTGAAACTAATTTAACACTCTGTGTTAACTATGCTGGAATTAAAATAAACTTAGAGAATATATTCAAATAAAAATAAGGTAATAAAGTCAATAATAGTATAAGGTGTTGTGGATCACTGATGAGAAACAGGAGAAAAATAGAATGATGAGGCAGTAGGACACGAAAGGGAACTTTTGATGTAGATTAAGGAAATAGAAACAAGAAAGAAAGGACCAGAATATTCTTTGGGCTAGAACTTAGGGGGAGGTAGATTCTGTTATCAATGGATATCTGGTGAAGTCTAGGTAATAGAGAAAAGGAGACTCACCATCATTTTGTCGCCTACTTCACAAAGTTGTCCTGGCCCCATTCAGTGGTCAGGTTTCTCTTTTACTTTGATCACGTCTTTCCCAATGCAGTTACAAATTCTCTGATGCAGGGCATTTCCTATCTGTAACAATGCTTAGTTTATGATTGGCTGTCGATCATTATATTCACAAAGAAGGAAGAAGGAAGGCCCCCCCTTTGCTGAAATGAAGCATTCTCCTTTTAACATTGTTCTCCTCAGTGGGTGTTGTTTCCTTCCTGCCACTAGAGGGAAATGACAGCACTTTTAAAAATTTTCTATAACCAGAGGAAAACTTCCTAAAGAAAAAGCCCTGCCCCCATCCAGCTAGAGACTATTTCTTCTGAAGAGCATTTAGCATGAATCATATTTTCACATTTCATCCAGCTCGGCTCTTGAATAAGTAAGGCAGCATCTTCGTACTGTGAAATAGCATAAAATAATGCAGCTCTGTTTTGATAGTTATCATTATTTTCTCTCTTTAGTCCTTAGGAACCAAATCCTATTATAGTTGCTTCTACTCAAACACATACATGTATATACATACACACACACACAAACACACATACCCCATATCACAGACTAGCAAGAAGGTATTTTTTCCCATTGTGCTTTAATCTTTTTTCAAATACAAGACTGGGAACTCTGTGGAAAAAAATGAACATACTCTTTCCCATATTTACTTAAAATGAACAGGTTTTAAAGTATATCAACCTAAGTTTTGAGACTGCGTTAGTCAGCATTCTCTAGAGAGAAACAGAACAAATAGGAGATGTGGGCATGTGTGTGCATGTGTGTGTGTCTACATAAAATAAGAAATTGCTTCACTGATTATAGAGGCTGAGAAGTCCCACGGAACTGCAGCTGACAAGTTGGAGACCCAGGAGAGCCAATGGTTGAAGTTTCAGTCTGAAGCTGGCAGACTCAAAACTTGAGAAGAGTGATATTTCAGTTGAGTCCAAAAGGTGGTGAAGGTCATTGTCCTAGCTCAAAGCAGTTAGGCAGGAGGAGTTTCCTCCTCATGGAAGGGTCAACCTATTATTTTCAGGCTTCCCATTGGATGAGGAATACCAACATTAGAGAAGGCAACCTCCTGGCCAACAGACACATGAAAAGATGCTCATCGTCAGGGAAAATGCAAATCAAAACTACAATGAGAGATCAACTCATACCTGTCAGAATGGCTAAAATAAAAAACACAAGAGACAAGTGTTGATGATGTGGAGAAAAAGGAACCCTTGGGCACTGTTGGTGGGAATGGAAAATTGTGCAGTCCATGTGGAAAACACTATGGAGGTTCCTCAAAAAATTAAAAGTAGAACTACCCTATGATCCAGTATTCATACTACTCCATATTTACCCCCAGAAATACCAATTCAAAGGAATGTATGCACTCCTGTGCTTATAGCAGCATTATTTATAATAGCCAAATTATCAAATCAGCCCAAGTGTCCATCAATAGATGAATAAAGAAAATGTTTTATATTATATATAAGTATATATATTATTCAGCCATTAAAAACAAAAGAATGAAACCTTGCCATTTGTGATGATGTGGGTGGAGGTAGAGGGTACAATGTTAAGTAAAATAAGTCAGAGAAAGACAAATACCATATGATTTAATTCATATAGGGAGTTTAAGAAACAAAGCAAATGAACAAAGAAAAAGAGAGATTCAAACCAAGAAATAGACTCTTCGCAAACAAACTGATGGTTATCAGGTGGGAGGTGAGTGGGGCAATGGGTGGAAAAGGTGGTGAGGATCAAGGGGTGCCCTTGGGAGGAGCACTGGCTGTTCCGTGGGAGTTTTGAACCACTGTATTGTACATCAGAAACTAATAAAACTGTATGTTTACTGGAATTAAAATTAAAACAAAAAGAGCGAGCAAGGGGAGGGGCAAAGAGAGAGGGCACCCAGTGCTCATCACAAGTGCCCTCCTTCAAGCAGATTCCCACCAAGCTCAGAACCAGACACGGGGCTCAACCCCATGACCCTGGGATCATGACCTGAGCCAAAATCGAGTTGGACGCTCAACCAACAGAGCCACTCAGGTGCCCCTGGGCCCGTTTTCTAATCTATAGACCAGGCTCAGTGCCTACCACTAACTGGATTTCTGTTAGGTGCGAATTATATAATTTACATAAAATTCTAACACAGTTCCTTTCTCTGATGTTCCAAAATATACACTCCTTCAGCCAAGCTACATTGGACATTATCCAAATAGGTTGTACAGAATTCCCATGGCACCCAGTTCAAACTCAGGTTTCTGAGAGTCTATTAAGTTCTAAGGATTCTCCATTTGCTTCCCAGGAAGAGACTAACTCAGTAAATAGCAAGGACCAGAAAACTGGAAACTGGGGTAGAATCCTCTTTGTCTCTTAACAGTGTTTTGTCCTTCCTTACCTATCCTGGCTATTGTTGATTGGGTCTCACAACCACAAGGTCCTTCATTCTACAATTTGGTGATTTTTTTTTCAGGATCTAGTTTTCCAGATGGAAATTCCCAAATTTAGAGGTGTCATCATTTCCTATTATTGGATCCTTTTATTTTGGCGTGAATTTGGCCTGAATCTTAATATGCAAAATTAATTGAAGCTTATCTAAAAACTGAATCTCTGAAACTTGGTGCAACCTGCCCGTTTTTTTTTTTTTTTAAAGATTTATTTATTTATTTATTTGACAGACAGAGATCACAAGTAGGCAGAGAGAGAGAGAGAGAGGAGGAAGCAGGCTCCCCGCTGAGCAGAGAGCCCGATGTGGGGCTCGATCCCAGGACCATCATGACCTGAGCTGAAGGCAGAGGCTTTAACCCACTGAGCCACCCAGGCACCCCTGCCCTGTTTTTAATTTCTGAAAATGCCTTAGTGTATTGCAACATTATTGGAGTCCACAGATTTGGAATCTCAACCAAAGATGGTCTCTCACTATTCTGTATAATGAAGTGATGGCCAGCTTTTAGGAAGCAAGAAAAATACATGTCAACAATGAATTATTAATTACACTCTTAATCATAGGTAATATAATTGGATTGCTAATGTTTCAGATGGTGTATTCATAAGGGCAACTTTTATTAATTATTACGTGATTTCTGATTATTTTGACATTATTTGCTCAGAAATATTTTCCCGTCTTGCTGTTTCTGTTTTCCTTATTTGATCTAGAAGTAAGAATTGGACTTCTTATTAGGTAATTTCTACTAGGAATCTATGGGGAAATCTATATTTGGGGCAGTGGGAGTAGCATTATGTTCTTGTTTACCTGAATGGGGTCGATGTATTATTTATTTATTTATTTATTTAATTTATTATTTAAGTTCACATTAGTTAACATATAATGTAGTATTGGTTTCAGGAGTAAAATATAGGGATTCATCACTTATGTATAACACCCAGTACTCGTCACAACAAGTGCCCTCCTTAATGTTCATTTACCCCATTCCCCCAGATACCTCTCCTCCAGCAGCCCTGTTTGTTCTCTATAGTTGAGAGTCTCTTACAGTTTGCTCCCTTTCTGTTTTTGTCTTATGTTATTTTTCTTTCCTGTCCCCTTTGTTTATCTGTTTTCTTAAATTCCACATATGAGTGAAATCTTATGGTATTTGTCTTTCTCTGACTGACTTAATTCATTTAGCATAATTCCCTCTAGTTCCAACCACATCATTGTGAAATGGCAAGATTTTATACTTTTTGATGGCCGAGTAATTTATACACACACACACACACACACATCTTCTTTATCCATTCATCAGTCAATGCACATTTGGGCTTTCTGGGGTTGCTGTATCTTGATCTGAGGGTCTATCTGGCAAGTCCACAGCAGAACAAACTTCTAAAGGTGGATGCACTTTGGAAGGTGGCCTCGAACAGGGCTCTAATGTAGAGGTATTAAGATATACAAAGAGCCCAACCTTCTTCAAACAACAGCAGAGATTTTACCAAGTGTTTACCAAGTGTTTAAATACACTTGGTCCTTGTAGTGGGAATCAGATGGATCTACTAAGGTTACTAAGGTGATAACTGTCTTAGGTCAAGTTCCCTAGATAGATTCTCATGAAGGCAGTCTATCGAAGAAATGCTCTCAAGAGAGGGGAAGGGAGGAGAGTGGAATAAGATAGGAAAAGAAAGTAAGGATATGATCTCAGCTGAAACTAGCTTCTGCCTGAGTCCCACAGGGAGTTAAACCACAGGTAGTCCCACTTTGAGAAAGGGAGCCAGTACTGTATATTCCATGTCTGCCAGTCATTGGTGGCTGACTGCTTGACGGCAGGGGTTTCTCTTAGATAGCAGTTCTCTGGAGAAGGGGCAGCTGTGTGCCTTCTGTGGCGATGCTCATTGCTGTGGGGGATGGGTGTGCCTACTCAATGAAAAGGATCTGGGCAGGGTAACAACAACATCCACTATAGTGATTTCTTTCTCTTTTCATACCATCTTAGGAGTTAAGGAAAAAAAAAAAAGTAGGTCAGTTTTCTTGCTTTCATTTAAGAAATTAAAATAACAGTTTGAATAAATGTTTTTTGAAGTTGTTGGGCAGAGAAAGCCTTAGCTTTCAACTGCAGTTGGAATCTTTTGATTTGCTAGTAATTTGTTTTGTACCTTTAAGAATTCCTAGATCTCTGGGGAGCCTGGGTGGCTCAGTTGGTTAAGCATTGGATTCTTGGTTTCAGGGTCATGAGATTGAGCCATGTGGTGGGCTGCACTCAGCACAGAGTCTGCTTGAGATTCTCTGCCTTTCCCTCACCCTCTGCCCTTCCTCTGCTCTCCCTCTAAAATAAATAAATAAATAATAAATTTAAAAAATCTTAAAAAAAAAAAAAAGAATTCCCAAAGCTTTAACCCAGACTGATTTCCACAAAACCACAGAAAGAATGTTATATGCAAAACAAGTTTTCCTTGATCACTTCCTGTTGCTGCTAAAACTGGTTTCCCTAGATAACGTTCAACTTTAAGCCTATAAATCTGCATTTTCCACTTGCGATTATTCATTTCCTCACTCATGAGCAGCATGTTATTTTCATAAATGTTGGTTCAGAGAGTCTTGTTAATAGTAAGTAGATTGGGCTTCATATTTTGTAAAATATTTTATTTATTTGACAGGGAAAGAGAGAGCAAGCACAAGCAAGGGGAGCAGCAGAGGGAGTGGGAGAAACAGGCTCCCCACTGAGCAGAGAGCCCTGTGCAGGTCTCAATCTCAGGACCCTGGGATCATGACCCATGCTGAAAGCAGAGGCTTAACTAAGGGGCTTCTACTTAATCAGGGTAAATTTATTGAGTGGAAGTAATACCAGAACAGAGTTTTGAATGACAAGCTCTAGTTAGCCTGTTAGTGGGCACGGTGGAAGGAAAGAAAGGATCTGAAAGCAGAGGAAACAGAATATACAGTTATGAAGTTAAAAGAACAGTGATAGTTTAGAGAGATGCTCATTTGAGTGGTACCTAAGGTGAAGGATAAGAAGGGAAGAGACGACACATCAGAGGTGAATCAACAGACTGTTCAGATGGGCACCAGGCTTTATATATCACACTGGGAATCTGCGCTTATAGCATGAGAATGATGGAAAGCCATTGAAAAATCAAAAGAACAAAGAAAGTAAACACATTTTCAAGAAGGCACAAGAGTAGCAATAACATGGACTCAGGCTCATGCTCCACTAGGGTCTACTACATGGAAGTGCCTCCTGGCCTCCTGCACGATTGTGCCCATGAAGATGACACAAAGATGTCTTTGTACCACTAAGCACTTCCAGTTGGCCAGGGTCCATCACATGGTTCCTGATGTAAGCAGGGTAATCTTCAGTAAAATGGAGCACTCCTAATACCTGAGCTCCAGAGCTCCAGAGCTTGGCATCACAGGACATGTCATGCCATCACACTCACTTCAGCTCACTGAGCTAAGATTGTGATTATTGTAAGCAGACAAGAAAGAAGGACAATGGTGAAATTTTTCAGAAGTAAAATCTCTGGCCACCAGACATCCTTGGGGATGTCTAGGCCATGGAAGTCAACTGCATAGCTAGAGAATAAAGCTAAAGGAAAAGTAGTCCTCGTTATCTCACATCACACGCAAAACAATCAACTCAAAATAGATTAAAGGTTTGAACGTAAGACCTGAAACCATAACACCCTTAGAAGAAAACATAGGGGTAAACCCCTTGCAATCAGTTTTGGCTGTGATCTTTTGGATTTGAAACCAAAAACACAACAAAAGCAAAAACAAATAAGTGGGGGTACATTAAACTGAAAAGCTTCTATACAGGAAAGGACACCATCAACAAAATGAAAAGGCAGCCTGTGGAATGGGAGAAAATATTTGCAAATCAGATAGCCGATAAGAGATTACTATCCAAAATATATAAAGAAAATGTGCAGAGGAACTGAATAGACATTTCTCCAAAAAAGACATACAGATGGCCAACAGGTACATAAAGAGATACTCAACATCACTTATCATCAGAGAAATTCCAATTAAAACAATATCGAGAAGTGCCTGGGTGGCTAAGTCCATGAAGCGTCTGCCTTTGGGTCAGGTCATGATCCCAGAGGCTGGGATAGAGCTCCACATTGTGTTCCCGGTTCAGTGGGGAGCCTGCTTCTCCCTCTGCCTCTGCTCCACCCCCTGCTCCTCTCTCTCTAAAATAAATAAATAAAATCTTTAAAAAAACCTTTAAAAATAAATAAAACTACAGTTAAATATCACCTCACACCTGTTAGGATGACTGTTATCAAAAAGACAAGAAATAACAACTGTTGGTGATGATGTGGAGAAAAGGAAACCCAGTGCCTTCTTTGTAGGATAGTAAACTTATGCTTCCACTATAGAAAACTGTATGGACTGTAAGAGACCCTTAATCATAGGAAAAAACCTGAGGGTTGCCATATACGAGGGGGGGTGGGAGAATGGAGTAACTGGATAATAGACATTGAAGAGGGCATGTGATGTAATGAGCAGTGGGTATTTTATGAGACTGATGAATCACTGAACTCTACCTCTGAAACTAATAATACACTATATGTTAATTAATCGAATTTAAATTTTTTAAAAAAATAAAATGGTAAAAAAAAAAAAACCCTATATGGAAGTTGCTCAAGAATTTTAAAATGGAACTATTGTATGATTCCACAAATCCACTTCAGGATATTTATCCAAAAATACAAAATCATTATCTCAAAATAATGTATGTAACACCATTTCAGCATTATTTACAATAGCCAAGATACAGAAGCAACCCAAGTGTCCATCCATAGATGAATGGATAAAGAAGAGACGGTATATGTATACAATGGAATATTACTCAGCCATAAAAAAGAAATCTTGTCATTTGCAACAACATGGATGGAGCTGGAGTGTATAATGCTAAGTGAAATAAGTCAGAGAAAGACAAATACCATATCACTTCACTCATATGTATGTAGAATTTAAAAAAAGAATAAATGAACAAAGGGAAAAAAGAGGTTAAAAAAACAGAGTTTTATTTTTTATTTTTAATTTTTTTAAAGATTTTATTTATTTATTTGACAGAGATCACAAGTAGGCAGAGAGGCAGGCAGAGAGAGTGAGAAGAGGAAGCAGGCTCCCTGCTGAGCAGAGAGCCTGATGTGGGACTCGATCCCAGGACCCTGAGATCATGACCTGAGCCAAAGGCAGAGGCTTAACCCACTGAGCCATCCCGGCTCCCAAAAACAGACTTTTTTAAAAAAAATTTTTAATTTTTTTAATAAACATATAATGTATTTTTATCCCCAGGGGTACAGGTCTCTGAATCGCCAGGTTTACACATTTCACAGCACTCACCATAGCACATACACTCCCCAATGTCCATATCCCCACCACCCTCTCCTGACCCCCACTCCCCCCAGCAACCCTCAGTCTTGTTTTTGAGATTGGGTCTTTTATGGTTTGTCTCCCTCCCGATCCCATATTCTTTCATTTTTACTTTTCCTACCCCCAAATGCCCCATGTTGCATCTCCACTTCCTCATATCAGGGAAATCATAGGATAGTTGTCTTTCTCTGATTGACTTATTTCACTAAGCATAATACCCTCTAGTTCCATTCACGTTGTCACAAATTGCAAGATTTCATTTCTTTTGATGGCTGCATAGTATTCCATTGTGTGTGTGTGTCTGTGTGTGTGTATACCACATCTTCTTTATCCATTCATCTGTTGATGGACATCTAGGTTCTTTCCATAGGTTGGCTATTGGCTATTGGCTATTGTGGACATTGCTACTATAAACATTCGGGTGCACGTGCCCCTTTGGAGCACCACATTTGTTTCTTTAGGGTATATACCCAGTAGTGCAATCTCTGGGTCATAGGGTAGCTCTATTTTCAGTTTTTTGAGGAACCTCCACACCATTTTCCAGAGTGGTTGCACCAACTTGCATTCCCACCAACAGTGTAGGAGGGTTCCCCTTTCTCCACATCCTCGCCAGCATCTGTCATTTCCTGACTTGTTAATTTTAGCCATTCTGACTGGTGTGAGGTGGTATCTCATTGTGGTTTTGGTTTGTATTTCCCTGGTGCCGAGTGATGTGGAGCATTTTTTCATGTGTCTTTGGCCATCTGGATGTCTTCTTTGCAGAAATGTCTGTTCATGTCCTCTGCCCATTTCTTGATTGGGTTATTTGTTCTTTGGGTGTTGAGTTTGTTAAGCTCTTTATAGATTTTGGATACTAGCTCTTTATCTGATATGTCATTTGCAAATATCTTCTCCCATTCTGTCAGTTGTCTTTTGGTTTTGTTAACTGTTTCATTTGCTGTGCAAAAGTTTTTGATCTTGATGAAATCCCAATAGTTCATTTTTGCCCTTGCTTCTGTTGCCTTTGGCGATGTTCCTAGGAAGAAGTTGCGGCAGCTAAGGTCAAAGAGGTTGCTGCCTGTGTTCTCCTGAAGGATTTTGACGGATTCCTTTCTCACATTGAGGTCCTTCATCCATTTTGAGTCTATTTTCATGTGTGGTGTAAGGAAATGGTACAGTTTCATTTTTCTGCATGTGGCTGTCCAATTTTCCAGGCACCATCTGTTGAAGAGGCTGTCTTTTTTCCATTGGACATTCCTTCCTGCTTTGTTGAAGATTAGTTGACCATAGAGTTGAGGGTCTATTTCTGGGCTTTCTATTCTGTTCCATTGATCTTTGTGTCTGTTTTTGTGCCAGTACCATACTGTCTTGATGATGACAGCTTTGTAATAGAGCTTGAAGTCTGGAATTGTGATGCCATTAACTTTGGCTTTCTTTTTCAACATTCCTCTGGCTATTCGAGGTCTTTTCTGACTCCATATAAATTTTAGGATTATTTGTTCTATTTCTTTGAAAAAACTGGATGGGATTTTGATAGGGATTGCATTAAAGGTAATTAAATGTAGATCTAATTACATTAATTACATTAAATTACATTAATTACATTAAATGTAGATTGCTTTAAGTAGCATAGACATTTTCACAATATTTGTTCTTCCAATCCATGAGCATGGAACATCTTTCCATTTCTTTGTGTCTTCCTCAATTTCTTTCATGAGTACTTTATAGTTTTCTGAGTATAGATTCTTTGCCTCTTTGGTTAGGTTTATTCCTAGGTATCTTATGGTTTTGGGTGCAATTGTAAATGGGATTGACTCCTTAATTTCTCTTTCTTCTGTCTTATTATTGGTATAAAGAAATTCAATTGATTTCTGTGCATTGACTTTATATCCTGACACTTTACTGAATTCCTGTACAAGTTGTAGCAGCCAAAAACAGACTTCTTTAAAAATTTTTTATTTCTTTTCAGCGTAACAGTATTCATTGTTTTTGCACCACACCCAGTGTTCCATGCAATCCGTGCCCTCTCCAATACCCACCACCTGGTTCCCCCAACCTCCCCTCCCCCCGCCACTTCAAACCCTCAGACTGTTTTTCAGAGTCCATAGTCTCTCATGGTCCACCTCCCCTTCCAATTTCTCTCAGCTCCCTTCTCCTCTCCATCTCCCCTTGTCCTCCATGCTATTTGTTATGCTCCACAAATAAGTGAAACCATATGATAATTGACTCTCTCTACTTGACTTATTTCACTCAGCATAATCTCTTCCAGTCCCGTCCATGTTGATACAAAAGTTGGGGATTCATCCTTTCTTTTTTTTTTTTTTTTAAAGATTTTATTTATTTATTTGACAGAAATCACAAGTAGGCAGAGAGGCAGGCAGAGAGAGAGGAGGAAGCAGGCTCCCTGCTGAGCAGAAAGCCCGATGCGGGGCTCGAACCCAGGACCTGGGATCATGACCTGAGCCGAAGGCAGCGGCTTAACCCACTGAGCCACCCAGGCGCCCCGGATTCATCCTTTCTGATGGAGGCATAATACTCCATAGTGTACATGGACCACATCTTCCTTATCCATTCATCCATTGAAGGGCATCTCGATTCTTTCCACAGTTTGGCGACCGTGGCCATTGCTGCTATAAACATTGGGGTACAGATGGCCCTTCTTTTCACTACATCTGTATCTTTGGGGTCAATACCCAGTAGTGCAATTGCAGGGTGATAGGGAAGCTCTATTTTTAATTTCTTGAGGAATCTCCACACTGTTCTCCAAAGTGGTTGCACCAACTTGCATTCCCACCAACAGTGTAAGAGGGTTCCCCTTTCTTCACATCCTTTCCAACACACGTTGTTTCCTGACTTGCTAATTTTGGCCATTTTAGTTGGTGTAAGGTGGTATCTCAATGTGGTTTTAATTTGAATCTCCCTGATGGCCAGTGATGATGAACATTTTTTCATGTGTCTGATAGCCATTTGTATGTCTTCATTGGAGAAGTTTCTGTTCATATCTTCTGCCCATTTTTTTTATATGATTGTTTTGTGTGTGTTGAGTTTGAGGAGTTCTTTATAGATCCTGGATATCAACCTTTTGTCTGTACTGTCATTTGCAAATAAAATCTTCTCCCATTCCATGGGTTGCCTCTTTGTTTTGCTGACTGTTTCCTTTGCTGTGCAAACATAGAGAACAAACTCAGTTGCCAGAGGAGAGGTGGGTGGGGGGATGGATGAAATAGGTGAAGGGGCTTAAGAGCACTGAGTAATGTATAAAACTGTTGAATCACTATGTCATACACCTGAAACTAATTAAATACTACATGTTAATTATTCTTGATTTTTAAGAAAAGAAAAAAACCCTGAACTGTCTTGTAATACTAGACCTGTTTTAGTGTTTTAATTCATTGCTTGCCATGCTTGAAATACCACTTTAGCTATAAAGCTGGGTGTTTTTCTAGTAGCTACAGAGTATATCCTCACTAAGGGGGACACTGGCATGATTCGTTTGTTGTACATACCCTTTGAAAGAAATAAAGATGTGTGTAAATAATAAATAAAAACTGAAGTTCTACCCTTCTTACAGAGTTCCTCAAAACCTAGAATGTCCCTGAGATGAGAATATTTGCCCTTCCCAAATTCAGCTTCCCTACATGTAACTCCTTGTTCATTACATTATTATTTTTTTTTGTAATACAAACTTTGTTCAGGGTTAATTTGAATTAGAAACCTAACAAAATAAAACTTAACCTTGTCCTTTTTTTTAAAATTAAAGATGTTTATATAATTAACATGCAAAAAAATGTGAAACAGAGTACACTTCAGGCAGCAAAATGAACATGGGAATTATGTAGGTTAAGTACTTAGTCAACTATGAAAGGGCATGACTTGTCATCAAGGCTTAATTTATGATGCATGATATGCTGTTGTGAAATGCAGCTACGTATTAAGGAAATTTTTCCTGGAATCACAAGTGCTTACTGGTGACAATATTTATAAATGTGTGCCAGTTGTCTGAGCAGAAATGGTGTTTCCTGATCAGGAATAACCATTTGGGATTGGAGGTCTAGCCAGACAGACATGAGGTTGCTTATCATTTTGAAGACAGAGCTGAATAACTACAGGACAAGTTTTATGAAAAAGCAAAATCATTTGGAGTATTTCTTATTGAAACTAATGGAAACACCATCTTATTTGTGTTGTGTTGATGAATGTTTTGCCATTACTAAGTAAAATTTTGAAGAGGCAAAAGAGTCCCTGGAGAGATACCACCACTAGGAATAATTTTTTTAATGCATTCAGAATCAGTCCCGAAAGACTGAGTGCAGACTACTCAAAAATATTAAGTGTGATTTGAGATGGTACTCCTATGAGTACAGTTGGTTCTTGGTGGTAACATGATTGCAGGGAAACAAATCCAGAATGTATTGTTTTGCAAGGACCTGGAACTCTAAAATCTGTCTTCTACATTGCTCAGAGAAATCATGTTGGGTTAGAAAATTTTAAGTCTTACCCATTTGGATGTGATTATTGGCTCTAATAAGCCCGAATATGCTGCTGTGCTAGAACCAGAGAGAGTGTACCCTGTTACTTAGATGAACAGAAGGTCAACACCTAATCTGCTGTAGAACATACAGATAGGGTAGCTTTGTTATTTACTAAATGGTGCTGAAGACCTTTTTTGATCTGTTGGAGAAAAAAAACTGATTTGTTCATGTTAATCAAAGGGAAATTCTAGGTATTACTTACAGGAAGGGATAGATCAAACAGTGTGGAGGTTCTTCAAGATGTTAAGAATAGAGCTACCCTATGACCCAGAAACTCCTGGGTATTTACCCCAAAGATACAGATGCAGTGAAAAGAAGGGGCACTAGCACCCCAATGTTCATAGCAGCAATGTCCACAAAGCCAAACTGTGGAAGGAGCCAAGATGCCCTTCAACAGATGAATGGATAAAGAAGATGTGGTCCATATATACAATGGAATATTCCTCAGCTATGAATACCTACCATTTGCATTGACATGAATGGAACTGGAGGGGATTATGTTGACTGAAGTAAGACAAGCAAAGAAAGACAATTATCAGATGGTTTCATTCATATGTGGAACATAAGCAATAGCATGGAGGACCATAGGGAAGGGAGGGAAATCCAAAAGGGGAGAAATCAGAAAGGGAGATGAACCATGAGAAACTGTGGACCCTGAGAAACAATCTGGGGGTTTCAGAGGGGAGGGGAGGGGGTAACAGGGTGATGCGTATTGAGGGGGGCACATGCTGTGATGAGCACTGGGTATCATACTTAACTAATGAATGAATGAACACACAAAAAAATCAAAGATTACATTTCATATATTAATATGAATGTCTAGAAAAAAAGTACTATAGTTTTGGAAAATATATCAGTGGTTTCCAAGGGATTAGCAAAGAGGGGAGGATATTGACTGCAAAGGGGCATGAGAAAACTTTCTGGGGTGCTGGACATGTTGTATATCTAGATTGTAATGATAGTTATATGACTATATATTTGTCAAAACCATTAAAATATACACTTGAAAAAACTTGGCCCTTTAGATTGTTATTATAAAACATATAACTATTTTAAATATTTACCTACAAGGGCATTTATTAATGGTATGCAAATACATGATTTCATTTGCTCTTTCCTAACAAAACTATGTTTTTGGGGAAACTCGTTTGTCCAGGAAGAGTATGGTCCACTTTCATATACTGAAATTGGTCTCTACCTCCTTTAACTGACAGCAGTGGCCAACCTACTATTTCAAAATTGGGAATTAGAACAGTATATCTGAAATATGGTTTTCTGATATCAGACCTTTTGAAAATGAACTTATCGTCCAAGTTGTTATTCACAATTAATATTACTGGCATGAGTGCAGAACTGAGGAACAGTGCCCAGAATATAAAAACCAGTGGGAAAATTCTGTTTGGAAGAGCCTATGATTGTACTCAGCTGTTATTATAATGAATAAAATGAAACATCATTCCCATGTAAAACACAGGAGGCTGAATTCTATATACAGGCATACCTCGGAAATATTGTGTGTTCCATTTCAGCCTGCCACAATAAAGCAAATATCCTAATAAAGAGAACCAAATGAATTTTTGTGGTTTCCCAGTGCACATAACAGTTATATTTACACTATATTATAGTCTAGTAAGTGCAATAGCTTTATGCCTAAATTTAATATGCCTTAATTTAATAATATTTTATTGCTAAAAAATCGCCAACCATCCTCTGAGTTTTCAGAGAGTCATAATCTTTTTGCTGGTGGAGGATCTGGCCTCCATCTTGATGACTGCTCGAATGACCAGGGTGGTGGTTGCTGAAGGCTGAGGTGTCTGTGGACGTTTCTTAAAATAAGACAATGATGAAGTTTGCCACCATTGACTGACTCTTCCTTTCATGACAGTTTCTCTGTAGGATGTGATGCTGCTCAGAGCATTTTACTCACGTAAGAACTTCTTTCAGGATTGGAGTCCATCCTCTCAATGCCACCTGCCTTATCAATGAAATTTACATAAGATTCTAAATCCTCTGTTGTCATTTCAACAGTCTTCACAGCATCTGCACCAGGAGTAGATTCCATCTGAAAAAATGACTTTCTTTCCTCAACCATAAGGAGAAGCTCCTCATCTGTTAAAGTTTGATCGTGAGGTTCCAGCAATGCAGTCCCATCGTCAGGCTCCATTTGTCATTCTCGTTCTCTTGTTATTCCAACCACATCTACAGTCAATTTGTTCCAACCCAAGTTGTTGTTGTTGTTGTGTTTGTTTGTTTGTTTTGTACTCCACTGACGTCTTGAACCTTCGGTTTGTAAAAAACATAGTATCTGCCAAGCACAGTACCTGTAATACATAACACAAAGTGAAAGATTTGATATTGTCAGGTTTCTGGTTCCTAATCAGAGAACTCAGTTACACAATTTAAAACATAATAACTAAAAATTTCATACGTGCACAAATATACATATGTGTATATGTGCATGGACATATACACATATACATATATACACATATACACCCATAATCTTTTTTTAAAAAGACTATTTATTTGACAGACGGAGATCACAAGTAGCCAGAGAGGCAGCCGGGTGGGGCTGGGAGCAGGCTCCCCGCTGAGCAGAGAGCCCGATGTGGGACTCAATCCCAGGACCCTGGGATCATGCCCTGAGCTGAAGGCAGAGGCTTTAACCCACTGAGCCACCCAGGTGCCCCCCATAATCTTAAACCAGATGTTCAACATCATGAAACACACTGTAGGTCAGTAAAAAAGTTTAGGCAAAGGATCTGGCTTACTTTGACATGCTTTATTTATTTGTGTTGGCTACCTGGTCCCTCTTGGTTTCTGAGTTGCAATGTCTGGTCTAACAAATATATCTATTATGGTAGCACCAAGATTCTTTAAAAGGTCTTATATACTTACAAGCTGACTTGGGTTTTTTCTGGAAAGAGATGGAGGGTGGAAAAGGATGGATGGACAGGTGGGTAGAAAGACAGGTAGATACATAACAGAAGTGGGTTTCAGTCCCCACTTAGACATACAGAATATACAAACTGTTTATACTTCTACATCTCTAATGACTGTTGAACTCACAATCACAGCATAGGAAGGAAAATTTAAGCTCAGTCAATTTAACTTCTCTTCCCATTTTCTGAAGTGCTGTGGCTCAGTTGTGAGGACCTTACACAGAACCAGACATGGGGTTGCAGGAGGGCACCATTCATCGCCACAGGTTTTTACTGAGACTCCCTGGTTCAACCTGGTCCTCAGTTAGCAGTCCATTCAGGATGCTGCTGAACTTCCCCTTTCTCTTAGGTAAAGGCTGGAGCATCTCTGCACAGATTCTGGGTCCTGTGATGAACCATGGGGACCATCTTTCTGCTGCCAGATCATCCCAGACATGGTGATCTTGTTGCTTGTCTGTGTCCCTCTCTCCTCTCGATCTGCCCAAAGCCGGTCCTTCTCTCTGGCTCTGTTCTTTTGTGGTACTATTCCTCTAAATTTCTCATGATCTTGCCACCTCTCTGGGGCTCTTCCCAGAAAACAGGGTATCATCTTCTCTGTGAAGTCCACCCACGTCCTTGCCTTCATCATATCTGCTCTTCCTCTACATCTTCCCCAGCCTAGAGAAACTTTTTTAGTTATAGTGGGAATATTCTCCTCTGGTATTGCTCTTCATACATTTTAGATGAATCTGCAACTGCTTATTTACCCCCACAGATATGAGAATATTAGAACCACAACAAAGAAGTGGCTCTCAGGAGATTTTGACTTTCTCACACTGTGCCATTCTTCCACCAAGATGAAAAACACATAATTGGGTGAAGAGGGTTTGGATGTGAGGAGGCAGGAAGGGGGATGAGGGAGCAAGAGGAGAGACAGAAGACTTCTACGACATAAGGAAAAGAGCTGAGAACTGCTGTTCTGGACTGTGGTGTTTATTTTTTTTTCCGTCTTATTTTATTATTTTTTTAATCATTTTTTAAAATTTATTTTCAACATAACAGTATTCATTGTTTCTGTACCACACCCAGTGCTCCATGCAATCTGTGCCCTCTCTAATACCCACCACCTGGTTCCCCCAACCTCCCACCCCCCACCTCTTCAAACCCTTCAGATTGTTTTTCCGAGTCCATAGTCTCTCATGGTTCACCTCCGCTTCCAATTTCCCCCAACTGCCTTCTCCTAACTCCCCATGTCCTCCATGCTATTTGTTATGTTCCACAAATAAGTGAAACCATATGATAATTGACTCTCTCTGCTTGACTTATTTCACTCAGCATAATCTCTTCCAGTCCGTCCATGTTGCTACAAAAGTTGGGTATTCATCCTTTCTGATGGAGGCATAATACTCCATAGTGTATATGGACCACATCTTCCTTATCCGTTCGTCCGTTGAAGGGCATCTTGGTTCTTTCCACAGTTTGGCGACCGTGGCCATTGCTGCTATAAACATTGGGGTACAGATGGCCCTTCTTTTCACTACATCTATATCTTTGGGGTCAATACCCAGTAGTGCAATTGCAGAGTGATAGGGAAGCTCTATTTTTAATTTCTTGAGGAATCTCCACACTGTTCTCCAAAGTGGTTGCACCAACTTGCATTCCCACCAACAGTGTAAGAGGGTTCCCCTTTCTCCACATCCCCTCCAACACATGTTGTTTCCTGTCTTGCTAATTTTGGCCATTTTAGTTGGTGTAAGGTGATATCTCAATGTGGTTTTAATTTGAATCTCCCTGATGGCTAGTGATGATGAACATTTTTTCATGTGTCTGATAGCCATTTGTATGTCTTCATTGGAGAAGTGTCTGTTCATATCTTCTGCCCATTTTTTGATATGATTATCTGTTTTGTGTGTGTTGAGTTTGAGGAGTTCTTTATAGATCCTGGATATCAATCTTTTGTCTGTACTGTCATTTGCAAATATCTTCTCCCATTCCGTGGGTTGCCTCTTTGTTTTCTTGACTGTTTCCTTTGCTGTGCAGAAGCTTTTGATTTTGATGAAGTCCCAAAAGTCTAGTAACGAGATTGAAGCAGTGATCAAAAACCTCCCAAAAAACAAGAGCCCAGGACCTGATGGATTCCCTGGGGAATTCTACCAAACTTTCAAAGAAGAAATAACACCTATTCTCCTGAAGCTGTTTTAAAAAATTGAAGCAGAAGGAAAACTTCCAGACTCTTTCTATGAAGCCAGCATTACCCTGATCCCCAAACCAGGCAAAGACCCTACCAAAAAGGAGAATTTCAGACCAATATCACTGATGAATATGGATGCTAAGATTCTCAACAAGATCCTAGCAAACAGGATCCAACAGCACATTAAAAAGATTTTCCACCATGACCAGGTGGGATTCATTCCTGGGCTACAAGGATGGTTCAACATACACAAATCAATCAATGTGATAGAACAAATTAATAAGAGAAGTGAGAAGAACCACATGGTCCTCTTAATTGATGCAGAAAAAGCATTTGACAAAATCCAGCATCCGTTCCTGATTTAAATGCTTCGAAGTATAGGGATAGAGGGAACATTCCTGAACTTCATCAAATCTATCTATGAAAAACCCACAGCAAATATCATTCTCAATGGGAAAAAGCTTGCAGCCTTCCTGTTGAGATCAGGAACACGACAAGGATGCCCACTCTCACCACTCTTATTCAACATAGTATTAGAAGTCCTAGCAACAGCAATCAGACAACAAAGAGAAATAAAAGGTATCCAAATTGGCAATGAAGAAGTCAAACTCTCTCTCTTCGCAGATGACATGATTCTTTATATGGAAAACCCAAAAGACTCCACCCCCAAACTACTAGAACTCATACAGCAATTCAGTAATGTGGCAGGATACAAAGTCAATGTACAGAAATCAGTAGCTTTCTTATACAATAACAATGAAAATACAGAAAGGGAAATTAGAGAATCGATTCCATTTACTATAGCACCGAGAACCATAAGATACCTGGGAATAAACCTAACCAAAGAGGTAAAGGATCTGTACTCGAGGAACTACAGAACACTCATGAAAGAAATTGAAGAAGACACAAAAAGATGGAAGACCATTCCATGCCCTTGGATCGGAAGAATAAACATTGTTAAAATGTCTATACTGCCTAGAGCCATCTATACTTTTAATGCCATTCCAATCAAAATTCCACCGGTATTCTTCAAAGAGCTGGAGGAAATAATCCAAAAATTTGTATGGAATAAGAAGAGACCCCGAATCGCTAAGGAAATGTTGAAAAACAAAAATAAAACTGGGGGCATCACATTATCTGATTTCAAGCTTTACTACAAAGCTGTGATCACCAAGAGAGCATGGTACTGGCATAAAAACAGACAGATAGACCAGTGGAACAGAGTAGAGAGCCCAGATATGGACCCTCAACTCTATGGTCAGTTAATCTTTGACAAAACAGGAAAAAATATACAGTGGAAAAAAGACAGTCTCTTCAATAAATGGTGCTGGGAAAACTGGGCAGCTATATGTAGAAGAATGAAACTCGACCATTCTCTTACACCGTACACAAAGATGGATAAAAGACCTCAACGTGAGACAGGAATCCATCAGAATCCTAGAGGAGAACATAGGCAGTAATCTCTTCGATATTAGCCACAGCAACTTCTTTCAAGATATGTCTCCAAAGGCAAAGGAAACAAAAGCCAAAATAAACTTTTGGGACTGTGGTGTTTAAATATCACTCCAGATGGTTTGAATAATTAACTGGACAAAGGGTACATTTGCCAAATATCTGGGCGATGATCTTAACGGATCTTTTCTGGTATCTGCTCATCTACAACTTGTTACAATTAAAAGTTGTAAGGCTGTAAATACCTCATTCATGACATGCCTTCCTTGAAAACATATTTCTGAAACTTATAGGTGTTTTTTCAACAGATTATTCATTTGATCGCCTATACACATTCTTTTTGGTTTATCTGAGATGCCTTTATGGAAATGAACTCTTCTCAGGATTATTTCCTTCCACTGTCAAGTTAATGTTAAACATTCCCTCACCAGTTTTGAGTTGCTTAACCTTAGTGAGAGTGATGATTTTCTCCATATGTCTCCCCGTTCACCCATTCAACATTTGTTGGGCATGTACTATAGAAGGAAGTAGGAATACAAATAAGGATAGAATACTGTAACTGCCTCCAAGCATTCAGTCTACTGAGAATGGAACACCTGTGCTAGACAGTTAGAATGTGACATGGGCTCTAGTAGAAGGAGGCAACACTTTTTAAGGGATCATTGAGAAGCTGAAGCTGTACCTACCTCAAAGATACCAGAAATGTTAAACAGCAAGTTACTCTATCTTCAGCCACCAGAAGGGTACTCCTTTTCTCAGGCAGTTACAGCCATCCTAAAGATATTTTATCCTTACCAACTACCTAAGATCTTCATTTGTTTAACTTTGAACTTCAGATGCAAGGGATTGAGTTAATCATGCCCCTGACTTCATGGGTCATGGAGCAGTTCATCAATTCATTACCTAGTCACTTGTGAGGCTAGGCCCAGCAAGCTAGCAGGAGCCAGAGATACACAGAGGTTGGAATTGTGGCTCTAAATGAAAAGATTAATCTCTATTACACATTGCATGACTTACCAATTTATTCCACAAAGGATTGGAGGCAGGTGAGAGTAAGCTAGATCCTGTGCTCACCAAGGTAATCCTTCCTGGGTTGTCTATTTGTCTTGATTTGGAACTTTTGAGAAGAATACATAACTCACAAACACCAAGGATGTTAAACTGCTTTTTTTCGTTTTAAGATTTTATTTATTTGACAGAGAGAGAGTAGTAGGCAGAGAGGCAGGCAGAGGGAGAGAGAGGGAAGCAGGCTCCCCATTGAGCAGAGAGCCCAATGCAGGCCTCAATCCCAGGATCCCGAGACCATGACCCGAGCTGAAGGCAGAGGCTTAACCCAATGAGCCAAGCAGCACCCCTGTTAAACTGCTTTTGACAGAGACCCTAATTTCTGAAAATCTGAAGTGGGTCTAAACAGAAACGGATTATCAGCTTAATTCAGACCATTTTAGAGCTAAATGATTCTGCCTCCCCTTTCTTACAGTTCTGTTCTCTCCTGCTGCCCCATTTCAGTGTCACCTTATCCTCAGAAATTTGCCAGCTTCAGCTTTGGGCCATGTTATGTTACCCCTATTTCTCCATTTGGAGGATCCTCCCATGTGAATTAATTAGGTGACATCAGCTCAGGAAATAAATATTTCTCTAGAAAACAATGTTGGTTTCTTTTGATCATGTCATAAAAATTATAACTAAATGAAAAGTAATGAGATAGCTTTCGATCCATGATCATCTGTTGTAATTGCTTATGTATCTGTCAGCCTTGTGAACTTGGGTTCTGGGGGAAGGAATGTGGATTTTGGTATCAAGTAGATTGACTTTATTTCCCAGTATAGTAGTGTTGAGCTGTGTATCCTTAGAGAAGTGACTTAGTCTGAACTTCAGTTTTCTCATCTGTTAAACCAAGAATAATAGTGGTCTTGTGCTTTCTGCTTCCTTTGTACATGGCATCTCCCCTCTACCCAGCAAGCCCCTCCTATCTGTTTTCTTTCCACTTAATGTGAATTCTATCCATCCTTGAAGACCGAGGTCCAGGCATCATTTCCTCAACTGCTCCAACCTACTGAATCTCTGGTGGTTTGAACTCTTTATAGTAAATAAATACTCTCTGTCTATCAGTTAGCCTCTGTATTCACTACCTTTTTTTTTAGAAAAAAAAAAAAAGATTTTATTTATTTATTTTACACAGAGAGAGAGATCACAAGTAGGCAGAGAGGCAGGCAAAGAGAGAGGGGGAAGCAGGCTCCGCGCTGAGCAGAGAACCCGATGCGGGGCTTGATCCCTGAGATCATGACCTGAGCCAAAGGCAGAGGCTTAACCCACTGAGCCACCCAGGTGCCCCTGAACTCATAACCTTTGTAAAACATTATTCTCAGGAAGAAAGAAAAGAAGTCAAAGAGGCAGGAGCTTTTTTTTTCCCAAAAAACCTTTTTTTTTTTCACCAGTTTTCTGGTTCAGGCATCTTCTTTCTATGGTCTTGATTTTTCAGCAGTAAAGTGGACTTCTTAGATATTCCATTGTGTGTTCTCTGTCCATTTCACTAGTTCTACTTTGAAAGAAAAAAAAAGAGGTAAAAACCTATTGCTACTCTCTGGGGGAGTAGCAGGCTCTTCCTGTCTATTTTCCTGACCTCCCGCTGGACCAGGGGAATTATGAGTTTTCCTCCAACAACTAAGATCAACATTGCCGTTACTGCCAAATGACAATGTTGAACAATGTTGGAAAACACAACACAATGGGAAACACAAGACCCAAGTTGAAACTTAAGTCTTTTCACTGCTGTTCACTTCCCAACAAAAACCTTCTCCAAATCATTGCTGACACTGCAACCAATGCTGTTTCCTTTTCCCAACACCGTGACCAGGCCCTGGAGTGAGCTAAAATGGTCATCCATTTCCAAGGCCCTTCCCAGATGATGAACAACTTTTCATTTTGGCCCCGAATCTGGCCCTATTCCATTCCATCTGGAAGGCCTTGCAGCATTAGCTTGGAAAACTGAGTGTTCCCTTTGAATCAGTATTCCTTATGATGCCTGGTCCTTACTTAAAGACAGTGCTCAACAGTGTGTTCTGGATTGCACTGAAAAGGATGTCATTGTCCCATTACCTCCAGATGCATTATCTTTGACTCTGCCTATCATCAACAAGCTCATCATTTATTTCATTTTTATATTTGGCCACCATATACTTCCCCTAAGTCATTTTTATTTTTGTCATGGTTTATGTGGAGCCAATTTATTTATTTCTTACTCAGAGATATAAGAACCTATTAAGAACATAGCATTCTCCTGTGTACATTAACCTGTTGCTACAAATACTGCATTTTCCAGGATAGTCTGTGACTCTAAGCTTTATATGCATGTTCTTATTAATAGGTCCCACTTTGAGGTTTAGAGAATAAAGTTCTCAAACTCTGATCCCAACTTTTAAGGAACTGTCCGTTCTATAGTTCTATGCAGAACCACAAAACAAAAAAGTGTAAGTTCGTAAATGCAGGTGTCATGCTGATTAATACAAATAAGAGTATTGTATCATTTCAAAGCTATTTCGTGTAAGGAAGGTGCAGAAATCTCTTTGCAATGATATCACAAGTCATGGGCTTAGCAGAGTATTCTACCTAGTCACATTTTTGAAGTTAGAAACTTGTGAACACCTTTTTTATTTGTTTCATTTTCACCTGAACATACATACATACATACATACATTTATTTATATTCAATTAATTAATATATAATGTATTATTTGTTTCAGAGGCACAGGTCTGTGATTCATCAGTCTTACATAACACCCAGTGCTCACCACAACACATACCCTCCCCAATGTCCCTCACCCAGTTACCCCATCCTCTTGTCCTCTCCCCTCCAGCAACCCTCAGTTTGTTTCCTAAGATGAAGAGGCTCTTATGGTTTGTCTCCCTCTCTGGTTTCATATTGTTCCATTTTTTTCTCTTCTGTATCCCTATGATCCTCTGCCTTGTTTCTTAAATTCCATATATCAGTAAGATCATATGATAATTGTTTTTCTCTTATTGACTTATTTCACTTGGCTTAATACCCTCTAGTTCTATCCATGGCAAGATTTCATTTTTGATGGCTGTGTAATATTCCATTGTGTGTATGTGTGTGTGTATATATACATTCATTGTGTGTATATAGATACACCCACATGTATATATACACGATATATATGTGTGTATATACACACAATATGTATATATATACACACATACACACAATGTATGTATATACACACACACATGTGTGTGTGTGTATATATACACATTTATATGTGTGTATATATATATATATATATATATATATATATGTATATATATACCACATACTTATCCATATATCTGTCAATGGACATCTGGGCTTTTTCCATATTTTGGCTATTGTAGACATTGTTGCTATAAACATTGGGGTGCAGGTGTCCCTTCGGATCACTACATTTGTATCTTTGAGGTAAATACCCAGTAGTGCAATTGCTGAGTCGTAGGGTAGCTCTATTTTCAACTTTTTGAGGAACCTCCGTACTGTTTTCCAGAGTGCCTGCACCAGCTTGCACTCCCACCAACAGTGTAAGAGGGTTTACCTTTCTTCACATCCTTGCTAACATCTGTTGTGGTATGAGGTGGTATCGCATTGTGGTTTTGATATTTATTTCCCTGATGCCAAGTGATGTTGAGCAATTTTTCATGTGTCTGTTGGCCACTTGTATGTCTTCTTTGCAGAAATGTCTGTTCATGGGGTGCCCAGGTGGCTCAGTGGGTTAAAACCTCTGCCTTCAGCTCAGGTCATGATCCCAGGGTCCTGGGATTGAGCCCCACATCGGGCTCTCTGCTCAGCAGGGAGCCTGCTTCCCTTCCTCTCTCTCTCTCTGCCTGCCTCTCTGCCTACTTGTGATCTCTGTCTGTCAGATAAATAAATAAAATCTTTAAAAAAAAGAAAAAGAAATATCTGTTCATGTCTTCTGCCCATTTCTTGATTGGATGATTTGTTCTTTGCATGTTGAGTTTGGTAAGTTCTGTATAAATTTTGGATACTAACCTTTTATCTGATATGTCATTTGCAGATAATCTTTTCCCATTCTGTCAGTTGTCTTTTGGTTTTGTTGACTGTGTCCTTTGTTGTGCAAAAGTTTTTTTTTTTTTATCTCAATGAAGTCCTAATAGTTCACGATCTATATCTCTATCTATCTATTCATCTCTCTCTCTCTCTATATATATATATATTTTTGCATTGTTTCCCTTGCCATTGGAGATGTTTCTAGCAAGAAGTTGCTGCAGCCAAGGTCATAGAGGTTGCTGCCTGTATTATCCTCAAGGATTTTGATGGATTCCTATCTCACATTTAGGCCTTTTATCCATTGTGAGTCTATATTTGTGTGTGGTGTAAGGAAATGGTCCAGTTTCATTCTGCATTTGGCTGTCCCATTTTCCCAATACCACTCATTGAAGAGACTCTCTTTTTTCCATTGGACATTCTTTCCTGCTTTGTTGAAGATTAGTTGACCATAGAGTTGAGGGTCCACTTCTGGGATCTCTATTCTGTTCCATTGATCTAGGTATCTGTTTTTGTGCCAGTACCATATGGTCCTGATGATTGCAACTTTGTAATAGAGCTTAAAGTCTATTGTGATGACACCAGTTTGGTTTTCTTTTTCAATGTTCCTTTGGCTGTTCGGGTCTTTTCTGGTTCCATATAAATTTCAGGAGAAGAGAAATAATAAAGATTAGAGCAGAAATCAATGAAATAGAAAGCAAAAGAACAGTAGAACAGATAAATGAAACTAGGAGCTCATTCTTTGAAAGAATTAATAAGACTGATAAACCCCTGGCCAGACTTACCAAAAAGAAAAGAGAAAGGACCCACATTAGTAAAATTATGAGTGAAATAGGAGAGATCACAACCAACACCGAAGAAATACAAACAATTAAAAGAACATATTAAAATGGATGGATTCCTAGAGACCTATAAACTACCAAAACTGAACCAAGAAGAAATAGAAAACCTGAACAAACCAATAACCAGCAAGGAAATTGAAGCAGGAATCAAAAATCTTCCAACAGATGGCTTCCCAGGGGAATGCTACCAACATTTAAAGAAGAATTAATACCTATTCTTCTGAGGCCATTTCAAAAAAATAGAAATGGAAGGAAAACTTCTAAAGTCTTTTTTTGAGACCAGCATTACCTTGATCCCAAAACCAGCCAAAGACCCAACCAAAAAGGAGAATTACAGACCAATATCCCTGATGAACATGGATGCAAAAATTCTCACCAAAATACTAACCAATAGATCCAACAGGACATTTAAAGAATTACCACAACCCAGTGGGATTTATTCCTGGGCTGCAAGGTTGGTTCAACATCTGCAATCAACGTGATACAGTACTTAAATAAAAGAAAGAACAAGTACCATATGATCCTCTCAATAGATACAGAAAAAGCATTTGACAAAGTACAGCATCCTTTCTTTTCTTTTTAATATAATTGAATTTTTTTTTCAGTGTTCCAAAATTCATTGTTTATGCACCACACCCAGTGCTCCACGCAATACATGCCCTCCATAATACCCACCACCAGGTTCACCCAACTCCCCATCCCCTTCACTCCAAAACCCTCAGTTTGTTTCTTAGGGTCCACAGTCTCTCATGGTTTGTCTCCCCCTCCAGTTTCCCCCATCTCATTTCTCCTCTCCATCTCCCAATGTCCTCTGTGTTATTCCTTATGCTCTACAAGTAAGTGAAACCATATGTTAATTGACTTTCTCTGCTTTACTTAATTCACTCAGCTTAATCTCTTCCAATCCCATCCATGATGATATAAAAGTTGGGTATTAATCCTTTCTGATGGAGGCATAATACTCCATTTTATATATGGACCATATCTTCTTTATCCATTCGTCCATTGAAGGGCATCTTGGTTCTTTTTTTTTTTTTTAAGATTTTATTTATTTATTTGACAGAGATCACAAGTAGGCAGAGAGGCAGGCAGAGAGATAGGAGGAAGCAGGCTCGCCACTGAGCAGAGAGCCCGATGCGGGGCTCGATCCCAGGACCCTGAGATCATGACCTGAGCTGAAGGCAGAGGCTTTAACCCACTGAGCCACCCAGGCGCCCCGGGCATCTTGGTTCTTTCCACAATTTGGCAACTATGGCCATTGCTGCTATGAACATTGGGGTACAGATGGCCCTTCTTTTCACTACATCTGTATCTTTGGGGTAAATACCCAGTAGTGCAATTGCATGGTCATAGGGAAGCTCTATTTTTAATTTCTTAAGGAATCTCCACACTGTTTCCAAAGTGGCTGTACCAACTTGCATTCCCACCAACAGTGTAAGAGGATTCCCCTTTCTCCATATCCTCTCCAACACTTGTTGTTTACTGTCTTGTTGATTTTGGCCATTCTGACTGGTGTAAGGTGGTATCTCAATGTGGTTTTGATTTGAATCTCCCTGATGACTAGTGATGATGAACATTTTTTCATGTGTCTGTTAGCCATTTGCATGTCTTCTTTGGAGAAGTGTCTGTTCATGTCTTCTGCCCATTTTTTGACATGATTATCTGTTTTTTGACTGTTGAGTTTGAGGAGTTCTTTATAGATCTTGGATATCAGCCCATTGTCTGTAGTGTCATTTGCGAATATCTTCTCCCATTCCATGGGTTGCCTCTTTGTTTTGTTGACTGCTTCCTTTGCTGTGCAGAAGGTTTGATCTTGATGAAGTCCCAAAAGTTCACTTTCGCTTTTGTTTTCTTTGCCTTTGGAGACATGTCTTGAAAGAAGTTGCTGTGGCTGATGTTGAAGAAGTTACTGTTTACGTTCTTCTCTAGGATTTTGATAGATTCCTGCCTCGCATTGAGGTCTTTTATCCATTTCGAGTTTATTGTTTTGTATGGTGTAAGAGAGTGGTCAAGTTTCATTCTTCCATACATAGCTGTCCAATTTTCCCAGCACCATTTATTGAAGAGACTGTCTTTTTTCCACTGTATATTTTTCCCTGCTTTGTCAAAGATTATTTGAGCACAGAGTTGAGGTTCCATATCTGGGCTTTCTACTCTGTACCACTGGTCTGTGTCTTTGTATTTGTGCCAGTAGCATGCTGTCTTGGTGATCACAGCTTTGTAGTAAAGCTTGAAATCAGGCAATGTGATGTCCCCAGGTTTGTTTTTACTTTTCACCATTTCCTTAGCAATTCAGGATCTCTTCTGGTTTCATACAAATTTTGCAATTGTTTGTTCCAGGTCTTTGAAAAATTCTGGTAGAATTTTGATCGGGATGGTACTGAAAGTATAGATTGCTCTCGGAAGGTAGACATTCTAACAATGTTTATTCTTCAGATCCATGAGCATGGAATGCTCTTCCATCTTTTTGTGTCTTCTTCAATTTCTTTCATGAGTGTTCTGTAGTTCCTTAAATACAGATCCCTTACCTCCTTGGCTAGGTTTATTCCAAGGTATCTTATGGTTTTTGGTGCTATAGTAAATGGAATCAATTCTCTAATTTCCCTTTCTATATTTTCATTGTTAGTATATAAGAAAGCAACTGATTTCTGTGCATTGATTTTGTATCCTACCACATTACTGAATTGCTGTATGGTTCTAGTAGTTTGGGGGTGGAGTCTACATATAAAATATTATGTCATCTGCAAAGAGAGAGTTTGACTTCTTCTTTGCCAATTTGAATACCTTTTATTTCTTTTTGTTGTCTGATTGCTGTTGCTAGGACTTCTTCTTTTTTTTTTTAAAGATTTTATTTATTTATTTGACAGACAGAGATCACAAGTAGGCAGAGAAGCAGAGAGAGAGAGGAGGAAGCAGGCACCCCGCGGAGCAGAGAGCCCGATGTGGGGCTCGATCCCAGGACCCTGGGATCATGACCTGAGCCGAAGGCAGAGGCTTTAACCCACTGAGCCACCCAGGCGCCCCTGTTGCTAGGACTTCTAGTGCTATGTTGAACAACAGTGACAAGAGTGGGCATCTTTTTTGTGTTCCTGATCTCAAAGGGAAGACTGTCAGCTTTCCTCATTGAGGATGATATTCACTGTGGGTTTTTCATAGACAGATTTTATGAAGTTGAGGAATGTTCCCCCTATCCCTATACTTCGAATTGTTTTAATCAGGAATGGATATAGCATCCTTTCTTAATCAAAACTCTTCACAGTGTAGGGATAGAGGATACATACCTCAATATCATCAAAACCATCTGTGAAAAACCCACAGAAAATATCATTGTCAATGGGGAAAAACTGAGAGCTTTTCCCCTAAGGACAGGAACATGGCATAGCTGTCCACCATCACCACTGCTTTCCAGCATAGCACTAGAAGTCCTAGCCTCAAATCAGACAACAAAAAGAAATAAAAGACATCCGAATTGGCAAAGAAGAAGTCAAACTCTCACTCTTTGAGGATTACATGATCCTCTGTGTGGAAAACCCAAAAGACACCACGGCAAAATTGCTGGATCTCACACAGGAATTCAGTAAAGTGCCGGGATATAAAATCAGTGCACAGAAATCAGTTGCATTTCTATACACCAACAATGAGACAGAGGAAATAGGCTTTTGTTAACATCTTAAAATATATGTTTCCTTGGAGTTGTTGGGGCCTGAAGGACCTGGAGGAGGATATTCTCTGCACAGTGAGTCTACTTACTCAGGCCTGTAAGCTGAGTCTGAGCTGGCTGGTATGGCTCAGTATGGCCTACATGGGGCTTCACAGAGTATCATCAGTAAGGAATCATGTGTTTCCAGCTCATGATGAGCCTGGTGTGAAGCAGAAGCAATAAGAGAAGCGCTAAAGCCTCTAAGATGACTTCCTCATTGGGAGGGTAAGATCCAGGGTCAGTCAGTTTTCTTTATCCCAACACCCCTGTCCCCACTTCCTCGTGGCCAATAAACCATGTAGCATGCTCAGCTTGAGTAGGGAAAAGATTAGAATGCTAGAGAGGAGGTTAAAGGGTGCAGATTCTCATTCTGCTTTTGACATGCACTGAAGTTCCTGGACAATCCATTTATTTCACTGCATCTTTGCTTTGCCTTTGGCAAAAGAGGGTAATTGAAGATGAGTGGATTTTTATGCTTTTTAAAAATTGGTGGTAGTCTTTCTCAATAAAATCTTATACAAAGCCAAGGCCTAAAAAAGAATCAAAGCAGAGCCATATTTGAAGTGGGCGAAGAAGTCTATGTAGCTTCTCCTCCACAGAGCCTGCGAGCACCACGTAACAAAGTCTGACATAACATAGAACAGTCTGAAATCCACATCTCCAAGGTGATTTCCAGCTCAGACATTATATGAGGAAAAAAAGTCTCACCCCTCTCCCCGCCTTTTCCTTTTAATAAGGAAATGTAATTTCATTCTGCTTGCTTAATGTGAATAAAAGGAAAGGCGTATGGACTAGGGAATGGTCATGTATTAAGTAACATCACTTTGTTCTTCTGCCTTCATGAGGATGTGAAAGCAGTGGAAGTAAAGGAGAGTTCTGAATCTCAAGGCTGTCATCCCTCTATTCCTCCATTAAGCAACAAAACAAAACAAATGAACATAAAAAAGATAACAATGTTTCCTGACAAAACACCACTCCCTTTTCACCCCCATCCTCACCTCCATGAAAGAATCAATGGAGTCCATGAAGTCCTCTTTAAACCCCATTCCTAAACCCCAGAAATATTAAGGCAGGAGATGGAAGTGTGATCTGGAGCAGAGAAGGAAGAGGAAATGGTGTGAGATGAGGCATTTCCAAGTTGGTAGGCTTGGGTGTTCTTTGGAAGGTCAGCATCTCCAACCTTAGACATCTTCTTTGGTGGCAGGCTTCTCACTGTAAAGGGTGTGATATCAGAATTAATAAAGAAATTCTGCACCTGCTTGGATTCTGGGTTGTTTATGCACAAAATATGTGACATCTTACAAATCACTAATTCTCACAGGTCCATAGGTGAGAAATATACTGACTTCTTCATAGGATGTGTACTTTTTTTTTTTTAAGTTTATAGTGCTATAAAAATATACATATGCCTTCTGGGGTGTCCTCTAATCCCACTATCTGTCCTCTCACCTTATTGTATCCACTTTTCCTCCTCTTTTCATCCAAAGATGTGGATAGAGGAAAGGGATTGTTTAAGTTCATTTCTGGAAAAGAGGTAGGTAAAAGGGGAGAAGAGGAATAACCATTCCTCTCTCTCTTTTTTTTTTTTTTATTCCAAGATTACCTCTTAGGTTTTTTTTAATCATTTTTTAAAATTTATTTTCAGCATAACAGTATTCATTGTTTTTGTACCACACCCAGTGCTCCATGCAATCTGTGCCCTCTCTAATACCCACCACCTGGTTCCCCCAACCTCCCACCCCCCCACCTCTTCAAACCCTTCAGATTGTTTTTCAGAGTCCATAGTCTCTCATTGTTCACCTCCCCTTCCAATTTCCCCCAACTGCCTTCTCCTAACTCCCCATGTCCTCCATGCTATTTGTTATGCTCCACAAATAAGTGAAACCATATGATGATTGACTCTCTCTGCTTGACTTATTTCACTCAGCATAATCTCTTCCAGTCCCATCATGTTGCTACAAAAGTTGGGTATTCATCCTTTCTGATGGAGGCATAATACTCCATAGTGTATATGGACCACATCTTCCTTATTCATTCGTCCACCACTCTTGTTCAACATAGTATTAGAAGTCCTCACAACAGCAATCAGACAACAAAGAGAAATAAAAGGTATCAAAATTGGCAATGAAGAAGTCAAACTCTCTCTCTTCGCAGATGACATGGTTCTTTATATGGAAAACCCCAAAGACTCCACCCCCTAACTACTAGAACTCATAGGGCAATTCAGTAACATGGCAGGATACAAAGTCAGTGTACAGAAATCAGTGGCTTTCTTATACAATAACAATGAAAATACAGAAAGGGAAATTAGAGAATCGATTCCATTTACTATAGCACCGAGAACCATAAGATACCTGGGAATAAACCTAACCAAAGAGGTAAAGGATCTGTACTCGAAGAACTACAGAACACTCATGAAAGAAATTGAAGAAGACACAAAAAGATGGAAGACCATTCCATGCCCTTGGATCGGAAGAATAAACATTGTTAAAATGTCTATACTGCCTAGAGCCATCTATACTTTTAATGCCATTCCAATCAAAATTCCACCGGTATTCTTCAAAGAGCTGGAGCAAATAATCCAAAAATTTCTATGGAACCATTCCTCTCTTTTAAACATACCTACTGCCCCTCCACTCAGGCCTGTTTTTCTCCTCTTGAGGTGAATATTTGTGACTTCATTCAGAGATGAGTCAATTGAGCTAATGAAAACATAAAGAAGTCAGGATATGTTGTGTTCATTCAACCGAATTCCAGGGAATGCTTATAGTCTCACACTAAATCCAACCCAAAAAGAAAGAAATGTCTTATTCAGTGCTGAATTACTTATCTGGGAAACCCTATCAGAAGGCTCGTATTACAATGAGGGATTTGTGGCAGAAATTGGGCCATGAAGTGAAAGTAGCTGATAAGGATTGACTCTTATTTTAAAGCCAGAAAGTTTACCACTAAAAAAAAAGTATAGACTCATAGAAGAATTTTAGAGGGATAGGAAGCTTAGATGTGTAACAAATTATGTCAAATCTTGTGGCTTAAAACAGCAATCGTTTATGTAACTCATGACTCTGCAGTTGAACAGGCCTTGGTGGGGAAGACTTATCTTTGCTCCACGTGGCGTCAGCTGAGGCTGAAGTTGGAAAACACACTTCCAAGGCGGCTCACTCACATGGCCAACAAGTTGGTGCTAGTTGTTGGCTCAGAGCTCAGTGGGGATTGAAGGCTTTTGAGAACTCTGTTTTTCTATCCTGGGCTACTCTGTGGGCTGAATAGTGGCTAGGTTCCAAAATTCAGAATCCCAGAAGTAGAATCAGCCAGTTTTATGAGGCTTGGACCTTGAAGCAGGCACGGCATCACATCCACTAAATTGCATTGGTCCAGCATTCTCAGAAACTAGATTCATGGGAAGGATGTAGACCTAACCTCTCAATTAAGGAATATCAAAGAATTTTGGAACTATATTCTAAAACTGCCACAACATGAGATAGAATTGTGTGTAGTGGCGGGCAGGCGGGGGGTGGCGGGCTGTGGTTAGGGGAGGGATAATATCTGAAAGCAAGATTGGGAGACAAGAGGATACATATCCCACTTTCTTGCCCAGTGGTATGAAAGCTATAAGACCTAAACTAGCCACCACTTGAGTGGGCCACAGAGGAAGCGGTGTCCTCAGGGTGAGCCAGAGTCCTCTTAATGGGAAGATAAAGGAGAATTCAGAGAAGGGTTAAGAATATAAGGAATTTTACTGATCATGACTATGAATTGTGTAAGGCACAGAGAAAGTGTTTTGAGACTGGGAAAGGGTAGGAGAAAGAGACAGATTAGGTTATATGTGGGACATAATAAGGATGAAAACACAGGAGAAGTGGAGTGATCTAGGAGTTTGGTGTTTGTGTTAGCAACACCTATGAGCATAATGAGACTGAACTCCATGAATTCAAGGCAAGTAGTAGTAGAAAGATGTATGACAAACACTATGCATTAGATATGTTTGTTATACAGCATATGAGGAATAAGGACCAAAGGTATAAAAGACTCCCATAGATCAGCACAAGAGCGAAAACTCAAAAGCTGGTGAGACACAGACAATTCACAAAGAAGAATGTCTCAGTGATGAAGTTAAGATGCTCGATCTTACCAGAAGTCAGAAAAACACAGATTAAAACTATAGTAAAGTATTATCTTGTTCATACCAGATTGGAAAAAGGTCTAAAAGCCTGATGACATATCAACTATTGGTAAGAGTGTGGAGCAAATAATGACTTTCTTATATTGCTGGTGGAAGTATAAACTGACACACCATTTTAACAATATGCTTTGTGATGGGGCAATTTCAATTCCAGGGGTATTGCCCTAGAGAAATTCCTGCACCTATGCAGGAGCATATATATACACCAGAATATCACTTGACAGTATTTTTTATGGTAGTGAAAAATCATAAACCATCACAGAGTCAAGAAGAAGAGAATAAGTCAGTATAATGTGGAATAGCCATATAATGCAATACTGTGTGACAGCTTACATGCATGAACGAGAGCTACGCATATTAACACAAATACATCTCAAAAGCATAATAAGTTACAAAGCAGTTATGAAGGATGCATTCAGCGTGATACCATTTCCTCAATAAAATGGGAATGACAGTGATACCCACCTCGTGGAGTTGTGAGGTCGTGAGGGAGTACAAAGAAGGTGCTCAGAATCGTGCTGGGCACATTGTAAACATTTCATGTATTAGTTATTACTATTGCCACTATTACTATTGTTATTGATGTATAAAAAATTTGCACAGAAATAATTAAATCTTATCAACTTGTCTCATGATTGTGATTACTATTGGAGTGGGCCGCACAGAAGACTTCACCTCTTTCTACAATATTTACTTCTTTAAAAAAAAAAAAAATGTTTGAACCTACCATGGTAAGTCTCAGGAGGGGGATACATGGGTATCGTGGGTACATATACTCCTACCAGTCCATGCTAATACTGTGATACCCTCCAGTTTTGTAAAAGACAAGCCACACAAGACTTGCCCTGTTTTCTTAAGATGTGCTTTGAAATGACTTCACTTACTTTCTAAGAATAGGAGGATCAATTATTCACACGTTTGACTCATCAGTGAATAAGGAACCAAGGACTGTTTTGAGTGACAGACTTCCAGTTTAGTGGAAATTAGAAAATTGACCTGAAACAGCCACACACACCCCCACCAAAAGTGTAAGATTACACAGGATAGTCACAGGGACTGTAGGTCACCCTATCCTTAAAGGAACATTCTCTAAACTCCCTGCAGAGGAGAGATGTTGAATGTATAGTGTCCAGGTAACACTCTTCAGAAGTGGACACTGTGAGGTGGCAAAGTGACAGAGAGATGCCACCCCAAGCTGGGACCTTCTCTGAAGAAGTCTAGAGTAGGGGAGGTGGACTTTCCTAATTTGATGAGAGAGATTTGGTAAAATACTAATTTTGAACTTACATCCTCACCTTTTGAGTTAGTAATAGGTACACTCTGTGTTATCCTCAAGGGTGAGTAGAAAATGCCTTATTTGTAGAGCAGAGTCTTAGGACCAAAGAGATCAAGGCCCTGAGGAACAAGCCAAAAGTTTGGAAAGCAGGAGAGTCAACAGAAAGAGACTCCTCTCATTTTGCAATTGTGTGCTGGGCCTGTTCTCTGCCCAACTCACCCTTGCGTCCTCATCAGCTGACCAGCGCCAGTCATTAATGCAGCCACACTGAGAGGATGACCACTGTCCACAGGCAAATGATTGGTTATCAAGTGGGCCAGCCTTGTGACTGTTCCAAAGCCCTTTAAAAAGGGCCCACAGATACCATGTTGTTGTTGCAATCCTAAGTGGGAGCCTGAACCAAGGCAGAGAATCAGAGAAACTGGTGCAACTTGGAGAAGCTTCCTACACAGTTTCCCCTCCCACACTAGCCCCAGTCTCCTCCACAGGGCGGCATGACTCATTTCCGCTCCTTCCCACCTGAGGGAGTGAGACAGGCTCCATCCAAGCGCCTGCTACCCAGAGGCACGCCTGCTTCGTTGCAGTGAAAGGCACACCATTAGGTTCAGTCCAACCAAAAGTGTGCTCTGTACTCCCAGCATTGACTTTGGTCCTCCCAAGAACACTGTAAAGTTAACCTTCATTGAGCACTTAAACAAGTGTTTCATATGTTTAGTTCACTTAGTCCCAACAATAATCCTCTGTGGTACATAGTATTATTATTATTTTTGTTTTAAAGATGGGAAATTAAGTCTGAGATTAAGTACCATCGTTACACAGCATGTGACAGAAGAATGAGTATTTGAAGTTGAGTCTCTTAGTGTAATCCCCAAACTTGTGCTTTTGATGATTCTAAACAGTTATTTGGACCCACTCATCCTATGAAGCTTTTCTAATTACTCTGAGGAGTAGCGATTACAAAAGGCAAGAACAAAGGAATTTACTTCATAAGCAGGTAATTAGGTACATTCCATTTACTATCATGTGGAAATCTACAGGGAAAAATTATTATCAGAAGCTTTAAATCTTGTCAGGGAGAGGTGAGTCGAAAGTGAGTAAGATCAGGGAACAATTAGGGGCGCCTGGGTGGCTCAGTGGGTTAAGTCGCTGCCTTCGGCTCAGGTCATGATCTCAGAGTCCTGGGATCGAGCCCCGCATCGGGCTCTCTGCTCAGCGGGGAGCCTGCTTCCTCCTCCCTCTGCCTGCCTCTCTGCCTGCTTGTGATCTCTCTCTGTCAGATAAATAAATAAAATCTTAAAAAAAAAAAAAAAAAGATCAGGGAACAATTAAACTACAAGGTCTACTAATTCCTCAGGGTTTCTGAGGTATTTTCTTAAGTGTTATTTCCCAATCTTCTCAACAATGTGTTACCACTCATTTGTTCTTTTTTCCATTGTTCATGCATCATGCCCAGTGCTCCGTGCAATACGTGCCCTCCTTAATCCCCCACCACCAGGACCACTCCTTTGTTCTAATCCATCTGTGATTACTGTCAGGGTAGGACTTCCAAGCTATGACCCTGAGAATTCCTGAAAAGCATGGCCTGACTGGGGAGAAGGGGCTGGCTGGAATAACTACAAAGGAAGACATTCCAGTTACCCAGAAAATGGCTTGGGATGGTGAGAGAATTGATGAACCCCAAGTTGAGTCTTGAAAGACAACTAAGAACAAATTGCAAGGTGAGGAGCATTCCAGACTCAGTGACCAGTGTGAACAAAGAGAGAGAAAGAAGGAAACAGCCTGGGATTAGGGCTAACTACAAATAATTTGGTTTTCCTACAGCTTGAAAGGTAGGAATGAAAAATGCTGAAGCTGACTAGACATGCAGAGTCCAGAAGGTGGAGACCATCTGGGGCATGTTCAAGGAGTTTGGCCTTTAGCTTGTGGCTGCTGAGAAACCATCAGCTGGTTTCAAACAGACAAGTGGTCGGATCATATTTGCATTTTTAGGTATTTGGCTCTGAGAGCTGGGTAAGACTTTGGAGTAGAAACCCAGTTAGCACACTGTTGTAATTGTCCTGGCAAGAGATGAGAAGGGTCTGACTCAAATTAATGACAGTGAAATTGAAAGCAGGGAAGGGTACAGGAGATATTTAGAAATGGAATCTGAAAGACTTGATGACTGACAGGACATAAGAACTCTACAAGAGAAAGAAAACGGTTTGGCTCACACTCTAGGGGTTTCCATATTAGCTCCTGCAAAGGCAAGAGAGCTGCTTTTTCCCTTCCTCTCTGCTGAAGTGCCAAGGGAGCCACTGTATCTTCTCTAGGATCATGGCAACTTCTTAGGGGTTGTGTCACCCTTCTTTGCCCCAACACCTGCATGGGGAGCTATACTGGTTCACTCTAGCAGATCTTTCTAACTCAAAATCTCAAGAACTAGGATTCAGAGTAATTTACTGTTTCCCACATGGAAGGATCCTTGGGAATCTTTAGGCAAATTGCTTTATCTTCTACCAAGAGCTCTGCATCCTATGAGGCTGTACAGCTTCAAAAAATCAGTGAAAATGTGGCATGACTTCTTGCCTCAGAATGGGAAATGGTCTACTATGTGCCTTTGCACCCAAGAAGAGACACAAGTGACATTGTAACTGCTAGCAGTGTACTTTACTAAGGAAAGGAGGAAAACTACATCAGCTACATCAGCCTTATGTAATAGTTAAAACCACAGAAGTAGAAGAGAACATTCAGTGAGAAGTGTAGAATGAGAAAAGTGGCATGAAGATGGACGCTAGGGAAACATCAACTTTTCAATTATGTGTGGACAAGAAGGTTAACATTGGGACTGAAGAAACAGGAACATCAACAGAATATTGTACTGTTAAAACCCAAGGGCAGAGAATTTTTAAGAAGGAAATAACAATGTATTGTCAAAGTTCAAATAAACGAAGGTCAATGGGAAGCATCCGTTAGGACTGGTTGCTGATGGGCTTAGTGAGAGCTGCTTCAGTGGATTTACTGGGGTAGCAGGTTATTAGTCAACTGAGGTTTGAATGGAAGGTAAAGAAATGGCTGAGATAAGCCGAGGGGAGAAATGCGGTATAAGCATGGGTACCCACTGAAGGAAAAGAGCCAATGGAGAAGAGCAGAGTAAAGAAAGAAGAAAGCAAGCCAGTGACTGATGGAGCCAGGTCTTATAAGAGACAGGAAGAGCTGGGATCCAGAGCACAGAGGAGTCTGTTTTCCTTGAACCAGAGAAACAACAATTCATTTTGCTTCACAAATGAAGAAAAGTGTGGGGACGACTGGTGGGGATTATGAATGTAGATATTTATATAGAGAAACAGGAAGTTTAAATATTTCATGCTTGATTGCCTCAAATGAAAGAGTCAGCCTGTGCTGCTGTCTTGCACTGATGCTAGAGTGACCCTCATCCACAAGGTTGGGTGATCTCTTCAATGGTACCTAAACCCCTGGTTCAGGAACAAGGATAACCTAGACCCTTGATCCAGCGTTGGTTGAGTCGATGTGGCAGCAGATGTGTGAACACTGTAACTTTGCGTTACAGTTAAGTGGCTCAAATCGCATAGTGGCCCATCACTTACATTATTTATTCTACATACAGTCTGTACATAAGTATTTTTATTTGCATGTAGCTTTTTTTTCTCTGCACGGAAAGAGAACCAGAGGTTTTTTATTCTTCTTCTTGAGGTGAAGAAAGGAAATATAGCTCTTTTTAAAAAATTATTCTATTAGGGGGCGCCTGGGTGGCTCAGTGGGTTAAGCCGCTGCCTTCGGCTCAGGTCATGATCTCAGGGTCCTGGGATCGAGTCCCACATCGGGCTCTCTGCTCGGCAGGGAGCCTGCTTCCCTCTCTCTCTCTGCCTGCCTCTCTGTCTGCTTGTGATCTCTCTCTGTCAAATAAATAAAAATTTAAAAAAAAAATTATTCTATTATTTTATCTATTTTTCAGAGAGAGAGAGAGAGAAAGACCAGGGAGAGGGTTAGAGGGAGAGGGGGAGAGAGAATCTCAAGCAGGCCCCATGCTTTGAACAGAGCCTGATACACAGAACCCTGAGATCATGACCTAAACAGAAATCAAGAGCTGAATGTTCAACCCACTGAGCCACCCAAGTGCCCCAGAAATACAGCTCTTTTGACAAGTTATTTTCTTTTTTTTTTTTAAGATTTTTTTTTTATTTATTTGTCGGAGAGAGAGGGAGAGAGAGCGAGCACAGGTGGACAGAATGGCAGGCAGAGGCAGAGGGAGAAGCAGGCTCCCCGCCAAGCAAGGAGCCCGATGTGGGACTCGATCCCAGGATGCTGGGATCATGACCTGAGCCGAAGGCAGCTGCTTAACCAACTGAGCCACCCAGGCGTCCCAACAAGTTATTTTCTTTTGATAGGTTGATCTGAAGCCAGTCCCGTGTATTTTGTTTCTTACTATTTCTTCAGAGTCAGGTTCTCAAGAGTCATTGTCAGGTTAATCAATTCAATCAATTCAAATAAAATGAATTATTATCAACTTAGTAAAAGGTACTATACTGACTGAGTGCCTACCCCTTTGTACAGAATTAAGAGTGTCTCTGGACAGTAGCAGGAGTTTGTGCTTAGGAAAGAGACAAGTTAAACTTACGGAAAACCAGCTTAAAGAAAGAGGCTAAATTGTTTAATGTCACTGGATAAACCTCTATTTAGTTCTGGGACTGGAAACAGGTTGTATAAAAGAGGAGGAAGCAAAGTGGGAACAAAAAATTATGGAAACTTAGTTTTTGACCTCAAGTAATTTTCATGGCAAGTGGGAAAGCAAAACTTATTCCTTTGTACATACTGAGCAGTCAGTGATCAAACACGAAGAGAATCTCAGTCTCTTCTGACTGTCAAGCCGGGGTCTGGCTACACATGTGTAACACTAGAGTTAGAGATGTATTTAAAGCATCACTGGCCTTTGAATGGAAGGCACCTTTGCTTAAATGAATGTCGAGGAATTCGAGGAATGTTGTAGAACTGAACTGTGAAGCTGGGAAAGTTGCCTTGGCTCTGAGACAAAAATTGTTTAAATACTTTAAGGCTTAGAATACCTGTGAGGGTACAGGCCTCAGTGTCAAGTTAGGGGAAAGACCAGTTTCAGTGGAATTCAAACTGGGTCAGGCTTCTCCAGAGAAAGTGGAACTTGCTCAAAGCCATAATGAGGCTAGGGGATGGGATTAGCTGGAGGTTAGTTTCCTGTCTTTCTGGGGTGAAGCTCTCTCTGTGCTCCGCGCTTTGGATACAACTGGGCAGATCTGAAGAACACACACATGTGAGCCATCAGGGCAAAGGGGACACATAGACTACTGCTTAAGTTCCCTGCCCGGACTTTTACTTTTTTAAAGCAGCCCCTTTTTCTCATTCCAAATCCTCCACACAGCTGAACCCAAACTCCAGCTCACATCCTAGCCTGGCTCTCTCCCTCTCTCCTACTGCATAAGCTCAAACCATTTCTCTCCGCTCCACTTTCCTCGGGCTCTTTGGAACCTGACCTTGCCAGTAGAATGTCCTAAACAAATGCTTCATGATAGAAAAGTCCATTAGGGTTTCTTTTTAAAAAATCAATTAAAATATGCATAGGTGAAACCCTATGTCAGTATCTTCTCAACCAAGTTAAATCCCATGGAGTTTCTTTCTTCAAAAGTAATGATTTGTGTCTCTCTGACTCTCCTTTTATTACAAGAATGATGGCAAGTTCCTGGCCAAGTCTCCAGCCAGCTTTGTGAGTGTCATCACAGGGCAGATTGGAGAAATTGTTATTGTTAATTGAAGATAATTCTGTGTGGATATAAGCATTCCCTGACATAAAGAGAGCAAGAACACAGTATCATCCCCACTTGGATAAACAGGACCCCAATCACTTAAGAGGAGAGGATATACTTTTTTCAAGGGAAGTCTCTCTGAACATTCATTTCACACTAGGTATGCACCTGATATAAATGATTATGAAGATACACAAATCAATGAAGGTATAAGCAATATAAATTAAATGCACGGGTCTCTGTAAATTTATGGCATTTTGCTCCCAGAAGGAGATCACAATCTGTGTCACAAAAATACATTTCAATTTTGGCTTTCCTTTGCTCTCGAAAGGTTTTATGTCTCAAAACTTTGTCTTCCAAAATTATGTAAATTTTGGGTTAACTAAGGGTTAAGGATTGAAGACTTCTGTGAATAGATGACGTCAAAATGCAGTGAAATTTGGATCATTATTATGATTACTACTATTGACATGAAGAAATGTGGGTTCTATCAGTGCCCACAACTCAGGGACCAGCACTTAGTAAAAGGTCATCAAAAGCAGATGAGTAACTTGGAAATAAAAGAAATAAGAGAATGCAATTTTTTATTTTATTTATTTATTTATTTATTTTTTGGCGGTGATGACCTGTGGGACTCTAGAAGCTGGGAAACTATGATTTTCCTTGTTGCTCAATTTGTCCCTCCTTCCTTCCATCTTTAAAGTGGGCTTCATTATAAAACCATGTTTTAAGTTTGTTTGAATGCAATTTATTGCTTATTGTTAAATTTTCTTTCTTTGGGGGAGAGATAGGTACTGGATGAAAAAGTGATACCAAATATTATATCATATTATAGGAAGACAGGATTTAAGATACTTGGGGTCAGGCATTTATAATTTTACAAAAGGATAAAGTTTTAACTTGACTTATCAGCGGCAGATGGAAACACTACAGTGGAAGCTGGACGCTGTGTGAGCTCTAGAGTCCACCACTGAAGTCAAATTCTGGCTGCACATATACTATGACCATAGACAAGGTATTTTACTTCTTTAAGCTCTCATTGACTTGTCTGTAAAGCTGAACAACACCAGGACCCACCTCTTGAGGCTGTTGTGAGTCTTGCTGCATGTAAGCACTAAGAGTGAGAACATGTTCAAACTGTTAGCTTTATACGTCTTTCTTCAAGTTCCTAGGACATTCAAAGTTCTCCTGGACTCTCTAGATAATTGTGGCTACTTGGATATGAATACAGAATATAGAAAAGAGGAGAGCCATGCAAAGAAGTGAGTCTGGAGAGAATGATATCCCCAGGATTGCCAGGATTGCTGTGTAGAGTTTTCATAGCAGCAGGTACAGAGAAGAGTTAAAAGTACATGAGTCTTAGGGGTCTCTGGGTGGCTCAGTCATTAAGCATGTGCCTTCCACTCAGCATCCTTCCATCCCAGCATCCTGGGATCAACCCCCACATCCAGATCTCTCCTCAGCAGGAAGTCTGCTTCTCCCTCTACCACTCCCCCTGCTTATGTTCTCTCTCTCACCGTGTGTCTCTCTGTCAAAAAAAAAAAAGAATTAATATCTTAGGAAAAAAAAGTACATGAGTCTTTTGGGTCATGGTGAAGGGATTGATTTGGACCAGCTGTTGGTCTTTTTAACAAAAGGAACTCCCATGGCAAAGCGACTCTGAATGCCTAGAGAAGTTGAGGATAGCACCGACTGCAGAAGTCCCCTGGGTAGAAGCAGAAGCACTTTGCGGCAAGGTGGCCCCTCCTTGAAGGCACACAAATGCCGTCTCTCAGTGCCTCCCTGACCACCGTTTTTTCTGAATAGTAGTTCTTACCTCCTCCTTTCTATAACCCCTGCATTCTCAATTCCTCATTCCTCGCCGTATTTTTTTTCTCCATAGAACTTATTTTCTAACCTATTCTATATTTTTCTTATCTGAGTGTTCATTATTTACAGTCAGCCTTTCTTCACTTGAAGTTACACAGGACAGAGAAATAGGTCTGTTTTGTTCACTGATGTAGCTCTAAAGCTTAGAACACTGTCTGGTACACAGGAGGAACTCCTTAAATAGTTGTTGATCGATGATCTACCGTGCTTTCAGTCTCATTGGAAAGCTGCTGGTTGGATTTGGAAGGAAGAGCCTTTTCATCTCAGCTTTCCTCTTCCCTAGTCCCTGGGCCGAGCAGTGGAGAGAGGACTGTGGCAGATCTCTGTATCTCTGTTTGTAGCCAGCGCCCAAAGAGGTAGATGAGAATCTGTGGGAAGCAGACCTGAGGGCAAATTCCTCTCGGTCACACCTCTTTCTCTGAGTGAGCATTGAGTACATAGTGTTAGACTTTATACCTCATTGAACAGAGATGTGTGGGCACCTCTACAGGACACGTTCAGATTCTCAGAGTCCTGTCTTAGCATGCTTTATTCATTAACTCCATCAACCTATCAGTAGGTTTCAACTGAAGTTTCATTTGTGGTAAGTGCTGATGACAAAGCCTAGGATAGTTCATCTAGTTGTTTCCAGAAGATGGGGCATACCCACCATTGACCAGTGGAAAACCCATGGCCAGGAAACAGTTCTTCATAAGCTATGTGGTTCTAGTGTAACCAACTAGCTGACTAACTTCATCTAGCTAGCTAAATGACTAATAAATAAACCAGCTATGACATCCAGAATAGAGCTGTAGAGGGTAACAATTTAGACATACATATATGAATGTTATTAACCCAAGAGCCATATACAAACTAGTCCCTGATTATCCCTGCAGCCCTATTTCCTTCTAGTCTCTAGATCACCAGCTGCACACACACATAGCAGTCTGTCTCTGCCTTTGATTGTTTTAACCTCTGCTTCGAATGCCTTCTTTTCCTGTCAGCCTATCTAATAATCCTTGATATTTTATGACCTTCCTTAATTCCTTCCTGGCACATGGCTTCATTCTGGTGACTTTAGTTGCTCATACCTCACCTTCCTCTGATCAACACTTATGCCCACATCCCAGAACCCTAAACTCAACAGTCCTGCCCTGCTCCAGGTTTATGGTGATGGTGCGATGACTGTCTGGACAGGTCACAGAACCTCTCTCAATTGCTTTTTTTTCTTCTTTACTTCTCCTCCTTGGCATCAGTTTCCTCCATTTCATTCCCATACTAGAATAATTGTGCTGAACAAAATAAAAGTGATCATGTCATTCCTTATCTTAAAAAGCTTCTGTTTTCCCCCTGTTGCCTCTGGGATAGAATCCAAACAAGTTTTAGCTTAGCGGTCAGGACTCTTCAAAATCTCAGGATAACCCACCCTTTCATTTTTCCCCCTGACAGCTCTTCAAAATACCACTTTGTTCACTGGAATTCCTTCCCCCTATAGTACCCTCCCCTCCTCCTCCCCATCTTTACCTACTCATCTTTTAGAGCTCCAATTCAAAGGCTGCCTCCTCAATATTTATACACTTTGTTCATATGACTACAATATCCAGTAGCACTTAGCACATAACCACCACTAATTTATCAAACATTTATTGGACATCTGTTATGATTCAGAGATCAGTGCTGAGTACTGAAGACACTGATATGAAAATTATCTCAAAAAACTCAAGGAACTTTCAGTCTAGTGGAGAAAAGTCACAAATAAGAATCACAATGCCGTGAGATAAAAACAATGCTATACCTAGGCACAGCAGACTATAGGAACACCCAGGGAATCAGCAAGCCTATTTTGAATGCAAAAGGAGGAAGTTAGGAAAGTTTTCAAGGATGAAATATTAATTATTAACCTGTCTGTTTCCCATTTCAATAAGGGCAGGTACTGTATCTTCATCCCTCCACCCTCATGATTAGCAGAGGGATATCTTAATCCTTTCATCACTCCTGATTAGCAGGGTACCTGCAACAAGGCTTATTGAATTAACGAATGGATGGATTAATTGAAAATAAAGGAGGCTGGACCAAAGGAACTTGAAGTAACTTTCAAAGTCTGATACTAGGAAAGCCATCTTTGTGGAAGTCACTGATATATTACAAAGATAATGTTTCAAGCTTTGGGGGTTAAAATAAAATACTACTAGTTAAAATGAGGTTTCAGAAAATTAAAAAAAAGAAAACGAGGCTTCTAGAACACATTTTCCCTCCAACACCAAAGCAAGCCTGAATTAAAGGGCAGAACAGACCAGGAAGGCCCAGTGGGCTTGGAAGGAATTTGGTTAAAAAAAAAAAAAAAAAAAAAAGTAAAGGAGAGAGAGAGGAAAAAAGATGTTGTCTAGTGAAATGTACTAAGTTCTTCTCTGCTTCTTTTAAGGAAACAGGGTGATACGAGACCTTGGGGTTTTATAGACCTAACTTTCAGCTTACCAGAAATACAGGATTAGAACAACAAGTTGAAACATCACCACAAGGAAACGCAGACAAATCCAGAACATAGGACATTCTACAAATCAATTTATCTTTTCCCACCCGAAAATCAATTTCATAAAAAACAAAAGCATACTACACTGGTGTGGGATTTTTCTAAATTTGAAGAGATTGAATTCTGGTTAAAGTAAGTCTAGATGCAACTGGGGCAGTTTGGATATTGATGAAAAAGAAGAAGATACTAAGGAATTGCCGTTTAATGATTTAGGGGTGCTCATGTTGTTGTTTATGTAGGATAATGTTCTTGTTTTTAGGAAATACCAGCAGAAGATGTTAGGATGAAGTGTTGAGATGCATTTACTTCAGATGGATTCAGGAAAGAGACAGAGACAGAGAGAGACAGAGAAAAATAAAAACAGATAAGCAAATTTTCCCAAATGTGGACCATTGTTGCATCGGATGGTTTACTGAACTAGTTTATCATTTCATTGGCAAATTTGAAAATTCATCATAATTAAAATATGAGGTAAAAAGGAAAAATAAAGGGAATTTCTTGATGCAAAGAAAGAAGGAAAATAAGCCAAGTAGTCAGCCCACAGCCCCAGACTAACCCATCTAGGGTTAGAGCATAGTAAATCTGCTCACCGAAGTTCAAGCCTCTGGAGCTCCCTCTGGCACTAAGCAGAAATGACAGTTTCACAGTAGGGACCTCATTGAGAAAGTTCTGTGGAATTTCAAAGATAAATTGTGAGGCCTGAGTTACAAAGATATAGACATCTCTGACTCTGACTTTTGGAAAATGTCTAATGTTAACAAGGGAACACAAGCATGTCTGGGCAGTTTTGCGGAAACTGCATGTCGGATATATGGATTATACAGGATTTTCTATTAATTAAACTTGCTAATACAACCTTGTGAAAGAATGCTTATCCTAAAGGTTTAGAAACCCCTGAGTGTCCGGGGCGCCTGGGTGGCTCAGTGGGTTAAAGCCTCTGCCTTCGGCTCAGGTCATGATCCCGGGGTCCTAGGATCGAGCCCCACATCAGGCTCTCTGCTCAGCAGGAAGCCTGCTTCCCTCTCCCTCTCTGCCTGCCTCTCTGCCTGCTTGTGATCTCTGTCTGTCAAATAAATAAATAAAATCCTTAAAAGAAAAAAAATCCCCGAGTGTCCTGAAAAATTAGGGAGGCAAGAGAAGCCAGCCAGCAGTATTCTTGGAAAAACAATAACCTTGAAAAAGTTATAGAAATGTATTTGAAAGCGATTTAATTGGTGCTCCCAGAACTTAAGAAAAATTAAGTACACTGAATGGGAGTTAAATGGTGGGCCTTAAAATTCTTTTTCTATGTTCTTTCATTTGTTTGTTGTTTTCCCTTGAGAAAGCTAAGTGCGTGTATTGGCAGAGCACGTGTACCCTCGTGATTTCTTATCCTGGAAATGAAGAGTTTGAGCATGAACTTTTAGCATGTTGTGTGCTACAGGAGGCTCCACCCTGAGAGTTTCCCTCATCTGACTCGGGGACTGGCTTTGCTAAAATGGGGATTGGAAGCTTCACCCCCACAAGAAGCCATCCAGACTTACTGTTCCCTGGACATATCCTCCAGAACTGAGGCGTGTTAGGTCTGCCCTGTTCAGGCAATGTTCCAGCCAGCCAGGGAACATACACTCTATTTGGGAAAAATGACCGTGCTCCCTTATTACTACCCTTTGAAATGAAAATGTTCAGGAAAGGGATTAATGCCCACATAAGCCAATCCATTAACCCAGGAAGTTAAGTCTCCCCATGCAACTTAACCCTCCTTCCATATTGAACTTACTATCAAGGTCAAGGTGTTTGTGGTTCCATATACATAGAAAAGTCAGATACATAAACTTTCAGTACTCAGGGATTTTTGTCTCTTCTCTTTTTTTTTTTTTTTTTAAGATTTTATTTATTTGACAGAGAGATCACAAGCAGGCAGAGAGGCAGGCAGAGAGGGAAGCAGGCTCCCCACTGAGCAGAGAGCCCGATGCAGGGCTGGATCCTAGGACGCTGAGATCATGACCTGAGCCGAAGGGAGAGGCTTAACCCACTGAGCCACCCAGGCACCCTGGATTTTTGTCTCTTAAGACTCTTTTGGCCCCAAATTTTGTCTCTAGTTGACAAGTATGGTTGCTGCACATTTCAAACAACTGATTTATCCTTAGTCCTTTGAATAGGGAACAGACCCTCTGAAAAAAACGTGTGTCCAGCACACTTACACAGGTTGTTATGTTGGTTTTTCATCTGTCCTTGCCACTTGTTTCTGACAGCCAGCTCCCTAATTTGAAATTTGAGGGCTGGCCAGATTTCTAAGAACTTTCCTGGGGCCCAAGGTAGGGGAAATAATATCGCTAATTTGCCAGTGGCGTCATCTGATTACACAGTGGCTGACTAAGAGTTTTGGACACCATGGAGGCCCCTGCGCTTTGCTGTGGTCGGAAAGGGAAAGGTGAATGACCACATCCAGGTCACTGAAGGCTTGTCCTCTGGAACAAAATGTCTTTGAATTCTGCTTCATGCCCAGACCTCTATCAAATCCAAATTCACTACCCTTGAGTGCCCAGAGAGTTTGTCTTTATTCATTTTCATGGCTTTCTCTAATTCCTTTGTTCTCCTTTCCTGCTTCCCAGGGGGTAGACTGAGTTTTCTTCTACTACTTTAAATGCTGTGATTCCACTTTTTTCTTATACAATCCATACTTATGTTCGTAACCCCTTATTTGTTGCTTAATCATATCAATACTTTTAACTTGTCTTAAAAAACACTTTACTATGTGTTGTTTCCATATTCATGGATACCGTTGTTTAAATTTTAGTTCTGGGTAAGATACTTCCCTTTTTCCTTTTGTTTGGTTCTAGCTTTTTATTTATTTATTTATTTATTTATTTATTTTTTAAAGATTTTTATTTATTTATTTGACAGACAGAGATCACAAGCAGGCAGAGACGCAGGCAGAGAGAGAGGGGGAAGCAGGCTCCCTGCTGAGCAGAGAGCCCGATGCGGGGCTCGATCCCAGGATCCTGGGATCATGACCTGAGCCGAAGGCAGAGGCTTTAACCCACTGAGCCACCCAGGCGCCCCTGGTTCTAGCTTTTTAAAAAAGAGAATAAAGAGAATAAACTTCACCAAGATATTTGATCAACCTTATATTCTCATCTCTACATCTCTTATTTAGAACTTTCTCCAAGAATATATTCAATATGATATCTTGATGAGGTAAACCTGAAGAAGTACATGCCTAAGAATATTTTCAGTTAGGCCATTTTTTGAATGAAAATGCAACTGTGTACAAAATTCTTAGTTCAAAGGTCTTTTCCCTCAATACGTTAAAAATACAATTTTGGAAGTGTTGTTAACAAAGTACAATTTTGTTCATCTTTTTGCATCCACTACTGCTGTTGACAAGTCTGATTACTTCCTCAGGAAGGAACTCATGCTCTTCCTGTAAGCATGGTACAACCAGGGGCTCCTTGTCCCTTCAAATGGATTGGGCTGCCAGTATGATCCGTGTTATTAGCTACTTAGTCAAAGCTTTGCTCTCACACAAATCCCTCCCCATATATTAAATGCCTGTTTGGGCAGCCGAATACTGTTTAGGGCCCTTAGTGCGTGAAAGGTTAAGCTTGTCAAAACAAGCTCAAGTGAGAGAAGTGGAGGGGCAGAGCTTGCTCATATGATGTCTGAAAGAAGGAAACAGTTCCCATCCAATTCACAGAGTCATAGCTAGGAAAAACATTTGACTTCTATTTCAGTTTTCTCCCTCAAGCTGATCTCAACACGCAGGCTGTAGTGAGTGACACACAAGAGGCACTAAACTGCTTTGATCTACTTTCCAAAAAGTGTTGTTTTCTTTCCTGTAAGATTATATGGACTTTGAACAAGGAATGTGGATGGTGTGATGCAAGACAAGGACTACCGTCAACAACTTCAATCGTAGGAAGTCCTAGCAATATAGTCAAGTACTCATCACTCATTTATTCACCTCTGCAGCCATTCATCTGCTCATTAAAAGCATTTTTAAGCCCTTGTTACATGTCAAGCTCTGTGCTGATGATCTGTCAGGCATGTGAATGAGAGATTGCCCATTTGGAGCTGACCAAATGTGGAGGAAATAGGTTTCAGCCCCGGAGTGTCCCACATGAATGCGAGATGAAATGTAAGAGGAGAGAGTATGGAAGGAGAGATTATTTTGCTCTTCAAACATATAAAAGAGGGGTCGGACATGGCCAGGAGGTCAGGAAAGGGAGACTTGTGGAGACAAGCCCTGAACTGAGATTTGAAGGATGACCAGAAGGTAAACAGACAAAGAAGAGGAAGGAAGAGTGTTCTAGGCAGAGGGAACAGCATATGAAAAGAATGTGGGAGACAGGATGGCTGGGAGTCCAAGGGGCACAAAGAAGGTCAAGGTGGCCAAAGCCCAGAACGCACCAGGCGACATCACGTGACAGGAGAATGGGGAAGTGGGTTTGGGTCACAATGTGTGGGACCTCCTAAGATTTGTTGGGGATTTTGGTCTTTAGCCTGCAGGCAAGGGGAACTTAAAAACTTTGAAGTTTTTAAGCCTAGGTATGGAGGCGGTATGATCAATGTTGCATGTGGAAACTTTTCCTTTGGCTCTAATGTGAGGATGTGTTAGTGTGGGAAAGGGTCACGAATTGTACCAGCTCAATAACAACACTTCCAGGAATTGAAAATGTGTGATCATGTGTCTAAGTAGAAGCAAAGCTTTCTCACATGTGTCTGTTTAGCCTGCTTTGGAATGTTACTACCCATGAGCGTGAACACAGAGACAGTTTCCATTCCCTACTTATTTCCCACGATTTTGGAAATTTATAATTGTGCTGACCTCTAGAATAGGTCCATCAATCCACTATCATGTAGAGCTATGAGCATGTCTTTTTATTTTTTATTATTATTTGTAAAGATTTTATTTATTTGAGAGAAAGAGAGAGAACGAGTCAGAGGGAGAGGCAGAGGGAGAGGGAGAAGCACTCCTTGCTGAGCCAGAGCCCAATAGGGGACTCAATCCCAGGACCCGGGGATGCTGACCTAAGCCACGAAGGCAGAGGCTTAATCAACTGAGCCACCTGGGCACCCTGAGCTGGTCTTCTTAAAACAGGTTTCCTGTGTCTTGATCGTCTGAACACTGATGGCATTGTTTCTGATGACTCCCTGATGCAGTGGTTTTCATATGTCAGCCTGCTTCAGAATGACCTGGAGGACTTGTGAAAATACACTGCTGGGGCCTTCTCTGAGTTTCTGATTCAGTTTACAGGGTGGGGGACCAATAATTTGCCTTTTTAATGAGATCCAGGGTGACGCTGACGACACTGATCCAGGAACCACATTTTGAGAACCACTGCCTACCTAATGCCTTAAACCCATCCGTGGCTGCACAGTAAAATCACCTGGGAAGCTTTAGCAACACCAGCTCTGGGGGCCTCCAGACCAAAGAAGTCATAATATCCAAAGTGACTGTGACATCTATACATTAGACTGAGAAACACTGATCTGGTGCCTTAGACATTTATTAAACCTTAAGTTGCACTACTTTGTCTCTCTTTTCCCTTTACTTCTAGCTGACTCAGTAAAGGCCTAACCATAAAGAAATGGGGAGCTTTTCAACAGAAATAATTTTGAGATACATACTATTTATAAAATATTTTTCTGAATTCTATATTTGTGCAACCATTAAGACATTGATTTACAAAATGGGCATACTATTCACAGCATATTTTAATATATTTTTAAGGAATTTATTTATTTATTTTAGAGAAAGAGAGGGAGAAAGCATGACCCAGACTCCGGGCAGAGGGAGAGGGAGAAGCAGACTCCCTGCTCACTAGGGGACCAGATAGAGCGCTTGGTCCCAGGACCCTGAGATTATGACCTGAGCCTAAGACAGATGCTTAACCTACTTAGCCACCCAGGCATCCCTTTAATATGTTTTTAACTATGTTTTTCCTGCTCATCAATATACCTTGAACAGATTCTCACATTTCTATATCAATGAATGTATTCTGAAAAAAATCACTTTTAATGCTGATATATTATCTCATTGTGTGAATAGCTGTTCTAATGCTATCCTCAAAAATTCCTAGAATCAGAGTTAGTGGGTAAGTGAAATTTGTGTTTTAAGACTTTCAGTGCACATTACCAAACTTCTCTACAGAGAAATGTATACAGATTTGTACTCTCATATTTGAGTCTCCATTTCCTCACCCTTTAACCAAACTTTGTTAACTATTATCGAAATTATTTTCTAGGGGCACCTGGGTGGCTCAGTGGGTTGAGCCGCTGCCTTTGGCTCGGGTCATGATCTCAGGGTCCTGGGATCGAGTCCCACATCGGGCTCTCTGCTCAGCAAGAAGCCTGCTTCCCTCTCTCTCTCTCTCTGCCTGCCTCTCCGTCTACTTGTGATCTCTCTCTATCAAATAAATAAATAAAACCTTAAAAAAATTATTTTCTAATTCAGTACTTGAAAAATTATATTATTAAAAAAATCTTAAGTTTATCTGAGTTTACCTTTAACAAGGCCTACTGGTCCACTTCCACGCTTTTCTCAACCAGCATAGTTAATGAACACCTATATTCTGTCCGTGAGCATCACCTGGATCTTCAAATCACGGCCTTTGTGCACATCTTGTGAAACTGGTGGGTGTTGAAGACCAGATATTCTTTTAGTTGTCTCTACCATTTTCCCATCTTTGACATTCAGAATTAATGTCTTGAAATGCACGGTCCCGAAAAGATATGATCCTCTAGATTAGTGTGTGTGTGTGTGTGTGTGTGTGTGTGTGTGTGTGTGTGTGTGTGTGTTCAGTTATGACTCATGTCTTTGGAGGTGAACAGCACTGGCTTCAGTAACCTAGGTGCTGATGAAACCTATTATGTAATTTCCTCTAGCGTGGATTGTAGTCAACCAGGCAGGATTTCTCCTGTCTACTCCTTGCTCCAACTTCTTCCCACAAAATGCATAGCTTTCTCTGTATCGTGCTAGATGTTCCCACAAGCAGTTTCCACCCCCTTTGAATCTGGATTTGCCAGAGGGAAGGGAACATTTCCCTTCCTACGTGGCCTTGGCATGCCTGAGAGAGAATGCAGGGAGAAGATCCTCTCTTGTCCAGCAATCTTCTCCTCCCAATCGGTGAGTTCCAGGCTACGCTGTTGTTGCTACATCACACGGCTGAAGACCATGCAAGCAGGCTTCACGTAGCTCAGAGGGTGTTCTTTGGCAGGTGTAGCTCTGGAAGTTGGCTTGGCTTCTAGAGAAAGAGGGCTTGGTCTATGCTGCATCATTAGTGATTTCCAAATCAACACTAAGGGAAAGCGTCTTCACTGGGACAAGCTGCAATATCCTGTTGTGCATGTATAAGACATCTTTATTCATTCATTTATTGAGGGACACTTAGACTGTACCCTATACATGCACTAGATATAAGCACCCCTCTGTTTATTGTAATATTACTTACAATAACTGAGATATGGAAGGGCCCTAAGTGTTCCATTATTGTTTAAATAACTCTAACCATACTTTTACTTCCATGAGTCCAGTGGAACTGCTGTCATAAGTAGCAAATGGCCTCCATGTTGGTCAATCACTTTTTAGTTCTCATCTCATCTTCTTCATCTCCAAAACCGCACATCCCTTGTTTTCCTCCTACATCACTGGCTGTTTCCTCTATCTTTTTTTTTTTCCCTCTAGTTCTTCTTACTCTCCCAGCATTTTAACATAGAAGTCCCTATTCAGTCCAACCCTTCTGCTGACCCAGCCTCCTTTCCCCTTCTCTTACATTATGTTTCTCTATATTGATTATGGCCATTTATAATAATATATGATATGCCAATATTCACTGTTTCATTCCTACTACAAGAAGGGGTGAAAACTCCACCAAGGCAGGATTCTTGTCTCTTTTGTTTCCTGATGTATTTTATATACCTAGAACAGTCCTTGTCAGGGCACCTGGGTGGCTCAGTTGGTTATGTGACTGCCTTAGGCTGGGGTCATGGTCCAAGAGACCAGGGATAGAGTCCCACATAGGGCTCCCTTCTCAGCAGGGAGTCTCCTTCTCCCTCTCTCAAATAAATAAATGCATAAAATCTTTAAAAAAAAACAGTCCCTATCACATGGCAAGAGCTCAATAAATATTTGATGAATAATTGAGTGGTTGAATGAATGAAACAATAGGTAAAAATGGTCAGAAGCAATAGGAAAATATATTCTGCTAAGAAATATTTAATGAATAACTATTACAGGCATAGCCCTATTTGGACCTAGACACTCTGAACTTTGTATGACTGGTGTCACCAGAGTTCAAGTTTCAAAAGCAGATGCCTTTAGTTTTATGAGTAGCCTGTAAGTAGGTAGAGAGGAAATGAAATCCTTGAAAACATTCGGCTTTGCTTTTTTGTGGCAAGTGTTAAGATTTCTTAAAAGAAAACACCCCAAATAACTTTGTAATCTGTTTACACTGTATGTAAACGGAGGAAGGGTATGGTTTGGCACACATCACTTCGTCTAGTTCTACCAGGAGCTTCCTCAGAACTGAACAGCTGCTGTATTAGTAGCTAAGGGGTATCAGCTACGAATTACTAAAGTATGGTTATATAATGAAGATAGTTGGTAAGCTTAGACGCAACCAACTATGGCCAGGGAAGACATTCAAACTGAAGATTAGGGTAAAGTCAGTCAACTACCAATTTTGGTAGATTTTGTCACAAAAAGCAAAGATCTCTGGATTTTGGCCCAGGGAAGAGTAAGGGAGTAGACAACAGGTGAGAGAGGCAGATTCATGCCAGGTCAAGAACAAGGTGGAAGACACACGGAGTTTGTAAACTTAGTAGTACTTAATATACATTTTACATTCTGGGATCTACAGCCTGGATCTTTTAAAGGCATGTATGGTTTCAGGCACCATGTTGGCTGGATGCTATCAACAGAAACATATTTCTAAATTCTCACCAGAGACTTAAATTTAAAGACCAAGAACAGAATAAAATAATATGGAAGGCTTTGCTGTAGGAGCTGGAGACTATATCCAAAATAAGCTGAGTTTCTTCCTCATATTCTTGGCCACTGGACAAATTTTTTAAAGCTAATAGATGACTGGTAGTCCAAGTGGTCATCCTCTAGAAGAACAAAAAGACATTTTGGGCAATAAACCACTACATGACTATTTTTACTCCTGGGTTACTGACTATATTTTCCCCTGTATGATGCATATCTATATCTATATCTATCTATCTATCTATCTTGCTTTTATTCTTCCTTCTAGGTTATAATTATAAGGAGAATAATGGCTATAGTTTACTAATCTCTAAATCTTCTTTCCTACCAGAATAAAGGCTATAGTTTACTCATCTCTAAATTTTCTCTCCCATCACTACCTCTACTTACTCCAGGGCCTTGAACATGGCAGAAACCCAGTAAATACTGTTGAATTGAATGGAATTTCCCTCAAATGTGTGAGAAGTCGTAATATCCTTATGGCATATTGAAACTCTCCTAGAGTGTCATTTTCTCCTCTCTACCACCAGCACAACTGGACCAAACTGGTTTGCCCACACTTCCTGCCTGGGTAACTAGAGGTGAACTTTTTGCTGACTTTAAGTATTTGTCATAATCTCATAAGAGATAAGATCTTTGCATTTGCATTCCCCACAAGATTAATGAAAATAAATAAACATGGGTTTATTGATGATTGATAATTGAGTTCAGAAGTACTTGGGTAGTAAACATGGCCAGAGCATGCTCTGTGAATCTCAAACATCTCTCTACAAATATTAACAATATCCCACTTTGAAAATAAAACATGAGGATGCATGCTGGTATTTGGTAATGGTTCACTACATTTAGTTCGGGTTAGTCAATTCCTTCCAAAGTCACTGAGGAGAAAACAGCTGTAGGTCATCATGCAATGTAGCTGAGCTGGAGCTATCACTTCCTCAGTAATTTCTCAGCTGTGAGTCAGTGGTACTGAGTTCATGGCCTGTTTTAGGAGAAAGCAGTGGGTAGAAGCCTGGAGCATGACTCTACTGTTGTCCTTTCCAGCTCCCAGCAATAATTACCAATATGCATGATGGCTGATACTGTCCAGTATGGAATATGGTTTCCTTTCTTCTTGCAATCTCTCTTCTTCCTTAAAGACAATTACATTTCTTTTTAAAATGCCCACACCTTTATTTCATCAGGGGTATTTGATAAGAAGAGAGTGGTGAAAATGGATGAATAAATAGAAATGAAGCTTGGATATTAAGAAAACTCCATAAAATAATGGAGTCTCCTCTTGTCAAGAAATGATGAAGAAAATTGTGTGAAATGATTTTGCCTTAATTTGGAATTTAATAACTGAGGCTTTCTCTTACACAGGTTGCTGGGGATTTTTTTTCCCTGTTATGTAGAATAAATAAAAACCATCCTTATTAAACTCTAAGGATGAGCACAGAGATGGTTAACTTTATGTGTCAATGTAGATGAGTCACAGTACCTACATATATTTGATCAGACACCAGTCTAGGTGTCCTTGTGAATCTCTGTTTTAGATGAGATTAGTAATTAAATCAGTAGACTTTGGGTAGAGTATAGATTGTCCTCCATAAATTGGGTGGACCTCATCAAATCAGTTGAAGTCCTTGAGAGAAAAAGACCAAACTCTCCCAGAAAAGAAGGAATTCTACCTCCACACTGCCTTTTGATATGAACTTCAACATCAACTCTTCTCTGGGTCCCCAGCCTAGGGTCCTACCCTGCTAGTCTGTATAATCAAACTTGCTAGCCTCTGTAATCATATGAACAAATTTCATAAAATAAATTTCTCAGATAGATAGATATAGATGACAGAAATATAGATGCACACATACACTATATTAGTTCTGTTTCTTTGGAGAATACTCACTAATACAAATACAGACGCAAAACATTAGCATTGGGCTTCTTGGGGCCAACAACACAGGTGTTTAATAGGAATCAAAGACTGAATAAACTTCAGGTTACTCAGAAACCGTTGCCTTGAACACTCACTGCTCCAGCTGACAATGGGAACTCACGTGTGGTGATCTCTGCTCCTGGCCCCCTTTTGGTATATGGCTCTCACCTCATTTTTAAAATACGTTTGCATTCAGTTTCTTTAGTTTGGGCATTCTGTTTCATGTGGCCAATGTTTTAAATTGAGATACTGAACAAATGTCAAAGGAAAATTTTTTAAAAGTATGTGAGAAGAATGTTTGTTTTTCCTGTTTACATTTCCCCCAAAGAAACCAATCCATCTGCTTGATAATGGGTGCCTGTCTACTTATGTCAGAAGCATTTGCTATTTTCTGATAAAATCCGTTAGGTGAACAGTTTATTTCCCTTCTCTAGAGTTTTAAACTACTGAAAAGTCACTTTTCCTTGTTTGGTTATCCAAAATGAGAAAACAGATACAATTTACATGAAACAGAGCATACAATTACATTTTACTACGAGTATACAAACCTTCTCCAAATGAACTGTGAACCAGTAACATGCCACAGTAACATTCCTAATTTGAGGCTGTTTGTGCCTGATAACAAAATATTCCAATGACTCAATTGAAATTTAGTCTCTTTTGGTATGTTTAGTCTTTATTGGTATGTTTAGAATAGAACTAAGGTTCTATTACTCAATAATTTTAATGATATCAATAATACTTAAATAATGGTTCCTGAAGCCTGTTTGTCTGTATTCCTTCCTTCTTTTTTTTTTTTCTTTTCTTTTGAAACTGACATATACTCTAGTTAAGGAATTAGAGTTTGAAGAAGAGTCCCCTAGCAGGCCAGGATATATAAAATTCAATCTTGAACAATCTCTTCAACAAGAACATTCTGTGATTCCATTCTGTGCTCCTACCTGGAGATGAAAATTTCCATGTCTCTGGATAGATGATAGGTAGATAGATAGCTAGATAGATAGTTAGATAATACATAGATAGATAGATAATAGATAGATAGTGGGTAGATGGGTAGATGGATAAATGGATAGACAGATATAGATACATAGATAGGGTTGGGTTTACCATACTCCTCGGAATGTACACTATTGTTATAGGTCCATACTAGTCTGTTGCTTGATTTCTTTCATTCTTTTTTATTCCTTTTCCACTTCTCCCCACTCCCGCATACCACATCAAGTATTCTAATGTGTTTAACATGTTTCCTTCTGTGTGTATTTGTTCTTAAAAATATGCATTTTTTAAAAAGATTTTATTTATTTATTTGAGGCAGAGAGAGAGAGAGAGATCACAAGCTGAGAAGAAAGGCAGAGGGAGAGGGAGAAGCAGATTCCTCACCAAGCAGGGATTCCCCACACAGGGCTCAATCCCAGGACTCTGAGATCATGACCTGAGCTGATGGCAGACACCCAACCGACTAAGCCACCCAGGCACCTCCAAAATATGCATTTTATTTGCATGAATTTTAAATGTGTGCAAATGGAATCATTTATAGATTTCATTCTTGTTTCTATCTTTTCTTTCTTTTTAAAAACTCAGCCATAAATTTTTTAGCATTCATTCATGGAACTATGAATGTGTGTGGTCTGTTATTTCTTTCACTGCATAGTCCTTTATGGTGGAAAGTCTTCACTTTCAACCTATCTTCCCCCAGGACTGGACAGCAGACTTGCCTCTAACTTTCACCACCAAAAGAAAAACTATGATGAGTTTCCTTAAAAAATGTTTCCTTATAGAACTGTGTAAATATGTCTTTGGAAAGGTTACCCAGAAGTATACAGTGGCACTGTCATAAAGTATGGGGATATTTATTTGAACCATGTATTACTAAAGAGTTCTCTGCACCAATTTCTACTGTCCAGGAAAAATATCCCCATTTCTTCATCAACACTTGACAATGCACAGCTTTCTCTATTATTTTTTTTGCCAGTTAAATAAATGTAAAATAACATATTATTTTTGATTAATTTGCCTTTATCTGATGACTAGTGCATTTGAACAGCTCTCTTTTTTTAAGATTTTTATTTATTTGACAGAGAGACACAGTGAGAGAGGGAACACAAGTAGGGGGAGTGGGAGAGGGCGAAGCAGGCCTCCTGCCAAGCAGAGAGCCTGATGTGGGGCTCGAACCCAGGACCCCGGGATCGTGACCCAAGCTGAAGGCAGACGCTCAACGCCTGAGCCACCCAGGCACCCCCTGCCTTTTTTTTTTTTTTTTTAAGAGAGGGCATGGGGAGAGGGGCAGAGAAAGAGGGAGAGAAAGAGAATCTTAAGAAGGTTCCATGCCCAGCACGGAGGTCAGTCTCACAACCCTGAGATTATGACCTGAACCAAAATCAAGAGTTAGACACTTAACCCACAGAGCCACCCTGGCACCCCGTGAGCAGCTTTTCATAATGCTTGTTAGTCCTTTCGATTTCCTCTTTGTAAATTGCACAATCATGTGCCCTATCAAGATTCCTGTCTGGTTGTTGATTTTCATAGATTTATTTCATATCCTGCTTTTCAACCTAAAGAGCAATAATTAAGTTTGTGGTATGTGCTTAGGATTTCATAATTAGGCTTCTATTGCAAAATTACCAGCCTATTACTATTGCTTTGTCCACGAGAAGGTACCCAACACACTTTAACATTCTGTGTGGCACTCTACCAATGACACCAAGATCCAAAATGACACCATAAAAAAGTGTTCCTGCTCAGCAGTTAGTGGGAGCTGAGAGTAATGAATTCTGAGTGGCCTTCTGGTCACTTAAAATTAAAAAAATCAAAATATGACCAATTTTTATGCAGGAGAGTAACATGTTTTGAGTCGTTTAATGAGATTGATTTCCCTAATGGAGGTAATTTATTAAACAATTGTCTGAGTGAAGGCAAAAGTCACAAGGCAGAGACAGTTCACTCGTTGGGTGCCATTCTCTTTCCCCCACTGTTTCCCACAGGGAACTAGCTGGCTCAGATGGATTTTACCAGGGCACTCACAAGGCCCAAATCGAGATTTCAGACTTTTTAGAAGTTTTGTTTTGTTTTTGTTTCCCATCTGCTACATTCCAATCCATGGCTCCACCAGGAATTCTCATTATCATCCAGTATTTGCTAAATTAACCCAGGTGTTAATGACACACAGAGCACAACATGATCTCTGCCCTGTCAAAGCTGAGAGAGCCACAAGAAAGACCAGTGAATCGACAGACCGTGCCGCTCTCTACTTCCAGAGATGCTGATCTTCTAGGTTTCCACTTTTGAGAATATACAGACAATTGATATTAATGTCAATTTTGATAATATTTTGATAATATTCAGATTCAATTTGCAAGAATTTTCAGATTCCTCATTGTGATACTGAGATTACAAAAGGAAATCCCAAAAGTAGTTAGGATTTCAGTAGTTCTGAAGATGAAGCTCAACACCTAGATTCTAGCTTTAAAAGGTCATGGTCATGCTTTGGCATGTTAAATCCCTGTGCTCCTCTAAATCTGCACCCTCTACATGATGACCTGAAGTGAGATCTTTCTTATGAGTGTTTGTGAATTGGGGCTTCCTCTCCCATTTGGCAAGCTGAAGCTGGAAAAGGGCTTCGTGCTGATTGACAGGAACCCCGAGGTTCCCTTGGGAGTGCCTAGCTTTAGCTCAAGGCTGCTTTGTTGATCTGCTACTTTCTCTACTTGAGTTTGCTTCCACCCCTTTCCTCTCCTAAATCCACTCTCCTGGTAACTCCATTTACACCAGAAGGGTGAAAGGGAGGGGTGAGACTGAAGAAAGAGTTTCTTTAGGTCCTTGCCAGCCCTGCTGAGGCAATAAATCAAGGTAGTTTCTTAACCCCCAAAGGATCTGATCCTGCCAGTTGTCTACACTCGTCTCAGGTAGCTAGACCAGTGGGGAACCTGGTGTCATTCCTGGAAATGGCTCAGGGTTCCCTGAGCATGAGAGAGACAAAAACGGGTTAGAGGATATCAGTCCTATTGGCAAGAGGGAAAACAACCAATTGTGCATGTTTAAATATTGTAAAATTCCCATAGTCTTTCGTTTCAATGAGTTTCAGAGAGGGTGTACATAAAAGAACTTAGAAAAATATTAAGCCTACAGGTGGAAAGCACTTTTATCTTGTGTTTACTTGGCAATTCCCCATTGCCATTAATTCTCAGTATGTAAATTATCTCTGCTCCACATCATAAATGGGAAAACAGAGAAAAGTTAAGCTTAACAACATGTTGAAGGTCAAGTACGGGATGATTTCCTCCTTTTCCTCCGACTCCCACACTCATTCATGTACTCATTCAGCAAATATTTTGTGAACCCTGATTCTGTACAAATCTATACAAAATGTGTATACTTTTCAATTGAATCTGGTCTTGTGGTTACATGGTAATTTTTTTTCTTTTCCCTTGGACAATCCCTTCAGACACTTCCAAAGAGAAGGCTGAAAAATGTTTTCCTACAGTCACATAGCAAGACAGGCAAGACTGGGATGTGAACCCAGCCCCCTCGACTCCCCTCTTGCTGCTGCTTATTGTGACCTAAGGTCATCAAAACCCTTTTGCTCTTCTAATAAGTACATCCACCTTAACAAATTTCACTAGCATTTGTTTTTTTCTTTCTTCCATGCCTTTCTTTTTCCTCCTTTTCTTTCATATAAAACAGATACATATGTGATCAGCCAAATTAAGAAAAATCTTCATTTATCTAATTCATGAGCTCAACATCCAATAAATCTAATAAATATACTTACAGTCTTATTACTGTACCTTTAAAATCCAATTGTTGAGGTGCACCTGGGTGGCTCAGTGGGTTAAAGCCTCTGCCTTCGGCTCGGGTTATGATCCCAGGGTCCTGGGATGGAGCCCCGGGTCAGGCTCTCTGCTCCGCAGGGAGTCTGCTTCCCTCTCTCTCTGCCTGCTTCTCTGCCTACTTATGATCTCTCTTTCAAATAAAGAAATAAAATCTTTAAAAAAAATCCGATTGTTGAAAATTAATATAAAACAAAAACTTAAAAGTAAACTTCAAAAAAATGGCAGTCTGTGGTTTCTTAAATATCATTCTATGAGTTGTAACCATTCTCTAATATTAATGACTCACTGTTGTACATACTGCACTTAACACATTAAAAAATACTTTGAGATACTCCCCACTTGAAAACTTCCTATAACCTTTGGAAGAGGAAAGCCAAAACAAGATTAATGCTCTCCATTTTGCAGGAGATTAACAAATGCGGTGAGTTTAGAGACAGACAATCAAAGATCACACGTGTTCTGTTTGGCCAATCCATGCTTTCTTATACTACTAGTGCATTTTCTGAGAATGCTTCTTTGAGAGAAATTTAGTTGTACAAAACTAAATATTTTTATAAATCACACAAATCAGAACCATGTAATACAGACACCAGTACTTTCAGGTACAATTTTCTCATCATTTGGTACAGACTTAGCCAACCATGAGCCAAAATGAAATGCCCAGTAAGTTTGTCTTTTGGGATCCTATTATTCTCTTTCATCTTTTTCCCTCCATTCTACCTCCCCTTCTCCCTTTGGACACTCTTCAGCCTTCTGCTTTCTTCATACTTCTCCATCTATCCGAAAAGAAAAAATAAAAAAAAAGCATTTCAAAGATCAACATGTTACCCTTCTGGTTGTATAAGGCACAAAAGGATATGCCCAGTCCGTAAGGATAATCCCTGTGTAATCCTAAGGAAGTAGCTCCCTTTTTCCTCTTGGAGAAATTGATTCACATGTGCATCCATGTGTGCATATGTCAAGAGGTAGGTTGAAGGAGCAGATGGGTGACTTGAAGGGTGTTCCTGATATTCAGGAGAAAGTATAAGCTTTATACATTTCTATAACTGAAAAACATAGCCAGTCATGTATTCATTCACTCAACATTTACTGATGCAATAATTTATTGTGTAGCTACTTTCCATCTCTTCTATGCTTTACAGATCTAGTAATATTCTCCTAGGCTATTGGTCTAGTATAGAATAGAAAACAAAACCAAACAAACAAACAAAAAAAACCCCCAACTCATAATCATGTTGGTAAATGGTATGTATGATAGAGGCACAAAGGAGGGAAGAAATCAACTTGTAAAACAGAGGTCAGCAAAGACCTCTCAGAGAAGAAATTTCAGTTGGAGTTGTAAAGAGAAATAAAACATAGCCCTCCATGCCTTCCAGGCAGAGAAAATAGTACTTGCAAAAGCGGGAAGATCTGGAATGGACTGGCACATGTGAGAGACTGTAAGTAGTCCAGGGATGGAAAGGAATAGAGATGGGGGAGACTGACAGCAATCAGGGAGAGAGAAGCATGACATGGGAAGTTTATTTGCATTTTTTTGTAGGACCAATGTCTCTTCACCCTTCCAGTGATAGCAGCACTCTGAATTTCTTTGAAGAACCACATTTCCTTGTGGTCTTGGTTGGTTGTCTTTCACTGCAACCTCCTGGAGACAATGACTCAAGCTACCCAGTCAGTCTTCCTGGGCTACAGTGATTACTTCAAGGCATATGACCTAGGCTAGGCCAATAAAGAACTAAGACTTGATGTGTGGAAATTGGGATAAAAGGTCCTGTCTTTCTTCCTTTTGAATCTTGAACTGTATAGATCATGCAAGCCTGTAGTTGTAAGTAGCTTCCTCCACTCATTGCCTACAAGTTGTCTGCCAAATGAGTCAAAAACACGGGGAAAATAGAATCCAGGGACACTGAGAGGGCAAGGGAAAGGGAAGGATGGAGCCCTGGTGATAGCACTAGTACCCTATGCTTGAAGATTTTGATCAATTCCTGGATATTCTCATTACATGGGTTCCACCTGAGCCACTTTAAATTGAATTTTGGTAACTTATGACCAAAAACTGTCCTGAATGTTAAACTATGTTAGGGACTTTAGGAGCACCTGGGTGGCTCAGTTGGTTGAGTATCAACTCTTATTTTTGGCTCAGGTCCTGATCTCATTTGAGATTGAGCCCTGTGCCGGGCTCCACACTCAACAGGGAGTCTGCTCAATTGAAGATTCTCCTCCTCTGCTCCTCCTCCTGCTGTTTCACTCTCTCTCATAAATAAATAAACCTTTAAACTATGTTGGGGACTTTGGAGTTTATTATCTGAACAGTGAGAGCATCTTTGAAAAATTTGGGGCAGTGAATAGATTTGTGTTTTACAAAGCATATGCTGGCAATAGTTTAGAGAATGGATGGGTATAAGGGAGGAATTGTCAGGGAACCCAGCTATGAAGCTAGTATGACAGTCTAGGCAAGAGATCAGAAAAGCCTAAACTAAGGTGATGGCAGTAGGCATGAAAAGAAAGAATCTGTTTAGATGAAGACTTAAGAGGTGATCAACTGGCTAAGTGGTATGAGGGGGAGGAAGAATTCACAGATAATTCTTGGCTGTCTTGCATGGATTTTTAGGTTCAATGGTTTTTTTGGTTAACCAGAAGAGGAAATCCAAGAGGAGAAAAATATTGGGGGTGGGAGGAGTTAAGTTTATTCAGGGAACTTCTAAATTAAAGATTTCTGGGGTGCATCCATATGGAGCTGTCTATGTGGCAGTTAGTTATATGGTTCTGATGCTAGGACTGAGATCTGGGCAGGAGATCCAGATTTGAGTGTTATCATTATACAGACAATACCAGAAGCTTTTGATGTGAAAGAGACTACACAGGGAAACTGTAAGGAGTGAGAAGAGAAGAAGACCAAGGAGTGAATTTTGGGAAATGACAGGGCTTGGGAGACGAGCCTGCAACAGGAAAAGGAAGGGAAGATGTTGGAGAGATAGGAGAGGAAATTGCGAGAGAGTGGTGTCCCAGAAGCCAAGCTACCGAGAAGGAGGAAGTAGTCAATGGCATAAAATATCTCAAAGCGGTGAGGTAAGGTAAAGACTATAAAGTGTACTTTATTTGACTATTTGGAGGTCTTTAGTTACAGGAATCTAAACACTTTCAAGAGAGAACAGGAGCCAAAAAGACAAAACTTTATAAGCAGAGGAAATAAGAGGGAATGTGCTCATCCAAAATAAAAAATATTTTCAGATTCAATATGGATTCTATGTAGAATTTTGCTTCATGTCATACCATATGGAAGGCACAGCAGGTAGGATTTTACAGAAAATATTTAGTTTTTTTATTGTGAGGACTATCCATCTAACATAGGAAATACCTCGTGTACATGAGTATGTCATAGGCAATCCAGAAACCCCAAAGACATATCTTCCAGAATCATCTAGTTACCACATTTGTGTCTATCTAGACTGTTCTCCACCAATACCGCGTGACTCTCATTCAGGCTAAACACTTTCATTTTGATTAAATAATCAGAGTCAGACTCAGAGAGGTTGTTTAAAATGATCATTTGCTGTCTTTGGCTCAATTTAATTTTACATGGGCTGGGAATTAGATTGGGGTTTGTAGCTATGTGTTTTAATACCCTCCTTAGAGAGATCTCGTGCACGAATCACAGAACATTAGAATTAGATGTGAAGACATGGTTCTAACATAAAATGAATGGAAAGTGGAGAGAGGAGAAAAAGAAAAAAGATAAAAGATAAAGTATAGGAGGAGGAAAACAGGAGAGAGGAAAAGCCAAAAGCAAGTGAAAGGCAGTCCTTATCATCAGAGTACATTCTTAGGATCTCATGAGGAAATGCCACTAAAACCAAAGCCTTCACAACAGCAGAAAACTGGGCTGTCCTACAGCCTGACTGTGCAGCTAACATTCTTTCAGGATTTTTCTAACACAGGAAGTATAGAAAAGGAAATAAATGGTTTTACTGCCCTTTAAGACCACACCATGTCAATAGAAGTTAAACTTTTGACTGTCCTGGGTTTAAAGATCAGTACAGCAGGTAGAACGTATGAAAGGATGAGCCCTGACCATTCTACCATTGATCTATGCAGCCACAAGACACATATTTAATAAACCTTTGCTTTAGCCTGAGGACTGCACAGGTCTTGTGAATGAAGAAGGCTAGTAGATTCCAGCCTCTAGAGGCTCAAGGACTTCCCCCCTCCTCCACTTATTTGAGCAGAGTCTGGAGCCTGAAGCCTGCCTCCTTCACATATGCTCTGTGACCTTAGGGATGTCCTTGACCCACTCTGTGCCTCTGTTTACTTACCTGTAGAACGGAGGTAGGGCCAATGGCTGACAGACTGAGAGATGTGTGAAGATTCAGTCAGCTAGAATGTGTGAAGCAACAAAACCAGAGTCTGGCACATAGTGATCACAATTAGCTGTTACTGCTTTTACCATTATCACGATTAATGACAAAAGAAAGTGACTTTTTTTGGAATTTTTGCCTGGAACATTATTATTTTATCTTGTCTAACTCAGTGAAACTTCTTGCACATACTGTGGTAGGAAACCCTACACTAAGCCACAGATTCTTGAGAAATCCTCAGTCTTGTTAGGCTCTGGTAAGTATAACTTCCTTTGTACTCCCTGTGGTTGCTCAGGAAATGAGGAGATTTAGAGAATGTCTTCCCTACTCTATCCAGTTACAGCTTTATTTGTTGTCAAAGAGGAAAATGTCTCTCCACATGTTCACATCCGCAACTTCGAGACATTACCCAAGACAAGACCAGCAGCAGCTCCCCTCCAGATGTGAGCTCTTATTTGGGGAGCTGTCTGCATTTTTTTGATTCTTGAGGCTAAAAAAATCTCTCCAGGCACAATTCTTTGATACACTAACAACTGTAAATTCCTTTCCTCTCTCGGGTGGCTCCAGAACATTCCAGTCGGCTCACAAGTGTGTTATGGAATGTGGAAAAGTAAGAAACCATGTTAGATTCTTTTGCACCTCACCAAGATCCATGTGAATAAAGTACACTGACCTCCTGCTTTTATGCAAAGTACTGTAGATACTACAGCTAATTGAGTCAAAGGGTGGAATGTGCCACCCAAGTGCTGAGCTGGGAGGTGTTCGAAGCATGTTTTGGTATCTAGCTTGTCTTTGGCTAAGAACCTTAAAGATCATCCATGCTTATCCTTCTGAATACGGACTTCTTTTCCTTAGCAATCTCCTGAAATGGAAACTTGAACAGGACACCCATAAATGAGCTATGACATACACTAGCAGCTAGCTGGTGGCTCTCTGAGTGTTCTACCCATCACAGCCATCATCCTGGCTGTGTTTCCACCTACTCTCAGTTCTGAGTCTCCACTCCTTCACCCATCCTCGTTATTTTTTGCTATAGGCTGCCACAGAGTTAAACAAGCAACTATCTACAGGGCCCACTCAGGGGCCAGAGATTATGTACCTTCTGTTGTGCATGTAAAGAAATTCTGTGATATAGTCCTTTTCTGTACAGTTTGAAAGACAAAGTGAACACATCTGAAGCAACTAAAAAGCTATAAGTTATCTAAAGCATAATGCATACTTCTCAAAGGGACATCCTAAAGTAAGGGAGCTCTAGGCTTTCTTTAGATGTCATGGAAAGGACCCAAGGAAGAGGAATTCAGCCACACCTTAGAGGACTTAGCAGGCTAGAGAAGGAGCACAAGGAGGCTGTTCCAAACAGTGGGAATTAAAAACCCAAAAGCTAAAGTGTACAGAGCAAGTATGTGGGACCCTGGCAAGGGGGTGAGGGACAGGGAGAGACCAAATGACAGAGCAGAAAGTTTTAGAACATTGAATTGCCTTTCCTGGATTCTAACCATCCTTCCTTATGTATTAGAGTCTGTTTATGAATCCTAGGACTCCCTTTGAAAGTGGTAACTGAGAAAACTGAAGGTATTGTTCAGGGAGTAACCTTAAGTTAGAGGTGAACCAGAGTGAGCTAGGTACTGTGTTTTCCTTCTCCTTGTTAGGGCTGCAATGAGGGCTAGCTACAGAAAGCTCTCATTTCCCCATATTCCTTTCTCTCACTCCTACCCCATTTCAGCACCACAATCTAGCATCATAAAGAGCTGTTCATACCAAGAAAGGCATGGGCAAATCCAGCATGGTGCCAACCAGGAAGACAGGCTGACCCTTGAGTGTTAAGTGCATGGCCTCTGTCACGCTGGCCTGGGGCCCCAATAGGGCCCCAACTGTTTTCTAGAGAAGTTTTGACCAATTGCTTTTCTGCTTCAAGATTGTAAAACTAGCACTTTAAAAAAAAAAAGAAAAGATTTAAAAAAAAGAAAAAAAGATTTTAAAGATTTAATTTAATTTAATTTAATTTTTTCAGTGTCCCAAGATTCATTGTTTATCCACCACACCCAGAAAACCAGCACTTTCAGCATTATTTTAGTTCTCTTCTAACACTTGCCCAGTGAAAGAAGGCAAAGAAGAGAATTATCTTTCTCAATATTCCCTCTTCCCAAGACAAAGCACATAGGTCTTCCCCCCCAACACACCCCATATACAAATTCTTATCTGGTTCTGCATCCTGATACAATCTGGTACTATGGTTTAAATGTACATTTTTTTGGCTGGACTGTGAGTTCTTTGAGTTCAGGACACTCTGCTACTTTGACCACGCTCGTCTTTGCACCTCAATGCTTAACAGAGTGGCTGATGCCTATAGAGTGTCCAATAAATGAAAGAGGAGGAAAGACCCCAAAAGAGTTTCTAGCATTCATCCTGGAATTTTTTCTAGGACAAAGCAGATCATGAATGAATGAATGAGTGAGTGAATGAATGAATGAATGTTTACTCCAACACAATGCCTTTCAACTCTTTAAGTTTAGGTTAATGCTTCCTTTAAGAAGCATTAAGAAGAAAAAGACTGGAGGTTCCCATTCAATCATTAGATCTCTCCAAAGTGACAACTAACTATAAGCAAGATCTTATGATCACAAAGGATGATTTTGCTAGAGAGGAAAATGGAGGTTAGGATATAGGATTTCAGGTGTATATTGGAACACTAGAATATGGTGATGCCACACAATGAAAGCTTTATATATCTTGTGTGATGGGGGAAGGACTCTGGTTATAGGAAAGGTGCTAAGGAGAGAGATGAAAGTGTACAAAGACTACATTACTTCTTCACTTGATCTATAATCAAGTTGCACAATTTTGCCACATTCAAGGAAGAGACCCTGTTATTAACCTTAGAAAACAATTCTTTCCCTCTACATACAGAGCTTAGCAATTTTTTCTAGAAGTTTTCATGCACATCAGGCTGAAATCTTTTTTCTGTCTCCCCCAAAAATGTTCTATAGAGAAGAGAGAAAAATGAGCATTTTAAAACTGGCTGAGGGACAAGAGGAAGAAAAGACAAGATACCACATGGGCGTATTAAGAAAATATGTGTCACAAATAAGTTGCCAAGAAGTAGCTGCTCCACCTTTGAAGAAATTTCTTGAACTTCCCTGAAATGTAACCAAAACAAAGCTGACAAATTGGTGGCTTTTTCTAGAGGTCTTCTGTGTGCAAACATCGAGAAAATACCCCCAAGGTTCTTGCATGGCTCCCTCCAACAGGGTCATTACCTTATTTTTCTTTGGACCTTGGTATTTTTTATCACCAACTCAAACTCATCCCACCCCTGCCACACACACAGTGCATTCATACAACCTGATCTGTACTTCCTTCTGGGGGCCTTCCCTGGCTACCCAGGTCTCATTCATCTCTCTTTTCTGTAAACCACCTATCAATGATGATGTCCACTGCATTTAATGATCTGGATCTTCTAGAGTTTTACATAATTGCCTTCTGTCTCCAACCAAAAAGCAAAGTCCTTGAGGATGTGTACTGAGGGACTATACTCATACAGTACTTCTCTTGCTCTTGCACCTGCTGCTTGCATTGCATTAAACACTGAGAAAGTGATGATTGGTGAATTGTTCTATTTGGAGCCTCTCATGCTGCGGGTCTGTTTAGCATCCCTGTCCTAAATGAAAACTTTTCAAACACAATGACTGCTGGAGTTACTAAGAGAAAAGATACAGTAGAACTTAGTATCATTTTTTCCTAATGTATCCAAAGAAAAAAGTAACAAAACAAGTTATACTCAGGGGAAACTATGGGGTTGTTTCTCAGCTGATTTTATCTCCTCCCTGGGTCGTATTTCCCATGTTGTGGAATGACTGTGTCAATGAGACTCAAAAGGCCAACAAGTTATCCTAGGACTTCAGAAAGAAAAGAAAACAGAAACAGATATTCTTCCTCAAAAACTCTGGTGTTAACCCACTAGGAGGGAGCCTCGATGCCAGAAATCATGTGAAAACTCCATTTCCTGGTGATTACAGACCTGCTCCGTCAATAGCAGATTTCCAAAGGACGTATCTACTCCGTGATATCCCTTGTCTTGCCTTCAAGTCACAAGCTCCTTCGGGCCAACACTCAGTTCCCATCCTTTTGCAGTTCCCTTAGTTTCTCTCAGAGGCTGGTTATGTGGTACTCGATTAATACTTGATTAAATGACACCTTCAGTTGTGATTTTTATTTCAATTATCAGTATGTATCATACTAGTTATTCTCAGTCTAGGCAATAACTCTTCTCCCACCAACATGGCATCTTGAGAGGATTTCATGCCTTAACTGAGGCTTATAATCCGCATTGATGAGGAGTTAATATAGCAGAATGGTGAAATAAAGTCAAACCACCTGAGCTTGTAGCTTGGCTTTGTTACTTATTTCTTGTGTGAACTTGAACTTGAACTTGTTTGTTTTCCTTTGCATTTCAGTGTCCTTACTCAGCATGTGTTTATTTTGAGGGTTAGATGAGATGATCCATGTAAAATACTTGGGAAAGCACCCAGTACACCAAATTTTCAGTAGATACTAGTTATTGTTAGTTATTCATCTTGTCTAGCTCCAGAGGTTATGTCAGCCGTCTAGACATACCCTGTCTGTACTCTGAATTTTTTCTTCCACTTTGAAACCAGACTCTTAACCACCTTACAGGCTGAAGGAAGGTAAATGCCACCCCCTCCCACAGAGCCGACTGTGGAAGGACGGGGAGCTCCCTGCTGCACCGTGGAGCTGTAGCAGGAAGCACATTATGAAGGCCAGAGTTGCCAACTTTTCCCGAGTTCAAATGAACATTGATGAGCCAAGACATTCCGTGACAACATGACAGTGGCTCGTATTTTTTCCTCTTTCTTTGCTGCTTCCTTTTCAGTGAAACATTCATACAAACCAGACCACTGTACAACAAAGAAATTTCCAAGCCCTCAGACAAATGATTTGTTTCTTAAATGTTACCTGATAGGACCAAAGTTCAGTACAAATACTTGGAATTGTATAGTTCTTTGAAATGGGTTGTGATCAACATGACTGATGAGAGCAGCTTAGTAATTAAATTCTTCCAGTGGGTGTCAAAAAATTATCGTATTTCTAATTCTGAGACTGCTATATGGAAAAATTCCTTCTTGGATTACTTCCTTCCTAGATTTGGATTTTCCCCATGATAATCTCCGAAAAATAATATCCATCCCTACCCTATTGTCAGAAACTATCTAAAAGCACTTCAAGAGTTCCCCACAAACAGTAGGCAAAGGCAAAGAAATAAAAGCCCTTCATGGTTTGATAGTTTCTATGTTTCCATGATAAGCCAATTAACAAAGATGTTGGATGATTTTCTTGCATCAAAACCAGAGAAAATTCAGAAAGAGAATCCTATTACATGAGGAAAGACATTATTTAATATGGATTAACTTTTAGGGTAGGATAACTTTAGGTAGGAATTATTTTGTTAAAAATTTCCTGTGACTTTAAGATTGCAAAATGCAAATCTTAAATTATCCTGAGAACCCTCCAAACAGTGTCAGTGATTTTACAACTCTCATCCAAGTCCTCTTGACTCTTCAGTTAATCAGAAAAAACGAAATTTGTCCAATCTCAGAAGTCCCCAAGACTTCCAATACAAATACTTACTTTTAAATTGAAATATATTTGACATTTAATACTGTTTAAGATGTACAATGTTAATTTGATACATTTATATATTGTAATATGATTGCCTTTGTACTGATAATTAACATCTCTACATAATTATGGTTTTCTTTAAGTGGTTGGAATAGTTAAGTTCTAGTCTCTTACCAAGTTTGATGATTTTAATACAATATTGTTGACTATATTCACTACACCATGTGTTAGACCTCCAGGGCTTATTTACTACTCATTGCAAGTTCGTACAAACAACATCTGTCCTAATATTTCTCAAGTCATTCTTCACCACAGATGAAAGAGTAAGTCTTGTTTTTGAGGACACAATAATAATAGCAAGTGAATCCTCAAATACCACTTTATAATTGGTAAATAAGTCATTTCATGTACATTATCTCATTTATCCTCACAACACTGTGAAATAGTTGTGAGAGATATAGTTATCTCAATTTTGATACATGAGAAGTTAGAAAGAAGAAGAGGAATCAATAGAGATGACAGAGAATGGATGGCCACTCATAGTTTATCCACTCATTCTTTCAACAACCACTAATGAATATTTGCATGTTTCAAGCTACAAGAGGATCTAGCAACAAGCCAAATATTTACAAAACCTATAGCTTAATGAAAGTGACTGACAGTTAAGGAGATAAAATGAGATAAATGTTGGGATATGGATCTGAGATACTGAGATATAGATCTAAGATCAAAGAGCAGAGACCCCTACTTTAACGGTTGCAGAAAGCCTTTGTAAGGAACTTATATTTCAGGTGACATATGGGAAAGAGTAAGGAGTTAGGTGAAATGGAAGTGAGGATGTGTAGTCCTAGAGGAAGGAACATCATGTCCCAAGGACCAGAAATGAGTGATGACAAATAATGCTTACCATGAAACCAAAAGAATTTTATCATGATAGAGAAATGCAAGATGAAAAAGGAACAAGATGAAGCTAGAGAGTTAGAATAAGGACCAAAGTCATATAGGACTTTATTTACTTTAAGAGCAATGACAAAACAAAAGCTAGGGCAGCATAAAATGTAGGAGAGTAAAATATTTCAGAGGCCAAGGACCAAGGAAAGCTTCAGGAATATAGTCAGTGATATCCTACAAAGAAGTCAAAGAATGAAAGACCTGAGAAGAGGCCACTTGAGACATTGTGAATGACCTTAACATTTTCAGTTTGATGGTAGAGGGGGAACACAAGCTCCTCCCCCTCATGGGAGGGAGACAAACCATAAAAGATTCTTAATCTCAGGAAACAAACTGAGGGTTGCTGGGGGGTGGGGAGGGAGGGATATATGGTGGCTGGGTGATGGACATTGGGGAGGGTAAGAGCTGTGAATTGTGTAAGACTGATGATTCACAGACCTGTACCCCTGAAGCAAATACATTATATGTTTAAAAAAAAAACAAAACAAGGAAGTAGAAACAAAGGGTGTGTAGACTATGGTTTGAAAAGTTCAATTCCCTTATTGCTAGAGTTGGTAGCAGGGTCAAAGAAAGTTTTTCAAGACAGAAAAATTTAAACATGTTTGAAGGCACAGAGTTTTATTTATTTATTATTATAGTTAATAATATTATTAACTATAGTTAATAATACTATTATTATTATTATATTATTTATTATTATATAATTATTAACTATAGTTAATTATATTATTTTTATATATTATAAAACTATATATAATTATATAATAATATAATTTATATAATAATATAAACTATATATAATATATTATAAAATATATATTAATATAGTTAATTATATTAACTATAGTTAATAATAATAATATTGGTTATTTTAAAAGGGATTTTACTTATTTATTTGAGAGAGAAAGCACACAAAATAGTGCATGAGTGGGGGATGGGAGTGGAGGGGCAGAGGGAGAAGGAGAAGCAGGCTCCCCACTGAGCAGGAAGCCCACACAAAGCTTGACCCCAGCACCCTGGGATCATGATCTGAGCTGAAGGCAGCTACTTAACTGATTGAGCCACCCAGGCACCCCTATAGTTAATAATACTGTATTGAGAGAATAGATCATAAAAGCTCTCATAACAAGGACAAAAAGCATTGTAACTCTGTATGGTGATGGATGCTATCTACACTTATTACGGTAATCATTTTGCAATATACACAAATATCAAATCATTATGTCATACCCCTGAAACTAATACATTATGTCAATTTAAAAAATTGAGGAAGTGGGATACATGGGAAGAGTTAAACTGAAATGCTCTTTTTCTGAGCATGAAGGCTCAGAAAAAGATCTGTGTATATGTTTTTAAAGCCCAAGTACCACAGTGAATCCTACCTATTTCCCTCTCCCTGGCTATTTAAACTACAACATTCATGAAAAGCTGTGTCTTTTTGTCATTTGGTCTCTCTGTAGTGGGACACTTTCATGTTGGACCCAACTTAATTATCTTCGTCTTTGAGATGATGTTAAGAATTGTTAAGTCATGGGGCACCTGGGTGGCTCAATGGATTAAAACCTCTGCCTTCAGCTCAGGTCATGATCCCAGGGTCCTGGGATTGAGCCCCGCATCTGCTCAGCAGGGAGCCTGCTTCCTCCTCTCTCCTCTCTGCCTGCCTCTCTGCCTACTTGTGATCTCTGTCTGTCAAATAAGTAAATAAAATCTTTAAAAAAAAAAAGAATTGTTAAGTCATATATCCTTGGCATATGGAAAAACAACCTAGAAAATAAATTCTGTCATATGAGGTCATTCTTCTCCATTCCCATGAAAAGAGGAAGTGCTCCTATGCAATAAATTAGTATGGAAAGGTCTTCAGAATTTGAAGTGAGATGGGTCAGGCTGTTGTCCTTCATCATTGCAGTAACCAAAATACCAAGTTCTCAGACCATCAAGGCATTGACAATCTTTCATCAACAAGTAGAAACCTCTCATAAGCATTTGCAACGTAAGCCAGTAATAGCTCTTTTCCATACCGCCAACTCCCACCACACACACACACACACACACACACACACACACACACTCCAAAATTCCAGCAATGGGGTTTTTCTTAGAAATTTCAAGGGATTATGGAGTCAGAGACTGTGGAGGATCCCATCTTAAAGTATTTCAAGACCTTCTACATCAAATGTGTGCATTCATCTAGCCCTACAATGGAAAAGTAGAGGACAAATCTTTCCCTTAAGCAGACTATAGTCAAAGAATATTGAAAAGAAATCAATCTATTTGCAGATGCTACAGAGCTGGATAACAGATCTCATCCAGAAGAATCACCCACTATTCTAAATATCCTCAGCATATTCAAATATTGGGCCAAGACCAACAGCATGAAATTTAACTGGCACAAAGCATCTAAGGTAAATACTACGATTGCATTTGAGCAAAGTGGAGGCACGCTGTGAAAAAGATCTGGGTATTTTAGTTGATCTCAGGTTTAAGATGACCCAGTATAGCTTCTAGTGACATCTGATGCCACTTTAAACATACTAAAGAACAGTGTTTTCACTGAGAAAGCAAATTACCTCCCCATAACCTTTACAGATCAGCCCCATCCTGAAGTGCTTTATTCCAGTTTAGCAACTGGACTGTGAGCAGGGGCGGGACAGCCATGATCATATTTATAGAACGATTCACAATATTCACATCTTTAATATATTGATTTTGATCCCTATAATCATACTATGAGATAAATGTTATTATATCAATTTTTATAGATGGCAGTACTGAAAGTTGAAAGGCATTAAGTGCTTTGACCAAGATAGGTTGGTTAATGAGTGACAGAACCAGGTTCCTGACTCGTAGACCATCCTCCTACAACAACTGTAATGTTTAATCTAGGGATTCATGATAACACTCTTCAAACACTGGAAGGACCATTAGATGAGATAATGGATAGATGTTAAGAGAACTGGATATGAGTAAAGGCTAGATGACTGCCAGTGAAGGAGTAGAAAGGTGAAGGAGAATGTAACACAAAGCACATGTAAGTAAAGGAGTCAGTAGACTAAACCGTATTCCCTGGTAAAACTTGCTTTCTAAAAAAATGCTTCCAAGAAAATTCCTGAACAAGAGTTTGTACAAAATTTTCCTTAACTCTCATTCTCTCTATAAATTTCTCTCTATTTTTATTATGAAAGCAGAAGTGGAAAAATGGGAGGGAGCATGTCTTGAAAGTGACTCCAGAAAAGGAACCACTGATGGTGCCACCTGCCTAAAACTTTAGGATTACATCAGAAAAGCCTTTTCTGAAACATACTAATTATTTGCACTCCATGTGAAAGAAGTCAGGGAGTAAAGGATGAGAGACTAATCTTTCCCCAGACAATGTTTAGATCTAGCAGAAGTATATCCTTCCACACTCAAAATTCATTCTAATCCCTCAAAATATCATATAAAATATCAAGGCAATTTCTGCTATATCTACCTAATCCTAGTAATGGAGAATCAAGACGTAGTATATAGAGTACTGAACCAGTAGTCAGAAATTTTGCTGCTAACTGCAGTTCTGCTAGGTACCACCTGACTGGCCTTAGGCAAGCTTGCACTCAGGTTTACATTAGGCAATGGGGCTGTCAAGGCCTGTGGCACCTCATATAGAACTCAAGAACATGCTCTCTGTAACAAGGATTTAGAGTGCATGCTCTAGCGCCAGACAGCCTGATTTTAAAGCAATTCCCTGCCACTTAGATGTCTCACCTTGAGCACTTCACTAAATTTTTCTAACTTTAGTTCCATCGTATGCTAGTTAAAGATGTGGAAATAAAAATGCATATGAGGGGTGCCTAGCTGATTCAGTCAGTGGAGCACAAAACTCTTGATCTTAGGGTTATGAGTTTAAGCCTCACAATGTACATGACATTGTCATGTACCTTACCAATGAAGGGAATCACTGGTCATTATCCTTACATTTTTGAGAAGGCAGATTTCAGAAAATTAAAAGAAAAGTAAGTAGAATTCAGTGAAATATAATTGGGAGAGGGGAGGGAGTGGACCAAGAAAGTTGAGAAACTATCAGAAAGAAATGTTGACACTGCAGTAGTGTATCACCCATATGGAAGGAGATGTGTGGCTATCGAAACAGCTTTTATGATGGGCTCAGGCCCAAAAGCATATAAATTAAAGATGAGAGATGGGGCACATAACCAAGACAATTTTAAAACAGGAGCACAATTTGCGATAACGTGGATGGAACTAGAGGGTATTATGCTGAGCGAAATAAGTCAATCAGAGAAAGACAACTATCATATGATCTCCCTGATATGAGGAAGTGGAGATGCAACATAGGGGGTTTGGGGGGTAGGAAAAGAGTAAATGGAACAAGATGGGATCGGGAGGGAGACAAACCATAAGAGACTCTTAATCTCACAAAAAAAAAAAAACTGAGGGTGGCCGGGGGGAGGGGGGCAGGGAAAGGGTGGTGGGATTATGGACATTGGGGAGGGTATGTGCTATGGTGAGTGCTGTGAAGTGTGTAAACCTGGCGATTCATAGACCCGTACCCCTGGGGCTAATAATACATTATATGTTTATAAAAAAATAAAAGGAAGATGTGGTCCATATACACTATGGAGTATGATGCCTCCATCAGAAAGGATGAATACCCAACTTTTGTAGCAACATGGACGGGACTGGAAGAGATGATGCTGAGTGACATAAGTCAAGCAGAGAGAGTCAATTATCATATGGTTTCACTTATTTGTGGAGCATAAGGAATAACACGGAGGACAAGGGGAGATGGAGAGGAGAAGGGAGTTGAGGGAAATTGGAAGGGGAGGTGAACCATGAGAGACTATGGACTCTGAAGAACAATCTGAGGGTTTTGAAGGGGCGGGGGGTGGGAGGTTGGGGGAACCAGGTGGTGGGTATTGGAGAGGGCATGGACTGCATGGAGCACTGGGTGTGGTGCAAAAACAATGAATACTGTTACGCTGAAAATAAATTTAAAAAATTAAATTAAAAAAATAAAAAATAATAAAAAAATAAATAAATTAAAAAAAATAAGTAAATAATAAAACAGTGGCACAAGCCTCCCAGAATAAAGGCGGGAACACTTGCTTTAGACCGAAATGAACTAAAGTGTGTGGAAAGAAAAACATTCTGAAACAAAGAAAAAGACTGCTTTATTTGTGTTTTTGTTTTTTGCTTGTTTGTTTAAAGAAGATTAACAAGAAAAGAGTAAGAGCTTGATTCCTCAGAGATAATAGTGTCATATTAACTTGCAGACAGAGGAACCCGAGTTTCTCAAGACCTATTTTGCTTTCCTCTCATTTCTGTCAGGAATATTTATTGAGCAGCTGTGAAGTGTCAAGGAATGTTCCCAATCCTGAGCCTTTTATAATGATGCAATATAATTGCTCTTGTCAAGAGGTTGATAGTCCAGTAAGGAGAGAGGCATGCAAATAAATAAATATAATCTGTATAATTAAATATGCTAAAGTAATTATAGTAATAGAGGTGAGTATGAAGTCCAAGGGAGACATAACTAAAAAAATTACTCCAGTCTGCCTGGGGTTCTAGAGGAGGAATCACAGAAAGAATAGCATTTAGACTGAGACATCTCACTCCATGAAATGTTGTACAAAGTGGAAAGGGTAACAGATAAAAGACAAGAATAAACTAGAACTGTCCGTCATGTTGAATGAGTTTGGCTTCATTGGCCCTGGTGAATTCATTCAGTTTGCTTAAAAAAAAATTTTTACTAAGGTTTCATCATGTCTGGCAAGTTTTGGAGATTGTAGAGAACTGGACAAATTCCAGAAAACTAAAGACTGATAAATCTTTAGACTTTCCATTTTAAGAGGAAGGATTCAAATGAAAGACAATGTTGTGGATTGTTTGAGAGGACAGGCTCCAAATTTACACTGCTAAGATGGAGTTCTGGCTTTACTCCTTACTGTTGTATCACCTTAACCAAGTTACTGAATATCTCTGTTTTTCACTTCCTCATCTATAAAATGGGAGAATAAGAGGAGATTTCAAAAAGGTGGTAGTGAGGATTACACGGAAAGTGCTTAGAAGAGCACCAGTACAACTTGGCTCTCAATGACTGTGAGCTGTTTAACAACTCTACAAGCTACAGATCAAAGTGGTTGGCCTCACTCACAGGAAAGATTCCAAAATATAACATTTAAAGACTCTTACCACAGAAAAGAAAGTGATGATATTTTAGGATGAGGATAGGTTCACTAAAAACAAGACATTTCAGACATCCCCCACCCCCTGCCACATTTCCAGTTTTTGTACATGTGTCTTGCTGGCATGGGAAAGGGATTTTGTGGACTCATAACATATGGATTTTATCAAGGAATTTTTCAATCCTTATAAAAAAGATGGAGGGATGCATCCAGGTTGATGTTCTGGTTGGGTGTGCCCTTAACTAAGTCAATGAAAGGATCTTACCCAGGACCCAGGAAAGGAAAATACACAGGAAGCTTTGTGTATGATGAAGGTGCAGATGAAGAACTATGCTAGACACTAGAGAAACAAAATAAAATCATATTCCTATTCTCAAGGAAATTATGATAGATTGGGAAAATAGATGTTTATACAAATGCTTACTATAGTAACAAGAATATGTCAACTACCATAGAAGGCAGTTATGAAGGGCAAAGAGGTCCCAGCAGGAAGATACTTGGCCTAGTTGTGAAAGCTGGTTTCTTGACCTTGTTAAAAATATTTTGAAAAACACCTTGTCATGTTACTTTAAACTGCCTAAACTTCAAAATATATCTGATTGTTTTAATGACAATAGTTCTATCCATTTATTGCTAAAACAAAACTATCCAAAACAGTTATAACAAAGCCATCATTAGCATAACCATGTCTTATTTTTCAGGATCTGCATTTTCATATTTGTCCTCCTTTGGCAGAGTCTCCCCTCCCCTCTATTGCTACTGCCACCACAGACCACTCCTCACCTGAGCTGTCTCTGTAGTTCTTGGGTGGCTTTGCTCTGCTTCACCCACCCATCTTTCACCATGCCACCTAAGTTGTCTTCTCTAAAACAGATCCCATCAAGTTATGAACTCCTAAAATAAAAAGTAAAAAGCCCCTAAATAGTAAAGTATAGATTCCTTGGAATACTACAGCTACTTGGGATCTGGCTTCCTCTTGACCAGGATCGGCTCCTATCTTCTATCTCCACAAGCCACCTTGGCCAGACCATGGGACTACACCTGCTCTCTTCCATACTTCTGTGCCTTTGCTTTCACTTGCCCTCTGCCTGGAGGGCTACTTCCCACTGTGTCATCACACATAAATTCAAATACTCCCCCTTCTCTCATTTGGCTGGAATGTGTTTTTCCTTTATTAGGGCCCTATAGTTATCATAGCACTTGCTCCATTCTTTATTGTATTGGATGAACTCATGGGAAAAAACTTGGCTAGGCTTCCGGCTATGTAGATTCCAATTCCTGCGTTACTTCTTATCTTCACTGTATCTCAGTTTTCCCATTTGTAAATTATAAACGTGGGATTAATTACAGACAATCCCTAACTCATGATGGTTTGACTCGTGATTCTTCGACTTTACAATGTATAAAAGTGATACACATGTGGGACAATCCCGTCTCATGACTCCCAGGCAACTGGGCAATCAGGAGGATAAATGACTGTTACTGTTAACAGCCATTCTGTATCCATACAACCAGTTTCTCACTTTCAGTACAGTATTTAGCAAATTACAGGAGATACTCATCACTTACTATAAAATAGACTTTGTGTTAGATGATTTTGCTCACCTGTAGGCTAATGTAAGGGTTCTTCTAGCAGGACTAAACCAATCGCATTCCTCCATGTCAAGCTCTAAACACATGATAAGTTTCTAGCAATCAATTCTGTTTAAAGTGTCTTAATAAACTTGAAGAACTTGACCTATCATACCCAACTAAAGACACCCGAATGATTGCTCAAGCCTCAGTGGCAGCTGAGGTTCGCTTCTGGTCCCTTCCGCTTCTCTCCCCCTTCATGTAGGTCCTGCCTACATGAACGGGGAATGTGGGGGTTTTGGGGGGACATTAGTTTGCCAGCTTCTCAGTTAGATGGCTTTTTCATATAAAGTTGCTTCCCCTGCCCCAGCACCTCGTCTCTTGATTTGTTGGTCTGTCATGTGGTAAACAGATGGGACTTAGTTTTGGTAACAATTTTGGCGAGCCTGCCAGGAGAGGTACTGCTCATGGTTAGCTAGCCCAGTGTTGGGAAGACTATTGGCGTCCCTAGCAATGTCCAGAACTGCTTTCAACCAGGGACCCTCAGTTCATTTTTGAGGTCAGTGTAGGTGGCCTCAGCTTTTTGTAGGAGCAAGGAGCCAATACCTGGATGTGTTCATGGATTCATGTGTTGCTGCGCCAGTGTGTACAACTACAACTCCCTTTCTTTGCTCTTTGTTTCTGTTGTTTGAGGTACAAGGCTAGTAAAAACAGCTGATGGATTTTTTACCCAATTTGGTTTTGGTTTGTCAGGTAAGTAGCTCTTTTGTGATTGTGTGATATTCGTGGGAAATTTAATGTCTATTCTACCATGACAGGCTGTTTGGGTGCATTTTGTAGAAATAGCCCAATTTCAGTTACTCATCCATGTCCAAGAAAATAATCTTTTATTGTGACACAGCACAGACACAAAATATACACTGGAGCCTGTGAACGATGGATTTTAAGCCGTTCTATGCATTACCATACTGCTCTGCAATTGGATTTGTATTGCCAGAGAGCTGGCAAAGATGATGTGATTCCCTCTATCAGGAGGAGACTAAAAGGGAAGGATCTAAGCTGATGGTACAGAGACTGGAAAAGAAGATGGACAAAAATGATGACATGCTCCTCTGTCAGGAAGAGACCAAATGAGAAGGGTGTAAGCTGATGGTAACAGAGACCAGAAAAGAAGGCTATTCCCCTGGCACTATAAGAAGATGGAGCATTTTAAGGGAGGAAGAAGGCAGGATTATATTACAAGCTCTAAATCCTTTACCTGCCCTTCCACCCTTGCTTCCTCCAGCCAATTTTCCATCTCCTCTGGCTGACACACTTTAACTTCTGGAAACTGCTGGAGCTTATTTCCTCCTCAATAGGATACCAGAGAAGCACCTCCAGGCTTCCTGGAGTAGTCTCCCCTTATAAGACTGCAAGGGACTCAAATTTGGCTAGGAGCAGTTCCAGCCAGAGCAGACCAGTTCCCTACTGGTGGTAAAAATCAGCATGGACAGGTGGCCAGATACTTATGGACTTATCGTCCCTTTTCTACGTCAGATCCGTTGAATTGGAGGACAATAATTCCTCCTAACGGGCAGATCCCCCTGAAATGACTGAGTTACTTACCTCAATATTTGCAACTCACTGACCCTCTTAGGCAGATATTCAAACTCTTAAATATGCTTCTTTTGGTCAATGAGAAGTGATTAGTGATAGGGAATGCATGTGGGCCCCATAACTCCCAGACCAATATTGTGATTCTCTTGGTGGAACCAAACTTGGATCCCAATGACAGAGGAATGCCTGGATTTGATTACTACAAGAAATGCAGTTTCACATTTTCTTTATCCATTCCTCTGTTTGATGGACATCAAGGCTCTTTCCATAGTTTAGCTATTGTGAACATTGCTGTTATAAACATTCTGGTTCATGTGCCGCCCTGGATCACTACATTTGTATGTATGGGGTAAATACCCAGTAGTGGGATTGCTGGGTCATAGGGTAGCTCTATTTTCAGCTTTTTGAGGAACCTCCATACTGTTTTCCAAAGTGGCTGCACCAGCTTGCATTCCCACCAACAGTGTAGGAGGGTTCCCCTTTCTCCATATCCTCGCCAACACCTGTCATCTCCTGACTGGTTAATTTTAACCATTCTGACTGGTGTGAGGTGGTATCTCACTGTGGTTTTGATTTGTATTTCCCTGATGCCAAGTGATGTGGAGCACTTTTTCATGTGTCTGTTGGCCATTTGGGTGTCTTCTTTGCAGAAATGTCTGTTCATGTCTTCTGCCCATTTCTTAATTGGATTATTTATTATTTGGGAATTGAGTTTGATTGTTGAGTTCTTTATAGATTTCGGATACTAACCCTTTATCTGATATGTCATTTGCAAATATCTTCTCCCATTCCGTCGGTTGTCTTTCGGTTTTGTTAACTGTTTCCTTTGCTGTGTTAAAGCTTTTGATCTTGATGAAGTCTCAATAGTTCATTTTTGCCCTTGTTTCCCTTGCCTTTGGTGATATTTCTATGAAGAAGTTGCTGTGGCTGAGGTTGAAGAGGTTGCTGACTGTGTTCTCCTCAAGGATTTTGATGGAATTCCTGTCTCACATTGCGGTCATTCATCCATTTTGAGTCTATTTTTGTGTATGGAGTAAGGAAATGGTCTGGTTTCATTCTGCATGTGGCTGTCCAATTTTCCCAACACCATTTGTTGAAGAGACTTTTTTTTCCATTGGACATTCTTTGCTGTTTTGGTGAATATTAGTTGACCGTAGAGTTGAGGGTCTATTTCTGGGCTCTCTATTCTGTTCCATTGATTTATGTGTCTGTTTTCATGCCAGTACCATACTATCTTGATGATTCCGACCTTGTTATAGAGCTTGAAATCTGAAATTGTGATGCTGCCAACTTTGGTTTTCTTTTTCAACATTCCTTTGGTTATTTGGGTTCTTTTCTGATTCCATATAAATTTTAGATTATTTGTTCCATTTCTTTGAAGAGAGGTGATGGTATGTTGGTAGGGATTGCATTAAATGTGTAGATTGCTCTAGGTAGCGTACACATTTTCAAAATATTTGTTCTTCCAATCTATGAGCATGGAATGTTTTTCCAGTTTTTGTGTCCGCTTCTATTTTTTTCATGTGTACTCAAAAGTTTTCTGAGTACAGATTCTTTGCCTCTTTGGTTAGATTTATTCCTAGGTATCTTATAGGTTTGGGTGCAATTGCAAATGGGATTGATTCCTTAGTTTCTCTTTCTTCTGTCTTTTTGGTGTATATAGAAATGCAACTGATTTCTGTGCATTGATTTTATATCCTGACACTTTACTGAATTCCTGTGTGAGTTCTAGCAGTTTTGGAGTGGAGTCTTTTGGGTCCCCCCGCCGCCCCAGTCTATCTCTTTTTATAATCTTTGACTTAAAATTGAATTTGTTTGGTATAAAGATTGCCACCCCAGCTTTCTTTGGGTGTTCATTAGCATGAACTAGTGAATTATTTTCCACTCCCTCACTTTAAATCTGGAGGTGTCTTTGGGTCTAAAAAGAGTTTCTTGCAGACAGCATATCGATTGGTCCTGTTTTGTTTTGTTTTGTTTTGTTTTTTTTATCCATTCTGATACCCTGTGTCTTTAGATTGGGGCATTTAGTCCATTTACATTCAGGGTAACTATTGAAAGATATTAATTTAGTGTCATTGTGTTGCCTGTAAGGTGACTGTTACTGTATATTGTCTCTGTTCCTTTCTGGTCTGTTACCTTAAGGCTCTCTCTTTGCTTAGAGGACCCCTTTCAATATTTCCTATAGGGCTGGTTTGGTGTTTGCAAATTCTCTTAGTTTTTGTTTGTCCTGGAAGCTTTTAAATCTCTCCTTCTATTTTCAATGACAGCCTAGCTGGACATAGTATTGTTGACTGCCTATTTTTCTCATTTAGTGCTCTGAATATATCATGCCAGTCCTTGCCAGGTCTCTGTGGATAGGTATGTTGCCAATCTATATTTTTACCATTCTAGATTACAAACCTCTTGTCCCAAGCTGCTTTCAGAATTTTCTCTTTGTCTCTGAGACTTGTAAGCTTTAGTATTAGATGACGGGGTGTGGACCTATTTTTATTGATTTTGAGGGGGGTCCTCTGTGCCTCCTGGATTTTGATGCTTGTTCCCTTCCCCAAATTAGGAAAGTTCTCTGATATAATTTGCTACAATATACCTTCTGCCCCTCTCTCTCTTGCTACTTCTTCTGGGGTCCCAAATATTCTAATATTGCTTCATCTTATGGTATCACTTATCTCTCAAATTATCTCCTCGTAGTACAGTAGTTGTCTATCTCTCTCTTTCTCAGCTTCTTTATTCTCCATCATTTGGTCTTCTATAGCACTAGTTCTCTCTTCTGCCTTATTTATCCTAGCAGTAAGAGCCTCCATTTTTTATTGCACCTCAATAATAGCTTTTTTAATTTCAAATTGGTTAGATTTTAGTTCTTTTTTTTTTTTCTCCAGAAAGGGATTTTATTTCTCCAGAAAGTATTCCCTAGTATCTTCTATGCTTTTTTCAAGCCCAGTTGGAATCTGTATAATCATTATTCTGAACTCTGGTTCTGACATCTTACTAATGTCCATATTGATGAGGTCCCCAGCAGTCAGTACTGCCTCTTGTCATTTTTTTTTAGGTGAGTTTTTCCACCTTGTCATTTTGTCCAGAGAACAGATGAATGAGAGAAAAAAAATGCTAAAAGGGTAATAACAACTCCAGAAAAATATACACTAGCCAAATTAGAAGAGACCCAAAACTGGAGGGAGAAGAAAGGAAAAAAGTATAAGGCTGGTGAATAAAACAGAACCACACACTTGATTTTGGGTGTATTTTTGTCTGTTAGAAGAAACTGCTTCCCACAATTTTAAAGAAAGAAAAACTTCTATATATATGGAAATAAGGGTAAACACAGTAAAGGGATGGGATAAGACTGTAAAACTGAAAATGAAAAAAGATTCTAAAAAAGAAATTGATAAGAAGTTGGTTGAAAAAGAAAAAAGAAGGAGAGAATATGATCAGGCTGGAGACTAGAACAAAGCTAGCTATACACTAGATTTAAGGTACATTTTGGTCTGTTAGAAGAAACTCTATCCCAAAGTTTGTTTGTTTGTTGTTTTAATCATTTTTTAAAATTTATTTTCAGCATAACAGTATTCATTGTTTACCACACCCAGTGCTCCATGCAATCCGTGTCCTCTCTAATACCCACCACCTGGTTCCCCCAACCTCCCACCCCCCACCTCTTCAAACCCTTCAGAGTGTTTTTCAGAGTCCATAGTCTCTCATGGTTCACCTCCACTTCCAATTTCCCCCAACTCCCTTCTCCTAACTCCCCATGTCCTCCATGCTATTTGTTATGTTCCACAAATAAGTGAAACCATATGATGATTGACTCTCTCTGCTTGACTTATTTCACTCAGCATAATCTATCCCAAAGTTTGAAAGAAAGAAAAACTTATATGTATACAAAAAATAAAGTTAAATATAAAGAATGGATAGAATATGACTATAAAAATGAAAATTAAAAAAGATTGTTAAAAAGGTATTGAAAGATAAAATAGTTTTAAAAAGTTAAAAGAGGAAAGAGGAAAAATTTAAAAAACAGAATAAGAAAAAATAAAATTTTAAATATTTAACTTTGAAAGACTAAAGTGTCATGGGAAAAAAGCCATGAATTCTATGTGTTGCATTCCGCTAACACTGGAGTTTTCCAGTTCTCATTAATCGGTAAACTTGGCCTTGGCTGGACGTTCTTGCTGATCTTCTGTGGGAGGGGCCTGTTGCCCTGTTTCTCAAACGTCTTTGCTGGAGGCGGAACCGCACCGCCCTTGCCCCCGGCCGGGCTAAGCAATCCGCTCGGTTCGCACTCGGAGCTTTTGTTCCCTGAGCGCTTTCCGTACCGCTTGGGAGGACGGGAATGAAGATGGCGGCCGCCCAGTCTCCAGCCCCAGAGAAGCTGAGTTTAGGCCCCCAGTCCTCAGTGCACCCTCAGAAAAAAGCCGTCAATCCCTTCCATTTCCCTGGTCTCCAGCCACGCTCCATGCTCACCTGGCCTGTGACCAAGTGTTTCTATCTCTGGCGTGAGGCACCGTTTGGGTTTTCCAAACCCAGCAGATTCCTGCAGTGTGCTCCTGTGCCGCTCCTTCCGTAAGAGGAAGGGGGATATCTCCCCGGATCTGCCGTTTATGGGGTCCCTGCTTGAGGAGCAGTGGTCCAACTGTGCCTCGGATCATGGTTTAAGGTAACCCTCAGCTGAGAGCCCGCTCCTCAGCTCCGTCTCTGCCCCCAGCTTCCCTGCTCTGATACCGGGGAGCTCTGCCACACTTGGACACCCCCAGTCTTTCCGTCACCCCGAGGGTCCTGAGACCACACTGTCCCTGCGAGGACTCCACCCCCCGCTTAGCCACTGGAGCGACGTCCCTCCCTGGAGCAGACTTCTAAACACTCTGATTTTGGCCCCTCTGCTCTCTCACTTGCTGGTAAGTGGCTGACGGAGCCCCTCCCCCACCCCCACTGTCTGTCTTCCTGTATGTTGCCTCGGATTTACTTCTGCACGTGTCCTACCTTCCAGAAAGTGGTTGCTTTTCTCTGTTGGACAGTTTTCTCTCAGAGGTTTAAGAACTTCCCTGCCATTTTGGGGGAATTACTGTTCAGAGACTTGAGGATCTTTCACTGATAGAGGAATTCCTCTTACAGAATGTGGATGATCTACTAGTGGTTAGTCCTACTTACGAAAGATATTTAAAGAACACCATCCTCTTATTAAATCACTTGGCTGACTGTGGATACAGAGTATCCCTTTTCAAGGTGCCAATTTGCAAACAAGAAGTAACTTACCTGGGCTTCAGTCTAACAAAAGGGCAAGGAAGCTGATGGCCTGAGAGGAAAAAGACTATTGGTTTGCTCAAGGCACCCACCACCAGGCACCAGTTATGTGGGTTCCTAGGCATAGTTGGATTCTGCCCTATTTGGATTCCAAATTATGGACTGATAGCTCAGCCCTTATATGAGATATTAAAAGGATTGGATGCTGAACATCTAATTTGTACAAAAGGGTGCCTGAAAACCTTTGATACTATAAAAGAAAGTCTGCGGGGCACTTGGGTGGTTCAGTGGGTTAAGCCTTGGCCTTCGGCTCAGGTCATGATCTAAGGGTCCTGGGATCGAGCCCGGCATCGGGTTGTCTGCTCAGCGGTGAGCCTGCTTCCTCCTCTCTCTCTGCCTGCCTCTCTGCCTACTTGTGATCTCTCTCTCTGTCAAATAAATAATAAAATCTTTAAAAAAAATCTTAAAAAAAAAAAGTCTTCCCCAACCCCTGTTTGGGGTTGCCTGATCTAAAGAGAGCTTTTAAATTATATGTGCATGAAAGAGGAGGCATTAGCTTAGAAGTGTTAATCCAAATGCTGGGGGAATCTTCCCCAACTTGTAGCCTATTTTTCAAAACAGTTGGAACAGATAGTCAAAGGATGGCCACCCTGCCTCCAAGCAGTCGCTGTAGCTTGTGATGGTTTACAGGATGCTGAAAAGTTTGCACCTGGCCAACCTATAAGGTCTTCGTACCTTCACAAGTGCTGCTCTGTTGGAGGAGAAGGGTGGATTTTTCTTGCAGTTGGCAGAATGGGAAATATCCAGCGATTCTGCTTGATAACCTCAATGTGAAATTGCAGGTTACTTCTGTTTTAAACCCAGAATCTCTGCTTCCTGACCCCGGTGATCATCTTGAATATGATCGTTTAGACGTTGTGAACTTAGCATATTCTAGCAGGCCAGACCTTGTAGGCTAGGCTTTAGAACACCTGGATTGGAAACTCTTTATGGATGAAAGGAGCTTTACAGAATGAGGGAAGTTGTAGGCTGGATATACTGTGGTGACTGTTGGAGATAACTGAGGCCAGGAAACTGCCTCCTGGAAGCTCGGCTCGGAATGCTAAGATCATTTTCCTAATGAGGGCTCCTCCCTTTGCTGGTAAAAAGGTAAATATATACACTGACTCTCAGGATATCTTTCTCATAGTGCATGGTCATAGTGCCATTTGGAAGAGCCAGGGACTGCTGACATCTAAAAATAAGTATATAAGCACTCTGTGGAAATTTTAGCCCTACTGAAGGCTATACAACAGACGTCTAAGATGGCAAACACCGGGGACTTCAAAGAGGGGAAACCCATGTAATTAAAGGAAATTCAGCTAGCAGACATTGTGGCAAAATGGGCTGGTAAAGAAACTATTTTTAGGGCACTTTGATTCCTTGTAGAGATCTCTGCAGTTATCCCAAGTATACTGCAAGAGACAGGCTAAAGAATGGGGACTTATTGGGGCGCCTGGGTGGCTCAGATGGTTAAGCGTCTGCCTTCGGCTCAGGTCATGATCCCAGGGTCCTGGGTTTGAGCCCCACATCGGGCTCCCTGCTCGGCGGGAAGCCTGCTTCTCCCTCTCCCTTTCCTGATGCTTGTGTTCCCTCTCTCACTATCTCTCTCTCTCTGTCATATAAATAAATAAAACCTTTAAAAAAAAAAAGAATGGGGACTTATTAATACAGAGACTACATTCCTCTTGAAGGCCTCAATCTATAGGAAAGATTGGAAAAATGAATCACATCTTGAAGAAAACTATAGCTAAAACTTGTGAAGAGCCTAGCTTAACTTGGGATAAAACATTGCCTTTGCACTTCTCAGGATAAGGACAGCTCCCCAAAGCAGGTTGAAATTAAGCCCTTTTGAAATTGTGCATGGGAGGCCTCTCCAGGCTAGTTTTGACCTCCCTGTCCTCAAATCAATCATGAATTAAATGTTATACGATATGTTTAAAATTTAAGTTGATTATTAAATAGTATGCATGTGTTTGTTTCCACTAGACCCAGTGACCTGATGAACAACCACACTCCCTTCATCTCTGATGACCAGGTGCTACTCAGGACCTGGAGGGAACAGGATCAACTTGTAGCAAAGTGGATGGGACCATGGGACCTATTAGTGCCTCTCTAATCATCTCTTACGTGTCGGCTGCCGTGAAATCTTGGATACATCACAGATGGGTGAAGACAGCCCCATTTGAGGAATCAGAAACAACCTGAAGCTTCCTCGTGGACATGTGAGTCAGTGGAACATAGATTCCACAAACTTACCTCAGCTTGTTATGCTATTTATTTTACTACTAAAATGGGCTTAATAGTACTTATAATAGGAGTTGGCATATGTATATGTTCATCAGGGTGATTATGATTTGCATAGCGAAGGGGTGCTCTAAGCAGGAAGAAACTGCTAAGAGACTATTCCCTGCTTTTAAGTCCTCACCTAGCAAGGTTACAAATGATTTTCTAAAACAAGTCTGGTTGGTTCACTCCATGACCTCCCTCTGATGTCCCAGTTCAGCAGGAACTAGTTAGACTCTGGACGACATCCTTTCCCCTTTAGTTCTTGTAAGGTTATAGAAGAAAATGATTGATGGGGCGTGGATTTGCAGCAAGACTAAATTATAATCAGCACATTCCTGCATGTCAACCTCTAAGCACGCGGTAAGTTTATAGCAATCAATTCTGTTCAAAGTTTCTCCGGGAACTTGAAGAACCTCACAGAACCTCGCCCGTGTTAACTGAAAACAATCACCTGGTTGATTGTTTAAGCCCTAGTGGCAGCTGTAGCTGGTTCCTCCCCACATCCACTTCTCTCACCCTGTTAAAAGTCCCTGCCTGTACTGAGCTGGGAAAATGGGTTTTGGGGACATTAGTCTAACATCGCTTTGGTTAGCTGAAATTTCTTGAATGAAGTCACTTTCTCTGCCCCAACACCTTATCTCTGGACTTGGAGGGCTGTTTTGCGGGGAACAGATTTGATCTGAATTCAATAACATTCTGAGCATGTTTAAGGTAGGTTAAATGAAGCTGTGATGTTTGGAAGATTAAGTATGTGAAATGAATTCTCAACTCGTATTTCCAACTTATAATGGGTTTATTAAGATGGAACCCCATCATAAGTCAAGGACAATCTGTATCTTTGTATAAGATACCTTTGTGACTTGAATTCATCTGATTCTCTTACTAGATCTAGCCTCTTAAATCTCAATTCCTTATAAATATTCACATTATCTGTAGCACCTAACTACCCTCGATATCTGGGAGAACCACGATAAGTATTTGTTGAGTAAAATGAGTGACTAAATGAATGAATAATTAAGATATTTTCTTTATAAAATTGAGTCACCATTATTTATGTAACTTAAATATTGCATTTAGATAAAATATATCCTCCATTTAACTGTGTTTCTAGAAAAGGCAACTATATAAGAATACGCTACAGAGATTTAAGCTTTTTAATGGTCATCATTCCAAGCACGATGCAAATATCAGTATGCTAATATATAAAGTGTGAAGAGGTTCCTCATGGAAAGAAAAGGAAACAAATTTAAGGGAAAGGAAAGACTTCCTACCTAATATAGCTAGTTGTAAGCTGGTAATAACACAAAACTCATTGGCATATATTGAACTTCCTATTGCCAGAAACTGAAACTGTACTATGTAGTATAAATCAGCTTCCTTACTTTACTGATGAAAACACCTCCATCCGGAGAAGCTACACACATTGTTCAAGCTCACATAGAGTGTAATGGGCAGAGTCAGGATTTAAATTGAGGCCTGTTCTAACCCTAAATGCATCCCCTGACCACTGCCCTCGATGGCCTCTCCTGAGATGATATAGCCGAGAAGATAACTGATGTTCTCAAATATTTTTGAAAGGACATCTTAGAGTTGATGGGCCTCATTCCATCGAAGGGAAAGGACCCACTTACAGAAGCTCCAGGAGAAAGGTGGTTGATAAGCTCTAGAACAGGAATGAGTATTGTGTCAGCAGCTGCAGCATCTGGGGGGATGACTGTTTGCAGCTTTTTCTTTGCAGCAAGTTGCATGGTCTGTCCTTTTTTCTCCCATTCATACGGTAGCATCTGCTTTTTTTCTCTCACATCAGTCCTATTCCCCCTGCCTGTCGACAGGGCCATGGCGTCATTTAACTTCTCCACTGCTAAGGGATAGGTTTTCCTCCTATGTTCTTGCCCAATAAGAGCTAAATTCCTGAGAAAGGAAGTTGGATTTTTCCAGAAGAGGGTACCCGGATCAGCCAACATTAATACCAGGTCTGTTTGCCCTGCAGATGCCTCTTTCACTCCATTCTCCTTGGGATTACTTACTCTCTACCATTCCACAATTCTTTTCACAATCAAGTTTTTACAGACTAGTGTAGCCTATTGTCTCACCTTCCATTTACTCTACATCTGGCAACTGTGCTTCTCCTTTGTTCCTCATTCCTGGAAATCTACATTCCCCCCCACCTTATGCCACTGAAAATGATCTTGCTGATGTCACCAAAGATTATCTACCAGCAAAATCCAATGGGAAATTTTCAATCCTCATGGTGTTTGACTTTTTGGAGCTTCCAACATTGTTGACCACTCCCTTGTTCTTAATCACTCATGGCCTGTTTCTTTGGATCCATTCCACCAGTAGACCTCATTTGTCCCTGGCTACCCATCCTCAAATATTGGTGCTCCCAGGCCTCATTCACTGGCTCCCTTTTCATTCTAAACCCTTGCTGTTGTGACATAATTCACAACAGTGACCTTACACTAAAGGCTGTTGACTTTTGCTTATTCATCCCATCCCATGAGACTTCTTCTGAGTTCTAACTGCATATGAGTCATGCCCACTTGGATAGTCTACAACATCTCAAACCATACACTTATAAATCTGAACTCATTATATCATCCATCCCAAACTTTTTCTAGATTCTCTTTCCTGTCCCTTACTATGAAAACACCATCCTTTCAGTATTACCAAGAAGGTCCTTCCCTCTTCTCCATCCCTCACTTTGAATCTATCACTCTACTAGTCAAGACTCTGATTTCAATTAATAGAAACCAACTTCACCCAGCTGAGGGAAAAGGAGGAATGTTTTACAAAGGTACAGTGATTCTCATAGGATCCAAGGACAAGCACATAGCTGGGCCATATAAGTTAATAGTTCAGTGGAGTTTCTTTCCATCTTTCACTGCTACTTCTCTCTGTATACTCCTTTTATTCTTTTGTCTCAGCTAGATCAGCTTTCTCTGTTTCTCAGAGAAAACCAGAGGGAATATAGGCTACCCAATAGCTCCACATTTTTATCTTGTCCAGTTTGTCGTAGGTAGTTAATTCTGGACAGGTCAAGCTCAGCTAAGAGAATAATGTTACTTGGTAAAAACAAGGCTGCTGAAATCTGCCCTGTGGATAAGAAAGTCTGATAAGGAAACCACTATGAATTTGACAGAAACTCCAGTGGTATCTACCACAATAACTAAAGTCTGATGATTCTATGACCTAAATTTTTCTCTGTCTCTTCCCTATCCCTATGGCTAATGCCATTGTCCTTATTTAAGTCCTCATCTCTATTATAGCTCATTTACTGCCATTAGAGTGATTATATATACAGTCCTCTGATCATTTGTGTGCATATCTTTCTCTGCTAAGTTCTGAACTTCTTGAGGACAGGCAATATATCTTTTGATTTCTGTATCCGCTCTGGGACTTAGCATAATATGTGGGATGTAATTGGCCCCAGGAAGTATTTGTTCAATGAATAAAAGGTGTTTCAGTATCTTAGGCCATTTTTTCATTTGGGTCTTCTACCTAACCACTCTGGTCTGCAAATTATGCCTGCCAATAACCTTCTGGTTGTAATTAGAATTCCCACTTAGTGCTTCCTCAGGGAGAGGATGGGCTGACTAACAAATTTCCACCTTCGTTTATCTCATTCTCTTGTGAATTTGGTTATACGTTCCCTGAGATATTTATAAACTCTAAGACTTGGATAAAATTCCATTTCTGTACCTATAAATGTGAAGACTGGACATTAGACATGGTAACTTCACCATTCTGAAATAACCACTCTGAACAGCCTTGTTGAAAAGGCAACGCATTAAGTAAGGCAGCATATGTCAATATCTGTGCTCAGAAACTATAGTTCATGTTTATGAAAATATTCACTTGGAGTAAGTAGTAACGAATCTAAAGATTGTCAGTGCTTTTGCAGAGGAAATATGTACACATTCTAAAATCTCACATGTTGCTGAGCCCTTTAATTGCTCTATAAAAATGCGTGAGGAAAAATTACCCCTAGAGCTATGCTGTGAAGTTCATGAGAAATTGATTTTCCTGAATATGTTTGCTATAAAGAATGATCAGCACCATAATAACATTGTTGTAAGAACCATTTTTTTGAGAAGATACCCATGGATCTTTGTAATATAAATTTCCAAAAAAAAAAAAAAACAAAGGTACAAGCTTAACCTAAAATTTGGTGAGGACATTACTGTGGTGGAGCAAAGTACTGTGTTCCAGAACACTGCTTTCTAGGGAAACAAGGATAATGAAATGAGGACTATCATGATGCTGGCGGTGGTGTGGGCAATGGTGATAGCAGCCAACTTTGACTGGGTACTTGTTATATGCATACTTAGAAGCTTCAGCGCATTACTTAGAGGTCTAAAAAACCTGGAGGAATAGAAGTGAGCATACCATTTTGAGAGGTTGTTTACAACATATGTATCTTAGAACTTGCTGGTCGGTCTAACCAAGAACCAGAGTTCCATCTTTTTTGCTTATTCATGTCAGAATGTCTTAAGCTCTTTTAATGTTCCAAGCACTATTTTAGGTACTGCTCAGACCATATTAAACATATAAAATGGAACTTACCTTACCTTGGGGAGGAGAAAGAATAAGAGAGATGTTAAATATCTCAACTTGAGAAATGACAAAGGTCAGAAACTTAGGAATGGATCCAAATCTGCACTAAAAATCATTGGCAGCTATCATTTTAATGTCTACTATGTTATCAAGAATTTTATGGAAATTTAAAATAGGTGTAACATACAAACTAACTTATTATTTGATTCAACAAATGTTTGTTAAGCTCCAACTACATGTCAGACATTGGACAAGTAACAGTAAGCAAAATAAATAAGAAAGGCCTCCAAGAGGGCGAGCAGTTTGTCCAAGATCCAAATAAGTAGTGAATGGCAAAACTGGGATTTGAAAACAAGTTTGACTACAAAGGTAGAAGTTATGAAGCTATTGAAATAATCCCAGTGGTACAGACAAGAGACTTAGCAGAAAAAGAGGTCAGATTCTCTTTGAAGGTAAAGATGACACGATTTCCTAACAGATTAAATGTATGGAAGAGAGGAGTCCACAGAAGTTTTTCTCTATGCAACTGAAATGAGGAGGGGCTTCAAGAAACGCTAGTTTGGGAAAACATTTCGGAGATGTCGGGTTTTGAGATCTCTGTTATATTTCCAACGTGAAGTTGCTGATTCCACAGGTGCATTTACACGTCTGAAGTAAAGCAGAGCAACTTGGGCGAAAGAGGAGTGTTTTGAGAGCTGACAGCGCACAGGCAGATAATGTGGTATTGACTGTGGCAAAGCTCAGATGCCTTAGGTCACCAACATTCAAGTGTCGGAGCTGCCATTAGGTTATGAAAAGCAAAGAGCCTGACCTTTCTTTTCAGACTCATTTGCTTTTGTGATGAGAGACGGGTTTATAGTAAGTCTCATGGGTGGCACCTGTGTTGGTTTTAGATTGTTCGTTTCATTTTGCATATTTATTTATTTGTCTGTTTGTTTAGAAGCTTTGAATCTTTTTAAATACTTGGAGAAATATTCAGCTGAGATTCATTATATGCCATAAAACAGCAGTTCTTAAACTGTGGTGTGCAGAAGTCCGTGTTGGAAAATCCATTTGATCCCAAGTCCTCACTCCTAGAAACATTTATTCAGTAAACTTGAATGAGGCCCAGGAATCTCTTGTTTTTTGTTTTTGTTTTGTTTTTTTTCAAGCATCCTCAGTGAATCTGATATAAAGTCCATAAACTTCACTTTGAAAACCTCTGCCATTGATCATTGAATAGATTGAATAAACTGTTTTGCCTTAGGGTATTATAAAGGTAGTTGCTTCTCAGTACGTCTGCCCAGCAAAGCTTAAAACAAATAGGATTTTGTCCTGTTTTAGTGTTTCAAGACAAGGTAGCTTATTGGCTATTTTCCCTTAGTGCAAGTGAATTTATAAGGTTCTTCATCTTATATTAACAGTGTTCCTCAGAACAGGTTTTGATGGGGAAGGAGAGTAGTTGAGAGCAGTAGGTGTTGGGATGGGAGACAGTAAGAACAGGGAGACTGAAGGCTTTCCCCACTGGACACTGTTATCCAGAGTACATATGATAATGCTAAGTTCTTACCAATGCTAAAGTAAATTTATGATTTATTTGTTCACCCAAAAGATGAAAAGGACTATGAGCTAGGCACTGTGTCAGACTCTGGATTCTTGGACACTGGATTCCTTTTAGAGATTAGCCCATTGATTAAGAGATACAACCCATAAGTAGGGAGGAAAGGTAAAAGGTTCTCTGTGTCTTCCATTCTGCAAAACTTAAACTCACCAGTTCACCCCAGTCCATCGGACTCTGTATGTTTGCGGCCCAGAGTAAGCAACATGCTACCCCTGTAGGAAGCTGTCTGGAAACAATGACTCTGAACACAAAAATCAGAGATTCCCACTCTGATTATGCAGTTGAAGCAAAGAGAGAGGTGGCTTAATCTAATGATTCTGCTCATTGAATTTTCATGTTCCTCCTATTCCCAAAAGTTTCCTGAGTTCTTTGAAGCAGGTCCTAAAAAACCCTCCAGTCTGCTTTCTCAAATGGCATAATGGGATTCATCAATACTGGCATGTGTCTTAGAGTGATCGCTCAAATAAGCTGCTTTGAACTCCTTAAACTAGTTAACTGCTAACAGAATCTAGTACATTCGAGTAAAATAAATGGAAATTCTGCATTTTACTATCTAGAGCATTCCTTGTGGACCTAGAGAGAGAGTGCTTAAAGCTCAGGACCAGGGGAACGTTTATTTTTCCTAATAAAACAGTGTGTGTTAAAACAAATTTTTTGGACGAAACAACTCTATTCCCATCATGCTTCTCTAATTTTCCTAGATTCTCAAGAAATTAAAAGCAATGTTTTCTGTTCATTTGTAACAATGTTCTTTTTTTTTTTTTTAAAAGATTTTATTTATTTATTTGACAGAGAGAAATCACAAGTAAGCAGAGAGGCAGGCAGAGAGAGAGGAGGAAGCAGGCTCCCTGCTGAGCAGAAAGCCCGATGTGGGGCTCGAACCCAGGACCTGGGATCATGACCTGAGCCGAAGGCAGCGGCTTAACCCACTGAGCCACCCAGGCGCCCCTGTAACAATGTTCTTAAGCCTAACTTTTCTGAACTATAATTTCCCTCTCCCTCTGCCTTTTTATATTTTGTTTCTCTGTGATGAGAGTTTGGAGTGCTTTAGTATTTCTGCATATTATCATAGGTCTCTCTGATCCCTTTTTGACATCTAAGAGTATAATGGGATGTTAAAGTGGGATTCTACCTGATTCAGTTTCAACTCAGGCATAGTATGACTGAACTAAGATATCAAAGTGAGAGTAAGGCAGTTGCCCCCACCAATATTCAGAATTTACGAAAGGAAAGAAGGTAAGCCCCTTTCCTCTGATACTCTTTGACGCATTAGCTGGATCAAGGACATAAAGTGAGGTCAGAGGGGCGCCTGGGTGGCTCAGTGGGTTAAAGCCTCTGCCTTCGGCTCAGGTCATGATCCCAGGGTTCTGGGATTGAGCCCCGCCTCGGACTCTCTGCTCGTCTGGGACCCTGTTTCCCCCTCTCTATCTGCCTGCCTCTCTGCCTACTTGTGATCTCTGTCAATAAATAAATAAAATCTTTAAAAAAAAAAAAAGTGAGGGCAGAGTAGTAAGGAGGAGAGTTTGTGATAACGTTTATCAAGAAAAGGCTGTGGCCATGCTGAGTTCCACCCACTCCATTTACAGAAGGAATGAGGAGCAATGAAAGTTTCTAATAGTAAGCCTGATGGGAGGACTTCAAGGGAACCCCTAAAAGAACTTTGAAGTATATTTCTTGCAATTGGGAGATACAGAGAACGAGTGCCTGAGTCCCACTGAAGAAGGCAAAAGTTGATAGTGAGCTTGAGTTTGACCCCACCCAGCAAATCTGTTGGGAAGAGGAAGGCCAGCTCCTTGGTAGTAGAAATGGGAGAATCTTCTACAGTCCTACTCTCTGAGTTTGTAGGTGCAAAGCATGTACACAGGTTTCTTGTGGATAGATGTGGGACTCACAAGAGTCACGATCCATAGAGTGACTTTGCCAGGGTCGCTAGTGACAGCCAAAATAGAGATGCATCCTATCAGATCAAGAAAATTGTATGTACCAATGTTTCCTTTAAACGTCGACCTGAAGGTAATTGACTAGACTCTTCACCTATAATCAGGTTTTTGCTTCTTCTTCTCACATAAAAAATTTTTAAAATGTCCTCTCATCCCCACCAATGAAATTGCTTCTTTGAGATCAAACACAAAAAGACAGGAATTTCATCTCCAAGATGAACAGATAGGCTTCATTTAAGGAGTTCAAACCCGTATTACTTTTCAATTAACCACCATCTTCAGAAGCAGAGACTTCACCCACAGTGAAATTCCGCACTCTATGTAAGTTTTGGTGAGCAAAATGGAAGGTTAAAAAAAAAAAAAAACCAAAACAGTTAGTGTAAGAAGGGTTGGTGATGGCTTTGTTGTGAGAATGGCTGAGGTGGAGTTGAGGGGTGGGTGGACGACAGAATGTGAGCCTGTCGGACGAACTCATCAGAAACTGGGACAGCTTGTAATCAAAACCTAATTGCATCCAGCTCTCGCTTTTGCATAATGCTAGCCGAGCAAGTGTGTTCACGTGGGCAAGCTTTGCTCTGATGCCCCTGCAGGTTCTCAACATCAGACGCTGCACTGATAAACCCACGGGTAAGTCATCTACAGTCCACTTAACCAATATACGTTTATTATATGTTTTTGTATAATAAATGTATTATTTATTTTTTATTATTATTTATTTATTTATTATTATCATTTATTTCCTTCAAGTATTTGAAGGAAAAAGGAAACGGTATACACGAAAACAATGGCAGAAATGACCACCAGGAAACTTCAAGGTCACCTGTCAGTAGCCCTCGCTCTGGCTGCAGCTGCCGAGATCACTCTTGCCCTGAGAAATCACTACCAGGTGGGACTCTTGCTGGGAATATGACAGTTTTACTCTCTTCCTTGCCTGCCTCGATTGTCCCAGCAACGAGGCAGGAGCAGAGAGCAGTCATTAAGAAGGAGAGTTTTACAAACAGTGGTGTGCTGGTGAACAGGCTGTCCCAAAGGAAATCCCTAATTTGCAGTGTCACCAATTCCCGTGGTTTAAATAGTCCCACCGTGGCCAATTTCAAGGATGACTGTAATTAATAACCAGATTGCAACATATTGGAAAACTTAACAATCAGCTGTCATGAGCTTAGTGCTTGCTCACTCCAGCACTCCAACACACTGTTGCTTATAACTCAACAACAATCAATAACAAGTTTTTATAAATATGTGATATAACTTTACTTTCCTGAGAAGATATGCAAATGCAAGAGAAGCAAGGTGTCTAGGTCTTTGCCCAATACAACCACTCAGCAGATTTTTTTTTAAAAAGACTAAAAAACATCTTGGCCTTAGGCTTACTCTGCTCCCTAGCAATTTTTGTTCTATACGATGCAAATGTTTTTAAATTAACTTTATATGTAACACTATTAATTAACATAATATAGTTTTTTACAAATATCCATAAATATTTTAAATGGGTTATCATGTCATCATATTACAGATCTTTCAACAAGAATCCACAAACAGCTAATTAATTTAACAGAGTCTAAAATCTTTAGCAAGCTATCATTGAATTGAATGTTATTCATTATTTTTGGAAGTTAACATGTTTGACCAAGACCAGCTCTTTAAAGTGAGGAAGGGGATTTGGTTGGAGTAAGCTCTGAGCAACAACCTCATGTGCCCTGCTTCAAACAGGGAAACGAAAAATAGTTTGCTAAGAAAGGAAAGTCAGTTGTAGCTTTAGTCTACCCACCTTGAGCTGAAAGGGAGTGCATCTGATAATCTGTCAAGCTCTTTAGACTTAACATCGTAGCTGAAATACTAACCCTAAAGCTGAGATATTATGACACATTAGGGAAGACCAGGGCCCTATCAATCACTAGTTCTATGGGTTGAGGCAAGTTACTTATGTTCCAGATGCATTCATATTTTCACTGTTAAAATTGTGCCAAAAACACCTGCCTCATTTGCTTCATAGAGTCGCCCTGTGATACATGAAAGCACTTTGCAAACTGTGGCAAGCCAGCAAGAATACAAAATTATTACATGACATAATACATTACTGATGATACCAATTTCTAGGGTTTAATTTTAGGATTACTAATGACTACTCTTTCTTTACTACTGACATGTAGACACACATCAACAGCTTCTCATGAGCCCTGTGTCAAGGTTCAGAAGGAGGCCTCTGACCAACTTGTTTTATGAAGCCTTCTACATCCCAAACATGATGAAATCAAGGGAAATTCCCAAGTAAAGTGCACTCCATTCTATGCCCTCTGTGGCTGTGCCCCAGTAAATCTCTAGAGTATTCTCTGTGTTCTTAACATCATCACATCTAAAGTGGGGTGTTGTTGGCATATCTGTGGCCACCCTCCCAGTCTGGTTACTTTTTAATGGAAAGGCCTCGAAAGACAGGAGTATGGGAAGAATAAAGTGAAACAGCCCAAGAATATGAGAACAAGGCCAGGCCACTGCCCTGGACCTTTTTTTTGCATACCAGGTAAGGCTCCCAGGGCAATAAGACATTTTTCCCATCCAAGGATTTAAGAATTAGACACAGACTCTTTGAGAACCTTCTGTCTTCAAGCGACCCATAGTCATTTCTCATGGATTGATAAAGCATCTTCGCTGACCCAATGTCAAAAGTAAGCAAATGTCTCTGGCCTGTCCTCTGAGTCTTTTTTGGATAAGCTTGAGAGATGAAAACTCATATGCAGAGAGGTTCTATGTGTGTTGATTTGTGTGCTCAGACAAGCTGCGGGTGTGGAAAGTCTGCCTCCTCCAACGCAATCACCAGCACCTCTCCACGTGGGAAAGATGGTGCGGAAGCCAAAAGGAGTCTCTAGGGGTTGTACTGCGGATTTGCCAGCAGCACGACCCCCCAGTATGTGTGGTTTTTTAGAACCTGATGGTCAGAGTTGTACATCAGTTCTAGAATATCCCCAGCGTGCAATTCGTAAGTCCCTCCTACATTCTGAAGTTTAGAGTTGTTTGTTAGAGCTTGTATGATGTCTTCGTTTTTACGTAGCCGCACCGCAAAAGGAGCTGGTTCCTTGTAGGTTGTATTGGGAGCCACTTGGCCATAAATGAGATACAAGCCATTCTGAAGTATTTCCAGTTTCTCATCCGCTGTCTTATTCACACAAGGTAGCTTAGGACATGTCATTTGCCATTTTAAAGGGGATGGTCCTGTAAGACATTTACAGAGGAGGAAAGAAAGGAATGCGTGGTTATTCATTTCATTCCCTTCCTGATTATAGTTCTTTCCCACTTACAGGTTGTTTCTCTCCCTAGTCTGTATTAGTTTTCTCCAACCACAATTTTAATATTTTAAGTATCTAGTCCTTGCTTTAGAGCTCTAAAGAAACGGATTTGGAATAAAAAAATGGGTTGAGTTTTAGGGGCACTGTATCTGTTGTCAATCAAGATTTGTAAAAGGAACTAAAGAAGGAGGAAGGGAGAGAGGAATCACACACCAGGATTGTGATGACCAAACTTGACAGGATGCATATTCATGCTTTTCTATGTAAATACTATTTATTGTGTATCATTTTATCAATGAGACCTTCCTCATCAGTCTGCAGAAAATAGTGCTCTCCTGCCACTCTCTCCCTTTATCCTGCTTTAGTTTTCTTCACAGAAGGTGTGTCATCATCTAGCATATTATAAATTAAGTGGCTCATTTCTTTATTGTTTGTATTATACCCACTTGAATATAATGTCTTTGAGTACACGTGCTTTTCTGTTTTGTTCACTGCTATATCTTCAGCCCCTAAAAGTTCCCCAAACCTACTGTTTGCTCAATAAATATTTCTTGATTGAATAATACATCCATGCTCCTGAATTAGATATATTATGTCTAAATTATGGCTTGGGATCCCAAGATCTGCTTGGGATATCATGGTATATTCACGAGATTATAAATGGAAATTATTTGAATTTTTAAATACAAAAATTTAAATTTTTAAGTGTTTAAATATAAATATCCCTAGTTTAAAACTGTCAAGGGATGGAGAGTCACGACTTTGTCACTTATTTTCATAGGGATATGGGGAATTTACATATTTTTCTAGTGCTAATTGTTTTTGCATAGTAATGTGCTTCAGAGCCCCAGAGAGTATCTTGATAATTCAAAAATACTTATTTGGCCTGTTCTCTAATTCTCTGTAATTTTTTTATGAGGATTTATTTCATAATTAGAAAGAAACCTCGATAAGAAAGCAATGCAAAAGAGATCACACATTGACTTAAATTGTTATTTATATATAACTGATCGATTATAAGACTCTGAGGGTAGATTCTGAAGGATAATGAAGGAGAGATCATTATAGCAAGTAGCAAAGTTTCTCTGTACCTTCAATGAGCCCAAAGCCCAGTAAATTTCTTTCTGCTTTACACGTAATACTTAACAGACAATAGGCGAGTCACCAGAACAAAGTGTCACTGGTTCTCTCATTCTGCAGTAGGAGCCGCTTAAAGCACTTGAGTTCCTCAACATTTTATCACCTCAAGAAGGAATTTCAAACATATCATTATTTCCATTCCATTTACTAGAAAAACAAGAACAAATTACAAAGGCAGAGACAAGTACTAAAAAGAGATTCTGTAATTCCCTCAAGCCAGGGAAGCCCAGCATTTAGAACTATATGTAAAAGATGGATTAGCGTTAACTTTAGAAATGTTCTGCTCTTGGCTGAAATGTGTGTGTGTGTTGGAGGGGGGGGCGTCTGAAATATGTAAACAATTCAAATGCATTTATTTTCGATTTTGTATGGATTCTAAGGCATACGTTAAGGCTCAGTGTACCTATAAACTGTAATGTGTTTTCTTAGTGAATACCAGGTCATCACTCTAAGGGAAAGTGGCTCAGAAGCGGAGAGGAGAGGCACAAAGAAAGTGGCCACTTCCCTGGCGTTCATTCCTTTTCTATTTTTTTGGAAACAAAAATGTCGCCCTACACACACTCTACTGAGTACCAGCAACATGTGAACTGTGAGAACTTTGAGTTCGTCAGAGGGAAAGGTGGTAGAAATTTGAAACTTGTGCTTATTGAAGACACAAAATTAAAGGTGGATTCCGGGATTTCAGGTGTCTGGCTCTGTAACCGTGATGTGCATTCCTGCCCAGATTTGTGACAGTGAAAGTAAGCCTCATTGAGGCATGAACTTGACTGTCTGGTTTACTTCTCAAGTCTCAGCTCCTAGAAACTGCTCGGCATGTGATAAGCAGTTATAAATAGTAGTTGAAAAATGAGGAAAGATGGGCTTCCTTCTTGGAACAAATACTAAGAAAAGCAAAAAGGAGACGTGCAAGACAGGTTACTTACCGAACTTAGCTATGCAGGGTTCACTGGCAGTCTGTGGGGGAAGAAAAAGAAGAGCCAGTCAGGAGGATGGCCGTGGCACAGCCTTCTTGATGGGGTTATTTGGTAAGAGACTTCAGATCCTGAAGCAAACTTCTTTTCCCTCGCCATATTACAAAATCCTGCCCTCCACTTTGCCTTGCCTGTTTTAGCTCTCCTTTGCAGATGGCTGGCTCCGTCTTCCCCTTATCACCTAACAGCCCTTTTGGGTGTTCTAGGCCAAAGTTAAAGTCTCATCCCATCCACCTAACAGGACAATTATTTGATCTCGGACTCTCCTCCTCTTGGGCCATAGGAATTATCTATAAACAGTAGTCTCCACACCCCAGTCCCTACACCGTGATCCATCGGCATGTGAAAAGAAAATAATAGAATCTCTAGTTAAGTTTATCTTTATTTTTAATAACGTTAAAGTGTAGACGTATTCACAATGCAGGCTGGTAAAGCCGCCCTCATCTAATATCCAGACAATCACACCGTTTACAGTAATGAGGTAACATGAGGAGACTAGCTTCAAACTGTTGTGACATATCACAGTTCACTTGCTACAAGAAGCCACCAGTGTGATGAATTCTATAAATACTGGTATTTAAATGCTAAAGACTTTAAAATACTTAGTAGTAAAATAAGGCATAACCACAAAAAATTTTTTTGTACCGTGTAAAGTTCATTAGCTTCCTTGCAGAAAAGGGCTTAGGGGACTGTTTGAACTTAAAGATATTGCACATTTTTCTTTTATGGGATTTCTTTGGCTGCTGTGGTAGGAATAAAGCAAAGAGAGGCCAGGGCAAAAGCAGTGAGACCAGCCAAACGATCACTGTAATCATCTAGGCAAGAAAGCATGGTGCCTCTGACCAAGGTGCTGGCTATCCCGTCGTGGATATGGGATGAGAAAATGAGAAGACAAAGATGGTCCAAGATGTTGGGCATCGGTAACTGAAAAGATAAAGTTGTTAATCACTGAAATGAGCAAGATTTAAGAGGAGTAAACTGAGAGGAAAGAATCATGAGCTCACTTTTGGACATAGCAAGTTTATGACTGATACTTCTGACATACCCAGGTAGACGCGGGTGTCAGGTAGGCCTTTGGATCTACGAGGATGGAATTTAAGGAGTATTGATGATATACATTTTGGAATCTTTAGCTTCTATGAGACACTTTAAGGTGTGAGGCTGTGCTGGATTGTCAAGGGAGTGATACAGTACAGATAGAGAGGAGCACTGGAACACTGCAGGGTTTGGAGGTCAGGAAATGAGGAAGAAACACCAAAGGAGACCAGTGAGTCAGAAGGGAAACTTGAAGAGTGTGGTATTGGAAACAAAGAGAAGAAAGTATTTCAGAGACATGTGATCAGCTCTATCAAATGCTGCTGCTGGGTCAAGTGAGGTGAGGACAGGGAATTAACTGATGGATTTGATAATATGGTAGCCATTGGGGTTCTTGGCAAAAGTAGTTTCTGTGATGCAGTGAGGACAGAATCTTAATTAGAATGGATTTAAGGCTAAATGATAAAAGAAAAATCAGGGGAATTTTGCTGTAAGGGAAAACAGAAAAATTAAGTGGAGCCTGGATGAGGATGAGAGGTCAGAGAAATGTTTCGATATTATTGTTTTTCTTAGTCTTTGGTTTTGTTTTAACATGGAGGAACTGACAACATGGTTATCTGTTGCCATTTGATGGGAATGTTCCAGCAAAGGGGAAGGAGGGGTGTGAAATAGAATGTAAGAGCAAGGAGATAATTGTTGAAGCAGTCAATGCCCTTAAGTAAGAAAGGACAGAATCTGGTTCATAGGAGGCCTTAGATAGGTTCATGAACAATTCATGCATAGTGACAAGATGGTAGACAAGTGTTAGATATGATGGGGGGCTTTGGAACTTCTTCTTTCCTGCCTACTTCTATTTTTTCATAGAATTTGGAGGCAAGGTTTTCAAGTGAGAAAGAGAATGAAGAAAAGATATTGCATATTTAAACTAAAGTCAAAGGAATAAAATAATCCAGTAGAGGAGAGTGGAGAAATAAATATAGGTTATGACAGTCAAAATTGTGAATCAAAGTAAATTAGCTTAGAATATAATCTTCAAATTATTGTATCACAAAATGTTAAACTAAGGTTAAGAAAATAAAAGAAACACATTTATTGAATTACTGAAATATTATTTTGGTTATATTAGAAATGTTTATGTAAAATATAATATTTTGGTAAAAGCAAAATAGTTTTTCACTGTGAATATACTATTTCAAGCATGTCATTTGGTTCCTTATAAGTTTTCATTTTGTGTATCTTTTTATTATACCTGGTATTAGCCCTTATCGCTAACATAATAAATTAGCATATACGGTGGGATTATACTCAAAAATATTTTGTTGATAAGGAGGTCCAATCAGAAAGTTTGGATTCCTACAGTTGTCTTTGCTCTTGCAATCATTTCATTAGGAGACACCCTTTTGGGGTGTCTTAGAAGAAATGCTGAAATTCAGTTTAGTTTGATCCATGATAGGCATGTGCTAGTTTATCTTCCGTTTTCTCACTTATAAAATGGGAGACATAACAGCACCTAGTTTACTGATGGTGTTTGTGGGCTTAAATATAATAATCATGAAGAAGGGCTTTGCCCATACAGATCTGGTCCTGCTTATTAAATATTAGCTGTTTCGATAATGATGCTGACCATAATGAAAAACAGAACAAAACATTGATCCTATAATCCCGGCCCGCATAGTAAGCAAGAGAAACACACACAATTCATAGTCCTCGCCTCTTAGGCAGCTAATGATCTTTCTAGAAACACATGATCACACACATGAGGAAATTGGGTAACAACCTCAATATAAGTGAGTGCCAAAGACTGTGGCACAGATAGCATCTGTGGTGTCTCCCATCGCGCATAGAGAGTGTGTGGAGAAACCTGAGGCCACAGACAAATTAGTTGCCAGAGACAGAAATCATGGGTGCTGCACTAGGGCTGCTTTAATGCCTACTTAGAACTACAGAAACCACCACTGACATTTTCTACTGCCACAAATGAGAATCTGTCCAATCACAAAAATCCTCTATTTGGCAGTAAGGTATAATCTTTATTTTTATTATTTTTTTTATTGTGTTTTGTTAGTCACCCTACAATACATCATTAGTTTTTGATGTAGTGTTCCAAGACTCATTGTTTATGTTTTTAGCTGAGGAAATGAAACAGATGAACAAGGAATGTCCGTTTTGGTAAAAGCCTTTTTAAATTTATCCTCATTAAGTTTAAATTTTTTAAATTAAATTACGATGTCAGCAATAATGCGAATATGCACTGTCCGATCTCATTAATCCTTACTGTAGGTCTAAGGGGTAGGAAGTATCATGCTCCTTTGCAGATGAGGAAATGCGTCTGAGAGGGATTAAGTAATTAACCCAACGTCATGCAGCTGATAAGAGGCTATGCTGAGATACAAACAGCCCGTCTGATTCAAAAGTCTCACCCCTACTACTCTGTGGGGGCAGTTTCTATTTATAATACCGCTGATGTTTAGGAGAGAGGTAAATATCCATTTATGAAGAAGCATATGGGACTTTCCATTTAATTTAATTCATCTTTGCTTTGAAGGAGCAATTGCTCTTGTAACTCCATTATGACATAAGCCCAGATTTAAATGTTTGGGTTCAAATGACCAAAACAATAGTTCTTTCTTCAAACCAACAACCAACCCTACTTAGATCACCATTTGGAAATAGACTTTATTCTGCTTCTAAGTACAAACCCAACTTCTCCTTTTGGAAGCATCTTTCATTTCATTGAAGCAGGGAACTCTTCTGAACATTCGTTTTTTGGGTTTTTTTGTTTTGTTGTGTTTCGTTTTAGAGATAACTTCTGTGAGGTTATTTTCACTGAGGGGTAGACCAAACTCCTTGGGTTCATAGCCAATCCTTCCAGTTGAATGTTTTTTGAAAGATAGGGATGGGGGAGGAGAAAGATTGTGCTCCCAAAGAAATTTCTGTTGGTGTAGAGGAAGCCAATCTTCCTGTCTTATCCTTTTTGAATTTGTGCCTAGAGATGTTGGAAAGTGGGATTTTGTATATAAAAACTAGAGAGGATAAAAAAAAAAAACCACCTCCAAGGTTCATGTGTATGGTAAGAAGGTGGAAGCAGCCACCTCATAATGACTCACCATCCGCTAGCCACACAGCCCTCTTTTCCTAAGATACTTATTTGTGGCCAATGAGGAACGGGAAGTGCAGCCAAGTGGAAAGTGAGTTATTGCATTGTGTCAGCCAGGCCTTTGGCTTTTCCTATAGGAAATAAGCCTTTATGACATCCAATCATGATCATATCCTGAAAACCTTTAAAATCTCCCCAAATTTGAAATAAACTCTAGGCTACTTCTTTAGAGGAGGAACCTTTCATTGAGAAGATGCACATTGTCTAGGAGAGAGAATCAGAGCTTGATCACATGGGCTTGATCAAGTTCAATTCTGGCAAGAGGTCTTCTAGGTACCTCTGGCATCATTAGACATCCTCTTTCCCTTTGCAGAAGCCACTGTGTTTCTTTGAGAAGGACATATTCATCCCCTTCTATGCATTGGTTCCCTAGCCATATGTAGGAGTGGATAACACCTATAACATTATCTTATATTCTTCAGGAAATCTGGTTAAAAATTGAGGTTGCTCTAGAGGGGTGAAGTCTTCCAAAGTTAAGCTATTGCTATTCTCGCCCTTCCTTTTCTTCACAAATCAAAACACTCAGAATTCCTGACAATTCTTTTCTTTCTGTTCAAGCATCACTTCTCCAGAAAGTTCAGACTTCTGCTTGATACATTCCTGGAGAGAGTAGGGGTGTGATTAGAAAGGCCTCTGTTGCATATCCTTGTGTACAGTTGGGGAATACAGATTAATGGTTTAATGTCTAGGAATGTGACCAAAGCTACACTTCCCCTAACTAAATTAATATCAGCAACTACCGTGTCCTTCCTCCTGTGTCTTTTCTCAGTGGCTTTTAAATTAAGTCACAGAAACACATTTTTGGAGATTTCACCAGCCACTCCCCTTAAAAAAATGTGTCTGCAGGTGCTAATTGTATATGGCCCTTTCTTAGATAGGCATATACTACTATCTTCTCTCCAAGGTGCAGAATCTTCAAATGTACCCCCAAATAGTCTAACTCTTAAGTTAAATAAAACATTTCTTATTTTCTTTTGGTCAGTGCTATGTAGTCAACAGTCAGAAAAACTTAAGAAGAATCTAATATATCTCCAGTTCTTTTACTAGACCCACAACTTGGGTTGGAGCTCAATGGGAAATTCCTGATAAGCATCAGGGGCTTCCCAAATACAAATGTGCTTCCTCCTTCTTCCATGAAGCCTTCCCTGATCACTCTAGCCCAAAGCCATTGTCCCCTATTTTTAATTCCTAAAGCATTTATGCTATTATCCTTAGATAAATTATTAATCACTGTATTTTATAGCTGGAAGGGGCACTGTAATGAACAAATCCATTCTCCTACCACCATTTTTCAGATGAAGAAACTGAGAAACAGAAAGACTAAATGTCTTTCTTAAATTCATATAGCTAGGGAGACCTAGAACAAGAATCCAGATCTTACTTCCTAGTTCAGTGCCATTTCCTTCCACGAAGATGCACTAACCACCAGTCACTCACCTTCTTCTGTCTTTCATTATCTCCTTATATCTTTTCCCTCAATAAGACTATATGTTGCATCCCATTCCTTGAAGGCAGGCATATGTTTTATACCTTTATACATTTTATACCTTTGTCCCACCAAGAGGGGTTAACAGAGTTCCAGAAAGGGAGAAAGTATTCCCAGGCATCTATCAATTGACTGATTTAATTAAATGATTCTATCTGACCCAGCTATGCAGCTAACATGTAGCATTTTCTAGTACCTTTCATTTCAAAACATTTATATAAACCTCAAAAGCCATATGCCATGACAAACTTGAACTTTTTGCATTTTTCTATACCCACACGTCTCTTCCACTAGCTCTAACAATACTGAATGGCAATGATAATAAATAGACTTCAAAAGAAAGGCAGCAATTTTAGGTACTATGATCTCCTTACCTTGAGGGAAGAAAAGTGAGAATTAGTGTACTGAAGGAGAAAAGCAACAGCAAGGAGCTATCACTGAGTAGAGGCACCATTGCTTCAGGATGATCTGTGTGTCCCTTGAGGACCTGAATGGCTTAAAGGCATATCTTCCATGAGGGCTCAAACTCGTTCTCTGCAGGAATAAGAGCTCTGGAAGCAGAATTCACAAGTGATGGTCCAGTGATGCAACTAGTCAGTTTTGTGGTATGATAATTAGCAGTGGGTGTAATAGGCGGGGTTTTCCTTTTGATTCTGTGTGTTGGAAAACGATACTTTTGGGCTAAGTGATGACTCTCATTTGGCAAAGGACCAAATGCACTGAAAGGAACAGAGGGCTAGAAGCCAACACAGACAGAGAGGATGAAAAAAAAACCAACACAAGGAACTTACAGAGGGAAAAAGCTCTTTTCTGAAGAGGAAGTACAGTACTGTGTAACATTACAAATTAATTTCAGATAAGGAAATTACTTATAAAAGAAGAAATAAAGTTCAACATTAAGCCCTGTCATGCTCTAGATATCACGTATGTGTAAGGCAGGGGTTAGGGATCTAGGGAGGCTAGGGTGCATGGTTTGGAAAAAAGAGTTTCATCAATTTCTAGGATATAAAATATGTTCCTTTTAAAATAGTCTCTAGAATACAGCTGCATTACTAGAATTTCATTTTTAAAAAATATAAATACAACAAGCCCAGTTTTCTCACATCTAATCATTTTAAAACCCTGAAAGTTTTAAACTGGAATCAAATAAAGTTATCATACAAAATGATGTTTTCCTACACTTGCATATGTTGTGAGCTTATACTCCAAATACTTGAGTTTCTTTCTGGCACCGAAAGTGCTGATTTACTACAAAATTGAGGAAGTCCCTGGTTCTCTGTACTTCAGTGTTTCCATCTGTTCAATGGAATACCTACCTTTTTTTTTTAAACAGAATGCCAGGATCATGTGCTAAAAAGAACATGGATTTTTAAATCAGAACCGAGAGGAGAGCCTGGCACTACCCAGCTCTTACCTGGCCTTTGGCATGATACTTGACTTCTCTGTTTCGTTCATTTTTAAATTGAGAAATTCCCACTTCACGAGGATTGAGAATGAAATGAATGTGAAAAATCTGCCTTATATGAGATGTTTCCATAAGTGTTTATCTCTTTTTCCACCCTTCTTAAATACTATACTCTAGTTATACTCTATACAGTCTAAATTTGGAATCCATCACAAAATCCTGGAAAGTAATGATTTAAAAGAAATATTTACAGCAGGGTATATTCAACTGAAGTTCTTTTAAATAAAAGTTTAAATGAAAGCATTTTTGAAGAAATTATTTTTTAATTTAGGAGAATCAAAGGTTTTTTTTTTTTAATTAGGGGGAAAAGGCTTACAGATTTAAGATCCTCATTTATAAAAGAGAAAGCTAAAGATAATAGAGGTTTTGTGGTGGGTCACACCATGAAATGCTGGGTGTAGTGGACTGGGAACCTGAGCTCAGGGATACTAACTATCTTCTAACCTACCATCTTCTCTTAATATCACACTATTTGTAACAGTATTTCTCCCTGTGGTGTCACATTTTAACTTGGCCTTATTTTACCTTGATCAATCAGCTATCTCTGAAGAAGAATCCAGAGTCAGAGAGGAATAATTTTTCAGTACAACAGTGTTTCTGTCCCTCTATGCTAGGTGTTGGGTTACAGAGATGAATAACAGACTGACCCTAAAAGAACCATACATGTACCTAGAACTGCTGGTACTCACATCAAGTCTGTAATGCACATGACAAGGACAGAATTTAAAACTGACTCCTGAAAATTTAGACTTCTGCTTCTTTGAGCTGCTCCCTCTCCTGTCTCCTTTCCAAACTTTAGATGGAAATGTCTCTGCTTACTCACTTCAGTAAACATTTATTCAAATGAAGAACTGTTCCAAATAAATCCAGTTCCTCCTTCTACCCTTAACCAAGGTTGGCCTCTGCTATACCCTTATTTATTATTTTAACTTAATGAAAGTATCTTAAGAAAGATAACATGCTTATCTCAAGAAGAATACATTCCAGGGCTTCTTTTCATGAAACGGGGTTCCGAAATGAAGGAACTTCAAGTTAGAACAAGTGCTAGTAGGGAAGACTTTTGAAATTCTGGAGTAATGAGTCACCCACCATTGGTTCATTTTTGGTCTAAGCTGTAAGAATTGGTGTCTCAGATGTGACCTCTTAGGACACGACAAGAGCACCAAACTCAAGCCTTTGGTATTTATGACCTAACACTGGATCACATACTTAGAATGAGATTTTTTTTTTTTTTTCAATTAACTATGTTGAACCTTTCCTATCAGCTTGCTACTGTTCTAAGAGCTTTGGGAGATATAAAAAGTCACCGGTGTCAAGGAATTTCCCCACACACTCAATTGAAACCCTTAAGCAGAGGCCCAAATGAATACTAGAGGACAGAGTCTCAGAGAACAGAAAGATCTGGATAAACTAAATTAACTGAGAACACAAGTTAGAAATGGATGAGAGGAAAGAGGAAGGAGCTCTTTGTTGTGGGAGCCATAAACCTGAGGAATAAATATCAGAGGTATAAACATCATCAAATGTTAGAAAACATTTAAAAGCTTAATATGAACAAAGGCAAAATACCAGATTTTGAATGGATCTAGTAGTTCTCATTCAAGAGCTGCAAAATAAGGAACTCAGGAAAACTCATAAAAGAAAATCCTATATGTTTTGGGTTTAAGAGAAAGAATGTAAGACATGTTTGATTAAGTTATTTTAACTGTATTCTTGGTTGTTTCAAATTTGGGATGAGTTAGATATATAGAAACGTGGCTCTAGCTCAGTTATTGTCCACATTACACTAACACGAATTGGGTACCGGTTATGTGTCTTCTCTGTGCACAGATGGTTCTGTCTGAGCATTTAGCAACCCTCTATTGACATCCATATTTAAAAATGATGAGACTGACGTTTGAGAGGATAAATCAGTAGTCCATACTAATAGAGATTGAATCCCATCTTTTGTATTCCAGAACTCTAATTTTTCTGTCTTATTTGCTGAATATATGTGAAGTGGATGCTGTGTGGAAGGAAACAGAGTGGGATACATATTAAAATCTGTGAGAAAATACTTAGATGGACATCAGATTCCTCCAAAGCCATGTATTACTCAGGTCTTCATGCCTTGCCACATTCTTTTTATACTACTTACCATGACTTTATCCTTGGGACAGTCTATGGTGTAGCATACTCAGTCAGAAATACTCAATATATCAGAACTCAGTAATGCTGCACAACTGATTTTGCTTACTCTAAATACCAGAGTATTCACTCTTGTGACAAATAAGGCCCATTTAGCTGAAGGTACATAGAAATAGATAGATAGATAGTAGATAGATAGATGATAGATGATAGATAGATACATAGATGACATATAATAGGCATGATACATAATAGGGTATTAACTCAGAATTTTATAGCCAACAACAGTCTCTACTAAAATTAATAAACAGATTTAATAAAGAGAATTGTGTACAGCTAATTATACATAAATATATATACAACCATACACATATATGTATAATATATGTATTTATACACATATTTATATGTGATATGTACAACAAATTTTAAAATACACAGAGACTTCTTGTATCAATTTCCAGATTCATTCTAAGAAACAAAAATAACCCTTATCGGATGGTTTAGGAAATAGTTGAAATTTCCAATTGGGTTTTCCTTATTTCACTATTTGAAGATGACATGATACTATACAGAGAAAATCCTAAGGAGTCCACCAAAAACTACTGGGACTGACAAATTAATTCAAAGTAAGTCACAGGATACAAAATCAATGTACAGAAATCTGTTGCATTCCTAAACACTAATAATGAAACAGCAGAAAGTGAAATTAAGAAAACAATCCATTCGCAATTGCATCAAAACAATTAAACTATCAGGACTAAATTAACCAAAGAGGAAAATACCTGTACCTTGAAAACTATTAAAACAGATTAAAGAAATCAAGACAATGCAAAGAAATGGAAAGGCATTCCCTGCTTCATGTGTTAGGAGGAAAAACATTGTTACGATATTACTATGCAAAGCAATCTGTACAGATTTAATAAAAATATCAACAGCATTGTCCACAGAACTAGACCAAACATCTTAAAATTTTTATGGAACCAGAGAGAGGAGTACTCAGAAGTATCCAAGACAATCTTGAAAAGTAAAACCAAAATTCAGACTTCAAGTTGTATTTTTTCCAGCTATAGTAATCAAAACAGTATGGTAATGGCACAAATAGACACATAGATCAATCGAATAGAAAACCCCCAACATAAACCACAAATAAATAGTCAAACTAATCTTTGGCAAAGGAGGAATGAATATACAATAGGAAAAGTCTCTTCAACACATGGTGTTGGGAACACTGGACAGTTACATGCAAAAGAATGAAACTGGACTGCTGTCTTAGACAGTACACAAACTCAAAATGGATTAAAGACCTAAATGTGAGACCTGAGATGATAAAAATCTTAGAAGTAAGCACAAGCAGTAATTTTTCTGACACTGGCAGTAGCAGCATTTTTCTAGATGTCTCCTGAAGCAAGGGACATAAAAGCAAAAATAAACTATTGGGATTACATCAAAATGTAAAGCTGCACAACAAAGGAAACAGTCAACAAAACTCAAAGGAAATTTACTGAATGGGAAAAGATATTTGCAAATGATGTATCCAATAAAAGGTTAGTATCCAAAATATATAAAGAACTTATAAAACTCAACACCCATAAAACAAATAATACACCTAAAAGACATTTTAATTGGATTATTAAATGGGCAGAAGATGTGAACAGACATTTCTCCAAAGAAGATGTAGAGATGGCCAACAGATACATGAAAAGATACTCAACAACACTGATTATCAGGGAAATGCAAATCAAAAGTACAATGAGCTATCACTTCACACCTGTCAGAAAGACTAAAATAAAAAACACAAGAAACAAGTATTGGTGAGGATGTGGAGAAAAAGGAACCCTCATGCGCTGTTGGCGGGAATGCGAACTGGTGTGACTACTGAGGAAATACTTGCCCATCAGTGTTCAAGTCCTTAACATTGTATTTGGTACATAGAAGACATTCAATAATGTTTTCTAAATGAACAAGGGGAACAACATGTCCTTTTGTGATATTTTGGAATCCTTTTTATAGAAAAGCCACAGACTTTCTTTATTCATTTAGGTTCCCAGTGCCAAAACCAACAAATCTAGCCATGAGCCAGAATATTTAAATCACATCACGTAAGGCTAAGGCTAAAAATGGAAAGCCAGAAGATAAAAGGTCTCCTAGATTTCTGTGTGAACACATGTCACAGTTGGGTGTTGAATGCAGTGAATGTGATGACCATTCACCACTGGTAGATCTGTTTTGTATTAGTTTTGTCAAATGGGGAAGACCAAGTAGAAAAATATAAAGGGAAAATGTCCTATATGTCATCTTTGCCAGGGCTGCCCAAGGAAAATCCAGGACATTTGGGGAATGCTTAGTCTCAGGAATATTAAGACCTTCTTATTTCAGTCAGGTTGATAGGTTGAAATTCATAACTCTTTGATGACCTGTGTGATTCAGCAATGCCCATTCATTATGGCTTCTAGGGTGATGTTTGATAGTTTTAAATAGGATATGACACACCATTTTACAAATGGAAAATCTATTTTTCAGTTCAGAATCCAAACAGGAAGTAATTCTTCCAATTTTGTTTTTTGGGTTTTTGTTTGTTTGTTTGGTTTGATTTTCTTGTTTGTTTGTTTTGTTTTGTTTTGTTTTGTGTGAGTAGTTAGGGAAAGAAAGATACACATACCACATGGCCATTGCATAAAAAAGTGTGAAAATAGGATGAGAACTCAATACCTGACCTCACTCAGAGAAGGGAAGTTTTGTAAAGGAGGCAATTATCTAAGCAGAGATAGACATCTGAAGAGAGGTTAATCAGATGAAAGCCTCATAATATACCATTTCTCTAAGCTAATCAATTGCAATTCAGTAAACGTATTGATATATAATATGTATGTGTCATATATTAATAATTTTCAAGACACCATAATATATAAATATGTATTCCTTATGTTATAATGCCTAAATATATATTTAATGTGTATCCAAGCATGTGTGTGTGTTTGTGTATGCATGTGTAGTCTTACAGCTTCTTGGGCACTTCATTTGACAATGGAGAATTCAGAAATAAGGCAAGTTCTCTGATCTTAAGGAATCCCTTGGCTGATAATTGTTTTTTTTGTTTGTTTCTTGTGGGTTTTTTTTACATTTGATCCTTCCAAACTTGTATTGAAAATGTGTTTCAAGTTTCCCTTATCTTTTTTACATGATTTTGTTTAACTTTCCCAGAGTTACCAGTTAATTCGATTCAGGTGAGAATTGGCAAATCATCTAGAGTTGTTCAGTCCAAGGTACTCGTATATCCAGTTTGATGACTCTAGCCATGAATACAGTAGGATGTTCCACAGTAAAGAGGAAATCTCAGGTTGGTGTGCCAATGGAAAAAACACTGAATCACAGGCAACATTGTGGAATGTTGCTTGATGGAATAGTGCCAACTGAAGGTAGCAGGCAGTTTCCATTTTCTAAATAAAGAACGAACAACTTTAAGGAGTTAGTTATGAATATTATACTAAGATAAGGCCCAAATTATTTCAGGGTTTTGATAATCCAGCAAGCCTAAAGGAACTATTTTTTGGCTGAAAATAAGGATATTCTCCTCCTCACACGTGCACAGCCTCTCACATCTTTTTCTGGTCCCTCATCCTGTGAATTGATAGATCATGTCAGGCACCAGCCTTTCTGATGGCAACATCACTGAGTGCTGATTTCACATGTAAACCATAAAAAAAAAGAAGACATAAAATTATAAAGAGTGAAAATAAGGAAACAAATATATATTAAAAGCCGGGCATTGTGTTTAAAGTTTTAAACTCTCACAGCCATTGTTAGATTTCTTTAATCCTCACAAAAACATTACAGAGGAACCCATGTTAATCACATTCTACAGATGAGAACATTAAAGTTGAGAAAGGTTTAACAATTTAACCAAGGCCACAAAACTACAAATTCAAATCCAGATCCTGTTTAACTTTAAAATCTAATCCATTCTGTCTTGATACATAAACAAGTACCTGAATTTGGCTTTGGTAAGAGAAGGATTTTAATATGAGAAAACAATTTACAATGTTAAGGATCCTGAAGTGTTTCACTTCTTTTTAACTTTTTGTTGGTGGTTGGTTGGTTTTTGTTTTTAAGTAGGTTCATGCCAAGCATGGAGCCCAAAATGGGGCTTGAACTCGCAACCTCTGAGATCAAGACCTGGGAGCTGAGATCAAGAGCTAGATGCTTAACTGAATGAGCCACCAGGCCACCCTCCTCCACTTCTGAATGTGATATTTACTAATATATCTTTGAAGGGAAGAGTCTTAGTAAATAATAGTATCTCTTTAAAACAGACATATTTTTTGCTCTGTCTTCAATTTCATATTCTTTCTTTTATTCCTTGTTATCTGAAAATGACTCAGGTTTCCAAATGGAGTCAGATGTGAAATGAAATTTTAAATTAGGATAGAAGATATTCATGTGGTGGAAATGTCAAATGATTTCCAATCATATAATATCCCCCATGGTGTTCAATTTTTTAGTAGAAAATGTCAACTGAAAAAAAATTTCTTTACATTCCAATTTCTTTACCTCCTGTTATATATAAACACTGTATATATAGCATGCATCTATTTTTATTATATTTATTTTTTTAGCATGCATCTATTTTTAATTTTATCCTTTCATATCTTAAGGATGAGATAATAGTAAATTTATGGGTAAACACAAGTCAGAGGATTATTATTTTTTTTTTAAAGATTTTATTTATTTATTTGACAGACAGAGATCACAAGTAGACAGAGAGGCAGGCAGAGAGAGAGAGGGAAGCAGGCTCCCTGCCGAGCAGAGAGCCCGATGTGGGACTCGATCCCAGGACCCTGAGATCATGACCTGAGCCGAAGGCAGTGACTTAACCCACTGAGCCACCCAGGCGCCCCAAGTCAGAGGATTATTAATTAAAAGAGAAATTTAGAGCCAGGTAAAGTTGTGGAAACCAAATGGAGAGGTTAGTTGTGGTAATTTCAAGGTAGAAGAAACAGAGGCCCCAGAAGTTTCAAAGGGAAGACCAGTACAGTAACTGTGGCAGAGATGACGATTATTTCAACAGCTGTTAGAGTCATTCATGAATGTGCTGAAAGCACAAAGACCGGTGAGAAGATTCTACTGATAGTAACTATATTGACAACAGTCACAGCAGCAATAGCAGCTAACATTTATTGATCAACTTCTGTCTTTTAAGTAGGAGTTGAATAGCCCATTATAAGGATTTTACCATACAATTTGAAAGTCATCCTATTGGCAAGGACTATTTTAGGTTCAAGGTAGGAAATGTAAAAACCCACCACCAGTTGTATTTCTATAAACACATAAAACAATGTGATTTGTCAGTGAGTGGATGAACAAGACAAATTAAATGGCATGGACTTCTGAAAAGAGTGAGCCAAGGAAAGGAGAAATGGTTCTAGCTCCATCTTCCCCCTTTCCAAGTGGAGCCTGCAATTTGTCCACCTCAGGTTTTGCATGGTGTCTTGGAGCTGGTGGACATGGGGAGGCCATACCTTCCCAGCTGGTATTGCTGTGCTGTGTGATGAGATAGAGAGAGCTCCAGGAAAGCATCCTGATAAAGTATAAAGAATCTAGTGAAGGGGCCAACCATTCCAGATTCTACATGTGGAAACTCTTAAGTCCATACAAGTGTGAAATATTCAGGATGTTTTCCTGCCTTTACAGTTGATTCACAGGCCACTTCATACTTCATTATTTATTTTATTTTATTCTCAGTTATAAAGAGTTTTTCTTCTGTTTTTCCCTATGGAATCCCCCCTACATGCACGGTCATCTTTACACCACCACACATACATTTTTTATTATATTAAGTTAGCCACCGTACAGCACACCATTAGTTTTTGATGTAGTGTTCAGGGATTCATTAGTGTATGTATAACACCCTGTGCTCATCACAACACATTCCCCGCCTTATACCCATTGCCTGACTACCCCATCCTCCCACCCCCTCCCTCTGAAACCCTCAGTTTGTTTCCAGGGTCCATAGTTTCTCATGGTTTTGTTTCCCCTCTCTGATTTCTCCCCCTTCAGTTTTCTCTTCCTTCACCCTATTGTCTCCATGCTATTCCTATGTTCACATATGAGTGGAAACCAATATGATAATGTGCGTCCTGCTTGACTTACTTCACTTAGCATAATCCCCTCTAGTTCCTTCCATCCATGTCGATGCAAATGGTGGTATTCGTCCTTTCTGATGGCTGAGTAATATTCCATTGTATGTATGGACCACATCTTCCTTATCTTTTCATCTGTTGAAGGGCATCTTGGCTCCTTTCATAGTTTGGCTATTGTGGCCATTGCTGCTATGAACATTGGGGTGTATGTGCTCCTTCTTTTTACTACATCTGTATCTTTGGGATAAATACCTAGTAGTGCAATTGCTGGGCCATAGACTAGCTCTATTTTTACTTTTTGAGGAACTCCATACTATTTTCCAAGTGGTTGCACCAGCTTGCATTCCCACTAACGGTATGAGAGGGTCTCCCCTTCTCCCATCCTCATCAACACTTGTTTTTTCAGGAAAAAATTGTTAATTTTGCCATTCTAACTAGTTTAAGGGGATATCTCAGTGTGGTTTTGATTTGAATTTCCCTGATGGCTAGTGATATTGAACATTTTTTCATATGTCTCTTAACCATTTGTATGTCTTCTTTGAAGAAGTGTCTGTTTATGTCTTTGGCCCATTTTTTGCACTAGATTGTTTTTGGGTGTTTGAGTTTGAGAAGTTCTTTATAGATCTTGGATACCAGCTCTTTATCTGTTATGTCATTTGCAAATATCTTCTCCCATTCCATGGGTTTGCCTCTTACTTTGTTGACTGTTTTCTTTTGCTGTGCAGAAGATTTTATCTTGATGAAGTCCCAATAGTTTATTTTTGCCCTTGCTTTCCTTGCCATTGGAGAAGTGTCTTGAAAGAAGTTGCTGTGGATGATGTCAAAAAGGTTACTGCCTATGTTCTCCTCTGGGATTTTGATGGATTCTTGTCTCATATTGAGGTCTTCATCCATTTGAGTTTATCTTTGTGTATGGTGTAAGAGAATGGTCCAATTTCATTCTTCATTATGTAGCTGTGCAATTTTCCAAGCACCAATTTATTGAAGAGGCTGTCTTTTTTCCATTGGATATTTTTTTCCTGATTTGTCAAAGATTAGTTAACCATAGAGTTAAGGGTCCATTTCCAGAGACTCTATTCTATTCCACTTATTTCTGTGTCCGGTTTTTGTGCCAATACCATGCCATCTTGGTGATCACAGCTTTGTAATATAGCTTGAAGTCAGGCAACTACACAGCACATATGTTATTTTAGGATAGTAAATGAATAAAACTATAAAGTAGCCAAATTTGTAAAGAGTTTATTTAGTCGCTAAGTTCACACATCTAAATGAAATGGCAAAGAATTTGGACACTTTTGAGTCTGATATGTGAGTATACAGGTGGGATCCTTAGCATGTTCTTTTGTCACCTTGTAAGCCTAGAATGTAAAAGCTAGAAGAAATTACTTTAACTCCCTCATCTTCCCAGTGAGGGAACTGTGGACACTTCTTAAAACTCTTGATGAGTGAAATAAGTCAAGCAGAGAGAGTCAATCATCATATGGTTTCACTTATTTGTGGAGCATAACCAATAGCATGGAGGACATGGGGAGATGGAGAGGAGAAGGGAGTTGAGGGAAATTGGAAGGGGAGGTGAACCATGAGAGACTATGGACTCTGAAAAACGATCTGAGGGTTTTGAAGGGGCGGGGGGTGGGAGGTTGGGGGAACCAGGTGGTGGGTATTGGAGAGGGCACGGATTGCATGGAGCACTGGGTGTGGTGCAAAAACAATGAATACTGTTAAACCGAAAAGAAATAAAAGATTAAAAAAAAAAACCTCTTGTTGAACCACTAGTATTTCTCTACATAATAAATACTTACTTAGAAAGTGTTATAGTGCTAGTTCTGATACAAGACAGTGACATAGGAGGCTCCTAAACTCACTTCCTCCCATGGACACATCTAGCGCACAGCTACCATAAAGCAGTCCCCTCTGAAAGAAATCTGGAAACTATCTGAGCAACTTAAACACATTGGGTGAATGAGAAGAAAACCCATATTGAACCTAGTAGGAAATGCTGAGATATATTGTCATCATAAAACCCACCCCTAGTATAGCACCGTACAATTTGGAGGGAACTCCCACCTCCCAGCTTCTCCATAAGGAAGGAAGGGTTTGATTTCATTCCAAATGGTGAAGGACTCCCACCTGCAGGGTTGTTCTTTAAAACACCTCACTTCAAAGCAGTGGGCTTAACATTCATGAGACCCACAACATCAATACAAAAAAAAAAAAAAAAAAGAACCCAATTGTTAACAGGGTTTAGATATCAAATGGACTAAACTTTCCAATTGAAACACAAAGACTGGATGAACAGATTAAAAAACCAAGGAGCCCATCTATATGCTGCCTATAGAGAACTTTCTTCATGTTGGCGAGCATGTGGAATAAAACATGCTACTCTGGAAAACAGTATGGAGGCTCCTCAAAAAATTAAGAACACAATTACTTAATGACCTAGCAATTCCACTACTGAGTATTTATCCAAAGAATACAAAAATTCTAATTCAAAAATATATATTCACTTCTATGTTTATTACAGCATTATTTATAATAGCTAAATTATGGAAGGGGCCCAAGTGTCCTATCCATAGATGATAGATAAAGAATTTATGGTGTATGTATACAATGGAATATTATTCAGCCATAAAAGGAATGGAATCTCCCCATTTGCAACGTGGATTGGGGCCAGAAAGTATAATGTTAAGCAAAATAAGTCAGTTATGGAAAGACAAAAGCCACATGATTTCACTTATATATGAAATTTAAGAAACAAAACAAATGAACAAGAAAAAAGACAGAAAAACAAACTAATTGTAGAGAACAAAACAGGTGGTTACCAGAGGGAAAAGGAGTGGGGGAATGGGTGAAATAGGTGAAGAAGACTGAGTACACTTATCATGATAAGCACTGAATATTGTATAGAATTGTTGAATCACTGTATTGTACACCTGGAAGTAATATAACACTACATGTTAGCAATACTGGAATTAAAATTTTTAAAAAAGAGACTCACTTTAGCTTTAGGCACATACACAGACTGAAAGATGTTCCATAAAAATGGAAGCCAAAAGAAAACAGAATAAAATAGACTGTTATTTTATTTTTATTGTTTTAATAAAGCAAATTTTAAGCCAAAGACTGTAATAAGTGATAAAGAAGGCCATTTTATAATGATAAAAGGGTAATTCATCAAGAAGATTTAAGATTTGTACATTTTTATATACCCAATACAGAAGCACGTAAAATATATAAAGCAAATATTAACAGACCTGAAAGAAGTAAACAGTGACAAAATAATAACAAGGGACTTTAGTATCCCACTTTCAACAATAAATAGTTCATCTGGTCAGAAAATCAACAAGTAAATAAAAACTACACATTAGACCAGATGGACTTAACAGACATTTACACAACATTCAGCAGCAGCAAGATACACATTCTTCTCGGGCATACATTGGACGTTCTCAAGGACAGATCATACAGTAGGCCACGGAGAAAGTCATAATACATTTAAGAAGATTAAAACTTTATCAAGTATCTCTTCTGACCACAATGTTAAGAAACCAGAAATCAATACAAGAAGAAAACTAGAAAATTTAAAATAGGGGCACCTGGGTGGCTCAGTGGTTAAAGCCTCTGCCTTCGGCTCCAGTCATGATCCCAGGGTCCTGGGATCAAACCCCCATCAGGCTCTCTGCTCAGCAGGGAGCCTGCTTCCTCCTCTCCCTCTGCCTGTCTCTCTGGCTACTTGTGATCTCTGTCAAATAAATAAATAAAATCTTTAAAAAAAAGAAAATTTAAAATAGATGGAGATTAAACAATATGCTTCTGAACAACCAGTGGGTCAAAAAAGAAATAAAATAGCTTGAGACAAATGAAAATGGACAAACAACAAACCGAAATTATGGGATGCAACAAAAGTAATTCTAAGAGAAAAGCTTGTAGTGATAAACACATACATCAAGAAAAAAGAAAGATCTTAATAAAAAACTTAATTTTTTACCTTACATAGCTTGAAAGAGAACAAAGTAAATCCATATTTAGCAGGAGAAAGAAAATAACAATGATCACAGTGAAAATAAATGAGATGAAATAAAGATAAATAAAATAGAAAACCTTTAGCTAGACAAACAAGGAAGAGAGAAGATTCAGATAAATAGAATTATAAATGGAAAAAGAGACATATAATTGACACCATAAAAATACAAAGGATCCTAAGAGACAACTATAAACAATTATATGGCAAAAAACGGACAACCTAAGAGAAATGGACAAATTTTTAGAAATGTAAAACCTACCAAGACTGAAGACAGAAGAAATAAAAATACCTGAACAGACCGTTGCTAGAAAAGAGATTGAATCAGTAATAATCAATTAATGTAATACCCCACATTAAAAAAAATGAAGAATAAAAATCATATGATTATCTCAAAAGATGCAGAAAAAGCATCTGACAAGATTCAACATTCTTTCATAATAAAAATATACTCTCAACAAACTGAGTATGGGAGGAACATAAAGGCCATACATTCCAAGCCTACAGATAACATTATATTCAATGGTGAAAAGCCAAAACCTTTTCTTCTAAGATCATAAATAAGAAGAAGATATCCACTTTCACTACCTTTATTCAATGTAGCACTAGAAGTCTTAGCCAGAGCTATTAGGCATACTTATATACACACAAAAGTGGCATCCAAACTGGAAAGAAATAAGTAAAATTGCCTCTACTTCCAGATGACATGACATTTTCTATAGAAAACTCTAAGGACTTCACCACTCAGCATAATCTCCTCCAGCTCCATCCATGTCAGTGCAAATGGTGGGTGTTCATCCTTTCTGGTGGCTGCATAATACTCCATTGTATACATGAATCGCATTTTCTTTATCCATTCATCTGTTGAAGAGCATCCTGGCTTCTTCCACAGTTTAGCTATTGTGGACATTGCTACTATGAACAAACGGAAGGTGGGGAGGGGAGTGAGGGGATAGGTAGCTGTGTGGTGGGTATTAAGGAGGGCACATGTTGTGATGAGCACTGGGTGTTATACACAACTAATAAATCATTCATCAAAACTAATGATGTACTGGGGTGCCTGGGTGTCTCAGTGGGTTAAAGCCTCTGCCTTTGGCTCAGGTCATGATCTCAGGGTCCTGGGATCAAGTCCCGAATCGGGATCTCCGCTCAGTGGGGAGCCTGCTTCCTCCTCTCTCTTTCTCTCTGCCTGCCTCTCTGCCTACTTGTGATCTCTGTCAAGTAAATAAATAAAATCTTAAAAAAAAAACAACTAATGATGTACTGTATCATGGAAATATAAATGAGTTCAGTAAATTTGACACAAAATCAATTGACACAAAATCAATATACAATATACAAAATTGACACAAAATCAATATACAAAATTTAATTGTGTTTGTAACTACTAACAATGAACAATCAAAAAAGCAGTTAAGGAAACAATGGTATTTACAATTGCATCAAAAAGGATAAAATACTTAGGAATAAATTTAACCAAAGAGATGAAAGATTTGTATGCTGAAAACTATAAGACATTGAAGAAAATTGAAGAAGACACAAATAAATGGAAAAATATCCCATGCTCATGGTTTGAATGTATTGTTAAAATGTCCATATTGCTCAAAGCAATTTGCAGATTCAATAATTTCTAAAAAAAAAAAAAAATCCAATGGAATGTTTCACAGAAATTTTTTAAAAATCCTAAAATTGGGGGACATCTGAGTGACTCAGTTAAGCTTCTGCCTTCAGCTCAGGTCATGATACCAGGGGCCTGGGATCGAGTCCCGCATCGGGCTCCTTACTCAGTGGGGAGCTTGTTTCTCCCTCTGCCTGCAGCTCCTCCTGCTTGTGTTCTCTCTCTCTCTCCACAGTCAAATAAGATCGTTTTAAAAATCCTATATTTGTATAAAACCACAAAAGAGCACACAAATAGAGCAATCTTGAGAAAGAACAACAAAGTTAAAAGCATCACATTTCTTGATTTCAAACTATATTATAAAGTTTTAGCAATTGAAACAGTATGATATTGACATAAAAACAGATATATAAGTCCATGAAACATGATAGAGGTCCCAGAAATAAACTCACACAAGTATGGTCAATTACTTTACAAAAAAGGAGCCAAGAATATACAGTGGAGAAAAACAGTGTCTTCAATAAATGGTGTTGGGAAAACTGGACAGCCACATGCAAAAGAATGAAATTGCACCACTATCTTACGCTATGCAGAAAAATAAACTCAGAAATGATTAAAGACTTAAATGTAAGACCTGAAACCATAAAACGTTTAGAAGAAAGCATTAAGGGGCAAGCTACTGGGGCGCCTGGGTGGCTCAGTGGGTTTAAAGCCTCTGCCTTTGGCTCAGGTCATGATCCCAGGGTCCTGGGATCGAGCCCCGCATCGGGCTCTCTGCTCAGCGGGGAGCCTGCTTCCTCCTCTCTCTCTGCCTGCTTCTCTGCCTACTTGTGATCTCTATCTGTCAAATAAATAAATAAAATCTTTAAAAAAAAAAAAAAAGGGGCAAGCTACTTAACATCAGTCTTGAAAATAATATTTTTGGATTTGACACTAAGAGCAAATGCCAACAAATTCTCTTTTTTTAAAATTTTATTATGTTATTTGAGTTACCATACAGTACATCATTAGTTTTTGATGTAGTGTTCCATGATTCTTTGTTTGCATATAACACCCAGTGCTCCATACGCTTAATATCCATTACCAGCAAACACATTTTGAAGAGGTTTTAACATCACAATTCATCAAGGAAATGCAAATCAAAACCATGATGAACTATCACCTCATACCTGTTAGAATGGCTATCATCAAAAAGGCAAGAAATAAAAAAGGTTGGGGAAGATGTAGAGAAAATGGAATCCTTTTGCTCCATTGGTAGAAATATAAATTTGTACAGCCACTATGGAAAATAGTATGGAGGTTCCTGAAAAAATTAAAAGTAGAACTATTATATAACATATATATATATATAATTATAGATGTTTTGAAATTATGTGAAATTACATATTTATATATACTCATATATATGGGATATGTATATTTCAATAAGAATTAAATGTATATTCATATATATATGGAAATTGAAACAGGATCTCAAGGAGATGTCTATACTCCCATGTCCTTGCAGCATTATTCACAACAGCCAAATATATAAACAACCTTAGTGTCCAATCAAAGAGGAATGAATAAAAATAAGCATCACTATATATATACAATATTATTTAGCTATGAGAAAGAAGAAAGTCCTGCTATTTGTGACTGTATGGATAACCTTGAGGGCATTATCCTAAGGGAAATAAGTCAAAGAAAGACAAATACTGCATAATATCATTTATATGTGGCATTTAAAAAAACCAAACTCATAGAAACAGAAACTAAAATGGTCGTTACCAGGGGCTAGCTGGTGTGGAAAAAGGGAAAATGTTGGTCAAAGAGTACAAGCACCTAGTTATAAGATAAGTAGTTCTGGGAATCTAATGTCCAGCATAGTGATCATAGTTAAAAATAGTATATTACATTTTTAAAAGTTGTTAAAAGAGTAGATCTTAAACGTTCTCAACACACACACACACACACACGGTAAATAGGTAACATGATTCAGTTGTTAACATGGTGATGGTAACCATTTTGCAATATATGTGTATCAAATCATCACTTGTATATCTTAAACTTACACAGCACTATATGTAAAGTATGTCTCGATAAAGCTGGGGAAAAATAAGTGTCCCCCAATGCAGGTTTATCTTTTCTCCCCCACCAGTCTTTTGGGGTAGGCAGCCACTTCTTGCCTGTTACTCCTCTGACACACTGGGTAACTATGAGAAGGCTTGTCCTCATAGATGTTCTCCTATTATTTTCCCTTGCTGCAAATTATTTTCCCCAATGCCAGCCATTTTATCTATACAGGAAAAGGGAGGTTGCTAAAACATTTGGTGGAATGACCTTCTTTGTGAAATCTGTAACAGATAATTTTTGAACTTAGAAGTTTAATCTTAGAAGATAATATCCAGTTGTGTATTCTAGGCTGTGAGCTGCCTTTATAAAAATACCTGCACCGGGCATCAAGGGATAAGACATTGGAGGAGAAGAAAACGGATACCTTCTTTACTGTGTAGTTACATGGCTTGCTTTTTACACTTCGTATAGCATAACTAGCATATTCTTTAAACAATTCACAAAATAATATGTAATGGATGCCTGGTATCCATACTGAATGGATATAGCAATAACACTCTTGGAAATTTTTTTTAAATATTGAGGAATGTGAAGAGTAGTGTATATTCAAGTTCATTCACTTGCATGTTTTTTTCCCTCTTGGGGAAAGAGGAAGTGTTGGGTAGCCCCTAACCAGTAGAAAACTTGTTGGGGATTATGGCCTATATTCTCAAGCTTATTATCTAAGCTCAATACTGGACATAATGGTTATTCAAGCATGGGTTGATGATTTGTTTAGAGTAGTTATCTAAGCTCTAAAAAGTATTCCTATAAGTTTCTTCAGCTAAGAGACAGTCTTAGGGTTACATGAAGAGGCTTAGTGCTGTTCTGATACTGAAAGGGTTCATCCCTTACAAACAACAGTCTTCTTTGTTCTTGAGAAGGGTTCCTGCTGGTTCCCTGCTCAGAGGAAGCTCATATCTCAAAATAGGCTAATAAGCATCCTAGCTCATGGCAGAAACCTGCTTTCTAGAAGCACCAGTATCAGAGAGGCTAGTATTAGACAAAACCCTTCGTTTTCTCTCCTTCTTAATCCTCTGCTGACCAACTCTTATCATCCCCTAAAATCCGACTAGGTGTTACTTTCTGGAGAAACCATCCCTTGACTTCTCATCTTAGTTAAGTGCCTCTTATATTTACTCTCAAACCTCATCATATTTTTCCATATTATAGCACTTAACCTTCTGCAGTATAATTATCTGCTTATGTATGCATATAGTGGTGATTTTTTTTTTCTAATCTCTTTATACCCCAACCCTACCTAAGGCCTGGTCCATAGATTATTCTCAGTGGACACCGGGTGGAGGGATGGATGGGTGAATGAGTGGCTTTACTAACATTAGATCATCACACAGTAACACCCAGACCAGATTTAACTCCTAAGGCTTGAGTTTACAAGTACTATGTTCACCCCATTCTATTCCCACTAGTCAGAATCAGCTATCACCAGAGCGAAGTCTATGTTGAATTTTTTGCTTCACGTTTAACTTCATGATTGTTTTTCCCCTAAGCATCGTAACACTGATAACAACATTTTTAAATCGTACAGCTCAAATCTGGTGGTCTCATAGCTGACTGTAATGCTCAAGCCTTTCTCTCCTATGAGATTCTGACTGCTGAGGGCTTTGAGGTGACATTGAAGAAGGCAAACAGAGTAGTGTTTGTGCTCATCATGTAAACCCTATAGTATAAATAGCATGACTCATATTGGTCTTGTCCAAACTGGAGGCCTGGTAGCACCCTGCCTGTGATTTGTAATTACCAGGATCTTACTACACACCCTGTAGGCACTGAGTGATTACCCTGTATGTTTGTTTCCTGATCTATATCAAACTAAGCTGTAATATAAACCCTACCACAAAACCACATCCTGTTAAAGAAATAAATACAGTGAACAGTTTCTTAGCAAGAAGGATAATCATGATCAGCTCATGTAAAATGGCTTGCCTTCCAAGCAATTCTTGAGTTTGTTATCAATCTGGTTTTGCTCATTCTTTCACTTACTTTGGTACATTGTACCTATGTCCATAACCGTATTGGTGTCTATATATTAAACTGCAAACCCCTGAAGGGGTGGGACAGTGTTTGTCTCTATATCCATAGTATCTCGCATAGTGTGGGTATTCAGGAAATGTGTATAGAAAGACTGAATGAATGAGTGAAAGAATATATTGATCCTTTTGGAATCAAAATTTCCATATAATTTGAATTATCTTTCCACATAGGAATGGGCTTTCCCATCATCTTTCACATATTTTGTCCTATATTATAACCAAAAAACATCAATTAAGGAGGCTACATTCTCTGGCCTTGGATCAAGATCAAATGAGCTGGTTCCTACTTAGACCCAACATCTTGATCTCTTTTAGGATCATTTCTTTGCTTGCTTCATTCAGTTGTGACTGATCAGATATCACTATACACTATATACAGAATGAAAGTTAACATACAGAATGGGAGAAAATATTTGCAAATCATATATCTGATAAGGGACTGATATCCAAAATATGTAAGGAACTCCTACAGTTCAACAACAACGACAACAACAAAACCTCAAAAACAGGCAAAGGAATTCTCTGAAGATATAGAGATGGCAAATAAGCACATGAAAAGATGCTGATATGACTGATCTTTAAAGAATCGCAAATCACAACAGTGAAATATGTTCTCTCCTTAAGATGGCTATTTGTTATTAATTAATTAGTAAAATAGCAAGTGTTGGTGAAGATGTGGAAAAATTGGAACCCTTGTGCATTGTTGGTAGGAATATAAAATGGTAACAGCCACTGTGAAACAGTATGGCAATTCCTACAAAACTAGACATAGAATTTATATATGACCCAGCCATTTCACTTTTGGATATATACTCAAAAGAATTGAAAGCAAGGACATGAACAGATACATGTTCATAACAGTATTTTTCACAATAGCAAAAAAGATGGAAGCAATCCAAATATCCATTGACAAATGAATGGATTAAAAAATGTGTATGATGAACTGTATATGTCCCCCCAAAATGGATATGTTGAACCCCAGTGAGGAAGCCTCTGAGGAAGTAATTAAGTCTAAATGAAGTCATAAAGGTAGAGCTTTGATATGATAGGATTAAAGTCCTTATAAAAGGAAACACCAGGGTAAGCTCCTTCACCTTCATCTTGGCAATGATTTTTTTTATTTGACCCATAATCGAAGTAAACAAGCAAAATAATCAAGTAGGGCCACAACAAACTAAAAAGCTCCTGAATAGAAAAGGAAACTATTAACAAAATGAAAAGGCAACCTATGAAATGGGGAAAAATATTTGCAAACCACATATCCAATAAGAATTTAACATCCAAAATATACAAGGAACTCATATAACTAAGTAACAAAAAGCAAATCCCCAATTTAAAAATGGACAAAAGACCTGAATAGACATTTCTCCAAAGAAGACCTAAAAATGTCCAACAAGTTTTGAAAAGGTGCTCAACATCACTAATTATCAGGAAAATGTAAATCAAAACCAGAATGAGATATTGCCTCAAACCTGTTGCGATGGCTGTTATAAAAAAGGCAAGAAATAACAAATGCTGGCAAAGATGTAAAGAAAGCTTCTATCATCTTAGAGTACACAGAACACACACACACGCACGCACACACGCGCGCGCACACACACACATCTTTAAGAACAGAATGTTTGTAGAAATAGGGACATTGAAGGCCATTCTGGTGAAGACCCTAACATAAATGAGAAAGAGATTCTTGGAAACCAGAGGAAGGATGAAGAATTTGTATGCCTTGTGTTCTAGTGTTTTGTAGAAAGCAGAACATGGAAGAGATGAAATTGGTTATTTAGCTGAGATTTCCAACCAAAGTATTTAAGGAGTGGCTTGGCTTCTTTTTACTGCTTATAGTAATAGCAGGGATATTACTGCTATAAATAGAAGCAGGGAGAGACAAATTGAAGAAATTGTTGAGCAAAAGGAACCAGAACGTGAAGATTTGGAAAATTCTCAGCCTGTCCATGTTACAAAAAATGAGAAAATTCTCTGAAGGGAGTGCCTGAACTATCACTTGGTACAACCATTATGGGATTATATAAGCAGAAAAATGGCCATTTTTAACTGAAGGGGATAGAGTGAAGGTACAATGAAGGTATGACTTCTTGGCTTCCATGGGAAGGGACAGTGAATCTATACATCTCCCAACACAGGCTATTCTTAAAGAAGAAGGGAGGAGCAGGGGGAGGAGGAGGAGAAAGAAGAATGACCCCAAAGGTTATTCAGAGATCACCAGTGTGGCCTCTTTGGTTTCAAAAGGTGGGGCTTGGGGCCACTACCTAGGTTTCAACAGGTCAGATGGTCTCTACCTACTCCACCTAGAACCATGAGGTAAAGGTGCTCCTGCTGAGCCTAAAATTCATACAAAATCTAAAAGGACCCAAATAGCCAAAAAAAAAGGGGGGGGGTCTTGACAAAGATTCCAGATTCCAAAACATTACAAAGCTACAGTAATCAAAACAGTATGTTACCAGCATAAAGATAGACATGTAGACCACTGGAATAGAATAAAGGCTAAAACCTCCTACATATGGTCAAATAATTTTGATTAGGGTGCCAAGTCTACACGATGGATAAAGGATAGTCTCTTCAACTAGTAGTTTTGAAAAAAACTAGATATTCACATGCAAAAGAATGAATTCGGACTCTAAACTAACATCATATGCAAAAAATTTAACTCAAACGGGATCAAAGACTTAAACATAAGAGCTTAAACTATAAAGCTCTTAGAAGAAAACAGTGGGCAAAATCTTCAAACATTGGATTTGGCAATGATTTCTTGGATATGAGACCAAAGACACAAGCTACAAAAGAAAAAATAGAAAAATTGGAATTCATAAAATTTTAAATATATATATTCATCAAAGGAAACTATCTACAGAGTGAAAAGGCAAGCAACAGAATGGGAGGAAATATTTGCATATCATATATCTGATAAGGGATTAAATATCTACAATATGTGAAGAACTCCTGTAGCTCGACAATTAAAAAACAAAACAAAAAACCAGACAACCAAATTTAAAAATGGGCAAAGGATTTGAGTGGGCATTTTTCTAAAGAATATATACAATGACAAATTTTCTGAAGAATATATACAATGACAAATACATGAAAAGATGCTAATCATCATCAGTCACTATGGAAATGCAAGTCAAAACCACACTGAGATACCATCTCACACCCTTTAGGAGTGGCTACTCTCAACACAACAGGAAATAACAAGAAATGTAGAAATGTAGAGAAATGTAGAGAAATTAGAACCCTGTGCCATATTGGCTGGAATGTAAAATGGTATATCTGCTGTGGAAAACAGTATGACAGTTCTTCAAAAAATTTAAAAATGAATTACCATCTGACCCAGCAATGCCACCTCTGGATATACACTCAAAAGAACTGAGAGCAGGATCTCAAAGAGATATTTCTACCACTACATTCATAGCTGCATGACTCACGATAGCTAAAATGTGAAATACCTAAAAAGAACTCCTCAATCTTAATCGGTTTGAAGTATGTATTTTTCCTCTTCTCTGACCTACTTCTACATCCAGGACTTAGTCATTGGCCAAACTACCCATCAGATTACCCACCTTTACACTTCGGAATCCACTTTGGTCCTTCTCTCTCCCTCAGCCCTAAGATCCTGTCAGTTTCCAAATCCTGTGTATTTAGCCTGTAAGTCCTACCCCTCCCCTTAGTTCAAGCCTTTTATTGCAGCTGTGTCTTCATTGGTCCATTTATCACCATTCCTTCTCCACTAGCAATATATTCCTGAAAAAATGGATCGAAGCACTGCCTTTTAAAAAACATCTTAATTTAATTTTTTTCGGTGTTCCAAGATTCATTGTTTATGCACCACACCCAGAAAGCTCTGCCTTCCTAAAAATTTCTGTTTCCTTCTCAGTGCCTGCAAGACAAATCTGAGCTCCTTCTTGAATAGCTTCCTACAGTCCACTGTCATCATAGCCTCTTCCCTGCTACTGTCTACATGTTTCCTCAGGCCCACAGGTCACAGAGTATCTGTTTCCCTCAGACTTCAAGTTCTTCTCTCTATCTGGAAATTTTCTCCCTTCTCCATCTAGAAAATGCTAATTCCTCCTTTAAACCTAGATAAAAATATTTCCTCACTTTGAAGCCTTCCCTGACCTTCCTAGGAAAATGTAAATACTTTCCACTCTGCACTCTGGGCTTTTGTCATTATTCCAGTGCATCAGTGATGCCTGGCAATTGTCTGTGTGCATGTCTGTTTCTCCCATGACACTTTGAGCATCTGGAGACCGGAAGTCTGTGTCAATAAACTTCATAATCCCCAAAACTCTTTAGAACACCTAACACACAATAGGTGCTTAGGTTTTAGTTCATTGATAGAATTGAGAGAAGGAAGAAAGTTTATTTATAGAAATAAAGAGCTGTGTCAGGATGATGGACCTAGATGACTTTCTTAATATCTGTAGTTCATGTTTAGTACCAGCAAAATTTCTCCATAAAACACAGGCACTGAATAGTACCCTCGGGAGGAGAGGAACTGGATTCTAGTTATACACGTACCACCATTTGCCTGGCATGATGTTTGGCCCCTGATAGGCACTCAGTGTGGAAAAAAGAAGGAAGAGAAGGGATGGAAGGAGGAGTAAAAGGAGAGAGGTCTGAAAGAATGAAATTTGTGGACTCTGTCTCTAGAATCTATATTCTACCCAACTGGATGAGTCAGATTCTTAAATATCATGGAATTAAGGTTTGCCTTAAAGGGAGAGTCCACACATTTTCCTTGTGGACTGTTCCAACCTTTTATAAGATTTATTGCCAGGAAAATCTTCCTGTTGGTTAATCCACATCCTTCTGCTATGCATGTAATCTGCTTTCTACCTTTTCATTTTTAAGGGCAATGTTAAATAATTACTTCTCTAATATGCTCCCCTCCCATGTTCCAGGGACAATGTTTGGTGATTTGCACAGGTTATCTCAAGCCCTCACAACAGTTGTACAAACTGATTACTCAGTTTATTCCTCAAATGGGAAAAGTGGTCCAAGCCTTCACAGTCAGCAAGGGATAGAGTTAAAGTTTAACCTGTCTCCAAAGACTATGTTCCTATTTCATAAAACCTGCCTACACATCTAGCCGTGCTTCCTTCATTATTGACTGGCTTAAAATTATTTAATTAACAAATGCTTATAAGGAACTTACTGCATGCTAGGCACTGTTTAAGTGCTTTGCAAGTATTAAAGCACTGAATCCTCAAACAGTCTTACGATTGTTAAGTATCATTACTGTTTACATCTTAAAGATGAGGAAACTGAAGCACAGAGAAATTAAGTTCTCATTTTACAGATAAGAAGAAGATATTACAGATAAGTAATTTTCCCAAAAACTTAGTAGCAAAGCAGGATCTAAATGCCAGTAGTCTGGACTCAGAATCTGTGTTTTGAGCCTCTACACTAAACTACCTCTAATTTTAGTTTCAAAAAATAATTCACTGGTGAACTAAATTATACTTGTTACTCAAGAAATTGATAACAAAATAGAGATTATAACTTAAGGTTAATTTCTCTCCTTGGAGTCTTTTACATCTTCATCTTTAAAACAATTTGTTCCATGGCCAGACACAATCTTGATTTTCCCAATAACCATTTTGAAAAAATTTGTATAATTATAGTATAAATCACAGGTGAGAGCCTGTGGAAGAGGCCAGGTGAATTACTCTCTTACTCTAGAAGATAACTTTATAAACACATGTCTAGGTTTTTAGTGACAACATAGGGATGCTAGGTGAACTTAGTTCTCTCATCCTAACTGGTCAGTTGTGGTGGTTTCTTGGAGCAGTACATTGAACAGCTTTCAAAAATAATGTTCTGCTACAAATAAATTCAAATAGATCAATCTTCAAATTATGCAGGAGAGTATAAACAACTTTCTGGCTTCCTATAGGTTTTCTTCCTTCTTGTATGAAGGGATGTTCAGCTCTAGATGCAAAGATGCACCTACTCTTTGCAGTCAGCATTCTACCAGGAACATCTTTGAACTCAGCAAATTATTAAAAAATAAAACTCAAAGTGGTCCACTTTCAAAAAACCTGAACTAATTTATCTTTAGCTCTTAATGAAGGTTACAACACACATTTTCATTTAACTCTCACAAATAACTTGATAAAAGGAAGATTCCATTATCCTTTTTGCAAATAAGGAAACTGAAGCACATAGAGGTCAGATGGCTTGCCAAGAGGTCAGGCGGCTTCATGCCAGTAGCAAGAGGCAAGTAGCAAACTCTAGTATGACTATGGACGAAAGCCAAGCTATTTCTAGTATAGGAGACATTAGGATACCATACAGAATGGATGGCCATTATCAGGTAAAGGGCCAATGAGCTTACAGTATTTCAACAATATACTTGGCTCTGAAGTCTCTGACAGCTATTGCAAAAGGACAGAAATGTGGTAAATAATGAAGTTTTTATTTTTTTATTTTTTTTTGAAGTTTTTATTTTTTTAAGCACCAAATAATCTTCAGGGAAAAAGTAAAGTATTTTCTGGAACTGTGTATTTCTGAGAGTAGATAATATCTGATATTTTCTACTGTGGTTTTACCTAAGACTTAAAAGTGCTGTCCAGATGTATCAAGTGACTCTGCATAAAGGGAAGACTAATGTGTAAAATGTTAGATGAAAGCCATTCTGTAGAAGCTAATAATAACAGGACCTAGACAACTTAGTTCTTGGGAGGGAAAAATGAAAGAAAATACACTCTCATAAAAGCCAGAATATTAGAAGACCCTGTGGTGACAAATTGTATTCAGTCATTTTGTAGATAAGTATTACCCAATGGTGAATGAGAAATGTAAAAGGGGGAGAATGAGACTTTTTTCATCTTCTTGTACCTGAAGAACAATGAGTTAAGCAAACAAATATAATGTAGTCTTGCAATCATTTCTAGATTTGACTCAAGATTGGAATTTTCAGCACAACCTGAAAGTGAATGGACTGCATTCCTTTGAAGCTAGATTTTGAGCTAATTCACCGTGGTATTATAGCTACCATCTTCTGGCCATCTGGGATATTTTCTCTAGGGAAGTGGGAGAATAGAAGTATGGCTGCCAAAGCCATGCGTTTTCTGGCTGGCTTTTAAATGTCTTTCTAGATGAAAATTAACTCAATGGAAAAAAGAGAAAGAAGTAGATAATTTCCAAGCATTCACAAGCCTCAGCAAATAAATCTTACATTAATTAAAGGAAGTGAAAGCTTTTTATTCCTGTTTTTAGCTACAAGAAGTACTTTCCCAACTTGGTTTTCTTTTCTGGGTGGTTGACGGGTACCTAATTTCCAGAACTGTAGCAAGATTTGTTAAAATCAGCTGATTCAGAGTGCTCCTGAGTCCAAGTGGAAACTGCTCTGTGGGCCACAGAATCAAGCATTCATGAATCCTTAGTACCAGCTCTGGCAAATTATGTGACACCAGTCACTCTTTACAGTATATAACCTGAGATCTACCCCTTATAACACACACGAGTGCCAAATTTCCATATTTATTAACAAATAATAATTTATTTAGGTATTCAGTTGCCTGAGGGAATAAGAGGTTTCACCCATGGACCCTAGTGGGGAGTAAAAGAAAAAGTTAGAAAAGTCACCTTTTTGTAAATCATATATTATTTTCCATGTAATGAGATGACGTACCGAAACAGTAGTTGCTGCTGTATTTATCTATATGAAGAACTCAGCTTCAGATTTTCTTTTTTTTTTTTTTTAAGATTTTATTTATTATTTGAGAGAGAGAGCACAGGAGCAAGGTGAAGGGAAGGGGATGTGCAGACTCCCTGCTGAGCAGGGAGCCCCACATGGGGCTCATCCCGGGACCTTGGGATCATGACCTGAGCCAAAGGTAGGCACTTAACAACTGAGCCACCCAGGGGCCTCAGGGTCAGATTTCCTGAAGTATTTATTAAGAGAGTAACTAGTTTTTCTTCACAAAGTAAAACAATGTGTTAGCGGTAGAGAATGGACTTGCACTATTGTGGGAGGTTAAGAGGAACCATGTGTGCTACCAGTCAAGAAATTTCACACTCAACAACAGTACAGGAAGCTTATAATCAAATTGGAGAAACATAACTCACAGTCGTATCATTTCCAGAATACCTCTCTGAGCTTTGACATGAAGTTCTTTAAATACTCCTTACCTTGCTTCCTCTGCCCTACTTCACATTTCTCTATTCCCTCCTCTTTAGTCTTTAGGATGTATTCCTCTTTCCTGGTTGATTGCTAAAATAGTGGCATTTGGTCTGTGGTCTTTTTTTCATTTGGCCCCTCTAAGTAGGTAATGCCATCCACTCCAGGAGCATCAGTTACCACCTATCTGATGATGAATCCTAAATCTGTGCCTCAAGAGATATCACCAGAGCTCCAGGTGTACATTTTACCAGTCTCCATTGGGAAATTGTAGACAAGCTCAACATGTCTAAGACTGAATTCATCAGATGCCCTTTTAACTATTTCCTTCCTTTTGGATTGCCTATTCTAGTGAATCCATCACTCTACTGATAATCCATCCAGTTCTTTTTTCCTCTTTCTTCCTCATTTCCTCCCCCTGCTTCATCCATATCTTGAACAACTCTTGAATCTATCCCATTTTTCTCTGGACCCACAGCCAAATTACTACAGCACTCTTGCTCTCCTCTAGTTCACTTGCTATAATGCTGGACCATGATCTTTCAGAAAGAGGGTGGGTGGGGAGAAGGAACAAGAGAAAGTCAAAGGGAGGAAGCGGGAAGGGAGGGAGGAAACTTTGATTACATAAAACCATTTTTTATGATTCTTCACTGACTTCAGGTAAATTCTGATGCCTTAGTCCAGCTGCTAAGAGTCTGCCTACTTTTCCTCATCTCTTGCCACTTTTAAAAAAATCAATCCTTAGTCTGTAAAACCACAAAATTATCTTTGGTTTCTTAAATGGAAATTCTTTCACCACTGGGCTTTGGTTTGGCATATTTTGTCTTTCTCTTCATTCCCTTCACCTCATTCACTCTTTCTTATCCTTAAGATAAGAGTTATCCTTAAGAGTAATCACCTCTGCTAGCCAATCTCTCCACCACCCCTGTAGGTTATAGATGCACATCCTACACACTCCAGCTGCACACTGGATGCCCTTCCTCTGGGACACTGTAGATAGAAACACCTCCTATTTGAGGGGCGCCTGGGTGGCTCAGTGGGTTAAAGCCTCTGCCTTCGGCTCAGGTCATGATCTCAGGGTCCTGGGATCGAGCCCCGCATCAGGCTCTCTGCTCAGCAGGGAGCCTGCTTCCTCCTCTCTCTGCCTGCCTCTCTGCCTACTTGTGATCTCTGTCTGTCAAATAAATAAATGAAATCTTTAAACAAAACAAAACAAAAAAAGAAACATTTCCTGTTTGAAATAAGAATTGGCTGGGTGATGGACATTGTGCTATGGTGAATGCTGTGAATTGTGCAAGACCTATGAATCACAGACCTGTGTCCCTGAAACAAATAATACATTCTATGTTAATAAAAAGTAAAAACTAAAACTAAATAAATAAATGACTGACAAGAGAAAAAAAAGAATTCTAGACAGTGGCAAAATTTATCATAGGTGAAGTAGTGGCTCTTTGTCAAAGAAGATGTTTTGAGATCTCCTGGCTATGAAGCATGGTCTCTTCCCACCCATCTATCACCCAAGCAGTCAGTTTGAGCAGGAGAGAGCTAACACAGAGAGCCAGATCACACGTCATTGGAAACCCAACAAGTTTTAAGGGTTTGGAGACTTTACAAAAAGAGTACTTCAAAAGAATAACAGACTAGAACATTTGACAGCAAGCTGGAGCTAAGTATTTCCCAGCCCTACAAAATCAGCTGATGGGGTTTTGAAGCAATAACATCTAACCATTGCTTAAGTTAATGCTTGTACCGAGCTGTTTTGCAGATTCCTCTTCCTATCAACTCCCAAACCTTTAGCAAAATTCTGCTGCAAGTATATTTTATATATAGTCCTGGGGAGAGGGACTAGGCAAGGGGATTTCAGGGAGTAGAATCAGCCCTTTACTCTATCATGCCAAAACTGATACAGGTAGAGAGAAAAGACAGCCATGTCTACAATTAGCTTTAGAATAGGAAAGTTTGGGGCGCCTGGGTGGCTCAGTGGGTTAAGCCGCTGCCTTCGGCTCAGGTCGTGATCTCAGGGTCCTGGGATCGAGCCCCGCATCGGGCTCTCTGCTCAGCGGGGAGTCTGCTTCCCTCTCTCTCTCTGCCTGCTTCTCTGTCTACTTGTGATCTCTCTCTGTCAAATAAATAAAATAAATAAAATCTTAAAAAAAAAAAGAATAGGAAAGTTTGCTGCAGTAGTGACTGACCAAGAAAATATAGATTTGCCCACTTCCTCTTACTCCGAAAGAATTTTTTAATTTGGCCTTTATTGAATAGAGGAAGTACCAGCAAGGCTGATGTAGAAGCAAAATAATGAGAGAAATGTACAAAGCTATAGAATTGCCAACTCCCCACCCTCACCCCTCTTCTCTCATTTTCACCTAAACTCAGCAAAAGCAGGTCTGCTTTGCTCCGCTCAGCAAGTCTCCATTTTACTTCTCTCTGAATTCCAGCTTAAAGAAAAAAAAAAAAGAAAGAAAAAGAGCAAAACTTGCCCTCATTTTCCCCTCAATCCTGATTGTGTTTCCTGTGAAAAGTACTCCCAGACTTCTTTTTACTTGCAGGAAGTATACCAAACATCCTATAGTGTCTGGGATGGAAATTGAACCAGTTCCTACAATAATAAGGTACAAAGATATTTGGAGAAAGCTGGAGAACTTGGAGCATTTGAATTACATTAGCACTTAGGCTCACATGTAGCTATTATTTACTTATAAGTAAAAGGAGTGATTAAGTATAGTTATGTGCACTCCCGAGTCCTTCTGCCAGTATTCAAACCCTGGCTCTGCCACTTACTGGTTGTGTGGTCCTGGGCAAATTATTTAACCTCTATGTACCTTGACTTTATCATTATCTGGGCTGGGGATAATAATAGCACTTACCCCTCCCCCAAAGGGCTATTGTGAGGTCTATATTGTATACATCATATGCTTTGCACAGTACCTGAAAAATTTAATGTTGACATCTGCCTTGCGTCCTCTCCTGCCAGAGCACCAAACCTTCTGCCAAAACTTTCCATCCAAAATGAATTTTGAGGTTTCAATGGGATAGCTTCCACTCAAGCAGATGGTAGCAGACTTAATGGCCACCAGGCCTGTCTATTTGTCTAAGGCTGGATTACCATCAATTCTCAATTATGCTCTATTAATCTTACTAATCCTTCTTAAAAGAATTATTACTCACTAATTTGGAATTTATAAATTTTTACCTTCAGATTCATTCCTGATAATTTGAGGATATAAATCAATTAATAATGTTATAGGGCTCTGGCTTTTTGGAAAAATAACCAACTCCTCAGGAAATGTATGGAGGGAATCCCAGAAAAGGGACCGAGATTTATGTATTAAAATGAAAATATGGGGGTCTTAAATTTTATACCAAATATGCCTATGTAACTGAAAATCCCTGAAAAGAAGTATGACTAACAGATGGATCCAAGTCTATGACTCAAGGGCAGTGCTGTCCCTAAAGGAGAGGGCATTTTAGAATTGGGCTTCCTTACATGAGTGTAGAGGAGCTGAAGGAAGAGACTGCTCATAGATCCAGGAGAGTCAGAGAAGGAGAGAAAACAAGATTCCTCATGATAGAGTCACATTGACAGCATCTTTGGGTATAATCTGGCCCTGGAATCCTTTTGCACAAAATTTTTCAGATACTGCTTCTTGGAATATAATGAGGGCAAAAGGCTGTTTCTCACTAAGAATGGAGATGGTCCTGACTTAGAAAGAAAACTGCCCCATTTATATTAACCCCTGAGGTGAAGTCTGTGGAACAGTGACCAAAAGCTGGGAGAAGAAAGAGATTTTAGTCCCTCTAGAGCCAAGAGAATTTATGGGGAGAGATTCTGGTGTACTTTAGTCTGTGAGAAGGAACAAAAATGCTATGGAACAAGAAGAGAGGACATAGGAGGACAACACTACTTGCTCCCAACTTTTCTTTCTGAGGTACAAATTCTTCTCTGAAAGACATGAGGAAGAGGCAGGAACTGAAATTTTTCTACTAACAAAGGAACAGTTTTGTTCAGATCCAGAATTTCACTTCTAGTTTGATGCTTTCTTGGTGAAGGAGCATTCTGTGGGCCAATTGGTTACCACAACACACATTTATCGTCACCCTATTATATGGTAGATGCTGGAAATACAACACAAAGGGGCCCCTGGGTGGCTTGGTTAGTTAAGGGACTACCTTCTGTCCAGGTCATGATCCTGGAGTCCTGGGATCGAGTCCTGCATCGGGCTCCCTGCTCAGTGGGGAGTCTGCTTCTCCCTTTGAACCTCCCCCTTCTCATTCTCTCTCCTCTCTCAAATAAATAAATAAAATCTTTAAAAAAAAATACAACAGAAAATATGAGGGACCCATCTTTTTGAAGTCTGCGGTCTACTAGGGAAGCTGCCTGATAAAAGTTAATGAGTAAGACTTCCCAGTTCTGTGTTTCTCAGAGACTCTACAATGTGAGAGATTCCTGGGGAGCTTTTTCTCAAGGAACCATCAGCTGGCTGCTGGGACTACTGGAATCCAACCCCAGTGGAATTACTTACCTACTCAGATAGTTTGTCTGTTGAGGCTGTTCAGTGGTAGCGGTGGGTGGTTCTTTTGTTTTGTTTTGGCAAAGCTATAGGTCTGTACGATGTTAGTCCCAAGACCAGGAGCAAGTTCTAAATCAACTCAAATGTGGTGATGGCCTGACCTCATGAAAACACTTCTTTCTTGACCCTGTGACCTGTTGATTACTTTACTATGATTGTCATTATTATTGTTACCATTTTTATCGTGAATGGAAAAGAGTTGCCTCACTCTACAGGTGTGACTTTATCTTATCAAGTGACTGAGAGAAACATAAACACACACAGAAGCTAAAAAAGAAATCTGAAGGATTTCCAAAGCAGCTTGTGGGTGTGAAAGTGAGTCTGTTGGAAATTTGCTCATCCCAATGCTTCCTCAGTTCTTCCTTCCTTGGAGTCTAAGGCGCTCTAACTCAGGCAAAGGCATATATATATATACCACTTCATTTTTAAATTGCTGTATTCTCGAAGATACTCTAAAGGTTCTCTCATTTGTCCATGGTGAGCCCACCAGTGTTTTTCCAGACTCAGTTCGAATGCACAACTTGGGATACTTTCCCAAACTTTGTGGAAGAACCGGTCGTTCCAGTATACCAGTTGTTCACACCTTTACTATACCATTTGTCATGCTGAATTGGAATTGTTTATGCATATATCTCTCCTAATGAAGTGTGAGCACTTCTAGAGAAAAAGATTTCTCTTATTTCCTTTTGAGAAATTTCTCTCTTCTTCCCTATAGGGCATAACAGAAGCTTGGTTCATTTTGTGTAATAAATAAGTGAATGAATAATAATGTTTTAGTTAGGTTCAAGTAAGCATTCTGAAATCTGTCCAATCAAAATAATAAATGTTCATCTTCTTTTTTTAAAGATTTTATTTATTTATTTAACAGAGAGAGATCACAAGTAAGCAGAGAGGCAGGCAGAGAGAGAGAGAGGAGGAAGCAGGCTCCCCACTGAGCAGAGAACCCGATGTGGGGCTCGATCCCAGGACCCTGGGACCATGACCCGAGCTGAAGGCAGAGGCTCTAACCCACTGAGCCACCCAGGTGCCCCATAAATGTTCATCTTTTGAAGAACAGGAAGGGATAATAGAAATTTTAAAAAGCAGCAACCTTCAGCCCTACAGATGCATAGTTGACCAAATTTATTGACCAGAGTCTTTTTTTTTCTTCAAGGAGAATCTCATAAGGATCAGCTTTCAGAGAAAATACTTTAGAAAATGATCCAAATCTATAAAGCCATTACCTAGAATTATATGTTAGTAGTAAAAGTCAGAAAAAGTTGCCCTCCTTTCTTTTAGTAGTATAACAATAATACATTTCAACTAACTGTGGGAATTTGAGGCTTGAAATTCTGAATGTTTTAGATCAAGAAAAGTCCCCCATCTCTCTCAGAAAGGATAGTGGTGGAACCTTTCCTAATCAGTTACTCTGATGCTGGACAGAGTTGGATGTTGGATAGCCATCCCAGCTTACTTTTGGTCACTCTTTGTTTTACATTTTGTTCTCCATTCTTTTATTTTCAACCTATTTGTCTTTGAATTTTAAGTGTGTTTCTTCTGGACAAAATATAAGTGTATCATATTGTGTTTTCATATATTCTGCCAACCTATGCCCTTTGATTGGACTGTTTAATTCACTTATCTTTATTGTACTTGTTGAAAAGGTAGGATTTATATCTGGCATTTTGCTGTTTTTAAATATTTTTTTTCTTTTTGTTCCTCTATTTTTCTGTTACTGTATTTTTTGTGTGTTGAATACATATTTTTTACCGTACCAATTTGATTTCCTTATTGTTTCTATTATATATTTTTAAGTTATTTTAATAGTGGTTGCCTCAGAGATTCAATTAGCATTTTAACTTAAAACAATGTAGTACTGGTTTATACTAACTATACTCAATAGTATATAAAACTTTGGTATACTTCTGCTTCCTCCCCCTTTTTTGTGTTATTGTTTTCATACAGATTATATAGTTATACACTCCAAGTACAACAGTTTTATACTTATTGCCTAATAGAGTTGTCTTTTAAATCAGGTAAAAGAATAAAAGAGAAACAAAAATATGTTTATACTGTCTTATATTTATATATGTACTTACCTTTTCTAGTGCTCTTTATTTATTCATACGGGTTTGATTTACCATCTGGTGTATTTTCTTTTTAGCCTGAAGGGCTTCTTTAGTATTTCTTATTGGATAACTCTGTTAATGACAGGTTGTCTCAGAGTTTGTTTATCTGGGAATATCTTAATTTCTCCTTCATTTGTGGAGGATAGTTTTACTGGATGTAGCATTCTTGGTTGAGAGTCTCTCTCTTTTAGTACTTTGAATATGTCATCCCGCTTCCTTCTGGCCTCTGTGGTTTTTGATGAGGATCCTTTGTATGTGATGAGTTACTTCTCTTATTGAATTTCAAGATTCTGTCTTTGTCTCTCTAATGTTTGTTTATGAAGTGTCCTTGTGTAGTAGATTGCTTTGAGTTTATTTTACAGTTTTTTAAAAATATTTTGTTTATTTATTTGACAGAGATCACAAGTAGGCAGAGAGGCAGGCAGAGAGAGGGGGGGGAAGCAGACTCCCACTGAGCAGAGAGCCCCATGCAGGGCTTGATCCCAGGATCCTGAGATCATGACCTGAGCCGAAGGCAAAAGTCCAACCCATTAAGCCACCCAGGCGCCCCTAATTTACAGTTTAATGAGGTTTTAGGATATGTAGATTAATGCCTTTCATCAAATTTTGGAAGTTCAGTGTTATTATTTCTTCAAATAGTCTTTCTGCTCCTTTCTCTTTTCTTTCCTTCTTAGATACTGATTTTGCATATGTTTATATGCTTGATTACATCTGAGGTGATGTTCATTTTCTTTTTCATTGTTTTCTTTCTATTCCTAGGACTGGCCAATCTTAATTGGACTATCTTCAAATTCACTGATTCTTTCTTCTGCAAGCTCAATGTTTTTAGCATCTCTAGTGAACTTTTTAACTTAATTTTGTACTTCTCAATGCTGGAATGTCTACTGAGTTTTTTTTTTTTTTAAAGATTTTATTTAGTTATTTATTTGACAGAGATCACAAGTAGGCAGAGAGGCAGGCAGAGAGAGAGAGAGGAGGAAGCAGGCTCCCTGCTGAGCAGAGAGCCTGATGTGGGGCTCGATCCCAGGACCCAGGACCTGAGCCGAAGGCAGAGGCTTTAACCCACTGAGCCACCCAGGCGCCCCGTCTACTGAGTTTTTAAAAAAATATTTCTTTGTTTTTATTGATATTCTTCAATTGATAAGTTATTGTTGACTTTCCTTTAATTATATTGTTATCTTAATATATTTACAATAACTGATTTAAAGCTTTTGTCTACAAAGTCTGTGACCAGTTTAGCCTCAGGGGCGGGGCATTTTCCATTGGTTCTCTTTTTTTTCCCGTATATGTGTCATATTTTCATTTTTTTGTGTGTTTGTCTCATAATTTTTATTGAAACTGGATACTTTCAAGAATATATTTTACAATGTAAGAACTATGGTATCAGATACCCATCCCTTCCAAAGTTTGTTATTGCTGCTGGTATTCTGTAATATTTGGTCACTGAGTTCTCTGTTGAATTTTTTTTTTTAATTCTTGTTTTTATTTTTAAGCTGGGTTGCTAAGGGTCATCCTTGAACCAGTGTTATGTAGCGGCAGCCAACAATCTTTCAGAAGATTTCCTTATATTGTTTACCATAAATGTCACCCTTTGCCAGTGAGATCTGTGTGTAAAGACATGCCTTCAAACCTCAGGCCATTTGTCAAAGACTCTTAGCTTTCATTTCCTGCCTGTCACTCAAACATGGACTGACACAACTAGAACCTTCTTTTCCCCAGATCAAGTCTTGCATACACACTGTCTTCTAGATCTTCAGCAATGCATAAGGGCTTTTTAAAGTTCCCCAGTTTAGGGGAACCTGGGTGGCTCAGTTGTTAAGCATCTGCCTTTGGCTCAGGTCATAATCCCAAGGTCCTGGCCCCTACTCCTTCTTCCACTCCCCCTGCTTATGTTCCATTACTTGCTATCTCTCTCTCTGTCAAATAAATAAATAAAATCTTTATTTTTATCCTTAGCTTTTAAAAAAATTTTATTTTTTTAATTTCTTTTCAGTATTCCAGAATTATTGTTTATGCACCACACCCAGTGCTCCATGCAATATGTCCCTTCCATAATACCCACCACCAGGCTTACCCAACCTGCCACCCCCATCCCCTCCAAAACCCTCAGATTGTTTCTCAGAGTCCACAGTCTCTCATGGTTCATCTCCCCCTCCAATTTCCCCCAACTTCCTTCTCCTCTCCATCTCCCTGTGTCCTCCATGTTATCCCTTATGCTCCACAAATAAACAAAACCATATGATAATTGACTCTCTCTGCTTGACTTATATCACTCAGCATAATCTCTTCTAGTCCTGTCCATGTTGATAAAAAAAAGCTGAGTATTCATTCTTTCTGATGGAGGCATAATACTCCATAGTATATATGGACCATATCTTCCTTATCCATTCATCCATTGAAGGGCTTCTTGGTGTGCTTTCCACAGTTTGGCGACTGTGGCCATTACTGCTATGAACATTGGGATACAAATGGCCCTTCTTTTCACTACATCTGTATCTTTGGGGTAAATACCCAGTCGTGCAATTGCAGGGTCATAGGGTAGCTCTATTTTTAATTTCTTAAGGAATCTCCACACTGTTTTCCAAAGTGGCTGCACCAACTTGCATTCCCACCAACAGTGTAAGAGGGTTCCCCTTCACATCCTCTCCAATACTTGTTGTTTACTGTCTTGTTAATTTTGACTATTCCAACTGGTATAAGGTGGTGTCTCAATGTGGTTTTGTTTTAAATCTCCCTGATGGCTAATGATGATGAACATTTTTTCATGTATCTGTTAGCCATTTGTATGTCTTCTTTGGAGAAGTGTCTGTTCATGTCTTCTGCCCATTTTTTGATGTGATTATCTGTTTTGTGTGTGTTGAGTTTGAGGAATTCTTTATAGATCCTGTATATCAGCCCTTTGTCTGTACTGTCATTTGTGAATATCTTCTCCCATTCTGTGGGTTGCCTCTTTGTTTTGTTGGCTGTTTCCTTTGCTGTGCAGAAGGTTTTGATCTTGATGAAGTCCCAAAAGTTCATTTTCTCTTTTTTTTTCCTTTGCCTTTGGAGACATATCTTGAAAGAAGTTGCTGTGGCCAATGTCGAAGAGGTTACTGCCCATGTTCTCCTCTAGGATTCTGATGGATTCCTGCTTCACGTTGAGGTCTTTTATCCATTTTGCGTTTATCTTTCTGTATGGTGTAAGAGAATGGTCAAGTTTCATTCTTCTACATATAGCTGTCCAATTTTCCCAGCACCATTTATTGAAGAGACTATCTTTTTTCCACTGTATATTTTTCCTGCTTTGTTGAAGCCCAGAGCAATCTATACTTTCAGTGCCATTCCAATCAAAATTTCACTGGCATTTTTCAAAGAGCTGGAGCAAACAATCCTAAAATTTGTATGGAATCAGAAGAGACCCCAAATTGCTAAAGAAATGTTGAAAAAAACAAAACTGGGGACATCACTTTGCCTCATTTCAAACTTTACTACAAAGCTGTGATCACCAAGACAGCATGGTACTGGCCCAAAAACATGGACATAGACCAGTGGAACAGAGTAGAGAACCCAGATATGGACCCTCAACTTTATGATCAACTAATCTTCAGTAAATAAAATCTTTAAAAAAAAAATAAATAAATCCCCCCAGTTCTAATTGTGGAAGGGACTCAGTGGAAAAAACCAGATGCATATACCTGGGAATCCTGAGGGATGGTGCTCAGAAAGGTGATCCTAAAATATCTTTCCTTGTTCTTGATGGCCTGTGTGTGGTATTCAAACATGTAGTGAAATGTTGAGGTGCTGATAGGAGCAGTAAACTGGTTAAGACCCAGGATCTGAATGAAGTGGTTACCATATTTAAAATTTCATATAAATGCCATAGACTGTGGATTCTAGTCACAGATCCTTACATATCCTCCAAAAGGTCAAGTGAACCCAGCTACATCTGAAAGGTCACCAGCTAAGGAAATATATCTGAATGGCTGTCCACTGAGAATGAGAATAAGGTTCTAGAGAATGCCACATGCATTCCCCCACTGAACTGTGAACTCCGGGATGCCTTTTGTCAGTGTCTAATCTAGTACCTGGGAAAAAAATTATTCATTCAGTACTGGCTGTTCATTACTTTTTATTCTGTTGCTTAAATTTTACTACTTTGTACTTTTTTTCACTCTAATTATCAAGCATCTATCATAGGTTTAGTACTAAATAAAGCTCAGTCCTTAAACCTGAGGAACTTATAATTCTTTGGGGTCACCTTCAAAATCCAGTGTATTAAATACTCTAAGAAAAAAAAGTTGTTGGCTCAGAATAGACAAAGCCCTAACTTTCATGAGTGATCAAGACAGACTTCATATAGAAGGGTGTGTTTTATTTGAACCTCAATTAGTAAATCAAATTCCAGAAAGAAAGTATTGGTAAGGTGGGAGGGATCATTGAACAGTATGTGAAGAGCAAGAAAAGATTATTCAGGTTTATGTGTTTAACATTTGTTATTCCATCCAAGAGTTGAAAAGGTGGATATAGGTTGACTAAAAGCCTCAACTGTATTTACTGAGTGGAATCTAGGAGATACTTGAATTATGACTTTATGTCATAGACTTATGTCATCAACTTAATTTCTAAATAAAACTGTAGATTTAATCATTATATTTAGATTGCCAGTTGGTTTTCATTTACTCTGGCAATCATAAGGTGGGAAAGATTTTCAGTGTAATCTCTTCCAATTTCCCTATGTAGAATTCTTCCTGAAGTATCCATGTCAGGGGTTCATCCCTTAGTCTGGCCCATATTCTGGCCATGTTTTCTTTAGAGTGAAATGCTGAAGAGAGACATGTACTACTTGAGCCTAAATGCCTCCTTTAATCAAAACCAGAGACATTAAAATGCATGAGGATTAAATCAGATGCAAACCTAAAATTCCTAATATTTGTTATGATGTGAAGAAGTGAATAAGGAAGGAAAGTGTGACTTTCAATTTGTGAAACTCTTGAATATTCACGTGCGCTACCTCAGAACAACGTCTTTCTTCTCTCTCTCTCTCTCTCCCTTTATATATTTGTGTAGATTATATTCTGCTATTTCTCTTTCTCTGGCTGAGTAAATTTCTGCCTATTACATGCTCTAATATGTTTGCCTTTCACTCAGCCACTAGTTACCCAATCAATAAATATCCATTGAGCATGTATAATGAGATCTTAACTATAAAAGTAAAACATACACAATAACAATGTAGAGAATAGCAAAGTTGAACCACAATGTTGCACACCAGAAACTAATATAGCATTGTGTGTCAACTGTAGTCAAGTAAAAAAATTTAAAAATAAGAATAAACATCAAGAAATCAACTTATACACAAAAATACCTACAGTGAAGGCAAAATAATATGAAAAACTACAAGAAGAATATCATAAATCATAGTACTTTCTTTGAGATGCTGTGGCTGACTCAAAGCTAAATGAATGCTAAAGAAATAGGTGCTTTAAAGATCACAGAGAGAAAGAGGGCTATATGAGGTCAGAAGAAAGATCACAGAGGTGAGGTGAAGTGTGGGATTGTGGCTTGAGCTGAGAACAGATGAAAAGATGGGTTGAGTGTTCACCTTTGAAGAGGAGACAAAAGGGAATGCAGAGGGCTTCTGGGAGTCTCATGTCTGTCCACCAGCTCCCATTCTACACACAGGAAGGAAGGGTGGGTCTTGAAAGGTGCACCTAGACAAGGTCACAGGGTTTATGTGATGAGATTTTCATTATAAAGAGATAACTCTGGTCATCATATAGAAAATGAACTGAGGAAATGACGTAAAATGGAGGGTATGATATCTGACAAAGACTTACATTGTTTTAACTTTCTCAAATGCGTGTTTTCCTTTCCCAGTAGTTTTGTGATCCAATGTATCACAATCTTATTTTGTCCATAATAGTGTACACAATCCTTGTGATTGAGCACCATAAGTTCAATTTAGCTGCTTTAATCCATTTTTGTTAGAGTAGAAGAAAGGAAACAAATAGTAGTTGAATGAATGAATGGCCCGATGAATTATCTTAATGTCTTGATACTTTTAAAACCTGTTGAATTGTGCCCAAATTTATCAACATTATTTGGTTAACTTCCAAATGCATTTGACTGCATTTATCCCATCTCTATCTCCTTCAGTCCCCTTCACCATATCAGGAAAATTTAAAGAGCTATTTATAAGACGTAAGACCTGTAAATATATATGTATATAAAAATACAAGTGCAAGTTTAAAGGGGGCTGCAGCTCTAAGATTTTCTTGTAGTCATCTTGGGGTGATTATTTATGAGGTTGTATTCAAGAATCACTGACCAGAACCCAGGTTTGAGAAAACATTTGATGGGAAAGAAGAAGAGTAAAGGACCAGAAATCATGTCATTGGTGTCAGCAGTTCCTTAACTGGATAATGCTTACATCATGTCTGTAGGAAAATATGAGGATATGAGTTATTTTTGAATTTTGTTTTCCATGTTCAGACAAGAACCCTTCCCTTTTCTTTTGTCTTAAGGATGTTTTTTGTTTAAGTCAATGGGTTTGAGTGGAAAATGCCCTAGAGCAGTAAGAGGTAGAAGGAAGCTCCAGAAAATATCAGCTTTTTTTTTTTTTCTGTTTCCCAGTTTCACAGGAATCTTGTGTGACTATGTACATGTGTGTGCCTGTGTTTTTGAGGTTGAAGTGAGAAAAAGTGGGTGGGATGCAGAGGGCTTTATCCTTTTCTGCTAATTCTCAACATACCCAGGATAGGGGAAAACTTCAGGAAGGACCTAAGAAAACACAGAACCAATACAAGCTGAGGCCATTTGGAAAAGCTGTATAGGACCTCCTTACCTTAAGCCAGCAAGATAGTAAAGATCAGCCAGTGGTCAGGCTTAAAAGTAGACTTTAGGATGGAAACTCTGCCAGGCCTTTTCCAGCAAGAGGAGCAGCATAGCTTATGGGCTATCCTTCTAAGCAGATCTCCTCCTAAGATTCTCAGGTCCAGGGGTGGAAAAATAAATGAAGAGCCACGTACCATATTCTAAATCTTCGAAAGTTTTAAGTCAAACTAAGAGGACTGTTAAATATGTTTTATCATCTTATATAGATTATAATGGTTTGGAAGACCCAATTCAAATTCAGACTTTGTAGCTTCCTCTTAGAGTTCTGCACGTGAATGTGGTAGGAGGAGAGAACTCATCCTCAGACCCCCAGCCCAAAGCCTGCTCCCTGTTCCCCCCTCTGGCTCTGTTCCATTATACGATGAATTATGGAGATAGATAGATAATGCAGCCACCCATCCAAGCTCTGCCAGTATCCCTGGGCCTACCTTGGGGTCATCTTTTGGATGAGTTTTAGAAAGAAAGAGAGTGAGTTCACGGACCGCAGCATAAGTTATTGGTTCTTGAGAAGAGACGGGGAGACTCGGGGCCCAGAACAAACTGCACTTTAACTTAACAGGATGAGCATACTTTCTCTGGTTCAGCCTTAAATTTCACACTTGACCAGTGGGTAAAACTGGAAGAAATCTAGGAGAATCAGTTGTTTTTAGTAAGGGTGAGCTAACCTCATTAAAAGAGTTGAAAATGTTGCGGGGGAGGGGGGCGTGGTGAGGCATCTGGGTGGCTCAGTCAGTTCAACGTCCAACTCTTGATTTCAACTCAGGTCATGAGCTTGAGCCCCATGTCAGGGGCTGTGCTGGGTATGGAGGCTGCTTAAGATTCTCTCTCACCCTCTCCTTCTGCAGCTCCCCACCTCTTTAAAAAAAAAAAAAAAAAAAAATTTGAAAGAACTTGAGCACAGAAGCCCAGAATACTGAATTTTGGTCCCAGATCTATCACTCACCAGCAGGCCTACCCTCAAAATTTGTGGAGCCATAGGCAGAGTACAAAGAGGTCCTTATACCTTATGTAGCATAAAGGTTAAAATCAAGCATCACGCTGTTAAATAAAATATGTTCTGCCCGCTTACTTTGACAAATATACTCTCACAATGATCTGGAAAGCCTGTTACAAATTTGGAATTCTTGGCCTCTTCAGAGTTGGTTTGGAAAATGATGGTGCCAAAAGCCTGCCTCTGTTCCTTACCCCCCTCCCTCCTCTTCCGGGCCTTGGCTCCTTCTACACACTGAAGGGTCTCATATGACAGTGTGTCAACACCTTACACATCCAGGCAATCTTCACAGCCCTCCCCTCTCCCCACCTTGCCTATCCTTTATGCAAACTACTGTCTTGACCACTCTGAGGCCCAAGGACGTGCACACCAAGTGTGGTTCACTCTCTGGAGGATGGACATAGGGCAAAAACCCAAGCAGGTAGGCCTGGAAGCAGGTGAATACAGTAGTCCACGGAACCAGGTAGCCATATCCACTTGGCCCTAGAAACTCCTCACCAGGGAAGAGGGCAGCCAAGGAAAGGCTAGCAGGTGGCTCATAAGCTACAGGTATTACCTGTACATGCACCTGGCCCTCAGGAACAACCTGTGCCTGCGGGCCATCATCAGGCATCTGGATCCCATTTTTTACCCCAAAGAGAAGACTCTTAATGAGAGGTGCTTTGAGAGCCACTGTGATTCAGGCTTCATGGCCTCTGCACCCTGAAGACTAGTCCAACGGGGACAGGAATGTGGCGGCTGAAAACTACGAGCTGAGGCAATAGCTGAGGACCACTGGGGAGACAGTGTCCTTCTAGATCTCAGGGTCAGAGTGCTCTGAGGCTTGACCCTTGGGCAAGAAGTTACAGCTGTGGCATTTAATAACAAATAGTGAAAAAAAATTTTTTTTAAATTTCCCAGCTTTTGTTCATAAAAAACAAATTCTGTGTTGGTGAAACACAAGACAAATAGATCAATGGAGCAAAATAGAGAACTCCGGGACAGGGCCCCAAGAATATAGTCGAGCAATCTTTGACAAAGGGAACAAAGGCAATACAGTGGAATAAAGATGGACACTTAAAAAAAAAAAATGGTGTTGGAACAACCGGATATCTACATGTAAAAATCAAAAATCTAAACATAAACTTTATGTGTTTTCACAAAAATCAACTCAGAATGGACCACAGACCTAAACGTATAAAATTCCTAGAAGATAACATAGGAGAAAATCTGGATGACCTTGGGTTTGATGACGACTTTTTATTTTATTTTATTTATTTATTTATTTATTTATTTATTTATTGAGAGGAAGGGGGCTTGGGGAGGGGCAGAGAGAGAAGGAGAGAACCTCAAGAAGATTCTGTGCTGAGCATGGAGTGTGATACAGGGCTTGACCCCACAACCCTGAGGTCACAACCTGAGATGAAACCAAGAGTCATATTTAATTGACTGTACCACCCAGGTGCCCTTTGGTTTTAAATTCAATTAATTATTTTTTTTAAGACTGAGCTCGCATGAGCAGGAGGAGGAGGAGCTGAGGGAGAAGGAGAGAGAGAATCTTAAGCAGACTCCACGCCCAGTGTGGAGTCCAACATGGGATTCAGTCCCATGATCCTGAGGTCATGACCCACACTGCAGTCAAGAGTCAGATGTTTAGGGGCCCCTGAATTTAGTTTTTAAAAAGAGAGTACTATAGATTGCTTTGTGTCCCCTCAAAATTCCTATATTGAAATCCTAATCACAAATATAATGGTATTATGAGGTGGGGTTTTGGGGAGATCATTAGGTAATGAAAGGAGAGCTCTCCTGAATGGCATTAGTGCCCTCATAAACCCATACACACACAGAAGAGAGAGCTCCCTCACCCCCCCCCCCCCAGCATGTGAGGGCGCAGTGAAAAGACGGCTGTCTGTGCATCAGGTAGTCCTCCCCAGACCCAGATCTTCCGGGACCTTGACTCCAGAACTGTGAAAAATTAACTTCTATTGTTTATAAGCCCCCCCGTCTATGACATTCTGTTACAGCAGCCTGAACAGACGAAGACAGAAATCTAGGAAGAAAAAAAACAAAAATGCAAACAAAACAAAACACAACTCAGTTCGTGCCCCACCCACGCCCACCAGTTTCTATATAATAATTAATGGTTTTTGAGCATTCACTATGTTCTAGGTGCTAGTGTACTTGCTTTATACAGCCTATCTCATGTAGTCTACTTTATTCTCATTTCAGCGATGGGGGATGAAGAGAATGTGCCAGAAAGCACACAGATAGATGGTACTTGGTGGACCAGGCTTTGAACCCCTGCCTGGTTCTCTAGAACACACTGATAAGCACTGGGCCTCACTATCTTCTGGACATGAAAAGACAAAGCTGTGTCCTGGTCCCAGCCACTAGTCTTGCCATCTTGGGCTGATGCATTTAAACTTTCTGTGTTCTTTCCTAAAATAGAGGAAATGATTACTGCTCTCCTAGGGCTGTTCTAGGACTGGGCGATTTAGGCTATAAAAAGTGCCTGTTGAAAGCAGAATGCTAGGTATTCTGTCACTGTTGCTTCCTCCCTTCCGTCTTTGCTTCTTTCTTCGGCTGTTTGCCTATTTTCTCTGACTACTTTCTTTTGACTCCCTGAGTGTGCAATTCCCAGTAATAATACCGATGTTCCTTTTGGCGTATTTATTAACCAAAGGCTTCCCTCTACCTGTCTTAGGTCTTCTGTTTTGACTGATCACGTGGTCGCTCATTTTGTTTGTTTTTGTAATCAGTCACCACAAAGTCTTCTTTTCTCTGGGGAGAAGACAGGGTGTAATTTACAAGTCAAGTCAGAGGGAGTAGGAGGCCCTTTGGGCCCTCATAACTCTGTCATCACTCCTGGAAATGATCTCGTAAAGCACACACCCTTTCAATGAAGTCAGCACTTCTGTTTTGATGCAGAGGGCCTCCTGAGCAAGTCTGTCCTTCAGGCTAGCCCGGCCCTGATCTGCCGTGGGCTGCCTTCTGCTTTCTGTAACCGGGAGTCCCTGGAGGAGGGCAGCCTCCTGATTCTACGGGCAAGTCACAAAGAGGGCATGTGAGATTAAAGAGATCTGCGGGATCAGTTTCCCTCCCCAAGGAGAACAAACTATTTCAGTCTTTGCTTAAGGTGGTCAAAAGCAAGTCCCCTCCATGGAGGAAACAAAAATCTACTCAACATCGGGGGAGCTGAGCAACCCAGAGCACAGACTCCGTCCCCGCGGCCGGCCGCGTCTCCATCACTGGCCGGATTCCAGACAGCGAAAGCCCGAGTGGCTTTGCTCCTCCCACTGGGCAGGGATGCCAGTTTTTATCCTAACTGAAAGAAAATCCCCCTGACTGTTCCACCCACCAGAGATTCCTTCTGGGCTGGCCCAAGCTGTTTGCATCACCCCTGATTGCAAAGGGCCAGTTGCATCACTGAGAAGAGGAAGCCCTGAGGGGAATCTCATCTCTGCCAGTTTCTCTGAGTTGTTATGACTTTTAAAAGTGAAACCAACCATCTGCTTCCTCCCTTTAGCACATTCCTGAGATTAGTGAGGCAAGGGAGGGGGGCCCTGGGCTCGGAAGGGAAGGCCCAGCTGCTTTCATGATTCAGAGCCCAGTTACAGCTCAAATGTCTGTTAACCTGCCTTTCATTCCCCCCAGTAGTCATGTTCTCCAAGTGGTCTGAAGAGGTCCTGCCTTCCTAATACCCAAATAAGGAGATCTGGGCTGGGTCCTGCTCTTGGAGAGACTGAGGGGCTTGGTGTGGACTGGGCCCAGGGGTCATTGCCAAGACGACCCTGGCACCCGAGAATTTGGAATAATGATTTTTTGGAATATCGTGCAAAATAGGCCCAGGAGGCACTGACTAGTCCCCTAATTCAGGCAGCTTTGCAGATACCCCGAGTTTCTTCCCTTCCCTGCTTTTGAGCTCCTTGTTATGCAAAGCCTAAGAAGGTTTTTTGGGTTTTGGTTTTTTGAATAAAGAAAGGCAAGGGAGGAAAACTCTCCTTCACCTTTGGTGTACTGATAGGTTGAGGGGGACTCCAGTTGGAAGACGAGGCTATAAATATCCTATTCTACTCCTCTGGTGCCCCGGCTCCTCACCTCTACCTTTACCCACTTCTCGGATGGCGGCACCCCTTCCAGCTGCACTGAAGGAGTTGCGTCATGGGCTCCCTCTCCCCGCTGGCACTGAGCAGACTGCTCAGTCACTGCCTGCCCAGACGCAGAGAGAGCTGAGCCAGCTTCTTACGAATGAAAAGGAAGGAATCATCCCAGGCACACCCCACTGCAGCTTTTCCCAAACAGCTTCCCAGGTATTAACTTGTGCGAACAATGAAAGGGAAATTTCTTGGGTATAAATTTCCACACCTCAACGTCAATGGGCACAAACTTGCTCCATGTTGAAGCCCAGAAGGAATGTTCTGCAGGTGATCAGTGTGTTCTAACTTAATTCTTTAGCTTCTTTCTTGCATTCCACATATTGCTGGCCTGGATTTGTACCTCAGAGGCAGTTTGCAGAAGGAAGAATATTTAACGTTTCATATTTTTTCCATTGAATCCTCCAAACACGTTACCTTTATAAAATTCAGGTTATCAGGTATTTTCACAAAGCTCAGGATACTATCTTAATTGCTGAGAATTAGTCTCAAAAATGTTTTTATAAATAAAAGCCTTGGGCAATTTTTTTTTTTAAGATTTTATTTGGCAGAGAGAGATAGCTACAGCAGGAACACAGGCAGGGGGAGTGGGAGAGGGAGAAGCAGGCTTCCCTCCTAGCAGGGAACCTGATGAGGGGCTGGATCCCAGGACCCTGGGAGCAGGACCTGAGCTGAAGGCAGACGCTTAACAGCTGAGCCACCCAGGCGCCCCCTTGTGCACATTCTTTAAGGACAAAGCTGGCAATAACTGGATGTCACCCATCCTTCGCAGTCATTTGCTATTCCAAGCAGACAAACTGAAGGGAGTACTCTGGATGGTATGCTCTCTGTGGCACTTTCACTGGAGACCACAAACTCATTCTCTTATTTTTTGTGTAATGTCTCACAGGCAACTCTTTTTTTTTTTTTTTAAGATTTTATTTATTTATTTGACAGAGAGATCACAAGTAGAGAGACAGGTGGAGAGAGAGGAGGAAGCAGGCCCCCTGCTGAGCAGAGAGCCCGATGCAGGGCTCAATCCTAGGACCCCGGGATCATGACCAGAGCCAAAGGCAGAGGCTTTAACCCACTGAGCCACCCAGGCGCCTCAACTCACAGGCAGCTCAGGCTAAGGAGGAGTTCGCCAGGTCAGCAATATACTAAAACCCAGTTGGAACTGGGGACTCATTGCTACCAAGCCTCACTCAGTCTTTTTCTCATTTATCTGCATGTGGGGCTCGTCCTCTCTCACTGCTGAGTGGTTTTCTCCATATTTGGTTAAAACATGGTCACCAGCAACTCTTGAGTTTGACCTTTTGCACCTTCTACCATCTGAGATGGTATGTCTCCCCCACCCTCATTTTCTCTCTCTCTTCTCAAGTCCAAAAGTCCTTTTTTTTTTTTAAATTTCTTTTCAGCGTAACAGTATTCATTGTTTTTGCACCACACCCAGTGCTCCATGCAATCCGTGCCCTCTCTAATACCCACCACCTGGTTCCCCCAACCTCCCACCCCCCGCCCCTCCAAACCCCTCAGATTGTTCTTCAGAGTCCATAGTCTCTCATGGTTCACCTCCCCTTCCAATTTCCCTCAACTCCCTTCTCCTCTCCATCTGCCCTTGTCCTCCATGCTATTGGTTATGCTCCACAAATGAAAAAAGAGTTCGTTGATTCAGTTTGGGATACCAGAGATTGGTTGACTCTGCCCAGAGATTTGGAACAATGAAATATGTTCATGGAACACCAAAATGTTTTGAATGGCTCAAGAGGGGAAGTCCCTAGTGGCTAAGATCATGAATGGTCTTCTATAACATATTTGGGTTTTACTTTGAAGGTAAGGAAGGAGTCATCAGAGGATTTCAAACAGGGTAGTGGCAGAATAAGAGTCTATTTTATAAGCACACTGTAATGTGAAAGACAAGACTAGGAGGCTCTCGGGTCAGTCCATGCATCAGCATCTATGAACTACATACAGTGTCTCCTTTCTGCACATCTGTGACTCACGCGAGATTCAGTCCCAGAGTGGCAATGACCTGGGCCCCACCTTTAGCCTTTAGCCTTGACTAACAGCCAAGATGCCTTGCCTCTTTTAATTGGATTGGCAAAACCTAGTGGGACATACTTAGTCCTGACCCAGAGTAAAGAGAGAGTATTTGTGGGTTCTGGTCCCAAGAAAGCTTTTTCACCACAATCTCCCTGGCCCTGCTTGCTGTGAGAGAATGCATCTGAGGGATTATGGTGATAGGAAACAGCTTTCATAGCTCTTCCCAGAGTCATCATGGCCCTCAAATAAGAGGAAAATTTTATTTTTAATTGCATGTTTGGGAATTACATTAGAAGCGTCCCTACTTAAGTGTAGGAGAGGAAAAAATTTTCTCAACCCTCTTAGGGTTCCTGGCCAGACTTAAAAATTAAACTGACAAAGACAGTACAAAAATAGATACACAAATATATGGAGCAGAAAAAGAACCCAAAAATAAATCCACAATTATATGGTCAATCTATGACAAAAGAGGCAAAAATACACAATGCTAAAAGGACAGTCCCTCCAACAAATGGCACTGGGAAAACGGAACATCTATAAGCAAAAGAATGAAACTGGATTGGCTTTATTACTTTATATGCAAAAATAAACTCAAAATGGATGGAAGATCTACATGTGAGACCTGAAACCATAAAAGAGCACAGGCAAGAATCAATTGAAAGAAAGAAAGTAATGGTAATGAATCTTCAGAGGCCAAAAACCAAGAGAAAGTGGAACCCAAAGAAGACAGGCAATGTTTAAGTACATAATGGCTGAGAATTCTCCAGAATTGCTAAAAATTTACTCTCAGGTTCAGGACACCCCAAACAGGGTGAGTGAAAGGAAACTCACATCCAGATGCGTTGTGCTGAATTATACTTCTCTGCACTTGACATCATTTTCCAACCGCCTTCTGTGGGTTCCATTTGGTTTGGATCCATTCAGTTCTATGTTCATCGGAAATGCTATAGGCTACATTTCCCAGAGTCCACAGCTGAGGTCCTGGATGTGACTGAGCTTCTGCCCATGCTCATGTTCTACCACTTGGAAGACAAAAGGGAGGCGAGCCCGTCTCCCTGCTACAGCTCTGTCTGCTGAGTACGGTCCTGAGATATGAGTGTTTCAAGACCATGGTGACAACTGGACTCAGTGACCTCTATGTTAAATCTCACCTGTTCCTTGTTTTAAGTCTCACATTCCTTACTCCTAACCCTAAGGAAGACCGTGTGGGTCTCCCACTAGCAGAGAAGAAATAAAAAAGCTAGAGAAAGTCATCACTCCCAGATGCTCTGGATTCATTCTGAGGAGCAGCTGCCATTCTTCTTCCTCTGTCTCCATATCAGAAGGAGCTCCTTATTCCAGGTACCTGCCCAAGACAGCCCTGATTGGCAGGACGGCAAGAAGCTGTGCTTCAGCCACTGCCCTCTGATTACCTGGGTCATCTGTGGCAATGCTGCCCTCTGCCATCATGCCCTCTGACAGGTTTCCCTTCTTATTTCGAAGAACCCTTGCTAATGGTCTCTCTGTGGTATTTTTTCCTCCTTTTTATTTTTATTTTTTCTTCTTTGATAAAGCTACAGCCTTATAAGAGTGACGATAGCACTTAGGTTTGTTAGTTCTGCTGGAACATTTTTTGCTTACCAATTTACTTTTTTCGGGTTTTGTTTTATTTCATTTCTGCTAATTTCCTTGGAACTTTTCATGTGCCTTTTCCTCCTACCTAATCAAATTAAGTGCTTTCTTTATTTTCTCATTATTTTTAATAGTAAAAGCATCGAAGATTGAGAATTGACCTCTGAGTATTTCTATGACTTTGTCCCAGAGGTTTCCTGGATTATGAGGAACTCTAATTTTTATTATTGTTATTAAGTCATTGGCTCATTTGTTTTTCAGTGATTATATTAGAGAGCTTTAAAACATTTTTCATATAATTTTTTGTCGTTATTTACTTGAATTCTTGTTTTAATAATCATAATAACAATAGAGACACTTGATTGGGTCAGTTGGTTAAGCAGCTGCTTTCGGCTTAGGTCATGTTCCTGGTGTCCTGGGATACGGTCCCGCATTGGGCTCTTTGCTCAGCGGGGAGCCTGCTTCTCCCTCTGTCTCTGCCTGCCACTTTGCCTGCTTGTGCTCTCTCTCTCTAATAAAATAATAATAATAATAATAGTAATAACAGTGAAGTATTACTGATAACTATTTCTCATTTTATTGCTCTGTGACCAGAGAACACAACCTGGAGAATTTCTTCTGTTGTTCATTTATTTGGATCCAAGGAAAAGAATTTTACTCATTAGAAATTCCTGATAGTTGTCTTATTGATATTTGCTGAGGTTCTCAAACAACTTATGTAGTTCCCTAAAGCCAAACAAAGTATGCAGATGTCTGAAGCCATGAGCCTCCCAGACATATCTTGAGGTCTATCACAAGATAATACATCACAATCTAAAATTGCTCTGCTGTAGCAAATTGAAAGGAAACTCCCCCCCCCCCCCGCTTTGATGAGCCAAATTCCTGGCCTAATTTTCTTTCTCAGTTTCGAAATTTCCCATATTTTCCTGTCAATCTCGTATATCCAGACATTTTCCGTCAAGCTATTATGGTTTGGTTCCTCTTAAAAACACCATTACTCATATTTTAGATATCTTCTCTTCTGACCATGTCGTTTCAGCAGACTGGTTAACATCATTTCTCCCCGACACACGCCATTCTGCCCGACACACGCCATTCTGCAATTATGTGTTTGCAATTATAAATCTGTCACACAGGAAGCAAGTACCATTTTTTGTTTATTGTTGCATCCCCAGAGCAACTGCCTACCCACTGCATTCATGTTTGCTGAGTTGTTCATCAAATTTAGAAAGTACTTCATTAAAAAAAAATACCTGTCTTTGATTTCTATTACAAGATGTTAGGGAGAGATGCTTGCCCCTTTATCTTACAGAAGGAAGGTGGCTTTCCATTGGGCTACTGAAAAAAGTTCAATTTGTGATGACTATATGTCATAAAGATTTGAGGTTTAATGTTCACCCAAAGATGGGGTGTCTGGGTAACTAGCTAAGTCAGTTAAGCTTCTGACTCTTCATCTCAGCTCAGGTCACGATCTCCCAGTTGTTGGATTGAAACCTGCTTGAGGCTCTGGGCTCAGTATGGAGTCTGCTTCAGGTTCTCTCTCCCTCTCCCATGCTCTGCCCCCTCCCCAACTCTCACTCTCATGCGTGCGCTCTTTCTCTCTCTCTCAAAATAAAAGTATTAAATTAAAATAAGATAAATAATGTTCACCCAAAGAATCTCAACTCACATATGAGCTAACTGCTCTGGTGGAGAGGAAACAGAACATGCTATTATATTGAAATTGGCCAACACTGCTAGAATTCGTCAAGGCAAAGATGTTGATGGGAACCAGGTGTGAGAGCTCTGGGTGTTTGCCCTGTATAGCCACCTAAAGAGGCAGTGGAACCCCAACAGCAAAAACCTGGAAGTAAATGCCTACAGAAAGCACGGTAACTACAGAAAGCTCAAGTAACCATCTAGATTGGAAAAGTATCTGCTCAAGATAAGGGAACGGAAGTCTGAGAGACCTGATCCTAGCTTCCAAAGAGCCAACAAAGAGCTTCATGAAAGACTCTGCTTTAAACACCTGCCATGTTTAAGCAGACTTTCTTCGGTCAGTTCAATGGATGCTTTTTCTATTCCTTTACATTGCCACACCAGCAAGGTAAGAGAGGTTAAAAAGAGAGTTAGGGAAGAAGTTAACTCTGACCCCTTTTCCCGCTAGAATTTTCTAGGCTGAAACCAGCTGATCCATAGGTAGGAGGAAATGAGCCAATAAATCATATTTTGAGATCTCTTTAATATCTTCTCCTAGATACTGTAATTATTAAACACATTTATGTGTTCTTTACTTAAAGTGACCATACATCCTGAATAGAAAAGTCCTGGGGTCTACCAGAGTTTTCAGAGTAGGGGAAGATTACTTCTTCTGAATAAATATTAAAGGGAAAGAAGGATACAATGGACTTGTACTCTTCTTATATCATGAGTTACACACTGCTTAGACTTCATGTGATCCATCCCCTTTGAGGGATGTAGGGCAGTTCTAAAACCAAGTTTTAAAAGCTACCTAGAACTGATAGAATGTCAGCTAAGCCTCTTAGTTCCAAAAAGAGAACTTCCTCTGGGAACTTTAACCAGAAAAGGAATTTATTATGGGATATTAAGTAGGTCAAGGGGCTGAAGAAATAAACCTATGGTTGGGTTTCCAGAAACTCTTCCCAGAAACTCTCCACAGAACAATGCTTCTACCATTAACCCCAGGCCCAGAACCAAGCCACACCCATCCATGAATAGCATTTTTCCTCACGTAACCCACTCTGAAGTCGAGTGTCTACTTGGCAGAACCTAGATTACCTGCTAGCACCATTCTACCCAACAAAGGTGGAAATCGTAATAGGAGAACAATCAAACTAGAGTCTGTTCAAGAGACCTTGGATCCTGGGTGGCTCAGTCAGTTAAGCATCTGACTCTTGGTTTCCACTCAGGTCATGATCTCAAATTCCTGACATCAAGCCCCACATTGGGCTCCACACTCAATGCAGAATCTGCTTGTCCCTCTCCCTCTGCTCCTTCCCCGGTACTCTCTCTCATAAATAAATAAAATCTTCAAAAAATATATGTTAGACAGCCACACATGACAGGTGTCTTTAACTCATGACATAAGTACTTAATAGGCCCTTTATTCTGGTTTCTCATCCTGTTCCTTGCACTGTGGAGTATTTCTTGACTTTCTTTCAAAGTCTGGAGGAATGTCTAGGTTTCATAGCTCTTTTTAGTTATAGGAGGTTTGTACCTGCTTAGGATCTATAAAGAGTACAAGTTGTCAGGATAACTGCTTAATATTTTTACTTTTTTTTTCCACCCAATCTTAACATTCAGCTATGGACCACCATGTCCATGCAAACTTCTCAGGGAGCTCCAACTCACAAGGACTTCTTTTTCCAATACAATAGCACTCCATATCTGCCCCATTCATCTACACTTGTAACGCCTTTCACTGCGTTGTTATTTAACTATTATCTTCTATCTTGTTTGTAAAGCCTGCTGGAATGGAGTGAAGAGAACTCAGTCAGGAGTTATTTCTTACAGGCTTTCATATACAATACATGACGGGTGTTCAGCAAGTATTTTATAATTGTCACATTTAGAAGTCAGGCCACCACTGGTTAGTAAGTTTCTGTTAAACAATCCAAAGTCATGTAATCAAAGTTTTGCCCCTTTTTCCATGTGTAGCCAGCTTTACTGTGGCTTTTGGGGAGCCTGCCCACACAAGGTACCTAAGTCAGTGCTTGTTTTCCACCCCCACTTGTGTCCCTTCCCACTTCATTGTCAATCCCAAAAGCATGGCTGGCTTCCAAGTTATTCTTCACAATTCTCTGAAGAAAGTTTCTGTAATACCAGTATGAGTAATGAGGACATGTTGTAAGTAAGCTGTGTGACTTGTGATGTATGCTGTAGGTCAGTGGCTCTTGAAGAGCTTCTGGGGCATAGGTAAGTCCTTGCAAACCACTTGGTCTGCTGTGAAAACCAGTCCCTTCTTCTTCATATAAGTTTCTTCTAACACTGTTTTTAACCAGAGGGAATAGTTCTGTTTGTTAAGTTTGGTACCTCTTTTCCATGGTGTAGGTTTTCTTTAAGTGTTTGTACATTTTTGTACTGAGGAAACTAGTTTTGGGCCTGCCTATTCTGGTTACCTGCCTCTGGCCATTGTGGGAGAGGAGAGGGGCATGAAGTTGGACCTTAGTCTTACTCTTTGCTTTGAGCATGCACATATACCACTGCCCACTGCATAACACAACAGCCAAATTACTCCAGATATAGTGACTCGATTCATCACCCTGATGAAGGCTCAAGGTCCCCTCCCACTTCTTGTATCTGTGGACTCTACGGTTGAAAAGTCCTTCAGTCACTTCTACCTCCGCCATTATTTTCTCCTGCTTGTAATTTGCTTTATAATTTTGGAGGATTGATTTCTCTGTAGATTGGCTCTAGTGTGATTTTTATCCACTCAGTATCCTCAAAATCTCACATTCTCTGACATAGTAACTATCTTGGATCTATCTGGCTAGTGTTTATTATAAATAAATAGTCCCTTAATCATAGGTTTTCATAACATTTTATATTCATTTATTTTTTATATTCATAACATGAATTTTATATTCATAACATATATTATTTATAAAATATAAACCTCATAGGAGGTTTGTACCTGCTTAGGATCAATGAAGAGTACAAGTTGTCAGGATAACTGCTTAATATTTTTACTTTTTTTTCCACCCAATCTTAACATTCAGCTTTATAATTTACACTTTATAATTTTATAAATTTTTATAAATTTTATAATTTACAAAACTTTATAATTTACAAAACTCTTATGATTATCTCACTTAATTCTCACAATTTTGTCATGAAATGTTATAAATACAGAGCAATTTGAGAGTTTAGTGACTTGTGCAAAGTCAAACAACCATAAATGAAGGAAAAGAGGTCTATGTACACTGTGCCATATAAGTAGGTCACAGGAGACTCAGTTTTCCTGAAAAGTGTTGAAATTCCCTCCACGTTCTCTCTCCCACATTCTCTCTCTTGTAATAGCTCTCCTACCTGTAGGACTCACATCCCAACCTAATCCCTTACTTATGTTGACTGGAACTCCTGATTTAGGCCCATCTCTATGGTTAGTTTTTCACTAAGTTTTGAGTACCTCCAGTACTTACCTTTTTAATACTTTAGTTACAAAGAACCCTTCTTTATCTTACTAATGTCAATCAATTTTAGCATCTACCTGGAACACCAGGTTAACAAAAATAATGAAGCTAACTCAGGCGTGACAGAAGAGAATGTCTAGATCAATGAGCGATGTCTGCCATGCAGTAGAGGGAATGGTGACAGCCTCTGAGACACTGAAACTTAACAATTTCCCCCACTTATTCTGCCTGCATCTCTGCTCACCATCACCTATCTTTTCTGTTGGCTAAACTTCCTTTAGTGGGTATGGGACGCAAGTATATTATTATATACCTATAGACTGGTATCAGGATATTTCTCATTTGTCAAGAATATCTACCTATTTGTTTCACAGCAACTTTTAAAGGATTTGGCTGACTTTGACCAAATTTGCTGTAGTTACAAAAAAGAATCCAGATAGGCAGTGAATTTTATTTGTATTTCAATCCATTCTGACATTGACCAGGAAGGTAGGAGTAAGTGACTATTGATAAAATTTTTTCAACATGTGTAAGTAATTTCATTAAGTAATTTTTAAACAAAAAAGAAATTTGATATATGAGTTTCAGAAATGCAGCTTCTCTGGTCCTTGATACCAAAACCCCTTTTTTAGAATTTCAGAACTCCATCTGAGTACCTTAGAAACTACTCCTTTATTCAGTGACAGAACATAAAGCCAAGGGAAATAAAGAACTGATTTTTTAAACTCTTGAAACTCAGCTACTTTACTTGGTCAATCTTTGAGAGGGGATGTTTAATTACTTGCCCAAATCATAAGAATTTTTGGAAATCCCAGGTAAATCTTCTGTTTTAAGTAAGAATTTTACGTTAGTTATCTTAGACTCACAGACTAATCCAAGTAAATCATAAGCGGTGGAATTCCCTCTTGACAAACAAATATTTCCAGCCAGATTTCAGTCTCTTCCTGGATGCAGACCCCAAGATAAGCTAACTTTTGACAAATTATTTTTTTCAGAAAGGGAGCAAAGAGCATGGAAGTGTGAGTAACAATAAAAACTGGAAAATAAATTCAAACTTAGGCAGAGGTGATGGTATCAGTGTAGCATCTGGCACATGGCGATACATTCCTCCAAACCCATTACTCAACCTCAAAAAAGCCAAACTGACTCCTTGGATTTTGTTTGGTTTAAAATAGAGATGATGTTTTCTCTGAAGAAATATTCATCCTTGATTTAATCTTCCTCTAAGCCATGATATGTGGGATGGGAAGAGGAGGAAGAGGAGGAAGAGTGAGGAGTACATATTGATAATGGCAAATCATAGACAAAAGTGGAAATCTGCCATCTTTTCTTCCTCCTGTGGAGTAGGAGGCTGTCATGTGATATTGGGAAAGCAAAAAGGACCATCCATCTCTTTCAGAGAAGATACATTCTGACCTCTTTTTATAGGCAAAATAGCCTATATTTGAATAAACCCATAATTTTCACTTTGGTGTGAATTTAACCACTAATTTATTCATTATTCACTCACCAGTCACCATACATTTACCAACTGGCTCTAAAATGCCTGAATTGCTGCTAGATGTTAAAGCTAAAACTGTACACTTAACAAAGCTACTGCTTTCATTGAACCTATTGTAAAGGAAGTAAAGGAAATATACTAATAAAGGAAGTAAAGGAAGCATAGAAGTAATTTATCCATTACACTTGATAACAGACAAGATAGAAAGTACAGGATTTAATGAATGAAAAGGAAGTATTCCTGGAATAAGTAATAATTAAGACTGGAGAGAAGGTAGACATTAAATTAATCAAAGAGAGGGAAGACAATATTTCAGGCAGAATAGAGCAACCAGTTTAAGGAACCAAAAGTAATTTATTCTGTTTGAGATGTAGGTCTTTGAAGATTGAGGGCAAAAGTAGGTAGATATGCTATGTAGGGCTGAAGAGATAGGTAGACACTACACCTTGAAGTCACATATACCATTTAGAAATTGTATATGGTTGTAAGAGATGGAAGTCACCAAATAATGGTTTAAATAAGACATGGGGTTATTTTTCTCTCATGTACAACAAATCCAGGAAGAGGCAGTACAAATTATCTCCATGATGGGGAAACCATTAAAGATTTCAGCTCATTTTTGCTTTCAGTTCTTCCATCTTTAGTGCAGACTCATTTCCATAAGACCATTTCAGGGTCTCAAAATGGCCACTTCAACTTGAGCCACCATTTCCTCCAAGGAGATGGAAGAAGAGAAAAAGAATAACTGGTTACAGTCCCTCCAAGTCAGTTCCTTTTCTCAATGCTACACTTGAAACTTTGGCTTTTATTCCATTAACCAGAACTTTGTCCATTGTTTCTTTCTATATGCAAGAGATACTAGGACGTATGGTTTCTTAACTGAGCACAATTCTCCCTAACAAAATTGGGGTCTATTAGTAAAGAAGAAAGAAAAAAAAAGATATTAAGGGCAACTAATGATCTTTGCTTTGCCATATCATCTTAACTCTACCTGAAGGCAATGGAGTCATCCAAGAATTTCAAGTCAAAGAGTGACATGGTCAAATTTTGTATTTTCTTTCTTTTTTTTTTTTTTTAAGATTTCATTTATTTATTTGACAGACAGAGGTCACAAGTAGGCAAAGGGGCAGGCAAAGAGAAAAGGGGAAGCAGGCTCCCCGCTGAGCTGAGAGCCTGCAGGGCTCAATCCCATGGGATCATGGCCTGAGCCAAAGGCAGAGGCTTAACCCACTGAGCCACCCAGGTGCCCCTCAAATTTTGTTTTTTCAAAAGGACCTCTTGAATGTGGGTTAGAGACAGGATTGAAGAGGATATGATTAGTGACCAAAGGAACCTGTTAGGAAGATGTTAAATAAAACCAGGCAATAGGTCATGGTGGCCAAAAAGTGTGATTTGATAAGGACAGAAGGTGAGACCATGAGGAAAGCAGGAGCATAAAGGAGTAAAGATAAGAATCCTGTTGACATCAAAGATAAATCTCACCCACTTACCATTGTATCTGATATGACTTATCCCCACATAGCCTCATTCTTCTAAGCAAAGCAAGCCAACATTGCATTTTTAACTTAGCTCTTTGGAATGTTATGCTATAACTGGGGTAATCAGAGTGCTTGTCCTATTATTTTTAAATATTAAAAATTCATTCTTTTTTTCTGTTTGAAATCATCTTACGAACTCTAATCATAGCAAATGGATTTTAACAGTAGTCATAAAATCAATATTACCATGTATACAAAAGACAAGACTTCAGTTTGGCATACAAAAATACCACATATTAAAGTTGGGTTCATTGTAAAAATTCAGGACTTGTGGGGCACCTGTCTGGCTCAATTGGTAAAGCAGGAAACTCTTGATATTGGGATAATAAGCTCAAGCCCCACATTGTGTACAGAGACTACTTAATTTTAAAAAAGAAAAAAAAAAGTAGGGACTTCTGGTGGCTCAGCTGGTTAAGCATCTGGCTTCAGCTCAGGCCATGATCCCAGGGTCCTGGGATCGAGTCCCACATTGGGCTCTTTGCTCAGCAGGGAGCTTGAATCTAATTGATTCAGCCTGCCATTCCCCCTGCTCATGCTCTCACTCACTCTCTTTCTCTGACAAATAAATAAAATCTTTAAAGAAAAGAAAAGTTTAAAAAAGTATTGAAAAGTTGATTCTTATTACATTTGTAATATATTTATATAATTTTCCATAAATTCATAAATAGGACTCCATAAATCATGTTTTTTAAAAAGATTTTATTTATTTATTTGACAGAGATCACAAGTAGGCAGAGAGGCAGGCAGAGAGAGAGGAGGGAAGCACGCTCCCTGCTGAGCAGAGAGCCCAATGCGGGGCTTGATCCCAGGACCCCGAGATCATGACCTGAGCCGAAGGCAGAGGCATAACCAGACTTAACCCACTAAGCCAGCCAGATGTCCCCATAAATCCTGTTTTTGACAAAATATTTATGCATGCAAAATAGTATATATGTGAACATTTTGGAAGACAATAATAAAATGAATACTCATTATCCACTATACAAGTTAAGAATCAGAAGGTTAGCTATACCTCATGTTTAAAAGCCATCAGCCACACAGAGTCAAAATACTCATGCTTTTCAGCTACCCATGACCATGTTCTTTGTAGACACACAGACAAGGAAAGATGACAACAATATGAAGTCTCAAAGGCTTCATACTTTCCCCAGTGTCTTGACTCATCCTAAAACCATAACAATAACAGCTTTACATAATGAGTGTTTATTATGTGCCAGATACTCTTCTAAATGCTTCACACATATGAAATAACAATACCATCAGTGATTCTGTGAAATAAAAATTAATATCCTCATTCCTATTTTGAGGATAAACAGGCCTGGAATAGTTCAGGATCTTGTGCAAGGCACACAACTAGTGAATAGTAAACCAGGATTCACACGAGTCATGGGGCTCCATAGCCTGTTCCTAGCCACTGCACATACTATTGTGTGTGGAATCATGACAGTGATCACGATGATGGAACTGGTGGCAGTGCTGATGATACTTGTTACCCTTAAATATGGCTGCTTCTCTACTAGAATGTGGGTATAGTCTCTAAAATTTCACCTGTCTCTAACATTCTCTACTGGTTCCCTGATGCTCCGAGGTTTTAAATTTGGCTTTGTGGGGCGCCTGGGTGGCTCAGTGGATTAAGTCGCTGCCTTTGGCTCGGGTCATGATCTCAGGGTCCTGGGATCGAGTCCCGCATCAGGCTCTCTGCTCAGCAGGGTGCCTGCTTCCCTCTCTCTCTCTCTCTGCCTGCCTCTCCATCTACTTGTGATCTCTCTCTGTCAAATAAATAAATAAAATCTTTAAAAAAATAAATAAATTTGGCTTTGTGAGTGGTTCTCTATATAATCAGTCTCTTATTTTCTCCAAGTGTTTTAGTTGAGCAATCCTGCTTACTGTAAAAGAAAAATCCCCAGATCTCAATGACATAAAATACTGGAAATTGCTTGCTTTGTAGATGAAATAGGTGTTTTCTGATTGGTGGCAAAGAGAAGGAAAACAGGCTTTATTCCATGAAGTTTGTCACAATTCCACAGGTTGTGGAAGGCTTCAAAGTTGCCCTGGAAGTTAATATCCACCAGTAGATAGGAGAAGAGCATGGATCATTGCAAGCGGGAGGGACTATGACTCACATTTCATCGGGTAGAATTCAGTTGCATGACCCCTACTGACTGCAAGAGAAGCTGGGAGTCCCAGAAAGAAGAGGAAACAATTTTGTTGATTAGCTAGTAGTCTCTGCTCTTGCAAACCTTACATTTCTCACCTGTAAAATGGTATGGCTGACTTTTTTAAAAAACTTTTTTAAGACTGTAGAATTTTCAATAATAAAACAAAAGCCTACAGGTTTACCACTTCATACAGATCAAAAAGTCTTCACCGTTTGCTAATAGTCCAAAATATCCCATTTAATCTTTCCTCTTTCTTAAAAATCATACACATTTTTAAATTTCTCTATATTTCTCTACTTCTTTTAGAGGCTTTTATGTCTTTTGTTTCTGTGAATTACTATCCTACAGGACAGGGGCTGTGGTTTCTACTAGTGGCAACAAAGATTATTAAACATCTTGAAAATGTCATGAACTGCTTTATTTAATCCTCTCAACAATCCTGTGGAATAGGTTTCATTATCCCTTATCTGTATGATGGGGGAGCAAAGAAGGCAATAAGTAGGGGACATACAAGTAAGTAATCAGCCAAAGGACTCAGCTGATAAGGGATGTTAAAGTCTCAATTTGAACTCTAGCCTCCATTGAGTACAAGTATTGGGTTTATACCAATCTTATTATTCTGAACCTTCTACTTCTTTCTGCTCAGATTCCTCAGAGCACCTAGCACAGTGTCATGCACCTGGTGAAAAAAAAATTGAACAAATACTTGTTCAAATAAATTAAATTGAATTTTATATATCCTCAAGTTTAATAAACCAATAGTGTAAACCTATGCTCTTGAAGGAAACATATTGTCCCTTCTTTGATTTCTTGTCCTTTCCATGCCTGCTTTATTTTTCCTTTTCCCTCACTTGTACTTCATCATTCCTTTTGTTGATGTTAGGTCCATCTAGCACGCCAAACCAAAGGAAGCTATTATTTAGGAAGTTATGGCACACATAACCACACTTAGCCACTTGAGAATTTCTGGCAAAAGTTTTATGAAGAGCTTGACTTTGTGTAATCTGAAAATATTTCCTGTATTATTTAACTTTATGGGAAAAAAACAATTCAGGTATTCTTGTGGAATATAAATCTAGACACATCTGTCTGCATGTTTATGCTTTTCTTGGGACACTATATTTTTCTCCAGGCTCCTCAGCTAGATTTTATTCCTCTTCCAGGAAAACCCCTATTGGATAGTATATGAGTTATGTTATCAATTGACACCACATTAACAGACAACCTGCCAAGCTAGAAGAAAGTCATGTGGGTTTTTGTTTTGTTTTGTTTTGGGGGGGTTTTTTGTTTGGTTTTTGGTTTTTAATCTTTTGGGGTTTTTTGTTTGTTTGTTTGTTTGTTTGTTTTTTGTCTAAGACCAGCTGGTAAAGTTTCATCTTACAAATGTCTTCTGCTTATAAGCACATGGCTAGGATAGAGACTCAGAATAAATCCTACAGCGACCTTATATCTTGTACAAGGTATCTTGTTCTGTGTACAAGGAAGTTGTGAGTGGGTAATAAGTAATGGTGTAATTGCTTTTTTGTGGGTAGATAATTATGGTTTATGATGTTTATCTAATCAATTGTACCTATAGAGAGTAACTACCTTCAGAAAACAGTAAAATTATGGGTCCCTGGGGAACTATTTCCATGCTACCAATTTGGACCCAGCAAAACAAAACAAAACAAAACAAAACAAAACATTTACCAAGGGGCAGGACCTGGATTTGTAGAAGGAACTTTTAACTATTTAATGAGGAGACATTACTAATGGAGATACTTTATCTTTCAGATACTGCATCACTTTGGGAAAAAAGAAATGTGGACCCAGTATAAGAATTTTATTAGCAATATCTGTGTTTTACCTCTGTACCTAATAAGTTTCTTCAAGATAATTTATTCACAAAAAATATTTACTGGCCAACTTGATATGCTTAGCACTCTGCCAAGTACAGAAACTCATCATCATGAAAATAATAAGGTCATAAAAGAATTTTAAAATGAGAATTCAGAGAGAGGAAAAGCTTTCTTCTGCCTAGTAGAATTTAAAAAGGCCTCATGCAGGAATTTTCTCCAAGCTGAGCCTTGAATCATTATTATACATTTACTTTATTCCACATCATACACAACAGTTTCTGAATAGCAATTCTAATATATAACTACCATTAATATAATTAGTCAGAACAGTTTAAAAGATATTTTTAAAATATCCTCCTCATTCTCCCCTGCCCATTTTAAAATTATAATATACCTATATTGTCAGAGGATACAACCATTATCTACTATAATCTCTTCTTTGTAAGCCTTGTTTTTTTTAATTTTTTTAAATTTATTTTCAACATAACAGTATTCATTGTTTTTGTACCACACCCAGTGCTCCATGCAATCCGTGCCCTCTCTAATACCCACCACCTGGTTCCCCCAACCTCCCACCCGCCCCACCTCTTCAAACCCTTCAGATTGTTTTTCAGAGTCCACAGTCTCTCATTGTTCACCTCCCCTTCCAATTTCCCCCAACTCCCTTCTCCTAACTCCCTATGTCCTCCATGCTATTTGTTATGCTCCACAAATAAGTGAAACCATATGATAACTGACTCTCTCTGCTTGACTTATTTCACTCAGCATAATCTCTTCCAGTCCCGTCCAAGTTGCTACAAAAGTTGGGTATTCATCCTTTCTGATGGAGGCATAGTACTCCATAGTGTATATGGACCACACCTTCCTTATCCATTCGTCCGTTGAAGGGCATCTTGGTTCTTTCCACAGTTTGGCGACCGTGGCCATTGCTGCTATATACATTGGGGTACAGATGGCCCTTCTTTTCACTACATCTGTATCTTTGGGGCAAATACCCAGTAGTGCAATTGCAGGGTCATAGGGAAGTAAGCCTTGTTTTTATAGAAACCAGGTGTTTCATGATCACCACAAGTCCTTAGGTCGGTGTCTGTGTACTCAGTTGTCTGGAGCTCATTTTCCTATTGATTCTTCATGAAGAGCTTATGGGAATAAGATTTTCTGAGTTCTTAAAAGTTGAAAACAGCAATTGATCCTTGCCCACTGTGCTTGAATATCAGTTTTGCTGGATATAAAAATCCTTGGCTCGTATTTATTTTTCTTTTGGGTATTTTAAATACATTTTCTGTTTTCTTCTGGTTAAAGTGTTTGTGGAAGTCTGCATAATGCCTCCTGCCCAAAAGATATCCATGTCCTAATAACTGGGACCTGGGACTCTTACCTTATATGTGGAAAGAGATGGTGCAGATGTGATTAAGTTAAGGAACTTCAAATACGGACATTATCCTGGATTATACAAAGAGGCCCTATATGTATTCACAAGTATCCTTATGAGATGGGACCAGAGGCAGACTGTAGAAAGGAAAGAAAACAATGTGACTGTTGAAGCAAGGGGAGAAAAGGTGAGGTGATATGGGGCTATTAACCAAGGAATGAGAATAGCCTCTAAAAGCTGGCAAAGAAATGGTTCTCCCTGAGAGCTTCCAGAAGGATCTAGCCCTTGTTACATTTTAATTTTGGACCTGTAAGACTCTTTACAGACTTCTGGTCTCCAAAACTCTAGGAGAATAAATTTCTGTTGTTTTAAGCTGATTAGTTTGTGGCAATTTGTTGTAGCCGACAGGAACGTAATAGAGTGTTAGTCTGGTGATAATGTTTTTGCCAAGACAATTATTGAATTCTTTAAATATCTTATTTTAAGTTCAGGAATTTTTAAAAATTCAGTCATTCAGGGTCAGAATTCCCAAGGTTATGCATTAGGCATTTTAATACATGATTTCAAATCTTTACTTCAGAAGAGTTTTTTAAAATTATAGTTTTAGCATTTCTTCTGTTTTCTGTATTAGTTTTCTTCTTTGAGGACTACTGTTACCTTACGTGTTGGATCTTCTTGGCCTAATCTCAATACTGTCACTTTCTCTTGAACACTGAACCCATGAAAACAAGCCAGGACACACACCTGTCTCTAGGCACCACTAATCTTGAGGACACCAGGGCCTTGCAGGAGACATTAGATCCCTCCACCACAGAGCTACAGAGCTGCATAAATGCTGGCCTTAGGACTTGGAGAAGCTTGGAAGATCTGGAAGGAGCAAGATGAGCTGTGGTTCCGGTGTTGCCCCCAGCAGCATAGTGAGTCCGCAGATCCACAGCAATGACTGGGAGTTGCCACAGTACCTGACACTGGATTCTAGGCTTTTGAGTATGAAGATTGCTATTCTTTTATTTCCACTTTATGCATGTCACGCAGACTTTTCCCTGTAACTCTAGGGTAAAAAGAATTCTAGGACTTATGCTTCTATCTTAGCTAACTTGTACTAGCAGAAACTGAACCCCAGTTCACCCCTTGTCCACATAGTATCCTTTTATCATCATTTATGTCTGAATAAAGATAACGTCAACATGATACTTCCACACAATGATGCAGCTGTCCCTTGTACAACATGCTGGTTCTCCCCCAAAGATGATATACAAAATCCATTCATCCATCTTTGGGTGGTGTTTGTTGTTTTTTCAGCTGAGTCACAGTCCGTCCCTCTTTGATATTCTATTATTTAAAATATAAGATGTAAAGTTAACTACCGTTAACAGATGGCAAAGGAACGGAGAGTGGAAGGAACAAATTGGTTATCATAGACATCAATATAGTCATATCAGAATAAGGAAGAAATATAAGTATTGTAGTCCTCATTTCTGAAATCGGTCACGTGGTCATAGGTGGTATTTTTTAACTTCCTTTTCCCACTCTCCACCCCCACCTCATTGGCCTGGCTAACATTTCTGGTTTCAAACAGCTGGTTTCTTCCAATTTTCAGATCTTGAGTTAAATGTCATCTTTTCCTTTCTTTTCTTTAAGATTTTATTTATTTATTTGACAGAGAGACAATGAGAGAAGGAACACAAGCAAGGGGAGTGGGAGAGGGAGAAGCAGGCTTCCTGCTGAGCAGAGAGCCTGATGCAGGGCTTGATCCCAAGGACCCTGGGATCATGACATGAGCCAAAGGCTGAGGCTTAACAATTGAGCCACCCAGGTGCCCCAAATGTCATCTTTTCAATGAGATCTCTTCCCTGTTTAAAGTGGATATGCCCCCTCCTTTTTTTCCCCTCCTAACACACTAATTTGTTTTCTTGTTTTTGCTTGTTGTTCCTTATCTCTTCCTGACTCTCAAAACAGCACATTTAATGAATGAACAAATTAATTTTTCCCTTTACCTACCACTGACATCCTACCAATCCGTAGGTCTGATTAATTTTTTTGTTATTTTTCAAACCCTTTTTTTCCTTTACAGTCATCAACCCTTAGTTTTTTATCTGATATCCTGGCTTCTAGCTTCTCCCCAATCCAGTTAATACTACACACTACTCTCAATACTTAGCAGAAACAAACTGTTTTATATTTGTATTTATATTTCCAGTATGGATAATACATGCCTGTTAGAGGCAGAATGGGTGATAGACATGATAACAGCAAGGACTGGGGGCTGAAGAGTAAAAGAAGATCAAGAATAATAGCTCCTATTCATTTCTCATGAGGAAAAGATATTACTAAGTGCTTAGCACAATGCCTGGCATAGAGTAGGAGTAGAATTAATTCAAGTTGACTGACTATTGCTTGATTCATAATAGTGAAGAGATGTTTATAAAGTGAAAGGTTCAAGTTGCCTTAAGGAATGGTTGTAGGAGTATAGAATGTTACCTCTTAAAATTCATTATAAGGTGAAGACATAGATTATCATATCCTAATAATCTCTAAGGTGACATATGTTCTTATGAATAGTGCGCCCTAAATAAAAGTAGACAGCTGGACTGAAATGACCTTTAGAGATTACTTCCTTTTTCTTTTTTTTTTTTTTTTAAAGATTTTATTTATTTATTTGACACAGAGAGAGATCACAAGTAGACAGAGAGGCAGGCAGAGAGAGGGGAAGGGAAGCAGGCTCCCTGCTGAGCAGAGAGCCCGATGCGGGACTCGATCCCAGGACCCTGAGATCATGACCTGAGCCGAAGGCAGCGGCTTAACCCACTGAGCCACCCAGGCGCCCCTAGAGATTACTTCCTGCTTGTACTTCTACAATAGCAAGTCTTCTTGTTGATTACTTTTTAAAATTTTTTTTACTGTTTTTGTTTTATCTTAAAACCTCAAAAACCAAAGGTGAGGACAGCTTGATCGAGAGGAACATGAAAAGTCTTTCATACACATCAGCAATAGAGAGAGAGTTTATGAAAATAAAGTATTTCCTCAGTTTTGGCATGACTCCAAGAAAACCTAAATGCTCTAAGTCTGTGTTTCAGCTCTTAGATCCTCTATTTTATCCCACAGATAGGCCCTAAAAAGATGAAAAAGTCAAAGAGTTCCATCAACCAAAATGCTGGTCAGGACCGTGTTTAACTGTGCCCCATACACAATGGTTTCAGATTTCTTAAGGACTGTGTCAGAACGCTAGAACACCCTGCTGTTTGGCATCCTCTTCCTATGTCAACTTCCTGCCTGATTTTGGATGGAATGCTACCCCAATTGCCCCCCAGGCACCAGTCAAAGCTGAAGGGTTTTGCATCCCATGCCCTCAAGATTGAAACCAACCATCTGACCAGCTTCTGTTGGATAGGGGAGGGGAGTGGTGGCATTAAAACATTAAAAGGTTTCATGTGTCAGCTCTCCTAAGTAACAATTACTTTTAAATTTTATCAATATCCTTTTGTGTCGAGATCCCATGGATCATGGATTGAATCAGCCACCATGGCTAATTATTAGGGATGCTAGGGAGAGGTTGCTAGCCACCCACATGTTCTGTGACTGAGACTGCTGCCAGGGAGAGAAAATTATTTATAGATGATAGATGATAGATGGACAGATGGACAGATAGGTAGAGGAAAGGCAATTCCAAAGTGCTGACAAAAATCTAATTTGAGAAACAGGGTATACTTAAGACATAAACAAAGAAATGTGGCAGAGTGACTGCAATCCTCAGGGATTATTTTTTAGTGCTCATAACATCTCAGATTGATATCTTAAAATACTACTTTTTAGAAAATATTTAATATTTTTTAAAACATCCAGTGTAGTCTTTATTAAGCATTCACTTTGAGTTTAATAAGAAGCTCTCTATATGTCTTTTCCCAAAAGTATTAAAAATGTAGCTCTTATGATGTTTCTTTTTCTCATTTTCTCTAATAAAAGTAATCTGAAGCTTTTGTTCACTGACAGAAAGTAAGGTACTCATATGAATTAGGTCAAAATGAAAAGTGATACTGACAAGAGCTCACTCTGTTTCCCAAACCATGATAAATTCTTATTCAAAAACCTTCAGTGCAGTGCTTCCCCTTGTAGGACATGATCCAAAATTCTTAGCTTTGTCTTTATGCTTTCTGTATTTTATCCTCAAATTACCCATTAATCCAACCATGACCAAACACAGATTCCTATCTTGGAAAAGTAGAATATGCTCAAATAAATGGGTGAATGAGAGCCATATCCATAATGGTAGCTCTTGTCCTCAGAAAATCATGAGAATTCCTACAACTAGGACTTTACACTTATTGTTCTTCTCCAGCTATGTTCTCCTCTCTTTTCCAGTGTAAATCCTATAAGGCTCTTCCATTATGCTTCAGTGATCTCTCCATCCTAAATCCCCGTAATTCTTTTATTCGTTTGGCACTTACTTTTTGCCTTGTAGAGTTAGTGACTTTTATAAATGAAGAGTTATTAGGTATTGAGAACAACCATATATATTTCAGGCAATATACTAGGTATTCTCATACTCAGAATAACCCATAAGGTATGTGTTCATATCCCCCACTTTACAGATAAGGAGAGTAATTAGGATGTAATTACTACTAAGGAAAGGGCATGTAACTCTAAGAGATCTTCTCGGGTTTGGAAATGAGGCAAGAATTCCTCATTGTAGAGTTGTATTTAAATTGGTCTTTTGAGGGGCACCTGGGTGGCTCAGTGGATTAGGCCACTGCCTTCGGCTCAGGTCATGAGCCCAGGGTCCTGGGATCGAGCCCCGCATCATGCTCTCTGCTCAGCAGGGAGTCTGCTTCCCCCCTCCACCCTCGCCTGACTCTCTGCCTACTTGTGATCTCTCTCTCTCTCTGTCAAATAAATAAATACAATCTTAAAAAAAAAAATTGGTCTTTTGAACCATGAAGAGGAGCCCTGAGGACTTCAAGTGAATGTTTTCATTCACTTGAAGTGAATGAAAAGCAGAAGTGGAGTTTGGCAGCTCGACTATGCCCTGGTCATAGTTCTGATGGCCAAAATTGGAGGCAGATAGGAAATCAGAATACTTGCCCTATCCTTCCCTCATCAGGGAATTAGCTGATCAGAACAAGGAAAGGAAGGGGTGCCTGGGTGCCTAAGTTGGTTAAGTGTCCAACCTTCAATTTTGGCTCCCGTCATGATCTCAGGGTCATGAAACCAAGCCCTGCGATGAGCTCTGAGCCCAGTGGGGAGTCTGCTTGAGATTTTCTCTCTCTGCCCTTTCCCCCCACTCCCCATCCCCCACTCGTTCACTCTTTTTCTCTAAAAATAAATAAATCTTTAAAAAAAAAAACAAGGAAAGGAAGAGAGGATAAATAAAAACTCTAGCACTTGAACTAGTAGTGAATTCTGAAATCTTTATTTGCTTCCATGTAAATATCAATATTATTATTAGCTATATTATTAATATCAATATTAATACTTCCTGAGAGCCAGAGAAGCACTAACTACAACATTATGACTTAAAATAGGGGACCTGCCCAGTATGCTTAAGAACAAATTATGATTTGGATCAAGATTAGAATCCCTTATGCCAGCCTCTAAATAGAAAGGTACTAAGTAACAGTTGGAACTGCTCTTGAAAGAGTGGTCAAGAAGGCTGAGGGAAGACGGTTCAGAAAACAAAATTCCACACAGGGTGAGAGAAGGCTGGACATCTTGACTCACAGCAACCAGTACCTAGACATTTAGTATGAACATTCACAGTTGGCACTGTGAGCATAAGATTCCAAAATAGTCACTTAACAAGAGAGGAAAGCAGGATCCAAAAATGAGAAATTACTTGTCTGAGGTCACCTAGCTCATTAGAGACTGAATCAAATTAGATTTTCAATCTCCTGACTTCTCACTCCGTTCTCCTTCCACAAAACTTCGCCGTGCGGAAAGAAGGTTTAATTATCTTTCTGGAGAAATGACTGAAAGGCAAAATGCATATTTTGATGGGTTCAAGTTGGGGGCGGGCAATAAAGTTGGCACATGACAGAAAAATCCCTGCGTAGCCAAAAGAGGCCCCACGGGAAGGGCAAAGCCACGTGTACCTAAAGGGAGTGGGCGTCTGTCAGGAAGAACCCTGACAGCAGAGACAGACAACCCACTGGAATGCGAATGTTCAGGAGAAATATAGTTAGAAATTCCAACCTTTAAAAAGTAAATATATATTTTCTTAAATATTATCTATAGTCATAAACATTTACTTATTAGTTACCATCTTCTGAGTAGCTTCAACTTCCCAAAACCATAGTGAGTAACAAATACACACACACACACACACACACACACACACACACACACACATATTTCAATCCTCTGAGTCATCAAGACAAATATCACGGAATATCTTGCTCAGAACAATTCATGTAAAGCATTTCGCCCAATGCCTGGCCCACCGCAGACCCTCCACTAATGTTTACCTGTGATTATGATCGTGACCATGACTACGGTTAGGAAAGCGCCTGGACAGCTACTCAGAGCTCGGTTGCTCTTACCGTACGCACAGTTTCTCTTATAAATAAACACTTAAGAGGGGATGGAAAACTATGTTAAATAGGAAAAAATACAAATGCAATTGAGACCATTGAGTATGGGGCAAACTGTCTTCTCCCTTTCTGGAGATCCTGGAGATATCACTGTACTGCAGCACAGTACAATCACTTTGATGACACAGAATCATCCAGAAAGAGTCTATGTCATGTTATGCAGTCTGTCTAAAATGGGAGATAACCATTTGCTGCATCAAAAATTTGAGAACTTACAAATCGTCTGGAAATTTGTCCACAGTGCCATAAGCCTGAGGCATCAAGAGGGATATATAAACTAAAAATAAAGGGATCATTTTCCTTATTGGTATTGCTGATTATTGTTCGTTCTAGTCTCAGTTATCAGTATTAGATCATATGCAATATTACAGATATCATTGTTTTTCATATACTATAATAACTTCTGAGTATCTTGACATAAAGTTGCAGGCAAGAATAGAACTGCTTCATTTTTGAAGCTAGCAATGCGGTATACATGTACACAAAATAGGGCTGAGTGCGTGTCTCAGCATAAGCAGGAAAATGCACGTGTGTTGGTTTGGTTGGCGGAGGCAAAGAACGTGCTTTCCTTTCCAGACCGCCAAAATTCTGACTGACTTTTACCCTGAGCTGTCCAGTTTCACTGCTCTCCCATGCCATAAAGATAACCCTCAACAATAAATTATCTCACTCTCCCAGTTTAGAAAACTCTCCCTCAGTTTTCCTGAAATCAGTGATTAGATTTTTCACAGCATCACATCACCAGGATGATTCTTTGAAGGGAAATTTCTATTAAGAACAATGGAGGCAGGGAAAGCAAGCAAAGTGGTAGAGGGAAAAAAAAAAAAAGCCCAGAGCAGAGTATTTCTCAGCTGTTTGTCTTCAAGTCCTTCCAGCTGTTCTCAAGATGATCTTCCATTTGAATTCCAACAAATGGCAGAGGTATTAGACACTACGCAAACCGCAACTAATTTCATCTTGGAGAGACCGTTTTGGCTGCCAACCATGAGTCCACGCCACCTTTGGCCGATTCAGAGCCCCTTCCTTGGTCCTCTTCATTTTGACAAAGCCAGATGTCAAATGTCCAGCAAATGGTAGTCGAGTGTCTTTTTCAATAAAGAAAGTTTATTATGACAGTCTCCTGACCAGTAGATAGAAGGTGCCTTGAGGAAGAGGTACCTATTTTCTCATTCTTGTACAGGTGCCTAGTGGGCTTGAAGCAATCATAAGGGATGAGGGGTAGGTGATTTAGAAGACATAAGGATAAATAAAGTTAATTGGTACGTAAAAATAAGTTTTAAATATCCCTGAGTTGGGGGATTTGATTCTGGTCACATCCCATGTGGCCATATATGGGGGCTAAGCTAGGACAGTGTCTTCACTCCCAAGGAAGAATCAAGAGTCCTGTCCAACCCTGGTTTGTTGTTCATTCTGGTGTCTGGCTCAGGAGCAGCCCTTGGGTCCTCAGTAGGCACAGAATCCACCAGGATTTTGATGAATGAGAATCAATTCCCCACCATTCACCTGAATGTCTTTGTAGGAGGCACTGTGAGTAGTCACATTAAAGTAGACTTTGTCCTTGAAAGCCAGATAAGCCACTCCAATGGAGTCAACAGATGTGACCTTGCTCAGGGAGAAGAGAGGTTTCCGACCCTTACGGTAATAAAGGCTGAGGCTGAGCTCCTCAGAGAAGTAGCCCTTCAGGGAGACGAGGTAAAACCCGTCACAGTTGATAATGATGGAATTGTCTTGCACCTTCATGGTTTCTTCGTTGTTTGGGGATGTGATGATGCAACCTTTCTCATTCTCACACCCTAAGGAGGGGAGGGTAAGAAGGAAAAAAAAGATTACTGAGCACAGCACTGGGCAACCTTCTAATCCTTCTAAAAACTTGTGAAGAGGAAGTGATAGGGAGAGGTTTTTAAAAGAAAGAAAGTAAGAGAGCATTGTGTTTCTGAGTGAGGGTTGGAGTCTGCTTCCCCTGTGGAATGGAAGAAGAGGCAAAGCTAATAATACTAGTGGCCCAGAGAGGTTCAGGTGCAGATGGGATTCAGAAACGGAGAGGTCATAGCAGCCAGCAGTAGGCACAACAGACCAGTGGCGGGAAATGGAACTCCGAGGTTTCCCCGATTTCTCAAAACCAGGAAGGGCTGGTCATTTCGGTGCCTTCTTTCTTTTTCAACAGATAGACGAGGGCAAAGGGTAGCAAGAGGCCCCTTGCCCAGATCCTGCACACCACCTCACACCAAGCTTGTTACCGCTTCTCTATCCTCTCTCGACCTGACCGTGAAATTCAAATTTTTCATATGCCTTGGGACTGGATGACTGGCCTTTGCCAGCAGTCACTTAAGCTTAGTAAGCGTTATGCCCAGAATGTCTGTGGGCTCAGTTCTGCTCAGTAAGATGCCAGAGAAAGAGCTCAGGAACACAGACCAGCTTCTCCATTTTATCTTATTGCTAGTTTTTCCTGGCAAATGCCTTGGGAAGAGTTGCCACCACAGGGGGGAGAAAATGGGGGTAAAGGAGGCTTTGGTAGCTTTGTATAGGGCCATTCCAAGTGCAAAGCAAAAAGACTAAATTTTTTTTATTCCTACCTCACAATATCATCCTGAATGGCCAAGCAACCACATCTCGGATTCCCCATTTTCTCCCATGACCCTTAGTGATAGGAAAGAACAGGTCTCCACTACCAGACATAATTCATTTAATTATTCCTTTGCACCAGGCCCCGGGGGAATTAAGTTGAATTGAAAATGAGGGTTGCTGGTGGAAGGCAAGATATACTTCCCTTCAGACTCAGAAGAATATAATAAATAAATGAATATCCATATAGAAACTCCTGGTGATTGTCCTAATATTAATCGTGGATCCAAATAATGCTCTTCTGGTAGTTAGAAGATCACCTTGTCTTCATATCCAAGACATGCCCCCTCCACTCTCCTTAAGACAAAATCTTGTTCTGTAATTGATTTAGTGGGAAATGGTAAGTCATACGGTCAGACAGCCTTGTAAGAAGTGAAGCCTTAGTTTTCTTTCCTAAAAAAATGAGAATAATTCCTACTCAGAGGGTTCCTGGAAGGAGTAAGAGAGGCATATAATGTGATCAATACAGTGACAACCACATATTTGGTAACTAATTACTCTCTTGTCTTCTCTATACACCTTCTATGTACCTAATGAAAATGGCATGCAGGCTCTAACAATTGCAGGATTTTGTGCTTCCCAAAGGGTAAGGAGAGATTCTGTTTTTGGAAGAAATTAAGAGACTAGAAGGAAGAGTCTTTTAAAAACATGAATCAGTTAAACAATACTTACTGGTAAATTGTACTCTGATACTTTGAATTGGAGGATACTGAGGTGGCACCTGAAGGAGGAAAAAGGACACGTTTTTAGGAGAAAAAAAAGCAAACAAATGAAATTGACAAGTCATATTCTATTAAGCAAAAATGCAGGACTATAGAAGGAATGACTTGAGAAGACACTTCGTGTTTTCTACAAAGATTAGACTCAGACTTTCTACCGCCCCCTTGTTTTCTATAACATCTCCTAAGGTAAATTAGGAATATTCTGCTCTGTCATGCAAGCATCTAAGCTCTGTCTCCACTTCTGCCAAACTCTTCTCTGGTATATTGTTTTGGCTCTCTGAGCCCCATTTTCCCATTTTGGATAATGGAGCATTTAATAGTCATCTTGAGAAATCCATTCAGTCACAGAGATCCCCTCATGAGCAAGGCTGTGACCAATCAATCCAACACGGCCACAAGCCCGCAGAATGTACTGGGAGTGAATTCCGGAAGCTTCCTGGCTGCTGGTACTTTCGCTGCAACCTGGGAGTAAGACTGTTGTATTTTCAGGTCGTACGGGCAATAGGAACTGGTCTAATCATGCAGAGTTCAGTAGATTTGAGTGCATACATTTCTAATGTCTCTTCCTCTTCGGTTTAATGACTTGAAAAACCTAACTTGAACCAAGTGGGTGCTCAGCAGCAAAAGAGAAGTAAAATACTAAAGAAAGCTGATAGATAAAATATCTACAGTAATCTAATGGCTAAAAGAACAAAGCAGTTCCATACGGAGCAAATTCCAAAATACATGAAGTGGGAAAAAAAGGCAGAATCATATATAAAGTATATCACCATTCATGTTAAAAAATATTAATAATGCATGTATGGGCATTGACTATATCTGAAGGAATACCCACAAGACAGCTCATAAATGTTGCCTCTGGGAAGTGGAATTGGAAGCCTGAGGTCAGAAGTGGGAGGACGCTTACTTTTCATGATCTCCTTTTTCATATTTTTAAAATGTTTCCCCATACGCTGTGTTACCCACGAAAAAAGGAAATTAAAAACAAAACCAAAACCAAAAAGCACCACCTATTACTCCTGCCAAGAACATCTCTCCTCACAGGTTATTTTTGGCAAGACATTGTGATCAAAGGTACGGGGAGGGATTTGTTTTCATACCCTGGGGTGTGGAATCCCAGCTTCCCACTCTCCTGGCGCACAGTGGCCGCAGTCAAGCGGATTCCACTGGGACTGCCCACACAGATGAGGAATCCCCTACTTCCCTTCTATGTCAAATCACAAACCTTACCAAGCTGAAACAGCAGGCAGCCTAGGAAGAAGAGAGAGCCTTTCTGAGCCTGCCAGTGGGTGAACCCCAGAGGCCATTTAAATTCAGTGGTGAGCCCATGGATAGAGGTGTTGACTTGGGATGACATGAGAGCTTGAGGGGGTATGGTTCTGTCCCCTCTGTGATCTGTTTGTGATGCCGGAATCTGGGTCCGTCCTGCTTAAGGCAATGTTCTGAAAGAGAGCCTCTCAAAGGGCATATTACACTATCCCCATAATCCCCTGGGTAGATACAAGCCCCCCACTACTCCAACTGGTTGGGCCCAGCATGAGTGGCCACGTAATTAAAATCAGAAGCAGCGTGTGGAATAGCACACCGAGCACAGGGCTCAGCACACGGCAACCTCAGTGCTAAGGTCGGCCAGGCAGGTTCACAGGCATCTTGGGCAAATTTCATAACTTCCCTAGAAGTCAGTTTTTTCATTTTTAAAAACTTCCAGACATCCCTTCCAGCATTAACTGTCCAAGATTTGGCTTTTAGAAGTTGTAATTCTAGGTCAATTGTAATAAAAGAGGAAAACAGGAAGCCTCTTCATCCAAACTTACATCTAGCTCTCAGATCTAAAAGTCCTCATGATTTAATTTGACTGACTCTGCAAAATCTCGAAAAGGTCCCTGCAAATCAAAGACATTTCTGAACGTTTTGAAGTACCCTGGTGAAGCAGGGTCGTTAGTCATCAAGAGGACATTCTCTGAGACCGCAACGCTGAGAGGCAGGAAGGAAAGTGCACATGACTTCCTCTCTAGGGTAGATCTGACAGAACTCCAGACTCAGCCTTCCTGTTCCCTCTCTTGAAGCTTGCCCGGTATTAGACATTTATGGATTCTCAGAAGCCTCTCATTACATCAATACCATCAAATCCAGGCAATGTTGTGAAATAAAATAAGATGTCCCTTCCTTTCTCTTGCTCCCTGCCCTTCTACAACTTTTTCCTTCATCCTCCATATTTGATTACTTCACACTCACTACCCCACTGCCCTGAAACCCCTCCACAGTGCCCAGTTCGAGACCTGCCATGGCCTGGCTCCAACCTCCTTGTCAAGCTTTATAGCCACACATATCCTGTCTGTGTCTTATGCTCTCACCAGCTGTTTTCTGTAATCTTTTTGCTCTTGACTAGAGCCAGGTAGGATGGGACAGAGATCACAGACTTAGGAGTCAGTCTCAGTTGAAATTGTGACTTGCCTAGCTTTGTGCATTTGGAAACTTTATATATTCTTTTTTCTTTTCTTTTCTTTTCTTTTCTTTTCTTTTCTTTTCTTTTCTTTCTTTCTTTTTCTTTCTTTCTTTCTCTTTGATACAAAACAGTACTATGCACAGTCTTTTTTTTTTAATTCAAGTTACCACCCACCACCCCTCCAGAAATGTTCAGTTTGTTCCCTCTAATTATGAGTCTTTTATGGTTTGCCTCCCTCTCTGTTTTTAGCTTGTTTTTTTTTTTTCCTTCCCTTCCCCCATGTTCACCTGTTTGGTTCCTTGAATTCCACATATGAGTGAAATCGTGATATTTGTCTTTCTCTGACCGACTTATTTTGTGTGGCATAATATACTCTAATTCTATCCATGTTCTTGCAAATGGCAAGATTTCATTCTTTTTGATAGCTGAGTAATATTCCATTGTACATACCGTATCTTCTTAATGCATTCATCCGTCTATAGACATATTGGCTCTTTCCACAGTTTGGCTATTTTGGACATTGTTGCTATAAACATTGGGATGCAGGTGCCCCTTTGGTCACTACATTTGTATCTTTGGGATAAATACCTAGTAGCACAATTGCTGGGTCATAGGGTAGCTCTTTTTTTAACTTTCTGAGGAACCTCCATACTGTTTTCCAGGGTGGTTGTACCAGTTTGCATCCCCACCAGCTGTGCAAAAGAGTTCCCCTTTCTCCACATCCTACCAACATCTGTTGTTTTCTGAGTTGTTAATTTTAACCATTCTGTCAGGTGTGAGGTGGTATCATGTATCTGTTAACCATTCATATGCCTTCTTTGGAGAAATGTCCTGGCTTCCTAGGATGAGTTTGGAAGTTTTCCTTCCCTTTCTATTTTTGGGAACAGCTTCAGAAGATTAGGTATTAATTCTTCTAAGTGTTATGTCCATCTAATCCACTGTGTCATTCAAAGCTATTCTTTCCTTGTTGAGCTTCTGCTCACATGATCTGTCCATTGCTATAAGTGGGACATTAAAGACCCCTGCTATTATTGTATTATTATCAATGAGTTTCTTTAAGTTTGTTATTAATTGATTTATATATTTAGCTGCTCCCAATTTGGGGACATAAGTACTTACAATTATTAGATATTCTTGTTGGATAGACCCCTTTATTATGATATAGTGCCCTTCTTCATCTCTTATGACGGTCTTTGGTTTAAAATCTAGTTTGTCTGATGTAAGTATGGTTAGTCCAGCTTCCTTTTGATGTCCATTAGCATGATAGATGGTTCTCCACCCCCTCACTTTCAATCTGGAGGTGTTTGGGGGTCTAAAATGAGTCTCTTATAAGCAGCATATTGATGGGTCTTTTTTTTTTAATCCATTCTGATACCTTATGTCTGTTGATTGGAACATTGAGTCCATTTACATTCAGAGTAATTATTGATATGAATTTAGTGCCATTGTATTACCTGTAAAATCACTATTCCTATAAATTGTATCTGTTCCTTTCCAGTCTTTGTTGCTTTTGGTCTCTCTTGCTCCCTTTAATATTTCTTGCAGAACTGTTTACTGTTCACAAACTCCTTTAGTTCTTTATTGTCTTAGAGACTATATCTCCTTCTATTCTGAAAGACAACCTTGCTAGATAAAATATTCTTGCCTGCATATTTTTTCCATTTAGCACATTGACTATATCCATTGACTGAAGCTGATGCTTTGGAGCATTCTATGATCAGGAGACTTGGTGCATGTAGGGGCCTGTGTTGGTCTTCTGATGGAGAGGTCTACTGTGCTGGCTCACAGACCTGCCCTAATAAAGGTGCCCCATGAGGTGCAGAGGGACAGGGTTGGTGAAAGTAACTCCAGCTTCTACTGCAGGTGCTGTGTTTCATGCTAAAGTTCAGCCATGCTGGGGGAAAGGGTGTGGAAGATGGCATTACCCCACCCTCTAGCCCCAGGGAGGGAAACTCATAGCTTCACTGTTCAGGAGGTCCTCATGGAAAAATGAACAATCTCTTCTTCTGTGTCCCAGTTTTCGTTAGATCCCTGCCCTCAACCTGTCTGTGCCCAGCCATCAACATGCCCAGGGTCACAGTTCTCCTGTATTTTGTCTCCAGCCAGTGGTTGGGATTCAAAACAACAAATCCTAAAGTACCTGGCAGGGCGTGGACCCACTCCCTTCTGGAGGAGAGCCTCCCAGTGCCATGCTAGGCACCTTTCTATTCCAGAAAAACAGTCTGGAACCATTATATACTATTTCTGATCATTAGTTTTTAGCTCTGTGAAAATAAGGCATAATATTACTATTGGACTATTTCAGATGATTGTAAAGTTTAAGTAAGATAACATGTGAACGCACCCAACAGTTAGTCTGGCGAGCATTTGAAAAATACTCGCTTTCTTTATTCTCTCTGCCAAGAATGTCCCTCCAGCTGCGTCTACTCATCAAAATATCACCACCCTCAAAGCCTAAATCAGGTCCCTGATTTTTGGCTTCTGCACCCCCCACAGCAAGTGTTTAAAGTCACTCTCTTCACATGGATGTTTATAGCAGTTTTGTTCATCATTGTTAGAACCTGGAAGCAGCTAAGATGTTCTTCAGTAAGCGAACGGGTAAACATACTGTGACCCGTCCAGCCACTGCACTGTCTTTCAGCGCTAAAAAGAAGGAAGCCATCAAGCCATGAAAAGAGGTGGAGGTATCTTTTTTTTTCTTTTTAAGATTTTATTTATTTATTTGACAGAGAGATCACAAGTAGACAGAGAGGCAGGCAGAGAGAGAGGAGGAAGCAGGCTCCCCGCTGAGCAGAGAGCCCGATGCGGGGCTCGATCCCAGGACTGTGGGATCATGACCTGAGCCCAAGGCAGAGGCTCAACCCACTGAGCCACCCAGGTGTCCCGAGGTGGAAGAATCTTAAATACATATGACTAAGTGAAAGAAGCCAATCTGAAGGGGCTACATACTGTATGATTCTACGCATCAAACATTCTGAAAAAGACAAAACCACAGAGACAGTTAAAGATCAGTAATTTCCAGGAGTTAGGGAGAAGGGAGGGAGAGGTGAATATGTAAAGAAGTTTCAGAGCAGTGAGACTATTCTTTGTGATACCGTAATGGTGGGTGCATGCCATTATTCAATTGTTAAAACCCATAAAATGTACAACACCAAGAGTGAATCCTAAAATTAAAAAAAAAATAAAAAACACTCTACTGACTTCCATTCTACACTGGATAGAAGTCTCATCTGCTCTACAAGACTATTTAAGTGTGTGACCCTGGTAAACGGTACCACCTTGCTGATTTTCAGTTTTTTCATCTGTAGAGTACAAATGGTAAGATCTATATCTTAGAGCGTTGTTGTGAAGACTGAATGAGCTCATGTTTTGTGAGTCTTCAGTATGTGGCCTGGAACAGTGAAAGCAGTTGACAAGTGTCAGCTATTATTCCTGGGTGCACATGGAAGACAAGATCCATATCACGTTCTTAATTTATTCTGTACAACATCAGTCAAGCCTCATGTATAACGACAGAATCAAGGAATTAATAAAATACTGAATAAAGACTACCAACATCCCTGAAATATTCGCTCTCTGGCTCTCTGTAGCCCAAAGAAAAGGATCTGGGCTTCATGAGAAAGATTACCAGAAAACAATCAGAGATACTTATTTTACCCACATGCAAATAAACATGGTCTTTTTTATATCATGAAAAGCAAAATCCTCAGATCCTCTCCAAATACTAAAAGAAATAGGAAAATATCAAAGGTCCCAGAGAGCTTCCACATAAGAACAAGCTGTAGAATAAAGATTCTTCAATCTGGAAAGTCTGAAGAGCCCACGTCATTCTCAAAGGTGAATGTAGGGCCAGTGCATCAGAGAAAGTCCAGTCCTGGTGTTTGAATGAACTGGTCTCGGAAGCATGAGTATAAAAGAAATCATCTCCTTGCTGTAAACAAGAAATGTTTTTTCTACTGAATTATTCAGTAATTGATTGAATAATATGATTGCCATATTATTTGGTGGTTTGACACAGCATCAGCAATTACAGAGTATCTGTTGTATGGCAGGCATTAGAGTCAACTCTGGGAACAGAGAGGAAGAGAACAGACAATTCTTATTTTGACAAACTTATATGCCAGTTGAGGAAACAAAACCCTTCCTCTACATAAAACCTTTACTAACGGTCAATAGACAGTATATCCCATAAGGTTCCAGAGAACAAAAAAAAAAAAGAAAAAATCACTGCAGGCTTTGGCAGCTCAAGGAGGAAAGACATGACAGAGGCCTTGCAAGAGGAAAAGGAACCAGCGAAGCAAAAGATATTCTATGGAAGGAAGGTCTAGGAATGAGACCATTCTTGGCATTCAAGAAAAAGAATAAAAATTCAACATGCCGTGCGCTAGGTTATTCTTTCTCAGATTCATTACCTCATTTGCTGTGCAAAATAATCTTTGTAAGTATGAATAATAATTACCCATGTTTTGCAGATAGGAAAATGAGAATCAATGCTGTTAAGAACTTGCTCACGAATAAACAGGTATTAACTTGAGTTTGGTTGAACTCCAAGTTCCTGATAATAACCCTTCTCTTATCCTATACCATCTTAAGAGAGAGAGAGAGAAAAAGCCCTATGAAAATAATGTCTGATGGTCCAAGATTAATTTGAATTATTTTCATCAACAGTATTGATCAAGACTAACATATTAGGTTTTAAATAGTTGTTAAAATATTCAGATATATCTCAAAATATCCAGAGGTTCTTCAGGGGGGAAAAAAAAAAAGCTCTTCAGCCAATTCTAGAAGGTTGTCCGCATAGTACAGGTTGGCAAAACTTTTAACTCAGCTCTGATTAGGTACAATTGTCCTGGCAAGGAGCAGCGGGCCCGCGAATAAGTATAAAGTAGACAGCACGCAGGTGCTACAAAGAAGAGCCAGAATTTGGTCCTTTCCTGGCCTCTCTCAGCCTCTTGCATACTGACTTGTCCAAAAACATGGTGAGGAAATGTCTGGTGTCTAGAGCTTACCCGGCACTATGTACCATGTTCCCAAAAAGGTGACGCTTATTTAAAGAGCTCATCTTTGGAGTGTGAGTTTCTAATTCTGACTCATTGGGATGTGGCATGAGGCTGCCAACTTTGTACTCATTTGGCAATTGTCCTCGAGAGGGGCGTCTGTGGCAAGAGGGAATGACACTCATCAAATGTTGAAGCAGGAAGTGGGCTCTGCATTCACTGTGTGGGCCTTGCCCTTCCTCCCTCGGTATTGGGATAGTGTTGAGATCCGATGTGGGAGTGCGCGGGGGTGTGCGTCAGTGTTGGACGGTGGGGAAACAGATCTCTGAAGGGGACTCCCCAGTTCACCACGCCACCCCCACTGGGATGTGAGCCACTCCTTTCCCAACCTTCATGTCAAGAGAAGAGACCTGAGAGATCTTGAGAGTAAAACCTCGCAAGCTGTCAGGATATGTAGCAAGGAGCCTCTGAAAATATGGAAGTTTCCACACTTCACTCATTACAACAGGCTGGGAAAGTAGACTCTTACCCTGGTGCACTTAATGTGTCCTCAGTGGAAACAGCCTCCTTGCGAGGGGCCCACCTCTTATCACTCAGAGGGGGAAAAAACATGAGAAGAATGGGCAAAAACTGGTTCTTTGGCCAGAGAGGCTTCTCCATTCAGAAAAACTTATTCCAAAAGCCATGTTTTTTAAAGATGAAAATGTGTGACTTTGAAAACCTCTTTGAATAGGCTTTTGTGCTTTAATGAACACAAAGAAAAGCCATTTTAATTGTCATCCAAACACTCTCTTTCTGCGTTCCCATGGCCGCCGGCGCCTTTTTGCTGTCCTCTCTCTACTACACAGCCCATGCCGTACTCTAAATGTAGCCTGCCCTCTTTAACCACTTCCACTCTTCCTGTCAAGTTTGCTTAGTGATGGATAGCCCTCCAAGAGGCACTTACTAACCCTCTCCTCTCTATCTCAGAGAAAAGAAACTGTGATTTCATGGTCCTGAATGCTTAGCAATTAACAAATGCCTGGGAGGAATCTAGGTATTCAGGTTAACAACCAAATGAAAAAGCAAAAGCATCCATGTGACCTGAGCACACTTTCACAATTATCTGATTGACCTAACGCGACCAATTCTTTATATCCTCAAGGGAAAGATTTCCTTGTATCTGGGTTTCCCTTTCCACACTGGAAAGTCCTCAGAGTACACTGACAGAGGGATCTCATTTCCAAGAGCTCCCTTCCTCACCACAGTGACAGAGTTAAGTCTCCACTATAATATCCTTGTTAGCAGCTTAGTCTCTAAGCAGCTGGAAGGGTCCGTTTACAATGTACCAGCTGCATTTTCATAAGTCTTACCATGCCTCAGACATAATGGCTTATCAATAAATGTTTGCTGAGCTAAGGTGGAACTTATCCCCTTAGACAATGCCCAGACCTTAGCATGAGACTCCATAATCACATAATATCGGACACGGGCTCTAGCCAACTCTATACATTGCTCAAGGTTTTTTGGAAATGGCCCTATTCATCCTTGAGTACAAAGGGAGTTGCAAAATTATTACAATCAATCTCCTTCTATTTGAGGTCACTCATTCCCCATATCACTTGCTGTACAAAAAGCAAGGACCGTTGCTTTGGGAGGGCGACCTAGTAGAGCAGATAAGGCATTGATCTGGGAATAGGAACACCTGGGTCTTGTCTTAAGCCAGAACAAGTCCTTTCCCTTCCTCAGTTTCTAATTTCCTCATCTTGATGTCCAACCTCAGTTAAACTGGTAGAATGAACGGTATAGAATAAAAAGTACTTATTCACACTATGGACGGACTAAGCAATGTCTACAGACACTTCCATGTCCCAGAGCAGGCCAATCACAACATTCAAAAGAGAAATCCCAAGAGATTGGGTGATAAGAAGACCTTTTGAAGAGAAGATCTTTTCAACACCGTAAATCCTTCTACTGTAATAAAAACAGCAGGCCTCCTCCCCAAGTGGCTCCCTCTGATGCTTAGTGAACAATCAAAAATATCTCTAGTGCTGGCTGTGCAGTGAAGCTCTTAGCCTCACTTGCATGAGCCTAAATGATCCTCAACCTGTATTCTGGTGCAAACTGAGATTGGTGGCTGGTAAAAATCATCAGTGGGATGTTGATGGTGGTGACAATGACAATGAAATTTTAAAGCCTTCTTAAGGTCTGGTATGAAGATAGGTAGATGGATAGATAGATGGATGGATAGATAATAGATAGAATCACAAGCATTGGCATAGATGTAGATAGTGGAATATTATGTCACCATAAAAAGGATAAAATCTGGGACCCCTGTGTGGCTTACTCTGCCTTTAGCTCAGGTCATGATCTCCGGGTCCTGGAATTGAGCCCCGCCTCGGGCTCTCTTCTCACTGGGGAGTCTGCTTCTCTGTCTCACTCTCCCTCTGTGTTTTCTCTCTCTCTCCCTTTCAAATAAATAAATAAAATCTTTTAAATAAAAGGACATGGATACACCTAGAGAGTATTACACTAAGTGAAATAAGTCGGGCAGAGAAAGACAAATACCATATGATTTCACTTGTATGTGGAATCTAAAAAAAAAATGAATAAACACAAGCAGAATCAGAGCGATGAATACAGAGAACAAGTTGATGGATGTAGGGGGATGGGAAAAATGGGTGAAAGGGAGTAGGAGGACCCGGCTTCCAGTTACGGAATGAATAAGTCAGTGGACTAAAAGGCACAGCGTAGGGAAGGTAGTCAGTGATACTGTAGTCGCATTGTTTGGGGACAGGTGGAGGGCCTAGCAAATGTATAGAGAAGTTGAGTCACTATGAGGTACACCTAAATGAATGTGACATTGTGGGCCAACTACACTTAAATGAAAAAATTTTTAAAAAAAGAAAACGAAAGACTTTCTGATAATGAGTGGTAGAGAAACAAACACCTAAGGCAAAAGAAAAGTATGCTTGCTTTGTAATCGCAGTCAAGAAACCAGGCGTCGAAGCAGGTAGGTAACTTTCTCTGAAATTTCTTCCTATGCCCCACTTGGTTATCCAGTGCTTCTCACACACGGTGCGACTGTTTCTTTAACCCTCGCGCCTCCCCGCCCTGTCGGGAAATCTGGGAGGGCAAGGAAGACCGCAGCTGCAAACCACCGCTTCCTCTGCGTCTGACAGGTAACCGTCCCCCCGAAGACATTGCTAAACAAGTAAGCAAACAAGTAGTTCGTGATGAGTCGAACAAGTGCCCCACGTTCGTGTCCACCTGGCACCTCAGAAAGTGACTCCATTTGGAAATAGGGTCTTCGCAGGTGTAGTTAATTAAGTTAACATGAGGCCAACTAGATTCGGGCGGACCCTAAATTCAGTATGACTGGTGTCCTTCAAGCAAGAAGAGAGGACACGGTGATACACACAAGGAGGTGATCAAGCAAAAAGGGAGGCAGAGCTTGGGGTCACACAACTACAAGCCGAGAAACACCAGCGACCGCTAGGAGCCACTGGAAGCTAGAAAGAGCCAAGGAGGGAGTCTTCTCGAGAGCCTGCACAGGGAGAATGGCCCTGCCAGCACTTTGATTTTGGACTTCTACCCTCCAGAACTGTGAGAGAACAAATTTCTGTTAAGACACCTAGGTGTGTGCTATGGTGAGTGCTGTGAAGTGTGTAAACCTGGCGATTCACAGACCTGTACCCCTGGGGATAAAAATATATGTTTATAAAAAATAAAATTAAAAAAAAAAGACACCTAGGTGATGGTAATTTACTATGGCCACCCTACAAAACAAATACATTGTTGAATAGGTATTTGAAATAGTGAACAAATCACACTTTCACATTAAAGTAAATCTTCAATTCAGAGTGTGATGGACTAAAAAGGCGCAGGGAGATTATGCAGTTGAATCTCATTATTTTTAAAAAAATATCAATGAAAGAGAGAAAATAAGGCTCAGAGAAATAATGAGTTAGTGCCCAAACTGTAAATAGACCACATATGCAATACTCCAACTTATAAAAATAACCTGTAAGTTATTATGTGACTGGAAAGCTTCATTGGTCATGTTATCAACATCTGCATAAGTAGATTTAACTCTCCTCTGAAAAAGAATCTTCTTCCTCGATACCAGGTTGTAAATCGTTCCCTTAATTTTTCTTCAAAAACTACTGATGTCAGAAAAGGAAACAAATTTTAAAACAGGCAGACAAAATATTTAAAGCTTAGGGTCATGGAGTCATGACCAGGACTAGAATTTAGACCTAGTCTTAATTTCTTTTCTTTTTTTTTTTTTTTACATTTTATTTATTTATTTGAGAGAGAGAGAGCGAACACAAGCAGGTAGAGAGGCAGATGCAGAGGGAGAAGCAGACTCCCCACCGAGCAGGAAGCCAGATGCGGAGGGACTCGAATGTGGGGCTCAACCCCAGGACCCTGAGATCATGACCTGAGCCAAAGGCAGATGCTAAACCGACTGAGCCACCCAGGCGCCCTGCCCCTCCATTCTTAATTTCTAACCCTGACTTTTCTACATAAACCTAGGAAAGTCTCTCATGCCTCAAATTTCCTCATTGCAAAAACACCTAACTTCCTCCAAAGTTGTAATGAATTAGAGAGGACAAAAGTAGGGGAAAAATCTGCAAGATGAGGGGCTGTTATTGCAAGTAACAGCAGGAGTGACACCCATCCGTTATCCACCCAAAAGAGCTTTGAGTTCCCAGTCTTCATCAGATACGAAGTATCTAGTCAAGTTACGAACTTTCAGGGCGTTGGAAGCTGAAAACATTAGGCACCCAACACACAAGTAATTCAAAATATATTTTGTATCACTGAACTATAAAATGTGTTTTACAACTTACTTTATAACCCAACAGGTTTTTAAGTTTGCCCTCAATGTCTGTCGTGCTGCTTGCTTGTGTTTTGTGATACTGTCGTTTTCATCCAGATCTTTGATGGTTTCTGTGGTTCTCTAGGCCCGTGCCCTAGCTCTGGCTTCAGAGAAGCCCAGCCCTGAGGGTCCATCATCTACGCACGGGACTCTCCCTTCTCCACAGATACAGGGCAACGCTTTGGCTATAGTTTTCTATCCACAGGCACTTATTACATTAGTGTTGTGAGCATTAAGCTTGAGTGTTCGTTTATTTTTCTGTCAGAGTATGTTCTTAAGTACCATTTACACGTTAGCAAAGGTAGACAAATTTCTACAAATTTACAACCCACCTAAGGTACATTTTAGAATGAAGGTCTGCTGAAAGGAAAAATAATTTTTAATTACGCTAATCAGATCCCCAGTGTTTTCAGTATTGTGAACAAGACAACATGCCTTTTCTAGACATAATTTTCTACCCATTTCGGCAACCAAGTCATTGGAGAAAGGAATGAAATACATCAGACCGGGGCTGGGGGGGATGGGATAGGCCATGTTCTAAGTGTGTAAGTTAGGTCTCTGAACCACTGTCAGCCACTAACCCTAATAACACCATATACCTTCATAAATTCTCCCCTTCATCCTTCCTTTCCTCTCTAACACAGTCATGAGCTCTTAGAAATCTACGTTCAAAAATGCTAGAATTATTACAAGGATTTGTTTGTTTTTAATCGTATAAATTTCAGTAGCAAAGTCAAGCTTCGTGAAGTTAAGGTTAACCTTGCCTATGATATGGTTTCCGAGGTTTGAGTTATGGGGTGTTTGTCCAGGTGTAGAAGTGCCACAAAGTAGATATTTTAGTGGTGCTCTGGCTGTGGAAGCAAGTCCAGGAATAATCATAGACTCGGCATTTGCAGAGCTCGATACCGCAGCATTCGCTCCTCACAGAAGCCAAGTTCCAGCTTTGGAAATGATTAAATGGATGCTCTGGGAATGTCACAGAATTTACCCAGGGTCATGGAGTTGGAAGGCTGGACTGGACAAGTCGTCTGGTTCCTGGTTCAGCACACTGTCATCTATACCCCAACAGCTCCTTCAGAAGTTTGAGAAGTTTTGTTTTGTCCTATAAGGAAGTGTTTTCATTCTTTCACTTGAAAAAGTATGGATATCAAAAGTATGATGACTTCAGACAACACACAAGCTATAGGAAGCCAGGACCACAAGCTTCACCTGTGACTGGGGAACAACCTTTCTACTCTGTATTTCTCTTGTTTCCTTTAACTCACTAAACATAACATAAAAACATCGTACATGGTTCCCCTAACCTAGCTACCTCCAGTTTAACATTCGTTTTCCATGAGTAAAGAATCCCTGAAAAGGGTGGAAAACTTCAGTTTCTCTAAGAGTAAAGGGCACGAGAGTAATTGCTCTTAGAAGAAGTAGAATTGGAAGGGCAGGGTTGGGCAGCCCTGGGCAAGGCTGGGTCTACTCTGTGCTAGTAGCTAGGGGCTGAGATCAGAGAAAAGGAACTGGGAGATTACACTCCTGGGTCTATACTCAGACCCTTTTGCTCACTTCCCAAATCTCCTGTGTGTGTGTGTGTGTGTGTGTGTGTGTGTGTGTGTGTGTGTGTGTGTTTCTATATCCGTATACATATGTGGCATTTTCCAGCCTGATCTCCGGCCACATTACTCTGTCCTATTTTGAGTACATGGGTCAGAACATGTATCTACATTTGTCATCGATCGCTGTGTAAATAGTGAACCACATCGGGCCCCCCAACGTGTTCATCCTCTCACACGTGGATCAGCACTTGGTTCCTGAGAAAAGCTTTCTAATCCGGTCATCCGGAGCGCTCAGGAAAAGAGCAGGCGCTCTGGCAGAAAACGGGAAGCCGAGCATGGTTAGTTTTCCTGTGGTGCCCCCTAGTGCTGCAAGAGATGTGACTCACTCTCTCACTTGCCAATAGGTAGACCACAGGAGAGAAGCGAAATTTGGAGAAGCAACAATTTTAGTAATTTGTCCTGTATTCTCTTTTGCATAGAGTAGAGGGAAGTGTGCTCCTTTAGCATGAGTCACAAGACCTTTTGTGATCTGCCCCCGCCTAGGTTTTCAGCCTCACCTTTTGCCACTTACCCTATGAACACTCAACTTCAACCACTCTGAACAAATTGCGGTTCTACCGAGGAAGCCTTCTGCCCCTGTCCAAGGCCACCATCTGTCTTGTCCATTGAAAGAATTTCCACTCCTCCTTCTAGTGTTAGCTGAAGCACTAGCTGCTCCCCCAGCTTCTACTATCTCTGAGTTTCTGGGGTTTTATCTGTAAATAGACTATGTCCAATGCCTGCGCAAAAATCCAAAGATTCTCTTGTGTTTTTTATTAGTACTTCCCCTGAAGACCTGAAAATAATTAATGACAAGTTTAGTTCAACACTTCAGACGTTTCTTTTTCACTCCCACAGAATTGCTTATGCAATGCAAACTCAGATGTATTGGAAATCACTTATTTGCATGTCTGTCATTTAAAAAAAGAATTTCTAAAAAATGTGTTCATTTACATGGGAACACATTTAAACTGAGTTAATCTGAGACAAGATTTCTTCAGGCAAAAATACCTCTTTTTCTTCCTAATTGATACGAATAAAAAAAATCCAAGTTACTGCCTGAACCTTGGTTGGAAAACTATGAGTTCTAATTCTGGGCATCACTGGTACAGAAGAGATAACTCACTTTCCAACTATCCCCACTCTGTTCTTTCCAGCAGTTTAACTGGTGGTAAGAGTATAAACCTTTCACTGTGGGATTTGCTGAAGAATTATCAATAAAAGCCCTCATATATATTAAGTGCTACGTTAAAATTAAAGGTGGTACAAACCTTGGGAAAGCTTCAAAAGCCCTAAGGCACACAGATATAATTTTTTTTTAAAGATTTTATTTATTTATTTAGGAGAGAGAGATAGCAAGAGAGAGAGCGAGCAGGGGTGGGGGGTTCGTGGGGAGAGAGAGAAGCAGACTCTCCACCTAGCAGGGAGCCCAATGCGAGGCTCGATCCCAGGATCCTGGGATCACGACCTGAGCTGCAGGCAGACGCTTAACCAACCCCCTGAGCCCCACGTGGATATAATTTACAAAAGCTTTGCACATTATAGGTCAGCTCTTTTCTGCCATTGTTCCCAGCTGACAATACAGCTACAACTGGGAGCCTCCTACTTTAATGGCAGTCCCAGTAAATATCCAAACAATGTGTATTGGTTCTGGTGGAAGAAACACTTAGTTTTATAACTTGTATCCTCAATATACTTCTAGGACAGACACTTCTTCCCCCTTTCAAAATAAGACATTTCCCTAGCCCAGAACAGGTGATGCAGAGAAGCATGTGGTATATAAGTAGGTACAGATTACAAATACATGTGCAAAATTTATTTCCTCCAGTCCCTTCTTAAGAAGCAGGAAATTCATAAGCTTAGACACAAAGGTCTATTTACTTACATTTTGTATTTCTCAAATCCTCATACCCGTTCTATAAATTTATATATATAAACTACATACTCACAGCATATTGAGCTGGGAGAGTTCTTTCTGATCATGTGATCCAACTGCCTTGTGTTAAAATGAGTAAATCAAGGCCCAAAGAGGGAAGTTACAAGGAGGAAAGGGTAAGACCTATCTTTTTTCTAGTATCTCAAAAACGAAGACTTCTGCTTTTCACATAAGTCAATACAACTTAGCAGAGTTGTGAGAAAACAAAGTTTACTAAATAAACTTCATTGAAGGGAAAGTCCACTGTCAAATGCAGTTTAACAGTTATATCTGTATTATTGTTTTTTTACAGAGCTCTACATGGAGGCAGTTATTTTATAAAGCTAAAAATTAAATCTGGGAAATTAGGAAAAATCACGATTATTCTCCAAATACATTTTCCTACAATGAAAGAGATCCAGTTCAGCTGGACAAATGATCAACATTTAAGCTCAGTTTCACCCCTCAGACACATCACTGGAATATTATGTTTTGTAAAATAGACATTGGATTTATATCACCACCTACCCCTTCCTTCAACCAAAATTCCGATCTTATCAGCGAGTTTAGGAAGGCTACCAGTCTAGGTCCCCTTTCCACCAGCTACACTACACCCCTCGCTCCCACACACAAACTGCCCCCAGCACCCCATTTGATCAAATTCCTGGGCGAACACACATGACCCATCTATGCTAGCCTTCCCCTTAATAGACTACGTGAGATGACATGTAAGGACCTATTGTGCTGCCCTGGGTCCTACAACAGTACAATAAATGACGTTAGCTATGACAGTCTAGCTAAGAAATAAGAAAAAAATTAAAGGTGATGTGCAGTGAAGAATTTCAAATATCTGTGTCCCCCAAATTTTGTACCGCAAGTATAAGAGAGCACATTTCTTGAGCAAAAGGATCTAACATACCTCCTGTGTCTTTGCTTCTATTTCTGTGCCAGGACCAGAGAAAGCTAATCCTCTCCCAGAGATGGGCTCAGTGAATTCTAGCATCCTGGAAGCCCGCAGTCAGCTTTCCCTCCAGGCTCTGTCACAGAGACACTGGGCGACTTGCCAGAAAGGACTTCTCTCCTTCTCAGCATCTCTTAGGTATTCACAGTCTCCGGCGGACCGCCACCCGCTGGCTCTCTGTTTCACCTTTTCCCCTGTCCTGCTCGGAGCCCCAGGGCAACTGTTGGGTCTTGACTGGGTCGTCTGCCCTGTCTTTCTGTCACCCCACAGTGTGAGGAAATATGTGCACTGTGGTTGTCTGAAAAAAACGCTCTCAGGGCTCCCAGACCTGGTGAACGCACTCAGCTGTTCTATTTTGGGTCATTCTCTTTGTTTTCTTCTCAGAAAAGCCTAATTCCGGTCTAGGTCTTAGGTACCCTGCCATGGACACATTCCTCCTCTGCCCACCCCCCCCCCCAATCGCCTACACTCATTTCATCCAAGGGGCTCTGCACGGGGAAGGAGATAGGTGACAAGACCAAGAGAGCGCTGGCACGTTGTTGTGCTCGCCGGTCTGCAGACCTGACGCGACACCAGCTACACGTTTGGAATTTAGGAACATGAGCCCTCTCCGCGGTACACTGATCACAACCGCACTCCCACCAGCCTCCGTGCACCAAAAACCCCGACTTCCTGTAGACAAAGACAAGCCCAGGCATTGGTTAGGACTCTGCTTATCTTATCCTGGTCTAATTTGAGGTACCCAGTCTCTGACACGGCTATCAGAAACTAAAGTTCCCCTTGTCTCACCTTTACCAGAGAGAGCCTTTGTAACCTAAAATGACCTGCCAAGGAAACGAACTCTCAGACTGGCCCCACCAAGGGAATGTGGGAAGACTCTAGATTTATTTTCTCTTCAGTGGAATCTCCTGCAGCTGAAACATCCTTAAAGACCAAAAAATGTCTGTAGATATGAACAAGTAAATAAGAAAAAAAAATGTAGAAAGAACCAGAACAAAGAGAAGGAAAAGGAGAAAGAACATCTTCATTAAGTGGGAGAAATAGTTAGATAATCACCCACTACATAATGCACTGGAAAAAGGCAAAGCGATGTCTATAAGTTGTGACTGGCAGAGAGAGAGTGAAAAAAACAATCTCTGATTAAGTTATCAGGGCAGTTCTTTGCCATATGCAGACACTCACGTGAACACACGCCTCTCTGCCCTCAGAACCCATAGATGAGCTATTGAAAGGACTTAGTACCGGTGCCTTCAGCATTCTTCCAACGGCAAATCTCCTGTGGGGTTTATGAATACAGTGGGAAAGTGGAACAGGTCCCTCTCTTATTTCCTTTTTCATAAATTCCCTGATCAGATGCTTAGTAGCAGAATTTGGCTAAAGCACGTATATCAGTGATTCCAGGTTTCAGAGTGAGAGCTCATAAAGCAATACCAGATTTTCCTGCATGGCAAGGAGAAGGAGGAGGAGGAGAAACCAGAAGCAATGCCCTTGCCCCACCTACCTCTACTGTGCCCCAGCACTGCCCCTACTGAAAAGAAGGAAGGAAAGGAGAGACAGGAGGGTGTTTGGCCACACTCTACAGTCCCTGAGGGGCAGGCTGCGGGGCAATGAACAGTTTGGGCACCAGATTATTTCCAAGTGCCTGGAGCTTGCTGGAGCAGCCTCAGCATGAGCTGGGAGGGAGGGATGGGGAAGGTGCTCAGGGGAGCATCCGTCTTACCTGGGAAGCATAGAAGTGCAGGCAGATGTAGGTGAAACACAGGAGCAGCCCCAGCGTCTGGATCACGGCCGCCCCCAGCAATAGCTTGTTCTTCTGGAGCCTTCGCCCTGGTGCGCTTCCCACATTCTCGTCCAGGGGTTGGACCCCTTCCATCTTCACGGTTTGGATGCAAGGAAGAGGAAAACTGTGGCAAAGGGGAGCCTGAGGGAGACTGACCTCTTCTCCACAAGGAAGGAGATGAAGGGAGAACAGAGCTTATCAATCAGAAAATACACAGAGGTCCCAGGGCCAGAGAGAAGAGGCGATTGAGAGAACACAACGCACTCTCTCAGTTTTAACACCGCAGCTTCTGCAGGCAGGCGGGGGAACTTCTCTGTGACTAATCTGAATTTCCCCTTTACTTTCTTTCTTTTTTTTCTCTGGGCGAACAGGGAGTTGTTTTTGTGGCATTCCAGTTCTGATTTGAGTGACTGTGAAATGACAGTCATACAAGTGTGCTAATTTCTTAATTTCTCATTGCACCAGTAACCAAATTGTGGGTCACTGATGGAGATAAAAATCATCATCCGTTGATGTAGGAGTTCCTCTGTCCCTTCCCTGAGGCGTCTCTTAGACCATAGAAGAGATTTGAGGAAAACGTCGGTCTTAATTGCTCGTCTGCTCGTCCCTGGGTAACTAAGCGCTGAACCGTCGGACAGATAGACGCGTGTGTATAAAGGCGCATCCAGACACTTCCTGAGATGAAAAAGAGAAAAGAAGAAAGCAGGACGGTGGTCATGTAGCAATAAAGGAGTGAGATCCTCTGGTTTTAGTACATTACATTCTAATAAATATTGAGCATCCCCCTTATCAGACACTGTGCTAGACAGCCTTACGATCTTTTTCTCAGCTCATCTCTTGAGGCAAATTTAGTAAACATTTACATGATTAATTTTAAGCATAACGGAGAAGAAGCAGAAGAGTATCCTGACTTTTCCCCCTTCCTTCTGCTTTTCCTTTTCCCCTTACATAATTTTTGTGTGAATGAAGAAATGAATAGATTGAAATAGATTGTTCCTTCCCTTGAGGTCAGGGGTGGGTGGGACTCAGAACTTGGAAAGTAAGAGTATTCTACCAATAGATGGGCACTCCTTACCCTTGAGCATGGAAATAAATGATGAAATGATTTATAACGTCAAGTCCAGATTGACAGATATTTACTGGATACAGAGTAAACCCCCCACTGGACTGGAGACCATGGGGTTGCAGGGGAGGGGACGTTTAAGGCAGGATTCTGTTTCTTCTATAGGCAAATAGGTCTCTCTGAGCTCCCTAGGAGCCACTCAACAGATATTCAAGGAAAGGAGGGGGGAAAGTCTATTTTGATATCAACAATATGAAATGATATATCAACTTAATTTTATGGAAAGTGAATATTAGGCATATTGCAAAGAGAAGCAGTTTGTGGAAAGTGGAAAATACTTTTATGATTACAGCATAAATCAGAGAAAGTATGAATTAATATCCTCATTATAATCATTATGCCTTGCACTTGGGGAACACTTTGGTCTTCAGACATTCAAGTTTTTGTCTGGAAGATAAGGTAACACTATCATAGACACCAAGCCAAAATTAAAAAGCAAGTTCCATTGGAACTTATCTCTAGCTAGTGATTCCAATGAGCAAAGTATATATAACATACAGGATGTGGAGGGGAAAAATATGAAAGAAAAGTCAGTGTGTAGACCCCAATTCTTGTGTAATAGTTGATAGTCATAAATAGATGTTAAAATTGGTAATGACTTATTTATTTTCAAAACCCGACTTAAAGAGTCAAGAACAGGGGTGCCTGGGTGGCTCAGCGGGTTAAAGCCTCTGCTTTCGGCTCAGGTCATGATCTCAGGGTCCTGGGATCGAGCCCTGCATCGGGCTCTCTGCTCGGCAGGGAGCTTGCTTCCTCCTCTCTCTCTGCCTGTCCCTCTGCCTGCTTGTGATCTCTCTCTCTGTCAGATAAATAAATAAAATCTTTTTTAAAAAAGAGTCAAAAACTAAAATGCTATCAGAAACTATAAAGACTGGCTGGAAAAGATCCATGGAAACTATCAACGCTAAAATCGTAGAAAATACTTTTTTCAGTGACTGCCGAAAGCATGGAAGAAAATGAACGTTTAGTGTATGTACTTATGCCCCGACCCGCATCTCTTCTCATTATTAACACCGTGGTTTCTAGGGAAAAAACTACAATTACTGGCTTTTGTTAGAGACAATGAGAATCTCAGAACAGAATAAGCCTCTGCTTTCGCGTTGTCCCAAATGAGCTCGGGGTCGACCATGGCAGTGTGTGAGCCTGCGTGACCGTGGTGCACCTGTCACCGACCTGTCCGGGTCTCCAACACCCTGTGTTGCCTACTTGCGAAGTTTTGGTTGAAGTTCACGTGATGACGCACACTGAAACATTTCTTAATCGAACACATTTTCACCACTTGTTCACATTCTTGGTGGGAAGCAGAGGAATACGCACAGAAAAAATAAATACAGATTGGCCTGGAGGTTCCAGGCAAGGCCTTCGGACAGACCACGTCAGCATCTCAAAGTCGGGCTGGCCCGGCATTTGGAACAGCGCTGATGGCGTTCTCGCTCAGGCAGGTGAGGAGAGCGCTCTGGCTTCCAAGCAGAGGTTTTCAACCAGGTCAAGTGTGTTCCCTGAATCTCCGTGCCCTTTTGTAAGGCTTCTCGCTGAAGCCACACACACAGACCCACCAGAGCAAACCAGCCTTCGAAGGAAGCCTCGGACTTCATTCCAAGCAATTATCTTCCCATAGATCTTTGACCGCTAAATGAATAGCCATTTCGAGATTACAGAAAAGTGTGGAACATAAAAACCTTTGACAACTAATAGACTACCTCGTGCTTAAAAAGCAGCAAAAACTTAAAAAAAATTTTTTTTGGTGTGTGGGGGATATTTACGAAACACCTACATGATAATTTTAAGCATAACAGAAAAGAAGCAGAAGAGTATTCTCACTTTGTTTTGTGTTGTTCTATTTTGGTTTTTTGGTTTGGTTTTGGGGGTGGGGTGGGGTGGGGTGTAAAATCTGGCTCTTCATTGGCTTCTAAGTTAGTTGTCCATTCAACCAGCATTAGCCAGTTGCCAAGATACCGGTACTAGGGAAGCAACATGAACAAAACACGTTCTTAGTCCTCAAGGAGATCATGGACAGGAAGGCAGGACAGTCCAGGTGGGAAAGGAGGAGCAGTGACAGCCGGGCGGGGCATGAGGGAAACGCAGGATGCCTGATGAAGCTGCTCGTGCGTTGCTGGTTTGGGGACTGTGACTGGAGAGGAGGACTGTGCAGGAGAGCGGTGGGGGAAGAGGCTGAGAAGTTGTCGCAGATGAACTTTAGCTCTAAGTTAAGAACTTTGAACTTTATCCTGATGGCCCTGGGGTAAAAAGGAAAGTTGAAGTGGAATGTGTTATGGGGACATTTTAGAAAAATATGTTCTTATGAAATAGAAATGGAGGGGAGGGATCAAGGGGACCAGCTGGGGGACTTGTCCAGGACACCCAGCTGATGAGAAAAGTGAGGTCCGAAGCCACCTCTGCCCTGAGCAGTCCCTGTCCTCCATTCTTGAGTGGGAGGCTTCGCCCTATATGAAGGGCAGCCCTTATCTTCCCGCAAAGGTGTGCATGGCTTCCCAAGCCCCAGGTGGACAAAGAGCAGCATCCACCCAGATAAAGCCCCTCTTTTTTTATTATGTTAGTCACCATTTATTATGTTAGACACCATTTGATGTGTGTTCCATGATTTATTGTTTACATATAACACCCAGTGCTCCATGCAATACGTGTCCTCCTTAATACCCATCACTGGGCTAAGCCATCCCCCCCGCCCAAGCCCCTGCAGCCGATGAAACCCTCGGTGTATTTCCCAGAGTCCATAGTCTCTCATGGTTTATCTCTCCCTCTGATTCCCGCCTTCGTTTTTCCCTTCCTTCTCCTAATCTCCTCTATGCTATTCCTTATGTTCCACATATGAGTGAAACCATATGATAATTGACTCTCTCTGCTTGACTTACTTCACTTAGCATAATCTCCTCCAGTTCTGTCCATGTTGGTGCAAAACTTGGGTGTTCATCCTTTCTGATGGCTGCGTAATACTCCATTGTACATATGGACCACATCTTCTTTATTCCATTCATGTGTTCAAAGGCAACTCAGCTCCTTCCACAGTTTGGCTCTTGTGGACATTGCTGCTATGAACATTGGGTTGCATGTAGCCCTTCTTTTCACTACATCTGTATAAAAGCCCCCTTTTTAAATTCATAAATTCAGAGAGAGCACCTTGTTCTAATTCACACAAAGACAGCAGCAGGAGCTGGGGCGGTCCTGAGGGCTTGCAATTCTTTAAGTGAGAATTAGTAAAATCCTAAACAGAAGCAGAGAGGAGAAGATATTTACAGTGGCTGTTAACTCACCAAATTTTTTGAGGGCCTATTCTATGCCAACCTCTGTGCATACAAAGGGAGTCATAACTAAGCTCTGTCTTGGGACAGGTGACAAAATAGTTGGTGAGGGAAACAACGAATTTCAAATGTCAAAAACCTGGTTTGCCGTCCGACTTCCCAACCTGCTCTCAATCCTCATGTCCTCATTCTTGTTAATGTTTCAGCACTCAAGAATCTCAAAACCCCAGAATCAGCTTTAACTTTTCCTTTTCTTTTGACTTTTCCCCTACTCGGTCAAGCTTTGTAGTACTATCCCTATAACGCGGCTCATACTTTCCCGCTCTTTGCCTTTCCTGTTGCTTCTGATGCGAGACCTTATGACTCCACACTTGAACTCCTGAATGTTGAACTTGAACTCCCAGCTGTCCTCCCTATTTCCAGTCTCTGTGATCCCCAATCCATTCAGCTCTGTCAGACTCTTTTAAACCCAGTGATGACCAAATCCTATCAAGGGTCACCTCGCAAAGAGGACGCAGCTGAAACTCATTAGCTTGATATTCAAGTCACTCCATAATGGGACCACAGGTTTCATGTGTCCACTCCAAACTTATCTCCCTCTGTCTCCTGGTGATTTCTGATCGTCACTGTGCCTCAAATATCCTTCCCCGCCACCTCTGACAATCAAAGCCTACACACTACATACACATTTTCCGCGAAGGGCTGGCTGTCTTGTGAGGCATTTAGCTTGCAATGTTCCAGAAAAAAAAAAAAAAAAGCTAAAGAAAAACCCTGAAGGAATCTTGTTCCAGGAATCCATGAAGTGGGAAGGGTTGTATGAACAGAAGTTCCCACAGTCGGGTTGATCATCAGAGTCACGGTAGCTTTTGAAAGATTCAGATTCCTGAGCCTTCATTCTAGAAATTCTGGTTTGAGAAGTCTGAAGTAGTACCTTGCGAATTTATATTTCTAAAACTTTTGACAACAGCCTGATTTATGGCTCTCCCCCAATGACCACTTAAGATCTCTTTCACTATTACATTCCAATGATAAGGATCCTCCCCTGGACCTCCCAGAAGGATGCAGTTGTTTCCACCCCTATGTCAAAAGCATTATCATGATCTCTCTTGTGTCATAATAATTTAAATCTATTTTAAGCTTCTCCATGATGTTGCACGATCCGTAGGTTAAGAGTCTTGTATAGCGCTCACTGCTAGGGCCAAAGTCCTCTTTCTCTAAGATTTACTAAATTAAATTGGATTTGCTTGCAGTAGATCTGAGGTGGCTATTTTCAGGACGAGAAAGAATAAGAGTCTAAACAAAACTGAAAATGGCACTATTAAATATAGAAGTTTCCTGATAGCTGGACTTTGGTCTTAGATGTGAAAGATTAGCAAACCTGAAATGTGTAATTTTCATTGAAACCGGACGTGCACCACTATTTCAAATGCAAATGTGAACTCTTCTAGTGATATTTCACTGGGGTTTTAGACTCATCAGCCCCTCATCTTGTCAACCCCTTTTTCTTCTGATGCTGATTTTCCCCTTCATTCTTCATATTTTCTACTTTTCTTTAAGTTGATCATTGGCAGTTCTTTTAGGGCATGATGACAGATTCTAAAACTTAGTGGCATAAAACAGCCACAGAAATTTTTCCCTCTGTGGAAGTTTGCCCAGGAAGTATTACACCACCATGAGAAGAAAATATCTAGACGCAATATTACTTTTCAAGTTGTGTAGGTACGACACATGGCACTGCCAGAATATGTAAAAAATTGTAAGTTGATTTTTAACATATAAAATGTAGGCCACCTTCTTTTTTTAAAGAATCAACTTTATTGGAATATAATTATAGGCAAAAAAAAAAAAAAACCTTCATCGCTTTAAAGTGAAAAATTAGATGAGTTTTGACTGTAGATACTCATGAAACTACCACCACATACAGAATCTTTATTCACACCCAAAATATAATTTTTCTTTTGAAAGTAATCATTCCAAAAGCAAATCCAGAGTACATAAGAAATGCCTTCCCCTTTCCAAAGTGTGTTTAATTGGGTATAAATTGGAATTCATGTAAACCAGTGCTTCCCAACAGGGGGTGATTTGGCTCCCCCCAGGAGCTAGTCCTTTGGCCATGTCTGAAGATATTTTTGATTGTCTGGATTTGGGGTGGGTGTTACAGGTATCTCTTGGGTAGAGGACAAGGATGCTGCTAAACATCCCACAAGGCTCAGAACAGCCCCCACTATAACAAAGAATTAATGGTTTAAAATGTCAGTGGCAGTGAGGTTGACAAACCCTGATATAGATCCATTTCCATAGTTGACCATGGCTGAAGCACGACCGTACTCACTCTCTGAATGTTGCATTTGCTTACTGTCCCATCTGAAACACCTCTCCACTGCCCAGCAACAAATCTATAAGGAGGGTACTATTTTTGTACCCATTTTAGAATTGAGAGAAACTGAGGCTTTGTGAGATGAACTAACATGGCCAAGGTCACATGGTAAACTTATGATATGGCATTTGAATCCAGATCCTTTTACTCTGAGGTCTGTTCTTAAACTCTATGTGAAACTATTAATTTTTTTTAAAGATTTATTTATTTGAGAAAGAGAAAGAGCAGAGGGGAGGGACAAAGGGAGAGGAAGAGAGAAATTCAAGCAGACTCCGCACTGAGTGGGGCTCGATCTCACAACCTGAACCAAAACCAAGGGTCGATGTTTAACCAACTGTGCCACCCAGGTGCCCTGAAACTATTAATTTTTTAAGTGAAAATACAAGCTCTGTGTCCAGCCCAGGCACTTAGTAAGCAATTAGTGTATCTTAGCGGATGTTAACATTGCCAAATTCACACACCCACTAATTCGGTAACAAAATAACTTCTTACCAGCTGGATCTGATCTTTTCCCCCAAAGTGTCAGTGAACAGAATACATGCTTCTGTTTCTTGTCCGCCGTCTGTGTGCCAGGAACAAACCCTCTGAGCTTCATTCAATCCTTCTGGGAACAACTGAGCGCGGTTATTACTAACCACATCTTCATGAGATGAGGAAGCAGAGTCTCAGAGGAACTCAACCACTACAGTGTTGGGATCTAAACCGAGACCATCCAGGTCTGTCTGTTCGTTTAACTCTTCCAAACCTTCCGTAGCTAGTGGCGTAGACTGAAAGCTTGTGTCCCCCACAATCGGCGGTTGAAGTCCTAATCCCCCGAGGATGGTAACTGGCAATGGAGGGTGATTAGATCATGAGGGCGCAGCCTTGGGACAAGTGTCTTGATAAGAAATGTCACTAGAGAGCTCACTGGCTCGCTCTCTGTCTCTCTCTCCACCTGCCAAGTACAGTGAGAAGGCGGCCACAAGACAGGAAGAGAGCTCGCACCTGAACCTGACTCTGTTGATTCCTTGATCATGGCCTCTTGGCCTCCAAACTGTGAAAAACTAAGTTCCCGTTGTTAAGCCCCAGGTCTATGGCGTGTTATTCTGGCCGCCTGGACAGCCTGAGAAAACTGGAGGCCATAAAAGCCGCACCAGAGGAGCACTGTGTGTCGACCTCTCTCTCGTTTCCACCTCCAGATACATGCACTCTGTGATAACGACGGTGTTATCACCCTGCCATCCTCAAGGTGCTTCTAGGGAACTCTTCTCTGGATGTGCTTCTAGTTTGGATGGAGAGTATAAGAATCTATAAAACACCCGGAGCGATTTTCTGGACAGAGTAGGCCTTCAACAGATGCTGTAGTGTGATATATATATTTTTTTTAATCTGTGCAGGCATTTTCGTGTTTATCCTTCCATGGACACACATGTTCCTTAACCACCTCTTAAAGCTGAGGTCTGGTCAGCAGTCTCTCTTCTTGAAGGTGGTTTTCCCTTATCTCCCTACCCTCAATACCACCGTATGGTTTATTCACTCATTTCCACCTCCCTACGCTGTACTAATAGGTCCTAGGGGTATGTCCTTTCTGCAAAAATCATACACACACACACACACACACACACACACACACACGGAAAACAACAACAAAAACCCCTGCAACTTTATGCAAATCGGTTTAGGGAACTCCTCCAGGCCTCTCCTTCCTACTTTCTGTGGGGTTGCTTGGTGCTTTCTAGGCTCAGTCTGGGAAAGCTGGATTAGGTTTTTTTTTTTTTTTTTTTTTAGCACCAGTTGCAGTCTACCCTGTGTCAGAGTTTGGCGTAGATGTGCCAGTCAAGTCACCCCATGGGGAAGAGAGGACAAGCCTTAGCCATTGTCATATGTCCCTGTTCTCCCCCAGCACCAGTCCATGGCTGTGCTCAGTACAGGGACTGAATTCAATGGGATTAAGAGCTGTAGTTTTATTCTAGTTCTTTGGAGCTTCTGCTGTTCTATCCTTCTATACTTCTAGTTCCATGATTCCCTGCCATTCTTTGATCCCACTTTGCTTTTATTCTTGACATCCTGGGCAGAGTCAAAAGACCTGTATGCAAATAAAAGATGTACTGCCTCCTATTGATAAATTATTTCATGTCACGGCCTTCATTTAGTTATCTATGATCAACCAGTAAATGATAGATAGATGACAGATAGAAAGATGATAGATACATAGATAGATAATAACCTCATTAATTAGGATACTGCAGCTGTCATTTAAAAAAGGGGAAAACACTCCAGTATAAAGAGATTTACAAATGACTGAAATAAAGTTATAACAGAATTAAGAGAAAAACTCGAAATGCAGTTGCTTTTTTTCTTATAGAAATGTTATAACAAAATGCTGACAAAAGGACAAATAAAGCACAGTGCTGAGAAAGAAGCTGTTTGATACAAAGTAGCATTCAATAATTGTTAGCTGTCATTATTAGAGTCATTATCATCACTTGAGATTGAGCATAGTAACAGTATTTACATCAGGGAAATTGGTAAACACTACAGGTTGGGACTTTTTTTTCAGAGAGAACTACTTTACCAGCGTACTACTGGACTAGTGCCACATACTGAAATGATAGTATCTTGGATCTATTAGGCTAAATACAACATTATTATAATTACTTTCACCTGTTTCTATTTGCTTTTTTTTAATGTGGCTACTAAATATTTTTCGATTACATTGTGATATTTCCAGTGGACACTATTGCACTAGACAGATCCTAACCCCCATGGTAGCCTGAGTCTGTCGCGTTCCACAGTGTGGTCCCAGGAATTTCTGGGCATTCCGGGGAGAGCTCAGATGCACCACAAATCAGTCCAGATTGATGCTTTCATCTTGGTCAACAGCTCTCTCCTTGAACCTCTGTTCTTCCTGAGTCTTCAGCCTCCTTGCATGGTCTAATCACCTTGA